>NC_137787.1:121359126-122022876 GCF_963383645.1 Muscardinus avellanarius
AAAATTAAATTTACAACGGTATTCACAAAAACTGTCTAAGTTTTCATCTTTGACAGAGAGGTTATCCTTAAGCTTTAATTTAATTCCATGAATTGGAAGAAAATTGAAAGTACTTTTGAAACATACTCCACTGGTTTTCTGTTTGATTCACCAGATGCCACTCACATAACACAGCATGAACGACCTGTGGGATTCTTCTGCTAATGCTGTCAATGCATGGCCAGCGATCAGCTCGCTTTTCCCACATACAAAAAAAATACATTATGCCGGGCGTGGTGGTGCACGCTTGTAATCCCCGCACTTGGGAGGCTGAGACAGGAGGATCGCACAGGTTCGAAGCCAGCCTCTGCTAATTAGTGAGGCTCTCAGCAACTTAGTGAGACCCTGTTCCAAATAAAAAATAAAATAGGTCTGGGAGTATAGTCCAGAGGTAGAAAGCCTCTGGGTTCCACCTCCAGTACCACCAAAAAACAAACAAAACAAAACAAAACAAAACAAACAAAAAAAAACAACTACATTAGCCGGGCATGGTGGTGCACACTTGTAATCCCCATGCTTGGGAAGCAGAGACAGGAGGATCGTGCAGGTTGGAAGCCAATCTTGCTGACTTAAGAGACCCTGTTTCCAAATTAAAAAAATATAAAATAGGTCTGGGAATGTAGCCTGGAGGCAAAAGGGTTTCCAGAAACCCCAGTACCACCACACACACACACACACACACACACACACACACACACACACCCCAAAAAAACTACATTAGACGCTTTGCTAAAGAAAGAAATTCTTTGGTCTAAATGACAAGTCTTGTTTTATAAAATGCACAAACATAGCTGCCTATGATAAATTGTAATTTTTGAGGAATTTTTTTGGTTAAAGCAACTGAAATTTGACCCTAGCTCTGTGTGTTCCGCTGTTTGTGTGGTTGGTGATAATGCTACTGTTTGCGGGTCAACCAGAAATGCTGTTGAGTTTTTTCTTTTCCTCTTCTTTATTACCCCCTTTTCTCTCCTCTTCCTCCTTTTCCTCTTCCTCCTCTTCCTTTTTTGTGGTACTGGGGACTGAGCCCAGGGGCCCTCCTTTTTAGCTTTGTTTTGAAACAGGGTCGAGCTAAATTGCTAAGAGTCCCACTAAGTAGCTGAAGCTAGCCTCCCTCTTCCTCTCTCAGCCTTTCAAGTACTAGGGTTATAGACGTGGTTACTACACCTGGTGTGATGAATGCTTTGAATATGTCATGCCTGCATCCCTGTCTTTCAGAGAGATAAAAAACCAGTACGCTAAAAATAACTAATAGGCATTTGTTTGCCCCTGCTCTGCTCTCTCTTGAAGCCAAATGAGTTTACTGCAAGATATAAAAGGCTTATTTCATAATAAAATAAATTAAAGTTATTTTTACTGATGCCTTATAAATTAAGCATCTTAGTGAGGTCAATATTTATACCAGGAGACATGCACAGAGGTCTTTGGAGGATTCCCTTCAGGTCTCAGCTGGTGCACACTCCTTTCCATAACAGCTAGATAGGTGGTTGTAGGTCCTGCTGCCCTTGTGGCCTTCTCCCACGAAGAAGCTCCACTTCCTCTGTGATTTGCTGTCATCGACATTGTGGGAGCAGTGAGGCTGTGCTGTGTCATTTCTATGCCTGATTCTTGAGAAGGCCTGGTAGCATCCTCTGTTAACCTCTTGGGGTTCACATAAGAAGTTCAGACCACACTGCTAGAGAAAGAAACCATTTAAAGAGAAGCCATTTAGAGGGACATCAAGGCTGCAGGCATAGTCAGGAGATACCCATTTTTGACATCCATCTGTCATTCATTTAAATGTAATTGTGAAGACCTGGTGTCCCTCTGATAGAAGCCGCTGTTATATGCAGAATAATTAAGCATGTTCTGGACACCACATTGCCCCAGCACGTTGCCTCCTTGGTTGGCTCTGTGTCCTAGCATGCGGCCACTTTTGTTCTGTTTTGATATATAAGCTGGACAGGGACTGTGTACTGTGTGGGAGACCTTTGCACAAGTCCCATGCAAAGTCTCTTGCAGAATTGTCTCATTCTCAGCCACTGAGTGACGTGTCAGCACACAACAACGAGAATCAAAGGCATGCTCATCCCTCCTCACCGCTTTGCTTCTTTTTTAAACTGGCTGGATCAAACTAGCAACTTCCCAGTCCTGGTCTGTTTCATACCAATAATCGCAGAAGAGATCTCAAAAAAAAAAAAAAAAGCAAAAAACAAAAACAAAAACAAACCCAGCAACAGAGCCATCCTTTAGCCTTGGCAAGCCAGGTAGTCATGAGACAGGGGAAATGAACGTTTTAAGCCATTATGTGCTGGGATAGTTTGTTATACTACATTCAATAATGAAAATAGAAATTGGTACTCCAAAGTGGGGTGCGATCACAACGAAAGTCAGAAACATGTATGTGGTCTTGGATTTGAGGCCAGGTGGCTGACAGTAAGCTCCAGGTTAAAGAGCCTTAAGGAAACTGCTCAAATAGGCTGCAAAGACAGAGGAAAATTCAACACAGAAAATGACAATGTATTTTATGCAGTGGTGGAAAATTTGGAAATACTGTCACCTATGCAATTTGAAAATAGAAGTGAACCTAATAGACTTGTGGCTTTAACTGAAAAATGTGCTGGCTTTATTGACCTAAAGTTCTCAAGATATGGCTGTAAGTTTTGTGTTTTTTGAGTCTCAGGAACAAATATTGACATGGTTTTTGACATGGTTTTGATATTGACATCTAGAGCTACATGTTAGTGATTTTTCTGCCACTCTGAGAAATACCTGAGACTATCAACTTAGAAAGAAAAAAGGTTTAGTTTAGCTTCATTTTAGAGGTTCCAGCCCATGGTTTGTTAGTCCTGTTATTTTGAACCTGTGTTGAGACAGGACATCATGGTGGCAGCCTGTGAAGAGCAAAACCACTCACTTCATGACCAGGTAGCAAAAGATAGGAAACAGGGAAGCAGGAGCCAGAGTCTTACAATCCCTTTTGAGGACATTCCCCAATGACCTAAAGACCTCTCCCCAGCCCCATTTCCTAAAGGTCTCCATACTGTCAACATTATCTCCTGGTGGCCAAGCCTTTACCACATGGTAAAGGACATTTAAGACCTAAACTATAGTGAGCTGAACCTGCTTGGACCACGCAAAGAGCATGTCAGTCGGGTGGAACACTATGGCAGCTCAAGTTTTACTGGTGTACACATTAATTTATGACCTTTGTGAATTTGTGATCTCCACAAATACCTATTGCATCAGACAAGGTAGTGCCTGCCTATAATCCCAGTACTTGGGAGACTGAGACAAGCCAGCCTCAGAAACTTAGTGAGATCTTTTTTCAAAATAAAAATTAAAATAGGGCTGGAGGTGTAGCTTGGAGGTAGAGTTCTCCTGGGTTCAATCCTCAGTAACACACACACACACACACACACACACACACGCACACACACACACACACGCGCGCGCGCGCACACACACACACACACACACACACACACACTGTTGCTTTGCATATACAAGTTGGGTGTTAATTATCACTATTGTGGATAGGATCTGGCAGGGTTGTCTTTCAGTGCCCTCGGGCAGTCAGTTCCAAGACTCCCCAAATCTGAGAATGTTCAAGTCCCTTATACAAAATGGTGTAGTATTTCTACAGAACCTATGGATATCCTCTCATATACTTTAAATCACTTCTAGATTACTTATAATGCAGAAAGCAATGCAAGTGCTATATAAATAGCTCTTCCATCCCACCCCTTTTGGTCCTGAGGAATGAACCCTGGGGTGTTCTACCTCTATTACATCCCCAGCCCTTTTTATTTTTATTTTGAAACAGGGTCTTGCAAAGTTACTAGCCTCCAACCGGCAAGCCTCCTCTCTTGAACTCCCAAGTGACTAGGATTATAAGCTTGCTTGGCTATACATAGCTCTCATACTGATTTATTTAGGAAATAGCAAGAAAAAGTCTATACATATTTTGTCCAGATGCAACTTTTAAGAAAATATTTTTGCTGGCGTGGTGGTGAACGCTTGTAATTATAGCATTCGGGAGGCTGAGAAAGGAGGATTACGGTTTGAGCACAGCCTCAACTACTTAGTGAGGCCCTTTACAACTCAGTGAGACCCTGTTTCAAAATAAAAAATAAAAAATAGGGCAGGGGGTGTAGCTTGGAAGTAGAATGCTCTTGGGTTCCATCCCTGATACCGCAAAAAAGAAAAAAAGGAAAATACTTTTGAGTCAAGGTTAGTTGAATATGAGGATATGGAACCAGCAGATATGGAGGACTGAATGTACACCAAAGAGTCAGAACCAGGCAGAATTAAAGAGAAAGATTCAAGTCCTCAAATGAGCTTTCAAAACTGATGTTTTCCTTTGCAACAGGAGAGTTTTGTGTCTAGCAGCTCTCGTGTTGTGCCCACATGTGTGTGTGTGTGTGTGTGTGTGTGTGTGTGTAAGAGAGAGAGACAGAGAGAGAGGGAGAAGGAAGAGGAGAGAGGCAAAGTGTTGATTTTTAGTTGCCTGCAGATTTTAAAACTACTTTAATGCCATTTCTTTTCACTACAGTGAAAAATATTTGGCCATGTCAATCCACCCTGAGCTCCAGGGCAGGAAGGGCTCGCACACTGTATGCAGCCCTGGTCAGGCCCGAGACAAGGTGGGCAATTCTGGTCCACAACAACTCCCAGCTATTCATAAATGTGTGCGATATCCAGAAATTACAACTACCAGGTGGGGAGCATTGAATGGAGTCAGGGCTCTGGGGCCAGAGCAGGAGGATTCATGCTAATGAGCATCCCAATTTCAAGTGCTCCTCAATCAGAACAGATGGGCTACTTCTTCAGAAGGCCACAGAAAATATTCCTGTACAGGTAGGAGGTTGGGACTCTGAAATTGTGTTGTTTTGCAAAGCCAGTGATCTGCAACTGTTCTCTGCCTGTAAGTATAATGAGTAAATTATTGTAATCAAGTTGTTTGGAAATAATTAATGATCATAAATATAAATAAAAATAATTTCTCTCCTCTTCACACTGATTTAAGTCAGCTTAGTTAACCATGATAAAATATTTTCATGTGTATTTGGATAGGAGTATCAACCTTTGTCTAAGTTTCCCAGAATTTTTAATGACTACTTAAAAACAACATAAACAGTGTTAGGCATTATTTGATTAAAATCCATTATGCTGAATAAATATTTTAACATTTCTTTGAAATATTAAAAAAGTATAAAATGTTTACCCCCGAGTATGAAAACTGTCACCACATTCATTCTCCTCAAATAGGAAAAACAGCGACAAAATAAAAACGTCAACATTGTTGTCGACACCATCCCTTCCCTTCCGTTCCCTGTCCTTCTGTCTCCTTACAAGGCACCTTGTTCTAAGTGCTGCAGAACATTCCCTAAGGATGCTCTCACTCCTTCTACCTTTGCACTTTCTGCCACTAGACCTCTGGATCACATAGTTCTATGTGTTGGCTGCCTTTATTGTTTTCTTTCAAGGTTCAGTTTATTCAGAATCTTTCCAACCTTTTCTACTAGTTGGAAAGAACTGGTAGTGCCTGGACAGTGATGAGAGGGAAAGTCACAGGTACACAGGTACTCACACTGAGTAGTTTTAGAAACAGAGCAGCTGAGGTTGGTGCGTTTACGTTTTATTTTACGGAAACCTTTTTACATGCTGATGTGGGTTCAGTGTCCCACATTCTCCATCAACTAGAGGTTGTCCAGGTCTCCTAACCATCTAAGGGGCCAGATTCCCTCTTTATAAAGATGGTTTATGAAAGCAAATTGTCAAATAATTACACATAAAAAATAAAGCATTCTTGGTAAGCAGTAAAACAAGAAATGGTAATTATGTTTTTCATAATTGCCTAGCCTTAAGCCACTGGCCATTTCACTTTCCCATCTAATGTCCAATGGGACCCATTATCTTGAGTATATTAAAGACATTGGTGGACCTGCCCACAAATGTGGGTTGTTTTATGCCTGCTGTGAACAAATCTGCAAAATAATGTAATTTCAAAGTAAAGGAATAAGCAAGAGAGAAAATAAGAAAGAAAAGAAACTTCACAAAAATAAGAGAGACTAGTACAATAGTGAAAGGGCGTCAAGGGGAGGGAGGTGGGAGAGAAAGAAAAGGATTGGGATAGGAGCAGATCAAGTAATGTTCTGCCCATCTATGAAGGTGTCTATGGGTCTAACCAACATGTGGAGGAGGGAGGAGGAGGGAAAGCAGGTGCAGGAGGAGGGAAATACACCAAGTGCTGAGCGCAGGTATGTCTGTACCGCACAGACTCTCACTGATGTAGAATTACAGTGTACCTATTAAATTATTTAAAAGAAGAGGTAGGGTTTTGAGTGAAAGCATTGAAAATAAGACCCAATCAAGAAATCAGAGTCTGATGTAGTGAATTTTAAACTGATCACAGATAGTGAGTGGGCAACAGCCGTCAGGTACCAGGGAATGCTGGCTGAAGAGCAGGGCGAGGGCTGCCTTCATTCTCCTTGTGTTCCCACCCCAGTATGTATCACCTCTCTCTGTCTCGTACTTACTTGAAATGACTTATCAGATGTGCTGGCTGGGCTTTTTCTTTCTTTTCACTGTACTCTGCTTATCTTATTGAGAGAAAGTCTCTGATTATTTTGGGCTGTGAAAAGGTGGAAAAATTCAACTAGAGGAGCAATATTGACTGGTTCACTCGCTTAACATAATTCAGTCGTGTTCTTTAACCAAGATCGTAATAGCAGTGACCTGAAGTTTTAAATATCCATCTGCCTTACTTACGTATTTTCCTCAAGTGAATGTAGGAAAGGAGAATATTTTACTGGGTATTCTCCATCCTAAATCAGATGATTCTAAAGCTGAAAAATTCAACCCTAAAATATTTTCTAAAATGTAAAGATGAATAAGCATAAAGATAATTGATTATGAAACACTGGGTTTGCATATAAATTTCATCATTTACTTAGCCGTGCACTTTACAGAAAGTTTGGCTTAATCTCTTTGTGATTCAATTTCTCTGTAGAGGAAATGAAATAAACCTTATTTCATATGAATGATATAGAGATCAACTATAATATTGATGCAAAAAAGTTTTGTACACTCTAATGTAAATAAACCCTTGTGTTGTTATTTTTACTGTGGGAACTGGGTTCCTAGCTAGTGTCCCTTATATCAACCTCTCCCACGCCCATCTGTTCCCACCCTGGAGTCCCTCGAGTCCATGTTCTGATTATTTACCTAGCATACCACAATGTTTTTCTTATGTCCAAACAAGAATCAGGGCCCTGTCCTTGAACTCGAGCATCATAAACTGAGGTCTGTCCTAGATTTCGTTTATTGGTGGTATCTGGCACGATTCTCACAGAGCCTGCTGGGTTCTAGGGTAGAGATTCTTTTATTTGCTATCTTTTGGCTAGATTTCTGCCTCTACCTGGATTTCATATTTCCTTAGCCATATGTGTTATCTAAATACATGGCTATTTCCCGTTATTGCTAACCTTCTTAATACTTGCTATGCACTGGTACTTAGAACTGGGATTGCTTTGCAAGTCACGGGAATCTTGCCTGTTTTGCTCATGCTTGGACTCTTAGACCTCTGCTGGACACACAGGCCAATGCTGGATGCTGACACTCCGAGCTCTTCATTTCCGTGGTCTCCATCATGACATGTGTCTTCTAGGGTAGCTATGGATCATGGCTCCACTAGGAAAGTGAGCACCCTTGGTTTCATGGCTTCAGCTTTCTACACCTCTTTCTTCATTATAGCAAAGAGTAAGTAGCAGCCAGACACATTAGGGTTCTCATTAAATAAAAATAAATGATCTCAGGACTAGTACAATTCCTGGCATAAATTAAGCACATTATTAAATTATTATTAATTTATTAAAACATTATTTCTCATTATCAACTAAAATAAAAGGTCTCTTTTTGGCAGCCTCTCTGCTTCTTTTAAGTTAATAGGTAGTTTAAAAAAAAATAAGCCAAGCAAGATTGTGGTGAACGCCACCAGTAGTTGGTTGGCTAAGACGGGAGGATCACAGGTCCAAGGTCAGCTTCAGTAACTTAGCTAGATACTCACATCTTAGCAAAACCTTGTTTCAAAAAAAGAAAAGAAAAAGAGTATATCTTGGAAGTAGAATGCCACTGGGTTTAATCCCCAGTACAAAAACAAAACAAAATAAAAAAAGTTCTAATGGGAACGAACCTGAGAAATGAGAGGAACAAGGAGGTTAATATTCTTTTTCCGTCTGCTATAACTTAAAATCTAGTCAATATAAATCTGTAAGAGTGGAGTATAAATGCATGAAAAGTATGTATACATTTATACATACACATAAATCTATCTATATATGTAGATATATGCACTATATATAGATATGCACTTATATGTACGGAACAAATAAGAAAGCTGCCCATCTATCTTCTGAACATGACCCGTTGGACATCCAGCAGGTTGAATGCTGAGCTTGCTTCTTTTTTTGGTAGCTGACATATGTGGGCTGAATCCTATACATTGCAGTGTGAGTTAGCGCCAAATAGATGTATCACCTTAAACCTTCTAATCCAAGTCACTCTTGGTAAAAGCAGCTGAGCGCTTCATTTATAGAACTTATTTAGGGATTTTTTCCAGATAATAAGGATTAAAGAGAAACACCAAAGATTGCCCCAGAATAGCAACTAGGGCATTTCTTTTCACAGGTGCAGTAGATCTAGTTGGACTTTAAATGATCTTAAAACTGAACTGAGACTCTGAAACTTGAAGAGCGTGCTAACAATAGTGTGTGGTGCTGAGCCACTGCTGATGGCAAAAAACACGTACAACCTAACACAGCAGGTGCTTCGTACGATTCGACAGCATCTTTGAGTCATTAGAGAGAAGATTCACCAGTGAACATATAATGTCATACAAGTCCACTCCCACCCAGTTGAAATAATAAGTGTAGGTTTATTCTTTCTGAAAGTAGATGTGACTGCAGATACATTGAGAATGGAAGGGCTTTTCTCTTTATAAATTCCTTTATATACACTCCTGCCTCATCTATGTGAGGTCAGTTATTCTACCTGTCCTGGACATTTCGGCTCTGACATCATCTCTCCTGGTTCTGTTAGGCAGAGCGAGGGAGGTTGCTATTGATGACAGAGGGGTACCAATCTCTGGATCTCATGTGTGAAGAGATTCCATCCTTGGCCGGGCTGGCATGCCAGCACTCACCAGTGTGCACTGCCAGGGCCCGATGAGGGCCACCCTGAGAGCAGCCTGCCATCCTGACCATATGGGGACAGACATCTGAGGTGGCCAACACCTGGGCGGGCGGGCTAGGAAGCATGTCCAGTGTCCAGGATTTGGTAGTATTCGGTTGGGGATATTGAAGTTCTATGTTGGTGCATTTTTGTTAAAACAAAGTTCAGAAATGTTATTTCTAGGTTTTCCAGGTCTTGATTTAGGTGGTACTGGGTTGGTGTTCCGAGCAGACTCGGATGGTGGAAACGACCAAAATATGGTATTGTTTCAAGAATGTTTATTGCAATCATGACAGTATAGGTCCTTGGTTAACTTCACATGCTCTGTCGTAAACTTCATACAGACCTATGGCATTTTAGGGTGTAGGGGTAGAGGTTAGCACTGGGTAAAAGGCAGGCGCTCCATTGTTGTGCAGCCATCCCAGGTACTAGCAGGATGCTGTTCTTCCAACTCCAGGTAGTCGAGGAGGTTGTGCTTTGGAATCTGAATACTGGCTCAGCGGATGTGCCCGGGGAGACGCTAACGCTGCCCAAAACGAGGACTGGCCCACAGCTGCGAGGTCACTGGAGAGCCAGTGCTCTGCCTACCATGGCCTGTGGCCAGGAAGAACTGGCAGGTGCTCTCAACGCAACCAAAGGCCAGGAGCAGTCCAGCTGCAGACGGGCAGGCTTGCTGCTAGGCCAGTGCATCCAGCCTTCTTGTTGGTGGTCGCCTGAGCCACGGGGGTAGGAATGGTAAGGCAAGTGAGCTGCGCCCACAGGTATAGCCCTGCGCAAGTTGCTAGGGGCTCATGTTGGTGGTTGCGGCACAGCCGGGCTCTGCCTGCGCCTGCGCGCTGCCCTCACGTCCAGGCGTCGCACCTGGTGCCATGAAGCCAGGGTGTGCTGCTTTGCAAACCTGTGCAATGCAAGCTCTGCCTGCCTATCAGGGTCTGAGCAGGCGCAAGAGTGCCTTTGGCCCTAAGGCGCCCCCTCCTTTTTTTTTTTTTTTTTTTTTTTTTGGTGGTACTGGGGTTCCTGGAAGCCCTTCTACCTCTGGGCTACACTCCCAGACCTATTTTTACATTTTTATTTGGAAACAGAGTCCCTTAAGCCAGCGTGCGCGGCTGGCTTCGAACCTGCGCGATCCTCCTGTCTCTGCCTCCCAAGCGCGGGGATTACAAGCGTGCGCCACCACGCTGGGCAGCCCCCTCCTTTTTAATATGTGCTCCATGTAGTTTAGTTGGTGCTAGAAGCATGACAGAACAAAAAGACAGGGCAGGCATTTATGCTTCCGACCTCTGGAAAGCCTTTGGAAGAAAGATGTGAATACTGAAGATTTCAAGAAAAAGATAGATTGAACTTCACCAACTGTAAAAACATATGGTTAGGAGAAAATGCCATTAATAATGTTAAAGTTTAAGAGATACCTGAAAACAATTTTTGCAACACAGAATAGACACAAGATCCATATTTCTAATACATAAATAACTACTTCAAGTCAATGAGAAGCCAGCTGTGGTGGCTCACGCTTGTAATCCCCACGCTTGGAAGGCTGAGACAGGAGGATCGCGCAGGTTCGAAGCCAGCCTCAGCTACTTAGTGAGGCTCTCAGCAACTTAGTGAGACCCTGTTTCCAAATAAAGTATAAAGTACTACACACACACACACACACACACACACACACACACACACACAATTAATGAGAAAGATAATTCAATAGAAGAAAGACAAAGCAACTAAGTAATTCAATAAAAGAGAAATATAATGAGGTTAAAGATGTCAATTAGAATTAGACAGTGATATATCCAAACCATGGATGCCATTTCTCACCACATTTCCCAAACAAGATGGCTGTCATGTCCCAGACTGCAAGCATGTGGAGCAGCAAGTCATACACTGTGCTGGCGGCACGACACTTCCCGTGACTTATTTGGAGGGTTCTTTGGATGTGCTTACTAAAACAAAAATTGGACGAGTTCATTTGTTCAGCAATTTCAGCTCTTGACAATGATCTTGTGGAGGTACTAACTCATGTGCGTGAGGGTTTACATCTAAGGTTGTCCAGTCAACGTTCATAAGAACAAAGGAAACAACTCGTGTAAACAACAGAGTAAGTTCTAGATCACTCTGGTATATCAGTGTATTACCACGTGGCCATTGAAAGGACCATGGATAAAGGCATTGTTTCCCTGATGTAATTTTAAATATTTAAAGTTATGGGACACTATGGCAGTATGTTTGTAAAATTAATTGTGTATGCATATCAAACAGAAAAAGTATAAAATGGTATCCAGCAGATTTCCAACTCTGGTAACTTCAGTGGGATGAGCTGAAAAAAGCTTTGCTTTCTCCATCTGTCTAAATATATATAAAATGTGTATGATTCTGACATATTTATATTTCTCAGATATCTAGTACATTCACTTCAGCTTTGTGAAATATGAATTACTTCTATAAGATGCCTAATTATGAGTTTCTTAAAGTTAATGTTTTGCAATTAGAATAGAAAGAGCATCCTAACATTTCTACTATAGGGTGGTTTGAAAATGCTTCTGACATGATATATAATGTAAATGCATGAGATATTAAGTCAATGACTGTCAAAATGAATAATAATTTTTGTGCTGCCATACAATTAATATCTTATCGAACCTGTATATAACAATTTAACAAAATAAAAAGTTCCAGAATCAGAATCAGTAAAATTAAATCGAAAATTTCTTTTAGAACTATCTTAGTCAGTCAAATTTTCCATTTTGACTGTAACAACAATAGTATTTGTAGCATAATCTTCTTTAGAAGCTTTATGACATAGTATGGATTTTCTTTTTTCTCCCTTAAGTTTGAAACAAACATAGACATAAAATACGACAAGTTACAGATGTCAGAAGAACCTGTTCATGTGTGTCTGACTTATTTTGTATAAATAGAAGATAGAGCTAAAAGAATTCTCAATGAAGGCATGGCCTAACTCCTCATTTGCAAGCGAGAAAGCCAAAATCCAGAGACAAGGGATAATCACTAGTGGTGAGGAGGCTTTGGTGTCTTCTAACATCTAAAAGTTGTGTGGCCATTTGGGTTAAACTACTAAACCCCAACCCCTATTAATGCAGGACCAGGGGAAGGAAACCTTATATATTCAAGTCAAAGGGCTCAAGTCAGGGTGTATAATGGCCACAGAATCTGAGGTCTTTGCAGGAGCCTGGGTCTGTAACTCTGAGGGGCTCCCTGGGCTGGGCTGGTCCTGAAGATGCAGTGCTCTCTGGCCTGCTGGGAAATTTTCTTCACTGATTCAGGAAGACCTAGGAGTCCAGAAAAATAGAGACCCAGCTAGTCACTGCTGCCAGTTCTAAGAATATTCCCTCTCTGGGCCAAAAGAAAACAGAAACTTGCAAGTTAATAATTTATTCCTAATTTGTGTGTAGACTCATTTGTTCACAAAGTAAAGTCTTGAGAGATGAATATGTTAACATAAGAATGTGGTTTATAATTACAAAGGCTTCAATTTTCTGGGTCATTCTTCTCGGTGGGCAATTTTGAAAAATGAATACCTTTTCTTTTCTCAGTGCACATAAGTGTTCCTTTGTCCATTGCCCTTTGTAGCTCTTTAGTGGAGGAAAAATATTCATCACCACACTTCCGAGAGTTCCAAGTCCAACAGGTCTCCCTCTTGCTCTATTTTTATCATTATATCCTTCAAAGTTATGAAGTTCATCTTTGAATGCATTTTTCTGTTTTTCTTTATCTACTAAGGTCACTATATTCCATTTATAAGGGCCAGAGAATGCTTTCCTCTAAAATTTCTTATAGTTAGCTTAAATTGAAGTTAAAACTTCAATTGCTAAAGCAAGTATAAGGAACTTTGTGACACACTTTCACATATTTTGTGTGAACCTGAAAAATTATGTGAAAGATAGTACTAGTTTCAAGATAGGAAAACTGAGTCTTATAGAAAGTAACTGTATTTCCCAAGTTCTAACATCTAGGTAATGTTGGAGAAAGAGATCTGGGAGCCTCTGCATGTGGCGCCACTAAAGCACTGCATCTGCCTCTCTTCTCTCATCTCATTTTATTCTTTCCCCACTAAGTTTTAGGCACAATAACTTTATTACTGTTTTCAGTGACTCCTTGTACTTTTTCATCATAAGGACTTTGCACTAAATCCTCCTTCCCCGAGCACTTTTCACAATGTTCTGCATGTGGGTGGGCTCTTCCTGCCATTCCTGGACACAGGAGAGTTCCTTATGTAGGCTGCCTTTGGTAGACAGGGCTCCTTCTGACTGTTCCTGGTTTTTGGAATAGTAGACCATTGAAAAGTTTGGTTTGATCACATGACATCTTCCATGAGTGCCATACCTATCCTCCAAGAGTTATTTCTAAGTGCAAATGGTCAATCACAGTCATGCAGTTATGTCGCCCTATCTTCAACTTCTTCATAGCCCCACAAAACATCTACTGTATTGCCTGCCTCTTTGTTTGTAATCTGTCCATTATCATACAAATAAAAGTTTTAGAAGAACATAAATACTGTCTTGTCCCTCCATGATATCCCTAGCCCCTGGAACATCACCTAGAAGCTGTCCTGGAGGGGTTGGATGCATGAACAGATGGCTGCCTCTAAATTGCTAAGATCCAGATAAACAAAAGGGGAGAATTAGGGAAGAAAAAAATATATAAGCCTGGCTCTTGTTCCCAGGATGTGTCTGCCCATACCCCGAATGTCATTATGCAGAAAAAGTCATTACAATTATGGGGTAGATTTAACAACTACTAAAAATAAGTATCAACACATAAATTTGGACATTAGTAAATCCATTCCAAATCTTTAATTCTATATATGAAACATAAGCTTAGAATATTTGTCTTAAACGGTTCCACATGTCTAGGACTTAATGCAAAGTCAGTTTGAGGAGTGCCATGTACATACTATTTTCTTCTTTTACAGTACTGGGGATGGAACCCAGGGGCACTGTACCTCTGAACAACACTCCAGCCCTATTTTTTTAGTCTTTTTAAAATTTTTAAACAGGGTCTCAATGAGTTGCAAAGGATCTCACTAAGTAGCTGAGGCTGTCCATGACCACGATCCTCCAGTCTCAGCCTCCTGAATGCTGGGATTACAAGGTTGCACCACCATACTCAGTTCATACATTTTTTTAAAAAAATTTATTGGTGCAATACATTCATACATCATATTGGGGTAAAAAACTTGTGTGTACATACTTTCTTGATCTAAAAAAACAATTATGTGGTGAGAGTCCTAGGAGGAGAACTTAAGGAGTCTTTAAGAGAGAGAGAGAGAGAGAGAGAGAGAGAGAGAGAGAGAGAGAGAGAGAGAGAGAGAGAGAGAGAGAGAAGAAGAAGAAGAAGAAGAAGAAGAAGAAGAAGAAGAAGAAGAAGAGAGAAGAGGAGGAAGAGGAGGAAGAAGAGGAGGAGGAGGAGGAAGAGGAGGAAGAGGAGGAGGAGGAGGAGGAGGAGGAGATGGTGGAGGAACCTCAACAGAATGAGGCTAGAAATATCAGGCACCTGACTGTGTTCTCTGTGAGAGTGGTAGAAATTCCACATACATGTGCATGTGTGTGTGGCCTTTTGGTTCCTGATTTTTGTGCCTCTGATTTCAACCTTAGCATTACTCACAGTGGACACACTTTCACATTTGTTGAGTGAGTGAGGGGCTCTAGAAATCAAATGCGAGGGAACTAACATAATTCTTTTCTCCAGAGGAGTAGTTCTTTTTTCTAGTGATACAGATAGAATTGATACCAAACAAAACTCATGTTAGGCATATGAAGGTCTGGGACTCTCCAAAGTCAGCTGGGGTTTATTTTGGAGATATTGCCGAAGAGCTTCTGAGGCTCCATTATGATAGGCTTTCCTTAGAAAGAATTGGTGATAGAGTTACATGAATTTTACGGGAGGCTATTTCAGGTAACATTCTAACTGCTGTGACCCAGTAAGTCTGACTACACACACATACAGAAAGGAATATTTATTTGCTCATAGTTTTGGAGATTTCAGGGTTCAGTCCATGTCAGGTGTGTGGAGCTCAGAGCATGGTGGCGGGAACCAGAGAGAAGGAGAGACAGGGCTTTGTTTTCATGTTGTGGAAGCTGGAAGCAAGAGAGAAAACAAGGGGAGAAGATACCTTATATAATCCCAAGACCACATCCCCAGAAGACCCTCCTTAGCAACCTCCTTAGCAACCAAGTTTCAACTTCACCATGGCTGCCTGATTTCCATGAGGGTTAAGGGAATATTATGAATCTAAACCATTACAGAGGCCATTGTTTTGGACTGAGCTCCAGCACTAGGCCCAACAGACCAGACCAAAGAAGAATGGCATCAGTCATGGAAGATGCCATGTAATCAAACTGAACAGAAACAGGAAGTTCCCAGAAACCAATCAGAAGGGGCCCAGTCTATCTAAGGCTAACGTTTTCTCTATTCAACACTTTTTTTTTTTTTTTTTTTGGCAATGGGGACTGAACCCAGAGGCATTCTACCTTCAAGCTACACCCCTAGCTCATTTTTTTTTTTATTCTTTGCTTTGAAACAGGGTCTCACTAAGTTGCAGAGCTCTTTACTAAGTAGCTGAGGCTGGCCACAAACCTGCAATCCTCCTGTCTCAGCCTCCCAAGTACTGGAATTATAATCGTGCGCCACCCCATTTGGCTTCTTTTCAGCACTTTTGTACCTGTAAACTACCCCTCAGACCAGAACCTCAGCATGCCTGTCCATTTCACAACTCTGATGCTGCTCATTCAGCGAGTCACCAGTAAAAGAAAATTTGTTATTTAAACTTGACTTTTGTTTTATTCTTTGACAGAACTGCAGTTATATTTAATAATCTTTAACAAGAATCCCAAACTAGTGTGATATAGGCTATGAGACATTACCATATGACTTACTAATCATCATTTCATGAAAAAATAAAAAAGAAGAGCAATAGTTTTATTTTCATTTTTCACTAGTCTTATATAAAACAATATCATTTCTATTATATATGGGTGTATTTGGGGAGCTTCATATTTCTATGAGGGTTTGTTGTTGCTGCTGGTTTTTTTTTTTTTTTTTTTTTGCAATACTAGGGGTGAAACCCAGAGGCATCCTAACTCTGAGCTACACCCAAGCCCAATTTTTTATTTTTTATTTTGAAACAGTGCCTGAATAAGTTGAAGAGGGCCTCACTAAGTAGCTGAGGCTGGCCTTGAACCGCAATCCTCCTGTCTCAGCCTCCCAAGTACTGGGATTACAAGTGTGCACCACCATGCCTGGCTATGCTGCTTTTTTTTTTTTTTGAGGGGGTGAATGCTGGGGCTGAACCCAGGGTCTTGGACATGTTTGAAAAGTGTTCTGCCACTGAGCTATACCCATAGCTTCAAACTTCAGATTTTTGTTTTCTTGTTCTCTTAAAATGCAAGTTTTAGAGAGGAAAATGGTGGATCAAAGGTAACCACAATAGTGTAGAAGTTCCTCAAGGTTAAATTAAAATAATAGTTCTGCATCAGCATATTGAGGTAGGAAGGGTGTAGAGAACTTAGAAGGGTGTTAGGCAACTTAGAAAATTAGTAACTGGGTAAAAAACATAAATGTCAATTTCTGGGGTTGAAAGGGTATTACTAAAAGGACTCA
This sequence comes from Muscardinus avellanarius, assembly GCF_963383645.1. Taxonomy (NCBI): domain Eukaryota; kingdom Metazoa; phylum Chordata; class Mammalia; order Rodentia; family Gliridae; genus Muscardinus; species Muscardinus avellanarius. The sequence continues at coordinate 121,375,990 of NC_137787.1, forward strand.
AGAGTGGCTGCACTGGGCATGTGGCGGCTCAGAAAGGAAGGACAGCTCTCTTCCAGTAAGTCCTCCAAATTCTCCCACTGAGTTTAAGATAAACAGGCACTGATGTCCAACAAATTTGCAACCTGAGCAAAAAATAAATATGCTCAGATAGGGTGAGCTGAATTAGTGCAAGAGACAGTCCTAGCACCCTCCAGCAGCTTTGTGAGCGCCGAGAAGTGATGACAGCTTTGAAAGACTGTTAGTTTGGATTCCCTTAGTGGGAGACTAGAAATTCCTGCAATTTACTTTTGTTTTTCATATTCCACTTTTTTGGTCATGTCTTTGGTATACTTGCTTCTGAATACCCAGTCAGCCATGGAGGCTTCGCTTTTCACAGGATCAGTGGGCGCCCGTGCCACAGGCCAGCTCGGGTGTAGAAGTGAGTCTGTAATAGATTTTGGAGATTCCCAGGGTGGCAATGGAACCTGTGGCTGCCAGTCCATCCATCTGAAGAGCAAAGAGAAGAGAAGAGTGTTTTCATTTGAAGTTGGCAGTCTGATCTCTTGGATAAGAAGCACGGCTCATGGGGGTGGAACTGGGATGGATCAGGGCTGAGTGGAATATGGTGCCCCCTTGGCAGCCTACTGGGGTACTTGTACCACCTCCCCATGCCAAGCACGAAGAGATGTGTCCCACATCCCTCTGTCCAGCAAATGCAACCAGTGCTGTGAACAATCCATATCAGCCTGCAGATGGTTTGGGCCAGAGGACTGGCCCTGCCAGACTTGTCCTCCCACCCCAATCACAGTAGAAAAGCCATCCTGAGGATCACGCCTCTGAACCAGACAATGCTCCCCCAGCAGCAGCTTCTAGGCAAGGATAGGACAGCTCAGCTCAGCACACAGACTTCCCTAACAACTTTACAGTTTGGGTCGCAGCTGAGAACAAACAGCAAGAATCTTCTCATTGTTGGAAGATTCTAAAATCAGAATTCTGAAAAGGTCTCCCTTGTAAAAACCTCAGCAAGAAGAAAACCAAATCTTTTATGACTGCTATTGCATTAACTCCCAGGGTCTCTCCCAAGTTTGTGTTTTCAGAGTGCTACATAATTTGACATATTTTGTCAATTAATTCTCCCTTGATATCTCCTTTCTGCTCTTTCATCTCCATCCTCTTTCCCCTCTCCTCCTTCCTTTTTTTTTTCTCCTAATTTTACCTTTTGTTCACCTTCCCTTCCCCATCTTTTCCTTTTCCTCTTTTCTCTTTATTTACTAATTGATTTCCTTTTTTTATTGGTACTGGGGATGGAACCTAGAGGCATTGTACCTCTGAGCTACACCCTCAGCCCTATTTTTTAGTCTTTATTTTGAAACAGGGTCTTACTGAGTTGCAAAGGGCCTCAGTAAGTAGTGGAGGTTGTCTGCAAACCACGATCCTCCTGTCTCAGTCTCCCAAATGCTGGGATTATAAGCATGTGCCCCATCACGCCTGGCTATTTAGTTTTGTTCTTTAATTCAACTTGCTTTTCTATCATTAATGCTTAAAATTTGAGCCTCTTCTGTATTGTTTCTCATCCACTTTACTCTTTGTTGTTTACATCATTAGTAAGGATTTTTGTAGCATATGTTGATTTGTGGTTTGCTCTTACCATTGTTACTGGCAATTATTCTCTTCTTTCAAAGTGGTATTACTAAGGAAAAGGTAGTTACTGGTGATTGAAATTGACCAAATTGCTATGTTGTGTGTATTAATATATCACAATGAATCCCACTTTTATATACAATTATAATGTACCAATAAAACTGTTTTAAATTTTTTTAATTTTACCATTTAGAACTTTTGTAATCATAAGAAACAGAAATGCACTGTATAGTTTTAAACCAAGAAGAATAATTGTAAATATTTTGGTGTATTTCTTCACACATTTGTTTTACATATTTAAAATCATTGTGATCATATTGGTTATTTTTCAGAGAGCAGATACATTTGTATAAAAATGTTTATAACTTGTAATTAATACAAAATATTATTCCACATGAGATAGAATTTACTTTGTTAATACTGAATGAAAAATAATTCTCCAGGCCTTTGCAGCTGCCCAAGGAGCTGCCTGCCCGAAATTACCATGGAAAGATAATTCGGGACTAAAAACGGGCTTAGGACCGCATCTTAAACAGCGAGCAGCAGCCTCCAGAATTCTGTGTGCCCACCAGCGACCAGATCACAACTGCATAGAGACTTCCACGGATTCCTGCACCAATTCAGGTACCTGAGGGTGCCCTGGTAAGTTGGGGTCCTAGCGTGTGCGCAGCCCCAACCACCCAGCACGGGCTCAAGCCTCAGACCCCAGCACTCTCCTCGCGCACCTTACCTGCGCCACGGTCCCCTGCTGGTAGTCAGTACCTGTACACTGCTACCTCTAAATTGAAGTCTGCTTGTGTGTCTAGCCCCTGCCACCTTGCCAGAGCCGGCCTTCTAGGCTGCAAAAGCCCTGGGTGACCCGGAAATCTCCGTGGAGCACCCCCAGCTTCTACGTCCCACGGGAGGCAGAGACCATTGCTGGACAACGCGCACTGGACCCTTGAGCACCTACCCTGCACCCCTGGCCCACCGCTGGGTGTTCCCACCCTCCTGGTAACCAGAGGCTTAGTGCTAAGCAAAGAACACAGCTCAATACACCTTGGAAGAGCATACCAGCAGCAATAGACAGCTGCATCCACTCTCACTTGGGTCACTCTTGGAATAGGCAGAGCTCTGGCAGTAAGTGTGGGCATCCAGGAACCAGCACCCATTTGCCCAGGGTACATCTTGGGACCACACCGGCTAGCCCAGCTGGAATTCCTAGAGACACAAGAAAATCCATCGGGCCACAAAATCTGCTCAGGACCTCAGGGGGAGGTTTCAACTATACTTTGGTCATTCTCCACCCCTGCTGTAGGGACGCTCAGGCTGGAGGCTAGGGTGGTGAGTGCAGAGGTGCTGACCACAGGTTAGAATTTCGCAGAACCTGTGAATTGTACAGAATCAAATAACAGTGAAATCAGACATCCGGACACATGAACCTAAAGCAGCTAAAGGAGAGAAAGGTGTCCAAACACCCAGAGTGACTTAAGAAGATAAAAATAGAGTACAAAGAAAACTAAGAGACATTGGATGGTATTCTGAAAGCTACCTAAGCAATCAGATACACACATATTATTTGGACCTGACCCCATATGCGTAAATAAGGAGGACTGTTTGTTTTACTTTTAATGTGGATGTTTTGTTGTATTTTGCTTTTATAGTGCTTTTGTTTTGGTAGGGTTATTGCTGACTTATTTTTTTTTCTTTTAACCCACACTTCTTTTACTTTAACTTGTTGTGATATATATATATATAGGATAGTTTGCCTTATTTTTTTATTTCACACAGCTGCTAGTTCCTTTTACTTTTTTCTTGTTCTTTTTCCTCTTTCTTCCTCTTCCCTTCCTTTTTTTTTTCTCTTCACTCTCCTCCTTTTATTGGTTTTCCTTCATTTTTCTTGGATTACATAAAAGTCTTGGTATCTTGGGTGGATTCTTTTTTTTTTTTTATGTCTGTCTGCTCCTCCCATCATCCCTATTTACAAACCTACCCACACTAACCTACATACTTTTCTCCCCCAAAACTTTTCCCCATAATATACCTCCTGGTTTAATACTCAAAGTATCTCTCATATCCATAATTACTCTACCAACGACAAGAGTCCTAGTAGTTAACTCTCTCTCATTCCTAACAAGTTATTACCTTATCATACTTAAAGTCTTTCTCAACCTAACATATCCTCTACGTAACCCGACTCCTTTACCAATCACCCCAGCTCCTTGCACATCACCCACCCTCAACACTGGAAAGGCTCTGCTGACTAACCAATACCCCCAAACTCCTAATATTAAGATTTGACTAAGCACAGTACTCACGAACGATGGGTAGAAATCAGAAAAACAAGACAGAGAACGCTATAAATATGAGAACCAGGAATTATGAAGAGACATCAGAAATCACGAATACTGACCTACTAGAAATGCAAGAAGGGGAGTTCAGAATCTTGATGTTCAATATGATGAAAGGATTTAAAACGAGTATAGAGGAGGTTAAAGGTGAACTAGAAACACTAAAAAAGAATCAGAAAGAGGTCTGGAACGAAATGAAAGAGGCAATAAGTGAAATGAAGACAGCAATAGAAAGAAATTCTGGAAGATTAGATGAAATGGAAAACAGAATATCAACATTAGAAGACAGTACATCCCAAACCGAAAACACAGTCAGCGATATACAGAAATCTTTACAGCAACAAAACCTAAACATCCAGCAATTATGGGATAATATGAAGCGCCCTAATTTATGGATAATAGGCATCGAGGAAGGGATAGAGGTACAGACCAAGGGCATCTGTAATATCTTCAAGGAAATAATCTCAGAGAATTTTCCAAATATGGAAAGAGACTTGAATCTTCAAGTCCAGGAGGCATACAGAACTCCACTGAGACAGGACCAAAGAAAAACCACTCCACGCCACATAATAACCAAATTGACCAGCATAGAGGCCAAGGAAGGAATCTTAAAAGCAGTGAGAAAAAAAGGACTGGTGACATATAGAGGCAAAACAATAAGAATCACCTCAGACTATACAACCCAGGTCATGAATGCTAGAAGAGACTGGTACGACGTGATTCAGACCCTGGAAGAAAATAACTTCCAGCCAAGGCTCATCTATCCATCAAAACTATTATTCAAGATCAATGGGGAAGTCAAAGTCTTCCAGGATAAACAGAATCTCAAAAAATTCATGAATTCAAAGCCAACACTAGAGAAAATTCTTAAAGAAATAAATCATAAGGAAGAAAAAAGAAGCAGACTTCAGAATCAGAGAAGAGAGGAAGTCAATAAGTGGGCCATTTAAGTAAAGAAGAAAGATCACACCACCCAAGAGTAGACAGAACACAAAATGACAGAAAACAAAAATCATATTTCAATAATATCTCTTAATGTCAAAGGACTTAACTCACCAATCAAAAGACATAGACTGGCAATGTGGATTAGGAAACATAATCCAAATATATGCTGTCTGCAAGAAACTCACCTCACAGCCAAAGACATTCACAGGCTGAAGGTGAAAGGATGGAAAAAGATATACCATGCCAACTGTGACCAAAAAAAAGCAGGGGTAGCAACCCTGATATCCAACAAAACAGACTTTAAACTAAAACACATCAAAAGAGACAAATCAGGGCACTTCCTTTTATTAAAAGGAAGAACACACCAAGAAGATATAATGATAGTAAATATTTATGCCCCAAATGTGGGTGCAACCACATTTGTAAAACAAACCCTACTGGACATAAGATCCCAAGTAGACCCAAATACAATAATTCTGGGAGATTTTAATATGCCTCTCACACCACTGGATCGATCTTCAAGCCAAAAGATGAGTAAAGACGCTTTAGAACTAAAGGAAACCATAAACCAAATGGACCTAATAGACGTTTTCAGAGTATTTCAACCAGGAACTACAGAATACACTTTCTTCTCAGCAGCCCATGGAACCTTCTCCAAAATAGATCACATCCTGGGACACAAAGAAAATACCAGCAAATTCAAAAAATGTAATATAATTCCATGCATCTTTTCAGACCACAATGGAATCAAAGTAGAAATCAACAACAGGAAACTCGAAAGAAAGTACTAAAATTCATGGAGAATGAATGATACACTATTGAATGATGAATGGGTAAGGGCAGAAATTAGGGAAGAAATAAAGAAATTTATGGAAACAAATGAAAACAGAGACACAACTTACCAAAACCTATGGGACACCATGAAGGCAGTTCTAAGAGGAAAGTTTATTGCATTGAGTGCCCACATAAGAAGGACAGAGAACCTCCAAGTAAAGAACCTAATGACACAACTAAAGGACCTAGAAAGACTGCAACAGTCTATTCCCAAAGCCAGCAGAAGGCAAGAAATCATCAAAATTAGGGCAGAAATAAATGAAATAGAGAACAAAAAAACAATTCAAAGAATCAATAAAACAAAAAGTTGGTTCTTTGAAAAGATTAATAGAATTGATAAACCCCTGGCCAACCTAACCAAAAGAAAAAGAGAATCAACTCAAATTATCAAAATTAGAAATGAAAAAGGAGATATCACCACTGATAGTGAAGAAATTCAAAATATTATCAGAAACTACTTTAAAAATTTATACTCCAATAGATCTGAAAACCTGGATGAAATTGACAGATTTCTAAGCACAGTTAACCTTCCTACACTCAACCAAGAGGACATAGCAAGCCTAAACCAACCAATAACAACCAAAGAAATAGAAATGGCAATAAAAATTCTTCCACCAAAGAAAAGCCCAGGCCCAGATGGGTTCCCAGCTGAATTCTACAAAACCTTCAGTGAACAACTAATACCAATACTTCATAACATGTTCCGGGAAATTGAAAGAGAAGGAACTCTTCCAAATTCCTTCTATGAGGCCAGTATCACATTAATCCCCAAACCAAATAAAGATACCTCAAGAAAGGAAAACTACAGACCAATATCCTTAATGAACATAGATGCAAAAATTCTAAACAAAATACTAGCTTTATGCATTCAAAACTATATCAAGAGAATAATACATCATGACCAAGTTGGTTTGATCCCAGAAAAACAAGGCTGGTTGAACATACACAAATCAATACATGTTATTCACCACATAAATAGAACCAAGAACAAAAACCACATCATAATAGCAATAGATGCTGAAAAAGCATTCAACAAAATCCAACACCCATTTATGTTAAAAACACTGCAAAAAATTGGGATAGAAGGAAAGTACTTCAACATCATCAAGGCAATATACTGCAAACCCAAAGCCAACATTATATTGAATGGGGAAAAACTGCAAGAATTTCTGCTTCAGTCAGGAACAAGACAAGGATGCCCAGTATCACCACTCCTTTTCAATATAGTCCTTGAGACTCTTGCTGCAGCAATCAGACAAGAGAAGGAAATCAAAGGAATCCACATAGGAAGAGAGGAAGTAAAACTATCCTTATTTGCAGATGACATGATCCTTTATCTGAAAGACCCAAAGAACTCAACCAAAAGACTTCTGGAGCTGATCGACAAATTCAGCAAAGTCGCAGGTTAAAAAATCAACCTAAAGAAATCAGTGGCCTTTCTTTACGCCAACAACGAATCCACAATGAAAGAAACAAAAACAACAATTCCATTCACTATAACCTCAAAACCTATAAAATACCTAGGAATAAACCTAACCCAAGATGTAAAAGACCTCTACAACAAAAACTATAAAACATTAAAGAAAGAAATTGAAGAAGACCTTGGAAGATGGAAAGATCTCCCGTGCTCATGGATAGGCAGAATAAATATCATCAAAATGGCCATTCTGCCAAAACTGATCTATAGGTTCAATGCAATTCCCATTAAAATACCAGTGACATTCTTCAAAGACCTAGAAAAATCAATCATGAACTTCATATGGAGAAGGAAAAGACCTAGAATAGCCAAAGCAATTCTCAATAACAAGAAACACGCAGGAGGCATTACAATCCCAGACTTCAAACTATACTATAGAGCAATAGTAGTAAAAACAGCATGGTACTGGCACAAAAACAGATATACTGACCAATGGATTAGAATAGAAGATACAGAAACAAACCCACACATCTTTAGTCAATTAATCTTTGACAAAGGGGCCAAACACATATGCTGGAGAAAAGACAGCCTTTTCAACAAGTGGTGCTGGGAGAACTGGCTAACCATTTGTAAAAAGATGAATCTAAACCCCTATATCTCACCTAACACAGGAATCAACTCAAGATGGATCAAAGACTTAGAAATTAGACCTGAGACAGTGAAGTTAGTAGAGGAGAGCATAGGTTCAACATTACAACATATTGGCACAGGCAGTAACTTTCTCAACAAAACCTCCAAAGCTCAGAAAATTAAAGCAAGAATAAACAAATGGGACAACATCAAACTAAAAAGTTTCTTCTCATCAAAGGAAACTATCAATAACCTAAAGAGGAAGCCTACAGAATGGGAAAGGATCTTTACCAGCCACCATTCTGATAGGGGACTAATATCCAGAGTATACAAAGAGCTCAAAAGGCTCTACACTAGCAAAACAAACAACCCAATCAAGAAATGGGCAAATGAACTAAATAGACACTTCACAAAAGAAGAGATACAAAGGGCTAATAGATACATGAAAAGATGTTCTTCATCACTGGCCATCAGGGAGATGCAAATCAAAACTACACTGAGATTCCATCTAACCCCAGTCAGAGTAGCAAGCATAAAGAAATCAAACAACAACAAATGCTGGCGAGGATGTGGGGAAAGAGGAACTCTTTTACAATGTTGGTGGGAGTGCAAACTAGTTCAGCCACTATGGAGATCTGTGTGGAGATTCCTGAGAAAGTTGGGAATAGATCCACCATATGATCCAGCTATACCACTCCTAGGTATCTTACCAAAGGGGTTGAATTCAGAGAAATACAGCAACGTATGCATACCTATGTTCATAGCAGCACAATTTGTAATAGCCAAAATATGGAACCAACCCAGATCACCATCAACAGATGAATGGATAGCAAAACTGTGGGAAATACACACAATGGAATTCTATTCAGTCATAAAGAAGAACAAAATTACATCATTTGCAAGAAGATGGAAAGCCCTGGAGAACATCATGTTAAGTGAGATCAGCCAAGCACAGAAGGAGAAGATACACATGTTTCCTCTAATATGCCCAAACTAGAAAACACAAAGGATACCAGTAGGACCCCAGATATTAGAGGGAAATACTAGCTAAGTTTTAATGGAAAGATAGGAGAGGAGAAAGACCGATCTGGATTAATGAGGGTCTACACCTGAACATGTGTAAAATTATGAATAAGACATGGTTAACCTGGACAACCATTGGTGGGGGGGGAGGGGGAGGGGGGGAGGGCACCAAATATAGTATAAATGTATACTACTTATGTTCAATAAAAAATTGTTAAAAAAAGAAAAGAAAAATAATTCTCCATATTATGATTTTTAAATAGAATTATTTTATATCACTTTACTCTGAATAATACATGTTGTTGATTCATATTTTATTAGCAGATTATAGTTTTATATAATAAAATTGCTTGATAACTGAGACTTTTTATATTTTCACATGCGTAAATAAATGTGATATATAAATAAGATTTTTATTTCATCATGGACTTTTTCAGAATTAGTGTCAGGTTTCTTCCTTGAGCTTTTGCTTACTCAGTGAAGTAGGGCATTTTTAGTATATGTAGAGACCCTTCCCTTCTTTGTTACTGACCACTTGCTTTCTTAAAGGCATTGTATCAGCTGGGTATGAGGGTGCATGCCTATAAGGCATGGGAAGCAAAGAGAGGATCATAGATTCTAGGCCAGCACCAGCACCTTAGTGAGATCCTTAGGAACTTAGTAAGATCATGTTTCAAAATAAAAAATAAATATGACTTGGGGGTGCAGCTCAGCTCAGGAGTAGATTACCTCTGAGTTTAATTTCCAGTACTAAAAAAAAAAAGGCATATGTCAATGCTCCTGTTTCTACAATAATAATTCTATTTTTTTACTATGTGTATGAAACACATTAAAGGCCCAACCTCTTTTAAGAAACTTTAAAAGTCTTTTAATCCAAAAAGGTACCTCATAGCAAAGAAAGAAATAAACTATGCAATGTTACTATAATCTGAGTTTTCTGATTGGGCAAAAAATATATTTTTTAAATGAGGGAGAAAGTATTCAGGAAATAATTGAAAAAAACACACTCAGCCAGGGTAAGACATCTAGTAAATGATATATTTAGAATTCTAAGATTGTAACTTCTGCATTTACCACTATTTCTAAGGTCCTCAACAATACCACACAACCCCACTGGAGAGAGAGAGAGTCTGAGGAAGATTGAACTCTCATAACAATCATGGGAATTTTCCACCTACCAATTCCAAGGTCTATATTTTCACAAAGCTATCCAGAGCCATGCCTACAAGCATAGCACGGAACCATAGGTACACACTAAACTGACCAGCAGAGACTTCTTCCAGTTATCATCTGTACCTAATGCAGGTTTTTGAGAGATGCTCATGTGTAGATTTCATTCTTCTGCAATCCCTCTCTGTCTCTTACTTGCAGAACATCTTCTCTTCTCCACTGATGCTTAGTGAGCTGGCATTTGCTGCATGTGTCTCAGATGTATATGGATTTTTAAAAAATATCCTCTGTCTGAACAAGGTTTTGAAAGCTATTTCACAGGCTACACACAAAGCCAGGGTTATAACATGGGCCTGGGAGGCACAGGGAGAAAGCAGATCATTGGGTATCTTATGTAAGCAAACCAGCCAAGCTGTGTTTTCAAATGACTTTCACTCTTATTGTCCCTTTGCTTTTTATAATCAATTGAACAATTTTCCTTACTTGATGTAACTTTGCACATCTCAGTGGCAAACTTCTGTGAAATGAAAATAATTGAAAGTTAACAATTGGTTAGCCTACACCTTTTGATTTTTTACAGCATTATGATCAGACAAGACATTTTGCAGCTATTTCTGAACATGGTGAGTTCTTTGCATTAATGTTTCTAGATGACCTAATTTCAAAATGGACATTATTATGAGACAATTATTTCCAAGTCCATTTTTTTCAGACCAGTGTGAATGGTACTTAGGTTCCATTAGTACCAAGACGATTTAATAACCAAAATATCTAGAGGCCTTATGTAATGACGGAGCTTTTCTTGTTTGGTACTCTCCCTCCTACATTATTTCAAGATCTAGTTTGAAAAGAAACTAGAAGTGGTGCAAAATTCAAAGTCTTTTCCCCACTTAAAAATTATTTTGAAATGTGGAATTTGTTTTTATAAAAGAAATCTTTATTATATATCTTTTAGGACATTTTCTTTTGCCTAATTACATTTCAGAATCATATCTTGCCTTATTTCATCACACTTGCTTAAAATATATGTGATTTATCAAAAGTATTTTCCTGTTTTCTCTATCAAGTCTAGGAAATAAAGAGTATTATTTCAATCTGTATGTCTTGGATAAAGCAATTTATTAGCTTGGTTGTTTATTTACCACCTGTATTGATTGGTATCAAAGAAAAATTTAAAAATAATATCAATAAAGTGAGTTTGTCAATTTTCTATTCTCTTAAAATATACTTCAGTACTTTTAAATTCCTTCCTTCCTTCTTTTTTCCTTCCTTCTTTCCAATTCCTTATACAATAGGCATTTGTGTAGAATGCAAAAACATTTATATTTTAGGATGATAGTACTGGTGATATTCCTGACAAGCAAACAGAACTATTGTGAAGGAGTGGTACCTCAGTGAGTGTAGGAGGCTGAGGGGTGCATCCTGTCTTTTGTTGTTGTTTGAGATCAATTGCTGTCCATGCACAGTGGCACACACCTATAATCCTGGTACTTGGGAGGCCAAGACAAGAGGATGGCAGGTTCAAAGCCAGTATGTAGGAACTTAGCAAGACTCTATTTTAAAACAACAATTAAAATATAGCTTAGAGATAGAATGACCCTGGGTCAAATCCTCAGTACCATAAAAAATCATTTGTTTTATTACAAGAAAATAATTCTATTGAGGACTTTCGGAAAGATGGCAACCAAGAGAAGCAGCACTTACGAGTCCTGCTGACACTCAATCTCCATTGCCTCAAAACCAGCCTTCTACAAAGCCATAAAATACTATCAGTAGAGGAATAAAAATGATAAATACAAGGGACAGAGAATAAGAAGAAGACTGACCAGAGAGGGAAAAAAACCCACCCTGCCTGCCTTGTGGCACTGGCCTCCATGGCAGCGCCATCTTGCCTCACAGCACCAGACTCCGAGACAAAAAGAAAAACAAGGACTTGAAGTGAGCAGCTGCAAATCAATGCATTGTAAATCATCAGTACTTCCTGAGCAAATACCAGCTACAACTTCCAGCTGCTGAGCTCACCGTGCCCTCCGGGGATCCAGAGGGAAACTCAACACCAGAAAATAAACCTGCATCCCTTGCAGTAGAGGGCGCTGCAGCGGCACCATCTTGCCAGCAGCGGCCTAGCTCACCATGCCTGCCAGAGATCCAGACCAGTGTACACCAAAATCATAAGTGAAACTGTGGTCCCAGCAGAAGAACTCCCAGCACTGCACCCCCAGAGACTTGTGCAGCTGCAATAAACTCCTTGGGACTGAGATTTTGTGGTTCAATCCTGTAAAGGACTAGTGGCGGCTGAGACTACTACACCCTCCAGAGATCCAGAGCAGCTTTCAATAACACCATAAATTGAAGTTGAGGCTCTCATGGGAAAATGACCAGCCCGGCAATCCAGGGATAAGGGACTCTTGCAGTCGTGATAAATTCCTTAGGTCTGAGACTTTGTGGTACAACCCAGTAAAGGAGTAGTGGCAGCTGAGATTACCACACTCTCCAGAGATCCAGAGCAGTACTCAATAACACCATAAGAGAAGTTGCAGATCCCACTGGAAAATGCCCAGCCTGGTGCCCCCAGGGACTCACACAGCCCCAATAAACTCCTGTGTCTGAGACTTTGTGGTACAACCCAGAGAAGGTGAAAGTAGAGTTTGCTATTGGACATAGCAGAGGCTCACACAGACTCAGGCTCTGATCAATGGAAACTGTGGGAGGAGAACTATGCTTAACACTAGACCCAACTAGTAGGAACTCTGGTATCACTACAGACCTCCAAATTGTGGTGAACAGGGAGAAGTCAGACCAGCCCAGGCCTAGCTGTGGATAACAGAGACTCCTTTGCATACCTTCTGACACCTCTAAATTCCTACTACTATGATTGGATTTGACATAATATCCACAAAAGACAAGATGCCAAGACATCAGAAAAATAAGAAAGAACCCTGAAAATAGGAACAGTGAAGAAATAATGGAAATCATGAATACTCACCTACAAGAAATGCAAGAAGGAGAATTCCTAATCCTGATCTTCATTATGATGAAAGGCCTCAAAGCAAGTGTACAGGAAATGACAGAGAAAGTGAAGACACTAAGAAAGAATCAGAAAGATGTCTGAAATAAAATGAGAGAGTCAATAAATAAAATGAACACAGTAATAGAAAGAAATTCTGTAAGATTAGATGAAATGGAAAATAGAATATTACTGTTAGAAGACAGTTCAACACCTAAACATCCAACAACTATGGAACAATATGAAATGTCCAAATTTATGGATAAAAAGAATTGAAGAAGGGTTAGAGGTATAGACCAAGGTGATTCCTAATCTCTTTAGAGAAATAATATCAGATAACTTTTCAAATATGGAAAGAGATTTGGACTTACATATTCAGGAGACATACAGAACACCATTAAGACAAGATCAAAGAAAGACCTCCCCACACCATGCTAATAGAGACCCAAAACGAGCAGGGGTAGCAATCCTGATATCCAACAAAACAAACTTTAAGCTAAAACACATCAGAAAAGAATCAGAAAAGACAACGCAGGGCACTTCCTTTTATTAAAAGGAGCAATCCAACAAGAAGATATAATGATAGTAAATGTTTATGCCCCAAATACAGGTGCGCCCACATTTGTTTGTTTGTTTGTTTATTTATTTATTTATTTATTTATTTATTTTGGTGGTACTGGGGTTCCTGGAAGCCCTTCTACCTCTGGGCTACACTCCCAGATCTATTTTTTTAAAATATATTTTTATTTGGAAACAGGGTCTCCTAAGCCAGCGTGCGTGGCTGGCTTTGAACCTGCGTGATCCTCCTGTCTCTGCCTCCCAAGCGCAGGGATTACAAGTGTGTGCCACTACGCCCGGACAAAATTTGTTTCTTTCTCTTGTGGTACTGGGGTTCCTGGAAGCCTTTATACCTCTGGGCTATTTTTTACATTTTTTATTTGGAAACAGCGTCTCCTTAAACAGCGTGCGCAGCCGGCTTCGAACCTGCATGATCCTCCTGTCTCTGCCTCCCGAGCGCGGGGATTACAAGTGTGCGCCACCACGCCCGGCTTGCACCCACATTTGTAAAACAAACCACACGGACATCAAATGTCAAAGAGACCCAAATACAGTAATATTAGGAGACTTCAACACACCTCTCATTTCATTAGATAGATCTTCAAGGAAAAAGATGAGTAAAGACTTTTCAGAACTAAAAAAAACTATAAACCAAATGGACCTAAAAGACATATGCAGAATATTTCAATCAGGAACAGCAGAATACAGATTCTTCTTAGCAGCCCATGGAATCTTCTCCAAAATGGATCACATCCTGGGCCACAAAGCAAGCACCAGCGAATTCAAAAGATGTAATATAATTCTCTGCCTCTTTTCAGACTACAATGGAATGAAAGTAGAAATCAACAACAGGAAGACCAAAATAAACTATTTAAATACATGGAGACTGTATGATACACTATTCAATGATAAGTGGGTAAGAACAGAAATCAGGGGGAAAAAAATTCTGGAATTAAACAAAAATAGAGACACAACTTAACAAAATCTAAGGAACATTTTGAAGGCAGTGTTAAGAGAAAAGTTTATAGCACTGAGTGCCCACATAAGAAGAACATAAAGTTGCTAAGTAAACAACCTAATGACACATCTGAAGAAACTAGAAAGATTGCAACAGTCTAATCCCAAAGCCAGCAGAAGGCATAAAATTATTAAAATCAGAACAGAAATAAATGAAATATACAACAAAATATAATTCAAAGAATCAACAAAACGAAAAGATGGTTCTTTGAAAAGATTAATGATTGACAAACCCCTGTCCAATCTAACCAAAAGAAAGAGAGAATCAACTCAAATTATTAAAATCAGAAATTAAAATGGAGACATCACCACAGACAGTGGGGAAATTCAAAGGATTATCAGAAAACATTTTGAAAATTTATACTCCAATAGATTGGAAAACATCGAAGAAATCAATAGATTTTTTTTCTTTATTTTTTAAACAAATTTTTTATTGAACATAAATGGTATACATTTAAACTATATTTGGTGCCCTCTCCCCCCAGGCCCCATTTTCCCTTCCTCCTTCCCACCAATGGTTCCAGGGTAACCATGTCATATTCATAATTTTACACATATTCAGATGTAGATCCTCATTAATGAAGATCAGCCTTCCTCCTCTCCTATTTTTCCATTCAAACTTTGCTGGTATTTCCCCTCCATTATCTGGAGTCCCACTGGTATCCGCTGTGTTTCCTAGTTTGGGCATATTAGAGGAAACATATGTACCTTCTCCTTCTGTGCTTGGCTGATCTCACTTAACATAATGTTCTCCAGGGCTTTCCATCTTCTTGCAAATGATATAATTTTATTCTTCTTTATGGCTGAATAGAATTCCATTGTGTGTGTTTCCCATAATTTTGCAATCCATTCATCTGTTTTTGGGAACCTGGGTTGGTTCCATATTTTGGCTATTACAAATTGTGCTGCTATGAACATAGGTATGCATATGTTGCTGTAGTTCTCCGAATTCAACCCCTTTGGAAAGATACCCAGGAGTGGTAGAGCTGGATCATATGGTGGACCTGTTCCCAACTTTCTTAGGAATCTCCACACTGATCTCCACAGTGGCTGAACTAGTTTTCATTCCCACCAACAGTGTAAAAGTTCATCTTTCCGCACATCCTCACCAGAATTTGTTGTTATTTGATATCTTTATGCTTGCCACTCTGACTGGGGTTAGATGGAATCTCAGTGTAGTTTTGATTTGCATCTCCCTGATGGCCAGTGATGAAGAACATCTTTTCATGTATCTATTAGCCCTTTGTATCTCTTCTTTTGTGAAGTGTCTATTTAGTTCATTTGCCCATTTCTTGATTGGGTTGTTTGTTTTGCTAGTGTAGAGTCTTTTGAGCTCTTTGTATATTCTAGATATTAGCCCCCTATCAAAGTGGTGGCTAGTAAAGATCTTTTCCCATTCTGTTGGCTTCCTCTTTAGGTTATTGATAGTTTCCTTTGATGAGAAGAAACTTTTTAGTTTGATGCTATCCACTTGTTAATTCTTGCTTTAATTTCCTGAGCTTTGGAGGTTTTGTTGAGAAAGTTACTGCCTGTGCCAATATGTTGTAGTGTTGAACCTATGCTCTCCCCTACTAACTTCACAGTCTCAGGTCTAATTTCTAAGTCTTTGATCCATCTTGAGTTGATTCCTGTGCATGGTGAGATATAGGGGTTTAGATTCATCTTTTTACAAATGGTTATCCAGTTCTTCCACCACCATTTGTTGAAAAGGCTTTCTTTTCTGCAGCGTATGAGTTTGGCCCCTTTGTCAAAGATTAATTGATGTGTGGATTTGTTTCTGTATCTTCTATTCTAATCCACTGGTCAGTATATCTATTATTGTGCCAGTACCATGCTGTTTTTGCTACTATTGCTCTATAGTATAGTCTGAAGTCTGGGATTGTGATGCCTCCTGCATGTTTCTTATTGTTGAGAATTGTTTTGGCTATTCTAGGTCTTTTCTTTCTCCATATAAAGTTCATGATTGATTTTTCTAGGTCTCTGAAGAATGTTGCTGGTATTTTAATGGGAATTGCATTGAATCTATAGATCAGTTTATGCAGAATGGCCATTTTGATGATATTTATTCTGCCTATCCATAAGTACGGGAGATCTTTCCATCTTCCAAGGTCTTCTTCAGTTTCTTTTTTTAATGTTTTATAGTTTTTGTTGTAGAGGTTTTTTACATCTTTGGTTAGGTTTATTCCTAGGTATTTTATTGGTTTTGAGGTTATAGTGAATGGAATTGTTTTCTTTGTTTCTTTCATTGTGGATTCATTGTTGACGCAAAGAAAAGTCACTGATTTCTTTAGGTTGATTTTTTAAACTGTGACTTTGCTGAATTTGTCAATCAGCTCCAGAAGTCTTCCAGATAAAGAATCATGTCATCTGTGAATAAGGACAATTTTAATTTCTCTCTTCCTATGTGAATTCCTTTGATTTCCTTCTCTTGTCGTATTGCTGCAGCAAGAGTCTCAAGGACTATATTGAAAAGGAGTGGTGATAGTGGGCATCCTTGTCTTGTTCCTGACTTTAGAGGAAATTCTTGCAGTTTTTTCCCCATTCAATATAATGGTGGCTTTGGGTTTACTGTATATTGCCTTGATGTTGAAGTACTTTTTTTCTATCCCAGTGTTTTTAACATAAATGGGTGTTGGATTTTGTTGAATGCTTTTTCAGCATCTATTGCTATTATGATGTGGTTTTTGTTCTTGGTTCTATTTATGTGGTGAATAACATGTATTGATTTGTGTATGTTCAACCAGCCTTGTTTTTCTGGGATCAAACCAACTTGGTCATGATGTATTATTCTCTTGATATAGTTTTGAATGCATAAAGCTAGTATTTTGTTTAGAATTTTTGCATCTATGTTCATTAAGGATATTGGTCTGTAGTTTTCCTTTCTTGAGGTATCTTTATTTGGTTTGGGGATTAATGTGATACTGGCCTTATAGAAAGAATTTGGGAGAGTTCCATCTCTTTCAATTTCCTGGAACAAGTTATGAAGTATTGGTATTTATTCACTGGAGGTTTTGTAGAATTCAGCTGGAAACCCATCTGGGCCTGGGCTTTTCTTTGGTGGAAGAATTTTTATTGCCATTTCTATTTCTTTGGTTGGTTGCTATTGGTTGGTTTAGGCTTGCTATATCCTCTTGGCTGAGTGTAGGAAGGTTAACTGTGCTTAGAAATCTATCAATTTCTTCCAGGTTTTCAAGTCTATTGGAGTATAAATTTTTAAAGTAGTTTCTGATAATCTTTTGAATTTTTTCACTACCTGTGGTGATATCTCCTTTTTCATTTCTAATTTTGATAATTTGAATTGATTCTCTTTTTCTTTTGGTTAGGTTTGCCAGGGGTTTATTAATTCTATTAATCTTTTCAAAGAACCAACTTTTTGTTTTATTGATTCTTTGAATTGTTTTTTGTTCTCTATTTCATTTATTTCTGTTCTAATTTTAATGATTTCTTGCCTTCTGCTGGCTTTGGGAATAGACTGTCGCAGACTTTCTAGGTCCTTGAGTTGCAACATATGAATACCTATGTTCATAGCAGCATAATTTGTAATAGCCAAAATATGGAACCAACCCAGGTTCCCAAAAACAGATGAATGGATTGCAAAATTATGGGAAATACACACAATACAATTCTATTCAGCTGTAAAAAAGAACAAAATCATGTCATTAGCAAGAAGATGGAAAGTCCTGGAGAGCATTATTTTAAGTGAGATCAGCCAAGCATAGAAGAACGGACATATGTTTCCTCTAATATACCTAAACTAGGGAACCTAGAGGATACCAGAGGGACTCCAGATAATGGCAGGAAAATCTCAGCAAAGTTTGAATAGCAAGATAAGAGAGGAGAAAGGCTAAACTTGATTAATGAGGGTCTATATCCGAATATGTGTAAAAGTATGAATATGACGCCAGCCAGGGCCCGGGTCGCGGGACTCTGGGCCCCGGGCCGAACTGCGCGTAGCACGCCAGACCCCTGGAGAAACTGGGCTCAGTATCCTGGGTTCTGGGCAGGGGTCGCGAGGAGCACGCCAGCTGGGGCCCCTGGGACCCAGGCGGAGTAGGGCGGATCACTCTGGACCCATGGGGAAACCGACAGGGTTACAGTGCTACTGAGTGCCTGATCCCACTGCCTCCTCAAACCACATATACTGTTACTGTCTTCTCTTATAAAAAAAAAAAAAAGGAAGAGAAAAAAAAAAAAAGAAAAACATCGGAGAGGAGGTAAGAAAGCCGTTATGGATGCCAGGACACTGGAGATGCAGACAAAACTTATCTAAATGCACTGGAACTTATGGAAAAATTCCCCGTGAAAGAGGACTGCTATTTCTCTATATTGTTAAGAATCTCGGACATCACCTGTAAGGAGAGAGTTTAGCGGAGACCAAGGAGAAAGGCGGTGTTGAAAGAGTTCTCCGCAATGGTGGTGGAGACTTGTATTCAGGAGAAGCAGAAACCGGATCCTACCAACTTTATTTTTTCTGGAGAAATTACACCAAATGTCAAATACTACCATCACGCATGCTTAGGAACACTGGACAATATTCAGCATGGAAAAAGAGCATGGGAAGGATTTGAAATGGTGGAGGCAGTGGCAATGCCAGTGGCCAGTACTCAGGGGAGGCAGAGATCTGATACATTATACCTGGAACCTTTGAAATAATAACCACAGAGACAGTGATCAGAACCTGCTGAGGGGTTAGGCGGGCGCCGGGGCCAGTGGCCGACATCGGAGCTTTCTGTGAGGCAAGGCCACTACTGAGGCCTCCGTGGCCGGGATTGGAGCCTGCCGAGGGGTTAGATCGATGCTGGGGCCAGCGAGGCCAGCATTGGAGTCTGCCATGAGGCAAGGCTGGTGCTGGGGCTTCCAAGGTCGGGTCTGGAACCTGCTGATGGGTTAGGCTGGTGCTGGGGCCAGCGAGGCTGGCATTGAAGCCTGCCGTGAGGCAAGGCCCGTACTGGGGCCTCCGAGGACGGGATCAGAGCCTGCTAAGGGGTTAGGCCAGTGCTGGGGCCAGCGAGGCCGGCATCGGAGCCTGCCATGAGGCAAGGCCGGTACTGGGGCCTCCGAGGCCAGGATAAGAGCCTGCCAAGGGGTTAGGCCGGTGCTGGGACCAGTGAGGCCGGCATCGGAGCCTGCCGTGAGGCAAGGCCGGTACTGGGGCCTCTGAGGCTGGAATAAGAGCCTGCTGAGGGGTTAGGCCAGTGTTGGGGCCAGTGAGGCCAGCATTGGAGCCTACCGTGAGGCAAGGCCGGTTCTGAGGCCTCTGAGGCCAGGATAAGAGCCTGCCGAGGGGTTAGGCCGGTGCTGGGGCCAGCGAGGCTAGGACCGGAGCCTGCCATGAGGCAAAGACGGTACTGGGGTTTCCGAGGCCGGGAGTAGAGCCTGCTGAAGGGTTAGACCGGAGCTGGGGCCAGCAAGGCCGGCATCGGAGCCTGCCGTGAGGCAAGGCCGGTACTGGGGCCTCCTAGGCTGGGATCGGAACCTGCCTTGAGGCAAGGCCGGTGCTGGGGCCTCCGAGGCCGGGATTGGAGCCTGCCTTGAGGCAAGGCTGATACTGGGGCCTCCGAGACCAGGATAAAAGCCTGCCAAGGGTTAGGCCGGTGCTGGGGCCAGTGAGGCCGGCATTGAAGCCTGCCATGAGGCATGACCAGTGCTGGGGCCTCCAAGGCCGGGATAGGGACCTGCCGAGTGTTTAGGCCGGTGCTGGGTCAGTGAGGCTGGCATCGGAGCCTGCCTTGAGGCAAGGCCGGTACTGGGTCCTCCGAGGCCAGGATAAGAGCCTGCCGAGGGGTTAGGCCAGTGCTGGGGCCAGCGAGGCCGGCATCGGAGCCTGCCATGAGGCAGGGCCAATACTGGGGCCTCCGAGACCAGGATAAAAGCCTGCCGAGGGGTGGGGTTGGGCCGGTGCTGGGGCCAGCAAGTCCGGCATCAGAGCCTGCCATGATGCATGACCAGTGCTGGGGCCTCCAAGGCCAGGATCGGGGCCTGCCGAGGGGTTAGGCCGGTGCTGTGGCCAGCGAGGCCGGGATCAGAGCCTGCCTTGAGGCAAGGACGGTACTGGGGCCTCCGAGGCCGGGATAAGAGCCTGCCAAGGGGTTAGGCCGGTGCTGGGGCCAGCGAGGCCGGCATCGGAGCCTGCCATGAGGCATGACCAGTGCTGGGGCCTCCAAGGCCGGGATCAGAGCCTGCCGAGGGGTTAGGCCAGTGCTGGAGCCAGTGAGGCTGGCATTGCAGCCTGCCGTGAGGCATGGCCGGTGCTGAGGCCTCCGAGGCCAGGATCGGAGCCTGCCGAGTGGTTAGGCTGGTGCTGGGGCCAGTGAGGCAGGCATCAGAGTCTGCCGTAAGGCAAGGCCGGTACTGGGGCCTCCGAGGCCAGGATAAGAGCCTGCCGAGGGGTTAGGCCGGTGTGGGGCCAATGAGGCCGGCATCGGAGCCTGCCGTGAGATATGGCCAGTGCTGGGGCCTCCTAGGCCGGGAATGGAACCTGCCGAGTGGTTAGGCCGGTTTTGGGGCCAACGAGGCTGGCATTGGAGCCTGCCATGAAGCTAGGCCGGTGCTGGGGCCTCCGAGGCCAGGATTGGAATCCTGCCAAGGGATTAGGCTGGTGCAGGGGCCAATGGCCAGCGTCAGAGCCTGGTGTGAGGCAAGGCCACTCCTGCGGCCTCCAAGGCCAGAACCGAAGCCAGCTTAGGGGTTAGACTGGTGCAGGGCCAGCGAGACCAGAACTGGGGTCTGACCATGAGGCAAAGATGCTGCTTGAGCCAGCGAGGTCTGGATCAGTCCACTGAGTAGCCAGGCCGCTACTGGTGCCATCAAGAGTGGGATCGGTACTTGCAACGCAGCATGCACAGAGAAATATCGCAGAAAATATAAATCAGACACTTCTCTTAATTAGCAATAACTAGGAGGAAAGGGGCAACAGAAAGAGGTTGAGCTATAGAAAGGGCCCTATAGTGAAGCAACTAATGTGACCAATCAGAGGGTATGTAATACTGGAGGACGGAGCCTCTTTAAAACGCAGGAGGTACATAAACAAGTGTATCAAAGTAAATCACCAAAGAAGCGTGGGATGGAGGGAGGGGGAGGGAATGGGATGGGGGCTGGAGGAGGGCTAATTGGATGATGTGTGCTTGTATATCCTCTCAAGTCTTGTACTCCAATGTGATTGAGATATGACTACAATGCACCAATTTAAAAAATAAATTAATTAATAAAAAAAAGTATGACTATGACATGGTTACCCTGGACAATCATTGGTGGGAGGGGGAAAGGGAAAACAGGCGGGGGGTGAGGGCACCAAGTATAGTTTAAATGTATACCATTTATTTTCAATAAAAAATTTGTATAAAAATAAATAAAAGAGACTTCTTGGAAGATGGCGACTGAGAAAAGCAGCATTTACGAGTCCTGCTAAAACTCGATCTCTATTGCCACAAACTCAACACTTTTCATAGATAAAATACACTAGCAACAGAGAAATAAAAAATGTAAACACAAGGGACAGAGAAAAAAAAGACTAAAAGAACAACCAGAGAGCAGAAATAAAATCAAGCCTGCAATGCAGTGGCGGAGCCTTGCTTGGACCATCTTCCCTTACAGCACCAGGCTCCAGAGAGGAAAGGTAAACAAGGAGCTGAAGTGAGTAGCTGCGGATCATTCAGGTATAATTCAGTAGTTCTTTCAGCGCAAAGAACAACTAAATCTCCCAGTGACCAAGCTCATCATGCCTTCCAGGGACTCAGAACAGAGCTCAAAAACAGAAAAGAAATATGCCAGCCTCACGGCCAAGGGTGTGGCAGCAGCACCATATTGCCAGCAGCGCCAGCCTCAAGGCCGAGAGCATGGCTGCAGCGCCATATTGCCAGCAGTGACAGTGAGTTTACCACTCCCCGTGACTGCTCCTGATCAGTGTGCACAATAACTGTGAGTAAAATTGAGGACCCTAAAGGAGAAATCCCTGTACTGCACTCCCAGGGACTTTGGTAATCTCCCTGGGTCTAAGATTTTGCAGTCCAACCCAGTGAAGGAGTAGTGGTGGCAGAGATAGCACACCCTAGTTGCAGCTCCCTGTGGGAAAATGCCCAGCCCCGCACCCCCATGGTCTCGCGCAGCCTCCATTAACTCCCTGGGTCTGAGACTTTGTGATACCACCCAGTAAAGGAGTAGTGGCAGCTGAGATTACCACAGATTTGAGATCCAGAGCACCCTAAGTGAAGTCGTGGTGACCCAGGGAAGTCACAAAATTCTGAAATCATGGGAAAGAGGAACAACAATAGAGCAACGAATGCCCACAACCCCATATTACCAGAACCTGAAAACACAGAATTTCAGAGATCTCCAGAAGATCAAATCAGGAATATAACTGTAGAAATAATACAGGACTTTTAAAAAGAATTTAGAGAGAGTCTAAAAGAGATAAAGGATGCAATCATTGAGGTAAAGGCCTCAATTCAAAGTATAAACAATCGATTAGACCACATGGAGAATAGAATCTCGCTTCTTAAAGATGATCACTCCAAAAACAAACGTATAATTTCTAACTTAGAAAAAAAAATCTGACAGCAGGAATCTGACATTGAAGAAATGTGGGCCCATTTTAAGAGAGCTAACTTAAGAATAAATGGAATAGAGGAGGGAAAAGAAGGTGAAACCAAAGGGATCAACAATATCTTCAAAGAAATAATAGCAGAAAAATTTCCAAACATAGAGCAAGAGGTCGATACACAGGTCTAGGAAACTTATAGAACTCTCTTTAGACAGGATCAGAGAAGAGGTTCCCCATGCCACATAATTGTCAAAATGACCATTGTGGAAGCCAAGCAGAGAATCTTAAAGGCAACAAAAACAAAGGGCCAAGTGACATTCAGAGGCAAACCAATTAGAATCATTCCAGACTTCCCAAACCAAGTCATGAGAGCAAGAAGGGCTTGGAGTAACATATTCCAAACTCTGAAAGAAAACAACTTCCAGCCAAAAATTTCCTACCCAGCAAAACTATCTATAAAATTAGATGGGGAAATAAGAAGCTTCCATGACAAACAGAAACTGAAGAAATTTATGTCTTCAAAACTAGTGCTAGAGAAAGTACTCAAAAAGATTAACTACAAAGAAGAAATAGGCAATACACACCAGAACCAGAAAAACAAGATTTTCCATCCAGCAAACAACTAAGATTAGTTGTCTTTGGAGATTCATTATTTTAGCTTTTTACCTACTTCTAAATTGTATTGTTTGCTTTTATTATTGCTAATTTTTAGAAATTCTAATTGGAATATTAATATATCATCAGATATAGAATTTGGATATATTTTATCCCATTCTATCAGTAACTTTTAACTCTGTTTACATTGTCTTTGGATGTACAATTTTTTTTTATTTTTTAGGAAGTTTGTTTGTTTATACTTTTATTGCCTGTGCCTTTAAATTATATCCAAGAAATCACTGCCAATTTCAATGTTGTGAAGTTTTACTACCCAGTTTTTCTTCTAAAAGTTTATAGTCTTAAGATTTACATTTAGTTCTTTTATCTATTTTGAGTTAATATTTATATATGGTGTTAGGTAAGAGTCCAATTTATTCCTTTTCATGTAATTATTATTTTTCAACAATATTTAGTGAAAAGATTATTATGTCCTTCACCAAATGTTCTTGGAAATCTTGTCAAAAATAACTTGACCATATATGGAAGAATTTATTTCTAGGCTTTTTATTTTACTTCACTTGTTTATATATCTGCCTTTATAGCAGTAATACACTGTTTCAATTATTGTAGCTTTATAAGGTTTGAAATCAGAAAATGTACATCTTCTAGCTTTGTTCTTTTTTTAGTTTGTTTTGGGTATTTAGAGTTTATATCTCATGTTAGGATAGATTTTTTTTCTGAAAAATAAATAAATAAATGTATGATAGTTTCACCTTAAAAAAAAAAGAAAAAAAAATTCTCTGGTAAGAAAGAAAGCAAAAAAAAATATTGAAATGTTATCTCTAAGTCATCAAAAGCTTGGTATCAGACAAAGGAATCTGTTATGTGAGATTATCATTGTTAAATTTGGATAAATTGCTATAATATTATATGTCAACCACTAAGCCAAGCATGGGAAGGAGGGATGGGGAGGGAATGGGGAGAGGATTGGGTTGGGGCTAACTGGGCAATGTGTGCATGTATGTATACACAAGATTTTTTTATCCCATTATGATTATGAATACAGTGCACCAATAAAAAATTAAAAAAATAAAACAATAATTGAATATTCCTTTTTATGAAAGTATTAACTAGCTTCTTAGACTATTAACAAAACATCATTTATATGAATGGAATTGGAGAATATCATGCTCAGTGACATAAAACAAATTTATAAAATCAAAAAAGAAAGAAAGAAATTGAAGAAGAATTTTGAAGATGGAAAGATCTTTCTTGCTCATGAATAGGCAGAACAAATATCATCAAAATGGAAGCTGGGCATGGTGGCACATGCTTGTAATCCCAGCATTTGGGAGGCTGAGACCAGAGGATTGTGGTTCATGGATAGCCTCAGCTACTTAATGAGGCACTCTGTAACTTAGTGAGATGCTGTTTCAAAATAAAGAATAAAAAACAGGGCAGAAGGTGTAGCTAGGAGGTTGAATGCCCCTGGGTTTCATCCCCAGATCTGCAAAAAACAAACAAAAAAAAAAAACAAAAAAATGGCTTCTGCCAAAAGATATCTATAGATTCCATGCAATTTTTATCAAAATGCCAACAACATTTTCCATAGACCTAGATAAATCAGTCATGAATTTCATATGGAGAAAAAAAAGACTCAGAATAGCCAAAGCAATCTTCAGCAATAAAATTATGCAGGAGGCATCACAATCCCTGAGTTCAAATTATACTATAGAGCAATAGTAATAAAAACAGCATGCTATTGGAACAACAGTGGGCATACAGACCAGTGGAACAGAATAGAAGATATAGAAACAAATCCACACACCTATAGTCAATTAATCTTTGACAAAGGGGCCAAACTCATACGCTGGAGAAAAGACAGCCTTTTCAATAAATGGTACTGGGAGAACTGGCTATCCATTTGTAGAAAGATGGAATTAAATCCTTGCCAAGACTTTGCTGCCCACTCCATCTCGGCATCTACATGTGTGAGAATCCATGTAGTCATCGGCGATTAGCCCCGAGAGAGGGCATCGTCTGTGGTCAAAAAACTCCTCCACTCTTAGATATTCTTTCATAACTATTATTCTTTTAGTAATGATTCTTTTAACTTTCCACATGAAATTGCTCCGGTGGGAAAAAGATTAGGACTGCGAAAGAAATTGAATTCATGTAAAATAATCCTTCCAGTAAACTTTCAGCCTTGCTCAAATGGTAATTAGATGAGCCTTGTTCAAATGGTAATTAGAAGCAGCATTCCAGTCCACCTTTGACCTTCAATAGACACCACCTGGTTAAAAATAGATATGTCAAAACAAAGGACAGATAAAATAGATGTGTAAAGGTGAAAGAAAGAGAATATGGTGAGAATGAGAAAGTATTTTTGTATGAAGAAGAGCTCATCCTAAGATTGGCCCGAATGGAAAAGAGAGAATTAGGGTAATCAGAAAAGAAAAGAAAGTTGCAGAAGGTTAGTGATAGGAATATGGATTATTAAAAGAGGGAAAATGCTCAGCTGCTAGAGAAATATATCTAACTAAATCTAAAGACCTCATGTTATTTCTTGGTGTTTACCTGCTAAACTGTGTCATGAGTTTGTTTAAGTTTTCAGACAGCAGATAGTATTGCAGAAAAAATCCAGCAGACATTCATCGAAATTCCTTAAATCATCATAAGGGAACACGGATTTACCTTACAATAACTATATGAAAGCTGGAATCTCAGACTTCGTCCCCCATTATATATAAAGGAGGACATTGGACTAAGCCCTAGGAATGAGAGTTCCAAAAGGGTTAAAGAAAACTCTTAAAAACTGGATTCTTCGAGTGATCTTAAAAACTAAATTCTTCAAGGGATTTTGGGTGTGACTTTTAGCCAAATAGAAGCCTCTGCAGCTGCAAGGCCAAAGGGGGCTGGGCTCCGGAGCACAAGACCCACCTGAGATAATGGGACTGATTTCAATCACAAAGACCTGGGATATCCCATGCCTTACTTTTGTCTTGTTCAGGGTTGGTAATTTGCATGTGTATCTCTCTTTTGTACCTTGGGTGTTTTGCACTTCTTTTTACTAGAAATTCACTGGGAGAGGGGAATATATAAAAAATCTTGTGTCCAAAATAAAGTGTTCGATTGCACAAGAAGCATCGATCCATGCCAGGTTCTTTTTAAAGCGCCGATCATAGGATTATTTTCCTAGGAAAGAACCGCTACAGATAAGAATCTGTGGTAAAATCACTCTATCCTTCCCCACCTTTACTGAGACCATCGACCGCGAGCAAACTCGCGCCCCATTGGACTAGCTGGCTTTCGACAAATCCTTACCTCTTACCATGCACAGGAATCAACTGGAGATGGATCAAAGACTTAGAAATTTGACCTGAGACTGTGAAATTATTAGAAGAGGGCATAGGCTCAACACTATAATATATAGGCACAGGCAGTAACTTTATCAACAAGACCTCCAATGTGCAGGAAATTAAAGCAAGAATTAATAAGTGGGATGGCATCAAACTAAAAAGTTTCTTCTCCTCAAAGGAAACCATCAAGAACCTAAAGAGAAAGCCTACAGAATGGGAGAAGACCTTTACCAGCCACTACTGTGATAGAAGGCTAATATTCAGAATATATAAAGAGCTCAAAAGACTATACTAGCAAAACAAATAACTCAATCAAGAAATGGGCAACTGAATTGAATAGACATTTCACAAAAGAAGAGATACAAATGGTCGATAGATATATGAAAAGATATTCAACATCATTAGCCACTAGGGAGGTGCAAATCAAAACTACACTGAGATTCTATCTAACACAGAGTGGCAAGCATAAAGAAGTCAAATAACAAATGCTGGTGAGGATGTGGGGAAATAGGAAGTCTTTTACACTGTTGGTGGAAGTGCAAACTAGTTCAGCTGCTATGGAGATCTGTGTGGAGATTCCTTAGAAAACTGGAAATGGATCCATCATATGATCTGGTTATACCACTCCTGGGTATCTTTCCAAAGGTGTTGAAATCAGAGAACTGCAGTAAACATATGCATACCATGTTTATAGTAGCACAATTTGCAATAGCCAAAATATGGAACCAACCTAGGTCTCCATCAACAGATGAATAGATTGCAAAATTATGGAAAATACACACAGTGGGATTCTACTCAGCAATAAAGAACAAAATCATGTCATTCACAAGAAGATGAAAAGACCTGGAGAACATTGTGTTAAGTGAGATCAGCCGAGCACAGAAAGAGAAGGGACTTATGTTTTCTCTAATATGCCCAAACTAGGGATTATTAGGAATACCAGAGGGACTCCAGATAATGGAGGGGGAAACTAAGCAAAGCTTAAATAGAAGAGTAGTAGACTAAGAAGGCTGAGGTTGATTAATGGAGAAGCTACATCTGAATAGGTGCAAAAGTATGAATGTAGCATGGTCAAACTGGACAGTCATTGTTGGGAAGGGGAAGGGGAAGTGGTGGGGAATGGGCACACACAAAAATTAAATTAAACATAAAAAAGAAATAAGTCCTATCCACATGTGTACATAAACTTTGAACCTTTAATGAGGTTTCCTAAAATAGTTTTATAAAAGTGACAATACATGATGGCCAATACAAAGGCATTGATCAATATTTTCATAAACTTCCCTAACTGATCATCCATTTTAAAACACAGGATGTCACTACCACACCTAATTTAGAAGTAGAAAATGATAGAATACACAAACATGTGCACATACATAGATAAATTGAGGAAGTTGTTCCAAACTTTATGGATCTCTCTTCAAGATTTTATCATTTTAAAAATAAATTTAAAGGTGATCTATAAAGCCATAAAAGATCATAATTATTTATTGGGTTCCATGTGATGTTTTGATGCATGTATGCATGATACAATGTCTAAATCAGGATAAACTCTACTATCTATTCAAAATTTACATTTCCTGGAGACCTCCGGGAAGATGGTGACCGAGAAAAGCGGGGCTTAAGAGCCCCGCTAACAACTAATCTCTATTACCACAAAATCAGTGCCTTTCATAGCCAGAAAACACCATCACCAGAGAAACAAAAAAATCACCAGCTCCAGAGAGGAGGGGGACTCAAAACGGAGCTCAGAGCCACAGAGGAGATACACCAGCCTCACGGCCGATGATGCAGCAGCAGCGCCTTACTGCTGGCGGCAGCGGCGAGTTCACCGGATGGCTATGGCTACAGACCAATGCACTCAACAGCCCACCAGGCTCCAGAGAGAAGCGGCAGACAGCAAGCTGAGGGACTCAGAGTGGAGCTCAAAACCAGAGAAGAAATATGCCAGCCTCACGGCTGAGGGCGTGGCAGCGGTGCCATATTGCCACCGGCAACAGCAGCAAATTCACTGAGCCCACTACAGCTCCATCTGTGTACTCAACAACAGTGAGGCAAATTGCGGGCCCCAGAGGAGAAATCCCAGTACTGACTCCCAGGGACTTGACCCAGTGGGGGAGTGGCAGTGGCAGAGATATCACACCATAGGAGAACGCCCAACCTGGCACCCCCCATAGTCTAAAGCAGCCTCTATCGACTCCCTGGGTCTGAGACTCTGTGATACAACCCAGTAAAGGAGTAGTGGGGTCTGAGATACCACAGACTCAAGATCCAGAGCACCTTAAGTGAAGCACCCAGAGAAGGCACAAACTTCCGAAATCATGGGAAAGAGGAATAACAATGGAGCAATGAATTCCCACAACCCCACAACATCAGAACAAAAAAACACAGAAATTCAGAGATTTCTAGAAAATCAAATCAGGAAAATAACTGTAGAAATAATAGAGGTGTTTCAAAAAGAATTCAGAGAGAGCAAAAAAGAGATAAAGGATGCAATCATTGAAATAAAGGCCTCAATTCAAAGTACAAACAACCAATTAGACCACATGGAGAACAGAATCTCGCTCTTAGAAGATGAACAATCCAAAAATGAACGCATAGTTTCTAATCTAGAAAAAAAAAATCCGACAGCAGGAATCTGACATTGAAGAAATACGGGCCCATTTTAAGAGAGCTAACCTAAGAATAATTGGAATAGAGGAGGGAAAAGAAAGCGAAACCAAAGGGATCAACAATCTCTTCAAGGAAGTAATAGCAGAAAATTTTCCAAACATAGAGCAAGAGGTCGATACACAGGTCCAGGAAACTTATAGAACTCCCTTTAGACAGGATCAGAGAAGAGGATCCCCACACCACATAATTGTCAAAATGACCAATGTGGAAGCCAAGCAGAGAATCTTAAAGGCAACAAAAGCAAAGGGCCAAGTGACATTCAGAGGCAAACCAATTAGAATCACTCCAGACTTCCCAAACCAAGTCATGAGAGCAAGAAGGGCTTGGAGTAACATATTCCAAACTCTGAAAGAAAACAACTTCCAGCCAAAAATTTCCTACCCAGCAAAACTTTCTATCAAATTAGATGGGGAAATAAGAAGCTTCCATGACAAACAGAAACTGAAGGAATTTATGTCTTCAAAACCAGCGCTAGAGAAAATACTCAAAGAGATTAACTACAAAGAAGAAATAGGTATTACACACACCACAACCAGAAAAACAAGATTTTCCATCCAACAGACAACTAAGACTGGTTATCTGTGGAGATTCATTATTTATGTTAGTCTTATACCTATCTCTAAATTGTATTGTTTGCTTTTATTGTTGTTAATTTTTAGGATTTCTAGTTGGAATATTAATATATCTTCAGATATAGCATTTGGAAATATTTTATCCCATTCTATTAGTAACTTTAACTCTGTTTACATTGTCTTTGGATATACAATATTTTACTTTTTAGGGAGTTTGTATACCCTTTTGTTGCCTGTGCCATTGAAATCATATCCAAGAAATCACTACCAATTTCAATGTTGTGAGGTTTTATGACCCAGATTTTCTTCTAAAAGTTTATAGTCTTAAGACTTATAGTCTTTTATCTATTTTGAGTTAATATTTGTATATGGGATTAGGTAAGGGTCCAATTTTATTCTTTTTCATGTAATTATTATTTTTCAACAATATTTAGTTAAAAGATTATTATTTCCTCCACCAAATGTTTGTGGAAACCTTGTCAAAAATAACTTGACAATATATGGAAGAATGTATCTCTAGGCTTTAATTTAACTTCACTTGTTTATATATCTGCCTTTATAGCAGCACTACACTGTTTCAATTATTGTAGCTTTATATGGTTTGAAATCAGAAAATATATATCTTCTAGCTTTGTTCTTTTTCGAGATCATTTTGGGTACCTAGAGTCCATATTCCATATTAGGATAGATGTTTTCTGAAAAATAAATATATAAATATTTGATAGTTTCACCTAAAAAAAGAAAAAGAAAAAATATTCTCTGGTAAGAAAGCAAAAAGAAATATTGAAATGTTATCTTTAAGTCATCAAAAGCTTGGTATCAGACAAATGAAACTGTTATGTGAGATTATCATTTTTAATATTGGATAAATTGCTATAATACTAGATGTCAACCACTAAGCCAAGCATGGGAAGGAGGGATGGGGAGGGAATGGGGAGAGGATTGGGTTGGGGCTGACTGGGCGATTTGTGCATGTATGTCTACAAAAGTTTTTTTGTATCCCACTATGATGTATGAATACAGTGCACCAATAAAAAATTTTAAAAAATTTACATTTCCTTCATGGTGAAAATGTTCAAGATTATTTTCTTTTGCTTTCTGAAATACACAGCACACAGTCATTCTCTGTAGTCAGCCTGCTGTGCCATAGCTCCACCCAGGTGCTCTTAGAAGAGCCCCAAGGATACTCTTTTTACGTAAAATCGGTATTTAGTTATTCCAAGAATTTTGCATTAGTTTAAACTTAAATATTATGTATCTTGATTATTGAGTCTATGGACAGGACACCACTTAAATTTTCTGTGAATAGTCAAGGCCTCCCTTGCCTTATCATAGGATAATATAAAAACCATACATGCAATAGATTAACAACAATTATGAACAACTTTACATAAAAATAAACATTTGTGGTAGAGCACTCCTTTAATCCCAGTACTTGGGAGACTGATACAGGAGAATTGCAGATTTGAGACCAGTTTGAGAAACTTAATAAGGCACTCAGCAACCTATTGAGACCCTGTTTCAAAAAAAAAAAAAGTCATTGGGACATAGATTATAGGTAGAACACCCCTGGGTTCTACTGTGGGAGAAAAAAATTAAACTTATGATCCATCTGTCAGAAGGTACCAGAGACCAGTGAAACCCCAATTCTACAAGAACCATCTTGGGTCATGGAGAAGGGGTGGCAAACAAAGAATAGTCACCACTTTTGCCAAACAGTTACGTTTGTATTTATTTATTTTATTTTTAACAGGTGCTCTGACCATTATATTTCTGTGCTCTTTAACAATGAAATGATTTTTATTTTGTAGTGTTACATGAATTCAAGTTAATTCTCTAAGATTCTTTTGAAATGAAGATTTATGCTTTTTGTAAAAAATAGCTTCTTTATTATAAATACATTGTCTCTTTAAATAGGAAATTTCTCTTGCCTAATTACATTTCAGAATCATACCTTGTTTGTTTAAAAATGCCTGTGATTTACCCAAGGCACTTGAGTAGTATTATTCCAGTCTCTTCTGCTTAGTAGTTATCAGAGACCTGCCATTGTGCTTTTATAACTCTGTAAAGAGTTTTGTGGGTGGTATCAGGGGATTTTAAATAACTATATTTTCAAGTACATATCACACCGAACATATCACCAGGTACCTGCTGCCACAATTACGCACATCTGAGAGGTAAAATTTGAGTTATATTTGGAGTCTGTCTTATTTCAGAGAGTTTTTTGAGTAGCACTATTCAGTTATCGGTGATTCCACTTCTCAGTCACTTACCTCTCTCAATCTCTACCATTCTTATTTATTTTGCCCTTTCCTGCTGAAGAATGCACAGAACATTCAGTTCAATGAAATGTGTTCTTGATCTCCAGTGTTATGATTAAGAAAAGTCTGGAAGAAACAGAGGCCTTCAGATCACTTCTGAGGATGCATCCCTGTGACCCTTCATGAGAGTTCAGAGCATTGATTTTCCTTCATGGTCTCTGATTCTCTGTTTCCCCCAAATGCTCCAAAGGGAACTCTGCAGAGAAGTGAATGGGTCGCTGTCCCAGCAGGGAGAAGGAACATATGTCCTTGATCAGACTTGTAATTAGATTAGCTAAGACCGAGATGAAATAAGGTGAGGAGATGAAATGTTAAAAGCAGAACTGGGGCTTTGGATAAAGGAAGGAAAAAGAGCGACCTTTAAGCAGACCTCCACACCAAGGGCCTTGGGTTTACACAGCCCAGGACCCTCCCGAAGGTGGATAGGGCTCTGCCCCCATTCATCACAGGGCACCAGCAGCTCTGCTTCAGCCTTAGATCACAGAAGAAGGTCACCTCTGCATGGAGAACATCTGCCTTTACGGGCTTCCCTCCAGAATGCACATCTATCATCCGGGAAGGGTGTTAGTGGGGCAGCTGTTACAGGACACTGCACAGGAGGACAGAGGGGCTGCTGTCCCCCTTCAAGCCTAGTCTGCTTTGTGGTGAGAAACCCAAGGAATGTCTCAACCTGGAGTGGTCAAAGAAAAGACAGTTGTTTCTGTTGGAACGTCTGGGATTTTATTCACTCTCAAGATTCCCATTGCAGAAGCTTTATTTTTTATGGGTATTTTTAAAGTCATAAAATGGCAAGTTCATAAATATGGTCCTAGGACACACAACCCTCCCCCCCCCAATGTCTGGATTTGTTTCACCACCAAAAAATAAAATAAAATAAAAAATTCAAGCCAAATGCCTTGACCTTCATCTGAACCTCATCCCTCCCGCCAACACCGCCATCCGACATTCGACATTTTCCACTCATGACATCACAGCATTGTAACTCAGCTCTCTGGCACTTGTGTCATTGGTGATTAGTAAAACACTGAAACAATGACATCATGTCTGTAAAATAATCACAAAAAAATGCTGAATATTGATGAGTCTCAGAGTGGAACTTGAGCAACACCAGTGGTGCCTCCGTTGGCTTTTTTTCTGGTTTGATTTTGCACAATCTGAATCGGGTTGACTTTGTCTTCTTCCTTGGCATCTTTTGGCCCTTCCCTCATCTCTTGCTCTACTTCCCCGCCCCCTTCTCCTTTCCAAGGAATCCGTAATGGGAAGACCTGTTAAGTTTCAAAATCACCCCATTTGCCCTCTGATCTTTAATGGAAGCTTTTTTTTTTTTTTCATTTCCAAAGAGAAGCGCCATGCTCATCTGAAGCTCAGGTATTGCAGTTGCTTCCAGACACTTCGCCTCCTAGTTCCCACACATCAGTGGAGGTGTGGGGATTTTAAAGTAAATTGTCCAGATGAATGCAAATAAAAGTCTGTCTTGCTTACTTGGAGAGTGGAGACCAGAAGTACAGATCACAAAAGTCATGGAATGTTAAACACTCACAAAGCAATGGAATGTTAGGCTTGGAATTCAGTCCAACACCTTCATAGACTGTCTTGAACATTTTAAAAGCACAGTAGACTTTCAAGCTTAAGCCAGTGTGAACTGTAAAGAAACACCATCCAGGAGGTGAAAAATCCAAAATGGCCAATGCTGTTCACCAATGCACCTTGATCTCAGTGTAGTTGTGGGTCTCATTTCAAGTCTGCATATTTAGGAGAAATACACGAGATAATTACAAAGCAAATAATTAGAAAGAACATGCTCTTAATGTGTTTATACTCATGGTACCGTCCTCTCACCATTAAGAATAACTTGTTTGTTTTTCTGTTGTTTTTTTGTTGTTCCCCCAAAACTATGACCTGACATTCATACCATAGTCCAGTATCTTTTGGACTGTGATACAAAAACCAGGTATCATGCAAATATACTTCAAGGTCTATCTTGGCATCAGAGTGGGGAAGAATACCTCCCACTTCTGTTTCATAGTAATGTACTTGCTGTTGTTTAGATATAAATTTCCAGAGGACAGGAACTTTACTGATGGGCCACCTTACTCTTCAAACAAAACAGATTCTTAGTAAATATTTCTTGGAACAAATGAATGTGCATTTATATGCTGTTCCTTATAGTATTTTAATTGAAAAAAAAATTGAGAATTACTGTCATCTTTGCCATCTTTCACCCCTGGCACGCCAACCTTTACATGATTGCTAAAAATGTTAGGCTGGCTGTGAGCTCCACTAACTTACCATTGTGATTTCTGAACTGGGGTTCAGAATCCATTGAAGAGGACGATCCCTTGACTTTTGTGTGGGTTTTGTTATTAGCGAAGTCAGCTGCATAGATGCTTAGGAATTTTAATGGAGCTCATAGATTTTGAAATTTCAGATTAAGCACCCAGAAAAGACCCAAAGTAGACAGGGCTTCTGAGCCTTCTCAATCCAGTGGCCCGCTTAGCATAGAGATATTGTGTAAGCTCTGGAAGCGCCCTTCCCATTTCTTTGTTTCCATGCAGTCAGATTACACGTGACCTTTGGATCTCCGCACTCGGATGTTGAGTACGTGAAAGGGTAAAAATAACACTTTTTTTTGTACATTGTCCTTGAAGGGATATTAAAATTCTCTTGAATGCCTTTTTTATTTCATTGAAAATATCAAGTCAATTTTCTATATAAACAGGCATTTTATCTTGGTGATAGTGCTTTCAATGCCATCTTAATGGCTTAAATATATTTTTGCCTCAAAATCATATTTTAACATGAAGTGATTATTTGAAACAATTTAATGTTGGAAAAAATTGTCAGTGACCATTCTTTAAATTGAAGAGAAAACCAATAACAATGTCCCCTGTATGATTTGTGATGCTAGTACTATGTGCTTTCTCTAGGTTAAGCATCACCTGCAACTGAAAGGGACACGTTAGCACATTCTTCCTAGGCTCAGCATTCCATATTGCATTTGCATGAAGGCTCTTGTTTAGACCACCAACGTGCGCAAAACATTTGCTTTCAGAACTTGGAGAACAATTTAAAGTCAGAAATTATGATGCCTCTTGAATGATTCTTATTGCTGGGAATTGTTTTGACTATTCTGGGTCTTTTGCTTCTCCATATGAAATTTAGGACTGATTTTTCTGGGTCTGTGAAAATAACATTGACATTTTGATAAAGGTTGTGTTGACCGTGTAGATCACTTTGGGTAGAATGGCCATTTTGATAATATTTATTCTGCCGATCAAAGAACAAGGGATATCTTTCCCTCTTCTAAGATCATCTTCAACTTCTTTCTTTTTTTCATGTTATTTATTTTTTATTTTTTATTTTATCATTATTTTTATTAACATATTTATTTATTTTTTATTAATTTATTTTTAAAATTGGTGCATTGTAGTCATATATCAATCACACTGGAGTACAAGACTTGAGAGGATATACAAGCACACATCATCCAATTAGCCCTCCTCCAGCCCCCATCCCATTCCCTCCCCCTCCCTCCATCCCACGCTTCTTTGGTGATTTACTTTGATACATTTGTTTATGTACCTCCTGCGTTTTAAAGAGGCTCCGTCCTCCAATATTACATACCCTCTGATTGGTCACATTAGTTGCTTCACTATAGGGCCCTTTCTATAGCTCAACCTCTTCCTGTTGCCCTTTTCCTCCTAGTTATTGCTGATTAAGAGAAGCATCTGATTTATATTTTCTGCGATATTTCTCTGTGCATGCTGCGTTGCAAGTACCGATCCCACTCTTGATGGTCCCAGTAGTGGCCTGGCTACTCAGTGGACTGATCCAGACCTCGCTGGCTCAAGCAGCGGCCTTGCCTCATGGGAGGCCCCAGTTCTGGTCTCGTTGGCCCCTGCACCGGTCTAACCCCTAAGCTGGCTTTGGTCCCGGCCTTGGAGGCCGCAGGAGTGGCCTTGCCTCACGCCAGGCTCCGATGCTGGCCATTGGCCCCTGCACCGGCCTAACCCCTTGTCAGGATTCCAATCCTGGCCTCGGAGGCCCCAGCACTGGCCTAGCCTCATGGCAGGCTCCAATGCCAGCCTCGTTGGCCCCAGCACCGGCCAAACCCCTCGGCAGGTTCCGTTCCCAGGTTAGGAGGCCCCAGCACTGGCCATGTCTCACGGCAGGCTCCGATGCTGGCCTCGCCTCACGGCAGGCTCCGATACCGGCCTTGCTGGCCCCAGCACCGGTCTAGCCCTTCGGCAGGCTGTTATCCTGGCCTCGGAGGCCCCAGTACCGGCCTTGCCTCACAGCAGGCTCCGATGCTGGCCTTGCTGGCCCCAGCACTGGCCTAACACCTCGACAGGCTCTTATCCCAGCCTCGGAGGCCCCAGTACCAACCTTGCCTCATGGCAGGCTCCGATGCTGGCCTCGCTGGCCCCAGCACCAGCCTAACCCTTCGGCCGGCTCCAATACTGGACTCGGAGGTCCCAGCACCGGCCATGCCTCACGGCAGGCTGCGATGCCGGCCTCACTGGCTCCAGCACCGGCTTAACCCCTCAGCAGGCTCTTATCCTGGCCTAGGAGGCCCCAGTATCGGCCTTGCCTCACGGCAGGCTCCGATGCCGGCCTCACTGGCCCCAGCACTGGCCTAACCGCTCGGCAGGTTCCGATCCCGGCCTCGGAGGCCCCAGCACTGGTCATGCCTCATGGCAGGCTCCGATGCCGGCCTCGCTGGTCCCAGCACCGGCCTAACCCCTACGGCAGACTTTTATCCTGGCCTCGGAGGCCCCAGTACCGGCCTTGCCTCAAGGCAGGCTCCAATACAGGCCTCGGGGGCCCCAGCACCGGCCTTGCCTCACAGCAGGCTCCGATGCCGGCCTTGCTGGCCCCAGCACCGGCCTAACCCTCGGCAGGCTCTTATCCCGGCCTCGGAGGCCCCAGTACCGGCCTTGTCTCATGGCAGGCTCCGATGCCGGCCTCGCTGGCCCCAGCACTGGCCTAACCCCTCGGCAGGCTCTTATCCTGGCTTCGAGGCCCCAGTACCGGCCTTACCTCAAGG
This sequence comes from Muscardinus avellanarius, assembly GCF_963383645.1. Classification (NCBI taxonomy): domain Eukaryota; kingdom Metazoa; phylum Chordata; class Mammalia; order Rodentia; family Gliridae; genus Muscardinus; species Muscardinus avellanarius. The sequence continues at coordinate 121,413,649 of NC_137787.1, forward strand.
CAGGCTCCGATGCCAGCCTCACTGGCCCCAGCACTGGCCTAACCGCTCGGCAGGTTCCGATCCCGGCCTCGGAGGCCCCAGCACTGGTCATGCCTCATGGCAGGCTCCGATGCCGGCCTCGCTGGTCCCAGCACCGGCCTAACCCCTACGGAAGACTTTTATCCTGGCCTCGGAGGCCCCAGTACCGGCCTTGCCTCAAGGCAGGCTCCAATACAGGCCTCGGGGGCCCCAGCACCGGCCTTGCCTCACAGCAGGCTCCGATGCCGGCCTTGCTGGCCCCAGCACCGGCCTAACCCTCGGCAGGCTCTTATCCCGGCCTCGGAGGCCCCAGTACCGGCCTTGTCTCATGGCAGGCTCCGATGCCGGCCTCGCTGGCCCCAGCACTGGCCTAACCCCTCGGCAGGCTCTTATCCTGACCTTGGAGGCCCCAGTACCGGCCTTGCCTCACGGCAGGCTCCGATGTCGGCCTCGCTGCCCCCAGAAACAGCCTAACCCTTCAGCAGGCTCTTATCCTGGCCTCGGAGGCCCCAGTACCGGCCTTGCCTCAAGGCAGGCTCCGATCCCAGCCTAGGAGGCCCCAGTACCGGCCTTGCCTCATGGCAGGCTCCGATGCCAGCCTCGCTGGCCCCAACACCGGCCTAACCCCTCGACAGGCTCTTATCCTGGCCTTGGAGGCCCCAGTACCGGCCTTGCCTCAAGGCAGGCTCCGATCCCGGCCTAGGAGGCCCCAGTACCGGCCTTGCCTCATGGCAGGCTCCGATGCCAGCCTCGCTGGCCCCAACACCGGCCTAACCCCTCGGCAGGCTCTTATCCTGGCCTCGGTGTCCCCAGCACCGGCCTTGCCTCACGGCAGGCTCCGATGCCGGCCTCGCTGGCCCCAGCACCGGCCTACCCCTCAGCAGGCTCTTATCCCGGCCTCGGAGGCCCCAGTACCGGCCTTGTCTCATGGCAGGCTCCAATGCTGGCCTCGCTGGCCCCAGCACCGGCCTAACCCCTCGGCAGGCTCTTATCCTGACCTCGGAGGCCCCAGTACCGGCCTTGCCTCACGGCAGGCTCTGATGCCGGCCTCGCTGGTCCCAGCACCGGCCTAACCCCTCAGCAGGCTCCGGTCCCATCCTTGTAGGCCCAAGCACTGGCCTTGCCTCACGGCAGGCTCCGATGCCAGCCTCGCTGACCCCAGCACCGGCCTAACCCCTCAGCAGGCTATTATCCTGGCCTCGGAGGCCCCAGCACCGGCCTTGCCTCACGGCAGTCTCCAATGCCGGCCTCGCTGGCCCCAGCACCGGCCTAACCCCTCAGCAGGTTCCGGACCCGACCTCGGAGGCCCCAGCACAAGCCTTGCCTCATGGCAGGCTCCAATGCCGGCCTCGCTGTCCCCAGCATCCGTCTAACCCCTCGGCAGGTTCCAATCCCGGCCATGGAGGCCTCAGTAGTGGCCTTGCCTCACAGCAAGCTCCGATGTCGGCCACTGGCCCCGGCGCCCGCCTAACCCCTCAGCAGGTTCCGATCACTATCTCTGTGGTTATTATTTCAAAGGTTCCAGGTGTAATGTATCAGATCTCTGCCTCCCCTGAGTATTGGCCACTGGCATTGCCACTGCCTCCACCCTTTCAAATCCTTCCCAGGCTCTTTTTCCATGCTGAATATTGTCCAGTGTTCCTAAGCATGGTAACATTCGACATTTGGTGTAATTTCTCCAAAAAAATAAAGTTGGTAAGATCCGGTTTCTGCTTCTCCTGAATACAAGTCTCCACCACCATCGCGGAGAACTCTTTCAACACCGCATTTCTCCTTGGTCTCCGCTAAACTCTCTCCTTATATGTGATGTCTGAGATTCTTAACAATATAGAGAAATAGCAGTCCTCTTTCACGGGGAATTTTTCCATAAGTTTCAGTGCATTTAGATAAGTTTTGTCTGCATCTCCAATGTCCTGGCATCCATAACAGCTTTCTTACCTCCTCTCCGATATTTTTCTTTATCTTTTTCTGTTCTGGGCCCGGTTTCTCCAGGGGCCTGGCGTGCTACTCGCAGTTCGGCCGGGGCCCAGAGTCCAGTGACCCGGGCCCGGCTGGTGTGCGCTGCGTGCGACCCCCGCCCAGAACCCAGCGTCTTACTGGGCCCGGTTTCTCCAGGGGTCTGGCATGCTATGCGCAGTTCGGCCTGGGGCCCAGAGTCCCGCGACCCGGGCCCGGCTGGTGTGCGCCGCGCGCGACCCCCACCCAGAACCCAGCGTCTTACTGGGCCCGGTTTCTCCAGGGGTCTCCAACTTCTTTCTATAGGGTTTATAATTGTCACTGTAGAGATCTTTGATCTCCTTGGCTAGTTTTATACCTAGGCAGTTTATTGTTTTTGAGGTTTTAAAAACCTCTCCAAATTAATATTTTAAAAACTGGATGTTTTTGAAAAGCAATTTTATCCAGTAAATGGTATGTGGTTGAATAAAACCCCCAGCATACTCTATTTCACCATTAGACAACCAGAAGCTCCTCGTATATACTGAACATTAGTGGAAAAATGAGAGAAAGCTGGATCACTGGGAAGACTGGTAATATAGCCCCGTGCCTCTCCAAGCCAGGTCCCCCTCACTATGGGGGCACTCTTCAATGTAATGTAGAGATAACAGTCCCAATTGGCTGAGAAGACACCAAAGATGAGGAATAGAGGCACCAGGCAGAGACACATCCAAAACCACAAATGAGCGGGAGAGGTTAGATTTAACCCTAAGAAGGCTGGACCGCACTCCATGCCCTGCTCAGTTGTCAGTGTCCAGGCTGCCTCCTCCATCTTTGGTGTGACCCACTTACAAGGGCCCTTTGTCTCATGCTTCTCTGTAGGTATGCAGAACCACGCGCACGGTGACAGGCACACTCGTTCTAAGAATGTTTGCTGGAGGATTTAGATCTGCCACAAGCACTTCCTGACCTCCGGCATCTCATACGCCTTTCTTTGCTCCTGTTCCTGTGTTGAGGCAAGATCGGTGTCTCTTGATTATCCCCAACAACTTTCTCTCAATAGAAGCTGTCAGGGTCAACTATGTGTCACTTGGGTGTTCTAGTCTTTGCTCAGAAATGTTATTATTTTTTTTTCTTACCATCCTGGAAGAATTTCCCAAGCCTTTCAGAATTTTGTACATTTCTGCCAAGTTGTGTTTAATAATAACAACAAAAATAAATAGCACTAGTTCTAAGTTATGCAGGGGCAGGCTCAGGCAGAGAACAAAGCGAACGCGCCTCTCACGACACTGGCTCCATTGTCAGCAGTAATAAAACCCAAGAAAAGGCCTTGGCAAGTGGGCTGTGCCTGTATTTGTCTTTGAGCTTTGATAATAGGTTGGCTGTGATGTGATCCTTATTATGCTGAGAGTAGTAAAATGTACTAATGTACTAAAAACTTTGTTTAAAAAGGCCAGTGCCAATGACGGACAGGTATTTATTTCCACAGCATGGGCTGATTGGAATGTCCCGTGTCATTCCGTACCTGCTCAATTTCCATGCACAGCTTACAGGTGAAGATGACATGTACGGACGGATTGGAGCTCATTCTATAGCTCCTGTCAGTGGAAGATGTCTTGGAGGGCGAGGGTGGCTGGGTCTCTGAGGCGGTTAATACTGTTTAGGTTCTGGACTGAGCTCTCACCACACCTGAAAGCCAGCACTTGAGTTGCTGATGAAACATCCCACCGACCAGCATGCACGAGTCTTTCCTGAGGCCTTTTTGGTCAAGTTCAAATTGTTATAATGGATTTTCTGGCTCTAGGGAATCCTATGCATAATTTTTTCACAAACGAAGATCTATAAGGACATGTAGTTTTACAATGCGATTAGTTTTACAATGCGATGCAGGGATGAACCTATTAAAGCTAGAGAAGGATATGCTTATAAATCTTCCATACAGCCATTTTATTTTTATAACTTCTTTTAGTGAAGTTATGCATCACAGTGAGGCTCGATGTGAGGCTCAACGTGAAAAGCACACATGTGTGTTTCCCTGCATATCCCACCCTCTCCTGCCCCCCAACCTTAGTGAAATTGGTAGCAATATATTTATATATAGCCATGGCATTATTTGAACTCTTCTCCAACTTCCTTTTCCCCTCCCCACCACCCAGTTCTACTTTCCTACAGACACCTTTCCGTTTCTTAAATCTAAAGTCCCTTCTATTTTCTATTTTCTTTCTGTCATCTGTGTATCAGAGAAAACTTACCTTTCAGAGACTGGCTGATCTCACTTAGCATAATATAATCTAGTTCTATCCATTTTCCTGCAAATGATAAAATTTTGTTTTTCTTTGTGGCCAAGTAAAACTCCATTGTGTGGATGTACCACATTCATCTTTTGACGGACACCTAGATTGATACCATAATTCAGCTACCATGAATTATGTTGCTATAAACTTGGAAACCTGGATATACATTTGTAGATGAATAAAATTAAGGCTTTGACCTCTCAACCTGTAAAAATGTCAACTCCAGATGGATCAAAGACCTAGAACTTTGTAATCACCAAAAGAAAATATAGGACCAACTCTCTAGCAAATAAGAACTGGTGGAGACTTCCTCAGTAAGACTTTCAAAGCTCAGAAAATAAAACTGAGAATTAATAAATAGGATGGCATCAAGAGCTATTTTCTTAACGGCTTTCTAGGAATCAGAGAAGTTACATGTTAGAGGTATGTGGGGGGGGGGATGCGGAAGACACTGAGAATTAACCCCCCAGGCATTCTACCTCAAAGCTGCACCTTCAGAGCAATGCCTATTTATTTATTTATTTATTTATTTATTTATTTATTTATATTTTTAAACAGGGTCTCACTAAGTTACTGAGAGTCTTGCTAAGCTTCTGGGGCTGGCCTTGAACTTGCAATCCTCCTTCCCAGCCTCTCAAGTACCAGGATTACAGGTGTGCACCACCACACCTGGCTATTGGAGGCATTTTAATGTAACAGCTTCTGCAAAAACTATGAGTCTTCGGTAAATCCTGATTTCATATATCTTTAACATTAATAGTATACATCATTGTACTAGAGGACAGAGTTCATGAAGAAAGAATGAAAAAGGCAAAATTATTTAGGGACCCAGGTCATTACATACAAAAAAAAAAAAAGTAGCAGGAAATGTAGGGATGAGCAAGGATTTGGAAAAGTGCAGTGACAATCAGTACATTTACCCCTTTTATATTTCTCCAGAATATAGGAGGCTCCATACCAGCCACTGAAAACTGATGTCGATGTTTTCTTAGGCTAGGAAAATTCTTTGTGTTTTTATACATTTCCTGGTGCATTGCAATTAAATGTTATAGTGACATTCAAAATGATACAAATATGCATGCATATATTACTTGGTTTTTATGATACATAATTACAATGCAGCAATAAAAGGAGTGTGTGGGAAGGAAGAGAACACAAACTGGAGGTGCAGGTCACAGCCAAGCTCTGTGGAGCTGGTTCATCAGGAGGCGTGAGCTCCCTGATGCATACTGCCCTCACAATCTGCTTGAAATGTGCAAGTGCAGAGCCCTGTTCAGAGGGTGTGGATCCCTTGCCGTGTGGGTGATGAGAGCTAGTACCTGCAGCCTCAGGTACCTTGGCCTGGGTGGAACAGTCCCTAGACCTTCAGGTGGGAGCACACCATGGGGTGACGGTGGGATGATGGGCACAAAGGTCCCGTGCATCTGGAGAAGGCATGGCCATCAGAGTGCTAGCAATCCTAGAGACATTGGAAGTATATTGAAGTCTAAAATATTTATAACTTATGGCATTCTGAAAAGTTTATTTTCTCTATTGCTACAATATTGGCACTCTTAGAAAAAACAGTTACAGCAAGATGAATGGAAATTTACTTTTGAGAGTACTGGTGTAGGGAAATGGGAGACTGCAAAAAACAGAATAGAATCTCTGAAGTGAGCAGCCAGGTGTGGATATGCTTGCTGAGCCAGGAGGCGAGGCTTGGAGGAGATGAATCCAGGAAGACAAAAGTTTGGAGACTTGAAGAGTGAGAAGTGCGAGCCAACAAGAACAAAGGAGAGTTGGAGGCTCAGCACACGGAGCAATTTGACTCAAGTTTTACTCAGAAAGTTGATGATTGCTGACAAGTTTTCTTTCATTGATGCCTCTTTTTGGTGAGAGAGATATCCACATTTCAAAATATGACTTGGAATCTAATGTGACAATTCTTATAAACATATGTATATTTCACACATTATGAAACAATTTAGGTCAATCTTTGAATCTTTTAAAATTACCCTATTTTCAAATGAGGGAATCTACCACCCCTAAATTCCAGTAAAAACTTCCATTATTCTTCTGTTCTTATCAGACAGAAGAATAAAGGTAGTAGAGTACAAAGGTAGTGGAGTACAATTTGGTTTCTTCACATCATAATTCCTAGTTAAACTTATTACATTTAAGTTATATTTTTTTTGTTTTGGAACTGAGGATTGAACCCAAGGGTTCTCTACCTCCAAGCTACACCCCCAACCCCTTTTTATCTTATTTTGAAACAGGACCTCTCTATGTTTCTGTGGCTGGCCTTGAACCTGCTATCCTCCTGTCTCAGCTTCCCAAGTACTAAAATTACAGGCATGCATCACGATGGCCAGCTGTAAATTATAAAATCTGGAAGGAGAGATTTTATTTGGTCAATGCATATGTTGTGAGTAGCCAGTGATCTTTGTCCTCTCTTCTTTCAAAGGTTGAAGAAAGGTATTAATAGTTCTCAGACACTGGGGAAAAATACAGTTCACGTTGATTCATCCCTTGTGGCTCCTAATACACTACACAAGGTCATAGAATGGAAAAATATCTCCATTTCCCAATCCCACTATAATGTGAAGATAAATTCTCTTATTACTAGGTAAATGTGAAGAACCCCTATAGGTTTATGATCGGCAGAACGGATTCTAGAATAGTTTAAAATTGAGATCATGTCTACAAATTAAAAGCATCAAATACTTTCTCAGGGATTTTAGTGGTAAAAGGAAAGAAAGAAAGAAAGAAAAACGGGTCCCTTTCTGATCATGGCAGCCAGCTATAAAGCCCTAGTCTCTTTCTTGTGAGTTCATTTTTCCCAACTTGTTCCATTTTAATCCTATAAAAAATCCTTCCCTTGAAGCCCAGCTCTTGGCCTAGTGATTTCTTAATCTCAGACCCCATGGTCTCTCACATATCACACAATTACAGAGGTCTTCATAAGAAGAATCGCACAGGAAGTGATCGCAAATATAAATTTGAATATGAGTGGAAACTGAGGCATAAAATTTTAACTTAATGTCTAATTTAAATAACATTTTATGCATGTGCAGCAAGTGTCTGGGGGCTTTGAATAAGGCACTTTTGGGGAGAAAATGCCAGTCCAGCTATTTTTTGCTAAAAAAATAAAATGAGACTGGAAGTTTAACACTGAAACATAAAAAATCATGAGTGTTTAATCTGCTTTCATTCTAAAATGTTGCAACACCAAGTATAATTTCCAATTTAAACAATAATTAACAAGAGTTTAATTTTTATTTATGCATTAGACCATGTCAGATGGCAAATGGGGGGATAAACAGTATCATGCAAATGATATGCAAAGGCAAAGTAATGCATTGCTTGTTCCCTTTCCACCAAGGTTTTATTATCAATTTCCATTATCTTGAGCTGACTTGCTCAGGTTCCGACTTCAAGTCCAGTGACCTAAATTGATTTGCCATTAATCCTACTCCAGTGTGCCAAGACTTCTTGACACTGCATTAAAATGTGGATGCCAGATGTTAGCAACAAACTGCAGCCCTAAGCTACTTGATTCACAGTAATAACCACAGTGCATCTGTGCACACTTGATGACTGTAACTCAGCCCCTTTCTCGTGTTTGATGAACTCCTCTAACTGCACAGTTAATGGGAACTGTAATCTGTCTCATTCTCTTGCTCACTTACTGAGCTGCAAGCATTCTAGATATTCTGATGAACTAATGAATTCTGCAGTCATATCACCTCCTGCTGCTCTGGCCTTGTTCTCTATGCAGAGGACATGGCTTGGCCATGCGTGCATGCTCTGATCTCTGCAGAGGGCACTCCCTCTGCTCTGCAACCCCAATGTCCTCCTGTGTTTTTCCTTATGTCGCTTTGACTTTTCTCATCTCATTTTTCCAATCTTCCTAATTTTTCATCTTTCACCTGTGTCCCTAAATCCCCCTTGCAGGAAAGATTCCTCACTACCAGTCTTTCATAGAATGTTCTATGTCCAACTCTTAAATCCTGTCTCTATCTTGACATTTTCCTTTCTACTACCCTTTGAAGTGAGAGATTCCTGACCTACTTAAATCCAAAAAGAGGAGTAGTTATTCTTTGAACTCCTGGATGCCTTTTACAAGGGAATGTATTCTTTATGTAAAACTGCTTTCTCAGCCGGGCGTGGCGGCGCAAGCTTGTGATCCCAGCATGCGGGAGGCTGAGACAGGAGGATCACGGTTCGCGGACAGCCTCAGCTACTTAGTGAGGCCCTGTTTCAAAATAAAGAAACTAGGGCAGGGGGTGTAACTCAGCAGTCAAATGCCCGTGGGTTCCACCCCCAGACCCACAAAAAGACAAAACAAAACAAATAAAAAAAACCTGCTTTCTCCCCTCGTTGATGTCTCTCAGTCTCCCAGTCTTTGGTCATTTTCGTTGTTAGGATGCTCTTCACATTGGGGCATTCTCCCATAATTGCTAAAGACACTAGTTCCTGGCACATTTTCATCCTCTACAGCTTGTGCTGTGCCAGCCATCTGGATGACTTCAGTGTACGAACGGCACTTCAGCCTCAGGTTTCTTTAGCACCATCAGGTCTGTTGACCTTCACCTTGCCTTCCTTCAACTCCCTACTCTTTGACTCAATAGTGCAAGAAATTTAGTTCTCTATGACTGTGCCCCAAGCTTTTCTAACGTGCACTCGACCTGATCACTGTCCTTTGGGGGCCTCTGGTTGCCATGTTCCTTACTCATTTGCTGCGCTCATTTGTTCCTTCCTGACCCAGAAGACCTGACCGTTGAAGTCTTTCTCCATGAGCACTCTTGTTTTCTTGGTGTTTGTACTCCATTCTAGAGCATTTATCTGGGCCCGAGACCCGCTGATATAAGCAATCTTCAATCTCCCCTTCCTCCGAGGTAAAGGTAGTTATACCACATCACTGTCCTCCCACATTTTCTTTGTTATCTCAAGACCACTGGTCCTCTTGTAATTTTGTCCCTGTTTTCTTTTGAGTTCTACTCTCACCAACAAATGAGGCATCTTTTTACTCTATGGTTAATCTTTCCTTTTTTTACTGCTTTTTTTCTCCATTCTTATTTTCATTCATGTTTTTAGTCTTTTAGGTCAGAAATTTGGATCCATTCTGCGTGTTTTTATCATTCACTCCCATCTATACTACATAGTGGGGGTAGCAGCGTCAATAGTCCAACATAGGAGACTATTGTGTTTCAGCCACTGTTCTAAGTGCTTTGCATGTGTTATTTCATTTTGTCCTACCTCTAGTTCTATGAATTATATATTGTTCTTATCATCATTTTGCAGATGAAAAACTCAGGCACAAAGAAGCTAAGTAACATCCCCAGAGTACACCACCAGCCTGTGGTGATGTGGAGCTGAGCCACTGAATGCAGACTGCAACCCCTGCACACATAACATGCGTTTCCCCATTCTGATACTGTCTTATTCTAGGCTCTGTTTCACTCAGCATCCTCATTCATGTCACCAACCTCAAGGGTAAAAGATTTACTTGGGACTCACACTGGGGGTTCAGAGGGTTTAGTCCACATTAGGCTTAAGCCATGAGAGCAAGAAGCAGAGCGCGAGGAGGGGTCTCTAAGCCCCCACCCCATAGCGGCCCACCTCCTCTACCAGGCCCCACCCTCATATGTTACTACCAAATAAATACATTAATCCATCAATGATTTATCCATTAATGAGTTGAGAACCCTTGCTATTTAATTATTTCACCTCTGAGCATTTTGCATTGTTAATGCATGAGCTCGTCCAAGGGACATTCTATATCTGACCACAAAAGCCCTTAGCAACTTTTGTCTCAATTGCAGTAGTCCCTAAAATAGCCTGGATGACTCTAGTCTTGTACTTCTCAGATTGTTACTCCACAATGACTACCCCATAGATTGATTGATCAGAAGTACTCATTTAATTTGCTTAAAAACTGTGAATACATGGGGTTGAAAATATGATTACTTTGTTGAGACTAATCCTTTATCTTTTCTTTTAAAGGTTTCACATGAATGATTGATACATGTTTGAATTGGTCTGAAAAAGTTTACAGAATAGAACAAAGTTGTTAAGTCTTGAGACTAAAATGAGTGCAGATCTTGATTCCAATGCTGACTCCTGTTGGACTTGGGACAAGTTACTTAACCTTTCTGTGCATTAGTTCCCCATTTTGAACATGGGAATTGTAATGGTATATGTATCATAGGAAAGTTGTGAGAAGCAAATTATTTAAAATAGGCAGTGTTTTTAAAGGTGCCAGGTGTAGAGAAAATTGCTCTATTGATGTTACCTATTATTATCCAATATGAAAGCTAGGCAAGCTGGTAGGAGCAGAGCACTAGAATTCAAAAAAGAGTCTTGATAAACTATCATACTATTCATCAGGAGACAATAATGCTTTTCTTGCTAGAATTCATTACAATACCTATCTGTGATGAGTATCTTGCACTTGATGGGACTGAATCGTGTTGAAGCCTGTCTTCTGGAATTTGAAATCGTCCTCCTTTATTTGGAAAGAGAAATGAAGACTATTGCCAAAGCAATTCCATATAGACACATATCTTCTTCCCAACAAGTGTAAAGTTTCCTTTAGACAAGCATAAGGATTGTAATACACATGACATAATTTTCAAAATCCTGTGTTAGCACCCCAGTATGCCAAGAAATCAATCTTCCAGCCACCACAACTCTCTAGAAAACGTCTGTTGGACTATTTGCCATTAAAAAGAGTAAAAGTAGGCCCGAGGCCCTGTGTTCATGGAAGCTCCATCTACGAAGGTTAATGGATGCAGCATGCTGGCTTAGGAATAGTACCTTGTCCACATTTTTGAAGGCAGAGAAGTGGCACGAAAGGTGCTACCTTGTGTTAACTTGTCCCCAAGTCATTCAACAACTGGAAATAGTTATCGTTAAAAACCCGTCTGCTGAGTGAGTACCTGCTTCACTTTTGTTGTGCTCCAAAAGACCCAGGCCTGCCTAGTGAACATGTGCTTTGTATAAAAGTTGATCCAGATTGCTTAAAGTCCAACAATTTATCTTCTGGTTAAAACTGGATACACTCAGCCATCAGGTATATGAAGTAATGCTAGATTTTTAACTGTGTGATACAGAAAAAGAGCTAAAGACGGATTCAACCTGACTTTAGAAATAAGTGAGCAGCTCACAGAAAGAGGAGGGGGCCTGGGAACCAAAAGAGACAGCTTGACAGCAGACAGAGATTTAGCACTCAGACAGACTAGAAAACTGAGATCCACAGCTATGGCCAAAAGATACAACCCAAACCGACGGCTCCGACATGAGTGCTTGGAGGACACCATGTATTACATAGACTTTTCCCATCACAAGATGTAAGCTAATCTACTTTGCTAAAAACAAACACATTTCACCCTTGAGAATGTATTAAGTGCTCTGAAAAGGGTCTGGGATTTAATTTGCAAGACACATTTCATCAGATATTTTGAATTCTCAATGTAGAATTCCTGGCCTCTAGTGTTCTTTATTTTCTGATTCCTGTGAGATAATCAGAACCACATTCACTCAGGGAACAAGTCACAGCTTAACATTTTTCTAGCCTTATATAGTTCCCAGCAAGAAAAGGCTCCCATATCATTTTTCCTAAATAAAGGCTTTAAAGAACTTAACAACAAACTACCTACCATATACTATCTTTAATCAATAAAGCAGTGATTCAAACAAACTAGAAATTACTTTATCCATTGCCCTTCCTAGTAACAACTGTATGTGTTTTTTCTGTAATGGTGATATTGGCATTTTCAGTTTTAAAACTGAAGAATATCTTAATTGATCAATAATTCTTCATTGAACAGACTGTTTAGCTGACTCTTCTAAGCATGTATGTAGCAAAGCTATACCATGTTCAGTGTTCTTAACTATCTTTCAGATTATTTTGTGGATGTTGAAACACACACATAAATAATTGTGTGCTCTCAGTTTTAAATGACTTCATAGTGAATATAATTTTATCTGTGTTTCATAATCAAAAAGCATGTAATGATTAGAGTAATAGCTGTCAATCCACTATATTATTTGACATATATTGATTCAAAATACTAAAACTATGTTGAAGTAAATAAAATTATTTATTTGTTTATTTTTTTTTTTTGGTGGTACTGGGGTTCCTGGAAACCCTTCTACCTCCAGGCTACACTTCCAGACCTATTTTATACTTTTTTTATTTGGAAACAGGGTCTCTTAAGCCAGCCATAATCCTCCTGTCTCTGCCTCCCAAGGGCGGGGATTACAAGTGTGCGCCACCATGCCTGGCTAAAATTATTAAAAGATGATAAACATTGGGGGTCAGGATTGAGGGAAAAATAAAGTCATATTAATTTGTTGTTTAAAATGAAATAATGTATATATAACTGAAAACCTAAAGTTATGTGACTTATCATATCCTTCTTGATTTGAAAGGCCTATCATACAAACATTCTTAAATGGTAGCTTGAATTAAATATGAAATTATGGAAGTTATCTTTTATTTCATTTTTAATTCATACCTCTTTGGCAAATATCACTGTTTCTACTTTGTGTCTGAGTTCATCTCTTCCTTCTCCATTACTTACTGTAAGATTAGGCCCACATTTTTACGTGCCCAGACAAATGCAGTGGCTTTCAAACTTCTGTCACCCTCCAAGCTGTCAACACAGGCCTACCTGAAGCAGCCATATTCTCACATCATATTATTGCTTAAAACCCTCAGTGGCTATCTACAACACAGTGCAGCTATGTATGACCCAAAGCAGAGGCATTTTCCCAAAACTGAAATTAAAATTGAAATGAAGAAAAAGGATAATTGATATATAAGACATTAAGGCTTAACAGTTTATGTCTTGAATTTTTGAGTCAACAAAGAGAGCCAGCTTACTGACATAAAGAGAAGAGGCAATAACCTCTATTAGGGAATTTTTCTTTTTTTAGATCAATGGCATGCTTTAGGAAAATCAATCTTGCTGCGATGCTTAGCACAAACAAGTGCCTGGAGGTCATAAACCCAGTCACTAAACCGTGTCAGTGATTTTAGGTAATAAATATCGAGGTCCTGAATAAGGGTGATGGGAAAGCAGGGACAGGTATCACTGGAGATGTCATAATTTTGTCATCAATGGTAGGTAGAGAGTCAAAAAAAAAGAAAAATATCAAATCAAGCCTTGGTTATAATTTCTTGGAGAAATATCTCATATCTTAGTTTTAACACAAAAGATTTAGAAGCAACAAGTTTCCATGCCATGCTTGTAGGGATAAAATGTGATTATGAGTTTGATTTTCTAATGGTGTTAAGTAGAGCAAACAGAAGAGGTTAGAGATTCACTGGTGACAGGCAGAGATGGCTACTAGGAGAGGTAGCTGTGAACTCCTGGGACTCTGTCCTGTGGCTGTGAACAGCTGTCCTGAACAAGTGGCAGACATTCCTTATTTAAAAAAAAAAAAAAGATCTTCATGTCTAAAAGTGTTATACCCAAAACATTAAAATTCTAGGTTTAGGTAATGAAAATAGCCATCAGAGAATTGCCACGCCTCAGTGGTAGTGAGCTATTGGTTTCCTACATTTTAATGGGCACCTGAGATCAAAGCAAACTGCTTTGTACAATCTCAAAGGCCCCTAGTCTGAGCGGGAACATCGCAGGCCACTTCAGCAGCCCCGCAGAGCATGCCACAACTGCGTCATCACTGCCAGAGACTCTCCTAGGCCACTGTCCCACTCCATGTTCTCCTGGTGCATTGAACATAAAGGAAGATCACAGCCACTGACTTAGTTTGCTTAAGGGTTTCAGCTGGAAAAGTACCACATGACCTTTGCAGCTGTCCCCTTATTACTTCTAACTGGATGTGACAGGCAGCGGCCTAGAAACCTTGGAAGACTGCCTCTTCCTCTGAGTTGCTGTCCCCAGCAACTTCATATAAATGCCTCTGGTCCATGTTTATGGGTAAAGAAGAGCCCGACTTCTGAGCTATTTCCATTCCTAGCTGAGGTGGTGTGCAGGGACTCACCAACTTAGCAGATCACCGAGGCACTCACTGGAAACGAGTAAACTGGGAGAGGGGAGGGACTGGCTAGCTCAGGCCCCCTGTCTTCCTCTTCCATTTTAGGCTCAAAGGAACATTGTGCATGTGGCTGGGGCAGGTCACATGCCAAGCCCGATAGCAATTGTGGTAAAGAAGGCCATTCTTTGGAACATTTAAAGGCCAAAATGCTGTTTTTAGAAAGGAAGGACTTCCAGGACTAGGCTGTGGCCTTTAACTTAATTAGTCAATTAAAGTAAGAAAGTTTCTCCAAAAATTATGCAAATAAAAGGAAGCTGCTCATGCTGAATCCAGGGATTTCAAGAAAAGAGCCGTTGGCAGTGTAAAGCCCAGAGGCTTGGTGTGATGTTTTCTGAAGAGTGTGAAAAGCTTTAAAAAATTTATATGTGTGTGTGTGTGTGTGTGTGTGTGTGTGTGTGTGTCCACCTGTACATGTGCATGTGCATGCTTAGAAGAGTCTTACTGGAGTAATGTGAAAGCTTCAGGCATGTTCCTGTTTTAAAACTTAACTTAGCAGGTGTTTCAGCCAATATTCTAATTGCCATGACCCCAATACCTGAACACACAGCTTGGAAGAAGGAAGATGTATGTGCTCACAGTCCTTAGAAATTTTAGAGGTCCAGTCCATGTGAGGCCGGGTCTCTGGGGCTCAGAGCATGGCTCCAGGAAGCAGAGAGGTGGAGAAAGCAAGACTCTGCTCTCAAATCATGGAGGCTGTACGCAAGAGAGAGAGCAGGAAGGAGGAGCCACACCCTCAGGGACTCCTCCTCAGCAACCAGCCCTCTGTTTCCATGAGGCCTCAGGGGGCATTCTAAATCTCTATTATGACAGCAGGGCATACTGGCACATGCCTGTAATCCCAGCACTTGGGAGGCTGAGACAAGAGGATTATTGTCAACATCAACAATTTAGCGAGACCCTGTTTCAAGCATATGAAAAGAGCAGGATGTATATCTCTGAGGTAGAATGTCCCTGGGTTCAATCCCCAGTACCAATAAAGGAAGAAAAAATAAACCTTAAATCTTAATTTTTATTTGATTGTATAAACATATATATTTAATAATATCTGACGGCTTTCTATTGTATTAGGACAATATGAAATTTAAAATGTTAAAATAGAAAAAAAATTGTTTTGGGTGGTACTGGGGTTCCTAGAAGCCCTTCTACCTCCAGGCTACACTCCCAGACCTATTTTATATTTTTATTTGGAAACAGGGTCTCTTAAGCCAGCGCAGCTGGCTTCGAACCTGCGAGGCTGGCTTCGAGCCTGCACAATCCTCCTGTCTCCACCTCCCAAGAGCAGGGATTACAAGTGTGTGCCACCACGCCCGGCGCTAGAAAACATTTTTGATATAATTTGAGGACTTACTTTTTAACCTGTCTAATGTAAGGATGCTAGAGCCCTTCTAATAGTTCTATAACTCCTGAGTTGGATTTAGGTACAATCTTTAAAAAAAACACAATCCTGCACAGTATACCTTTAATTGAAAATATTTTTCAAATGCAATTATACCTGTCTCTCTTCTAACATTTGCTTTCTCATAGGACACAATTCTATTGGTAGAATATAGTGCAATATTCACATAAGTGCATAATTAAGTCAAGATTCAGTGTCTTGGAAAAAGTTAAAGAAGGTGAAGGAATATTTGGGGGAATATGGCAATTTACTATGACATATAATGTTGGTGAACTATGTAATAAAATGAAAAAAAAATAAAATATTTTAGATGTCATCTAAATTATTTAGGCTCTAAGGTACTTGCTATTGGTGAAAATCAACTAGAATTTATTTTTCAGTTTAGTTTTTTTCCCCTTTTTTCTGGCACTGAGGATTGAACCCAGGGGCATTCTACCTTGGAGCTACACCCCTAGACCTTTTATTTTTTAAATCTGAAACAAGGTCTCACTAAGTTGCTGAGGGTCCCACTAAGTTGCTGAGTTTGACCTCAATCCTCCCGTCTCAGCCTCCCAATTCCAGATGTTCACCACCTTGTCTAGCTCAGCTTATTCTTCATATATAAAATTAATGGGGTAATTTCTTAAACTTTTCATTTGTTTTGATGAATGGCCTCAGGTAACCACACAATTTTGTTTCTTCAGGAAAACAGAGTAGTCACAAAATCTTGTTTAGAAAATGTCTAGAGAAACTGGCATTTCCCATGGAGAAGACATCTCAATGCCAGTTGATCCAATGCTTCCTTTGCTGGGAGGTTCCAACTGGGCCATTCAGTCTCACTGAACGTTCTTACCCATAGTAGAGTTATTCATCACACATTCTCCTTATGAAATTAATATTTATTCATAATGCAGGGCCATTTATTATTTGAATAATAAAGACTGCTTCACAGCTCTCAGATATTTGGAAACAAAATAAAGCTCTGTGTGAATCCCCTTTTCCTTGCAGAGTATTCTAGGATCCTTTATCACATGTGTGTGTGGGTTCTGCATCTGAGGGTCCAGCCAACTGTGGATTAAAATTTTTAAGAAAAAATTGCATCTGTGGTGAGTATGCACAGATTTTTTCTTGCCATTATTCTATCAACAATGCCATGTAACAAATACACTGTGGTACTTGCACTATATCAGTTATTGTAAGCAGTTGGAGATGACTTGAAGTGTGGGGGTACCTATGGGGCCTATGTGCATACTGCACCGTGTTACATAGTGATTTTCTGCTGGACTTGGTACTTGACCAAGGTCCTGAAAGCAATCTCCTAGAGAAGCCCAGGCATGATGGCATCCACACAAGAGGCATATTTTGGGCAATTTAACCATAGTACTTCTTACTTATCTCCTTAATTCAGTAGACAGTATTAAAGAAAAGCTAATTTTTAAAGAGTTGGTTAAAATAAATTACTTCTTTTAGTCACATAAATAAAAAAAAATTCCTTTGGGAATAGTCCATGTTCTTAAATGGTAAATGAATAATTTTTTTCTTTAACATCACATTTCTGAGTTTAAATAATTCAATACTAAGTTCCTGAATTTAAGTAGTTTCCAGGTAGATAAAATTGTACTGGACATTCCCTGTACTTAGAAGGCTGAGACAGGAGGATCACAGGTTCAGAGTCTCAGCAACTTAATGAGACTCAAAATAGAATAGGCCTAGAGGTGTAGTTTGGAGGTAGACTGCCCCTAGGTTAAATTTCCAGTACCAAAGAAAAATATATTAATGATTTTTTAGTGTCTAAATATTTCAGTGCAACTGAGTCATTTACCCATGACATGACCTCACATTAAACCCTGTGAGAAGGGTATTTCCAATACTTCTGCACTCTAATTTCACAGAATTCCTTTGTATACATTTTTAAAAGTAAATTTTATGTTTTCCTTTATTACAATATAAACTCGTTCTCATTGTAGAAAACTTGGGGAAATTATTCATTGTTGGGGTGTGTGCATATAGCACCTAAAGAGATGCAGCCTCCCTTGGCCTGAGAGGCCTGCAGGTTAAGCCTTAGGTAAAGTTTAAGAACTTCTGAAGTAAAATGATTCAGCAGAAAAGGGGCTAAGATGGCGCCTGGAGGAAGTTACGAAGGCGTGGTTTCCCCATTCATTATGGGTGGGGAGACTGAGTAGTTTTTTCCTTTTTACCTTTAAAGGAGCTTCCGAACACATTAATGGCTCATGTACTGGCCTGGGATTGGCTGCAAGCTACATGCTGGGTGCGTGAAGAGGTGACCTTTATTGCGATAGGCTAGACTATTTCCTCATTGGAAATTCCCCTTGTGGTTTTGTGCTATATATATGTTGCTTGAAGAAGAATAAACGAGATCCTGCTTGACTTGGCTCCTGGCTCCGTGTGTTGCTGTTGTTCGGGGCTGTTGGCACTCAACCTTCCTGCTCAGACCCCACCGCTGACGGATTGGAGCCGTCAATTCATAATCTTAGTGTGGATCATTTCCCCATGTCATTAAGTATTATTAATCACAATAGTAGAATAGTCAATAATGAAAACACCAAAGCCAGTTTTATTAGTGCTTGTCTTTGAGAAGCACATACAGGGTGTCTTGCATGTATCAGGCTTTTTACTTCTCAGCACCATTATCATTAAAGAGTGTAGGATAGCTGGGTGTGGTGGCACATGTTTGTAATCTCAGTACTTGGAAAGCTGAGACTGGAGGATTGCTAGTTTGTGGACAGCCTCAGCCACTTTGTGAGGCCTTCTGCAACTTAGTGAGACCTTACTTCAAAATAAAAAGAATAAAAAATAGGGCTGGGGTGTACCTCGGAGATAGAACACCCCTGGGTTCCATGCCCAGTACTCCCCAAAAAGGGGAGCTTTATGATTTTTTATTTTCTCTTTTAGTCTCCATCAATCTTACCATAAATTTGACTATTTATATATTTTAAATAAACATCTATTAGTATTTAGTCTTTTATATCTTTCTATGTATTTCATTGGCTTCTGCCCCATCTTCATTATTTTCTTTTTACTTCTTCCAATTTTTTTCTTTATGGGTCTATTTCCAAGCCATGGAAATACAGAAATATACCCATAGTAGAAGAATATCAGGGAAGAGAGGAGGGAAGGAAACAGATCAAATCATATCATGCCCATATCCAGTCATCCATATCCCCATAGCATTCACCAGGAAGGAGGAGGGGAGCAGCATGGGGTTAAGAGATGTGGAACAATGTATAATCAGATAGTGTGTCAATAAAATTTTGAAAAAGAAATAAGACAAGAACACCCTGGGTATGAGCTTTCTAGGACTGCTCCAATAAAGCAACACAGAACAAGTGGCTTAAAAGACAGGAATGTCCTGTCCCATGGTTTTGAAGGCCTAAGTCCAGGATCCAGGGGTCCAAGGACAGGGCATCTTCCAGGTGGCCATCCTCTCTCTGTGCTTTGCCTTCCTCTTTTCTTTTCTTTATGTGTGTCTGGATCCAGTTCTTCTTATGAGGACACCGGTCATATTAGATAAGGGCTCTGTATCCTAAGACCTCATCTTAACTCAGTAGGCTCTACAAAAACATTATCTCCAAATATAGCCCTGTGCTGAGGTTCTGCAGGCTGGGATGTGTATTTTGAGGGGGAAAGGATTCAGGCTCTAATAGCCTAAGGATAGTGGGCAGGTACTTTCCATGAATAAGGAAGTCAGATGGGGATAAGAACCATGCAAACCTGAAGCCAGGGCAGCAGGGACCGGGTGAAGGACATGAGCTGTCACACAATGACGTACTGCTCTGTTACTGGCCCTGCGTTTCCCTGACCTACAGGAGTATGGATGACCAAAGTCAGGGTCACGCTGGAGGGAAGTGGCACAACAGCCTGGCTGTTTTCTGCTTTGTGGAGTGGATAGCTCACCCTCCTGTGAAGGTTTTTTTCTTTGGGATTGGGAGGACTGTTTCCCCATGTAAAATTAAAGCATGAAATCTGCTCTTGAAGAGAAGGGTTGAAGCAAATGGTCATTCTAAGTTATATAAGCATTGGTCTCTCAGTGTATTTATGAATTTAGTTTCTTTTTCTCCTTCCTTCCTTCCTTCCTTTCTTCCTTCCTTCCTTCCTTCCTTCATCCCTTCCTCCCTCCCTTCCTTCTTCCCTTCCTTCTTTTCTTTCTCTTTCTTCCTTCTCATTCTTCCAGGAGCTTTACTGAGGGCAGAGGGCAGCACATCTCTGCCATTCTGCAACCTTTGGGAAGGCAGGAGGGGAGTTCAGAATGTGGGAGGAGGACGGCCCAGTATGTTATCCTCAGCAGGATAGAAGTGTTCAATTCCTGCTTTCTGATGATAGATTGATCAATGAAGCTGTGAGAAGAGAGGTTTATACTCTGGAGAGAAATAAAATGAGCCATTCCTTTGTATTAGATTGTCCCCCAGTATGTTTACTTTCCAAGAAATTTGCATACAAAATAGCAAGATGATTCACCCAATATTTTCAAATACATTTATTTTTCTAATTCACAAGTTAATGTATATCTGTTTCATACTAATGAGTGTCGGTACAGATTTGTCAACAAAAAATGCATATTATTATTAAATATAGGGTTAAATTATTTTTTAATTTATTTTTATTGGTGCATTGTAATCATACATCATATTGGAATACAAGACTTGAGAGGATATACAAGCACACATCATCCAATTAGCCCTCATCCAGTCCCCATCCCATTGCCTCCCCCTCCCTCGATCCCATGCTTGTTTGGTGATTAAATTTGATACATATGTTTATGTACCTCCTGCTTTTTAAAGAGGCTCCATCCTCCCCTATTCCATACCCTCTGATTGGTCATCTTAATTGCTTCACTATAGGGCCCTTTCTATAGCTCGACCACTTCCTGTTGCCCCTTTCCTCCTAGTTATTGCTGATTAGGGGAAGCATCTGGTTTTAATTTTCTACGATATTTCTCTGTGCATGCCACGTTACAAACACCGATCCCACTCTTGACGGCCCCAGTTGTGGCCTGGCTACCCGGTGGACTGATCCAGACCTCGCTGGCTCAAGCAGCGGCCTTGCCTCATGAGAGGCCCTGGTTCTGGCCTCGCTGGCCCCGACACTGGCCTAACCCCTCAGCTGGCTCCGATCCCGGCCTCGGAGGCCCCAGCACCGGCCTTCCTCATGGTTGGCTCCAATGTTAGCCAATGGCCCCGGCATTGGCCTAACCTCTCGGCAGGATCTGATCCAGGCCTCGGAGGCCTCAGTAGCAGCCTTGCTTCATGGAAGGCTCCAATGCCGGCCGCTGGCCCAGCACTGGCCTAACTCCTCGGCAGGCTCCGATCACAGCCTCCGAGACCCCGGCACCGGCCTTGCCTCTCAGCAGGCTCCGATCCCGGCCTTGCTGGCCCCAGCACTGGCCTAACCCCTCGGCAGGCTCCGATCCCGGCCTCCGAGACCCCGGCACCGGCTTTGCCTCGCAGCAGGCTCCGATCCCGGCCTTGCTGGTCCCAGCACTGGCCTAACCCCTCGGCAGGCTCTGACCCCGGTCTCAGAGGCCTCAATAGTGGCCTTGCCTCACGGAAGGCTGCGATGCCGGCCAGTAGCCCTGGCACTGGCCTAACCCCTCAGTAGGCTCTGATCCCGGCCTTGGAGGCCCCAGCACCAGCCTTGCCTTGCGGCAGGCTCCGATGCTGGTCGTTGGCCCCGGCACCGGCCTAACCCCTTAGCAGGCTCTGATCCTGGCCTCGGAGGCCCAAATAGTGGCCTTGCCTCACAGCTGGCTCCGATGCCGGCCATTGGTCCTGGTACCGGCCTAAACCCTCGGCAGGCTCCGATCCCGGCCTCGGAGGCCCCAGCACCGGCCTTGCCTCACGGCAGGCTCCGATCCCAGCTTTGCTGTGTCCGTCGCTGGCCTCACCCCTCGGCAGGCTCTAATCCGAGCACCCTCTTCACCCAACCATTTGTCCCATGTTCTCAAGGGTGCATGGTGGTAGTATTCTTCCTCTGGGGTAATTACTTCAAAGGTCCCAGGTGTAATGCATCAGATCTCTGCCTCCCCTGAGTACTGGACACTGCCATTGCCACTGCCTCCACCATTTCAAATCTTTCCCAAGCTTTTTCCACTCTGAATGTTGTCCAGTGTTCCTAAGCACACGCGACGGTAGCATTCAACCTTTGGTGTAATTTCTCCAAAAAAAAAAAAATAATAATAATAATAATAAGGTTGGTAGGCTCTGATTTCTGTTTCTCCTGAATACAAGTCTCCACTGCCAACGTGGAGACCGCTTTCAGCACCGCCTTTCTCCTTGGTCTCCGCTAAAGTCTCTCTCCTTACAGGTGATGACCAAGATTCTTAACAATGTAGAGAAGAAGTAGTCCTCCTTAGCAGGAAATTTTTCCAATAATTCCAGTTCATTTGGATAAGTTTTGTATGCATCTCCAGTCTCCTGGCATCCGCCACCTCCTTGACCCCTCTCCGATATTTTCCTGTTTTCTTTTTCTTTTCCTTTTTTACAGGGTCCTTCCGGGTGGAAAGGGGTTCGCCTAGGGGTGCCCCACCAATGACTGCCCATCAGCCCAGGGTTGAGGACAGAGGCCTGGACCACAGGGTCCTCCCGGGTGGGGAGGGGGTCACCAAGGGGTGCCCCGCCAGCGCCTGCCAGCCCACCCAGGGTCGGGGCAGAGGCCCGGACCACAGGGTCCTTCAGGGTGGAGAGGGGGTCACCTAGGGGTGCCCTGCCAGCACCTACCCACCTCCCCAGGGTCGGGGCCAGAGGCCCGGACCTGGTTAAATTATTTTAAGAGCTATACTATATAATTAAATGCATATATAATTTAAAAATTACTAGGATATTGAGGAGCTATGAGTTTGTTCACTATTAAAATATAATATCAGCTTACTCACAAAGTAGGATGAGTGCTGGAACATCCTTAATCTGAAGGTACTTGCTGCTACAAGTGAAACTCAGTTTTTGTTTTGCAGTTCTCTTGGGGTTATGAGAAGATAAGTCAAAGCTCAGAGTCTTCCCTCAAATTTATCCTAGTAGGAAACCTGGCCTTGCCTAAGGGAGATTCCCCCAAACCTAAACCTTCAAGGGCAAAGGAGCCTTTAATAAGTGTACAACAATTCCTCACCCCAAGGGACATGCCAGAGTGTGATGCCAGAAAGCCAAGAGAAAGAACTTGCAGAAGACATCATGAGCCAAGTCAGATCAATCCACATTACTGAATAGTACAACCACACCACAGCCTTGACTTCGATTTCTAGACTATACAGAGCATTCAAGAAACTCAGTACTAAGAAAACAAATAAGCCAATCAAAAAATAGACAAGGGAACTAAATAGATACTTCATGAAAGAAGAAATTCAAATGGTCAATACATGAATGAAAAAATGCTCAACATCATTGTCAATCAGAGAGATGCAAATCAAAAGTACCCTGAAATTTCACCTAATTCCAACTAGAATGGCAATCATTCAAAACATAAGCAACAACAAATGCTGGTGAGCATTCGGAGAAGTGGGAACTAAGACATTGTTGGTGGGACTGTAAATTAGTGCAACCACTTTGGAAAACAGTATGGAAGATCCTCAGAAGAATGGGAACAAACTTACTATTTGATCAAGAGATACCACAAAAAGAAAGGAAACCAAACTACTAAACTAATGCATGCATATCTATGTTTATAGCTGCATAATTCACCATAGCCAAACTATGGAACCAGCCAAGATGTCCATCAACAGATGAATGGATTACAAAACTGTGGAATATGTACACAATAGAATTTTACTCAACTATAAAGAAGAACACATACATCATTTACAGGGAAATGGGTGGAACTGGAGGACATTACGCTAAGTGAGATTAGTCAGTCACAAAAGATAAGAAATAAGAAATTGGATGCTTTCCCTAATATGGGAAAGCTTGGGAGAAAATGAGTCATAGGAGGAACTCTAGACAAAGAAGGAGATACTATAAATGAGCAAATAAGGTGACCTAACTGAGGGAATGGGAGGGGGGAAGAGGGAAATTCTCTAATGTTCGTGATGTAAATTAACAAACATATCAAAGTCAATCACTAAGCCAAACATGAAAAGGAGGGAGGGGGAGAGAATGGGGCAGGAATTGGGTCAAGGCTAATTGAGTGATGTGTGTATGTGTGCCTCCACTATCTTGTACTCCATTAAGATGTCTGATTACAGTACAAAAAAAAAGTTAAAAAATAAAGACATCCTAAAGCCAGACTTGGTAGTACACACCTGTAATTCCAATACTCAGGAAGCTGAGACAGTAGAATTGCAAGTTTGAGGCCAACCTCAGCATTATAGTGAGTCTCAGCAACTTAGGAAGACCCTGTGTCAAAATAAAAAGAAAGAAAAATGAGCTAGGGGTGTAGCTTAGAGATAGAATGTCCCTGGTTTCAGTCCTCAGTACCAAACAAAACAAAAACAAACAAACAAACAAACAAACCCACAACTCCTCCCCCTCCCAATACAGAAATAGTAACAGACATATTTCTATTATATAAATAGTAACAGACATTATTCTAGGAATAAAAGTTAAGTTTATCTGTAGAAGGATGCCCTTATTCAAAGTCTTAAATACATTTCACAAATACATTTCCAAGAACAATGTACAAAACAAAGTCAACAATAATTGAGCACGCCCGAATGTAAGACAATGGAAGAGAGCATTAATTAAAGAAAGAGAAAAAGAGAGAAAGAAAAGTAACCAAAATAGAAGGACAAAGGCTTAAACTCTTTAAACTACTAGATTATAAAGCAATTACTTCTATGTGATTTCAGAGAACTAACATCAAAAAAGCAATTACATTCTTCTCTCCACATCCTGCTACTTCAAGACCACAACTCCCCAGGCTGCCCAGCCAAACTGCCCAGTGAACTTCTGCAACTGCAGCTGGACTCCTCTGGGCCAAAAGAGGACAGGCCCTTCCTGAAGGGAAGTCAATGGCTATAACCTACTTCTCAAGACCACGGGGAAGCACCAGACCAACCAGCCAAACCTCCAGTGAACTTTTCCGACCTACAACTGAACTTGTTGGGACTGAGGAACTATAGACCCTTTTCTGTAGGGGCCCAAGTAGCTCATCAAGACTCATAAGTTTAAACTCATAAGTTAACAGAGCATCCCAGTAGAAGACTGTGTGGTTACAGGGACTTTCATGGCAGCCAATAAGCCTGTCGGGTCTACGAGTTTGCGAATCATCCCTGTTAATCTGGCTGCAGGGTTTATCATCAGATACAAAAGAATTGTGAATTAGGACACAGTCCTTAGAAACACTTGGGCGGCAGGATCTAGGGTCGGCAGTGTAACCTGCCCCTGCAAGCTCTCCAGCAATCACTGAAGGACTGCAGCACTGATGTCTGTGGGAAGAAAGAGCTCAGTTAACCATGCTGTAGGCTCAGAAGGCTATGAACTCTTGCTTGGTGATTTTTGGACACTACGACTACCAAGGCCAATGGACTAGTAAATCTCACATGATTTCAGCTGCATAGAACAACAGCAGTGTCTCTGGGGCTAAATAACTAGGCCACCCAATCCCCAGGCTTAGAATGGTACAATCTCTCTCTGTGGGAGTTTGGGCCCAGAAAGCAGGAAGGCCAGGGGCCAGCAGGATTTTACAAGATCAAAGCTGGCAGAGCAGTAGCAGTGTATCTGGGGCAATATGAGTCAGAAAGCTACTCTGCAGGCTGGGAACACAATACTCTCTCCACCAGCACAGTTTGTGCCTGGTGATCATGCATGCCAGTGATTGACATACTCCATGTGATCACAACCAGGTCAGTGATGGTGTCCCTGGGCCATCCATGCTCAGCCAGCCAGGCACAGGCTCAAATCTATTGCCCTGCTGAGCTTGTATCCAGTGACCACAGAGGCAGGAAGTCCTTGCTCCACAAAGTTCCATGTGTTTGCAACCAGCAGGGCAGCAGTGGTATCTGTGGGGCATTAAATCCCAGCTCTAAACAGGAGTCTGTTGTATTATAGTCTCTGGCCCTGTTGGATTTGGGCCAGGAAAGCATGGTATCCTGTAGCCGGTCACAGATTCTGACTTGCCTGCACTGACTAAGAGCTATATTCTGCTAAAGAGGTTCTGGGGAATTCACGCAAACATCTGATTATATGATACAGATTCATTGAGGCAAATATAGACCAGCAACATAGGTCTTATTATAAAGGGTTAACAAATAGACATAGGAGTCTACACAAAGAGGAAGAGGATGCCAAGACAACAGAGATACAAACTGAGAATTCTGAAAACATGAGAATAAAGACCTACAAGGAAACAAAATAACTATTCTACCCAAAGTGATCAATGGAGTTAATGCAGTCTCTATCAAAAGCCCAATATTCTTTTTTGCAAAGCTACAAAATCAGTCCTAAATTTCATATGGAAAAACAAACGACCCAGAGTAGCCAAAGCAATTCTCAGCAATAAGAACTATGCAGAAGGCATCACTATTTCTGACTTCAAATTATACTATAGAGTTATGGTAATAAAAAACAGTATGGTATTGACACAAAAAAGACATGTCGACCAATGGAACAGAATAGAACACACAGAAACAAATCCACACACTTAATAGCCAATTGATTTTTGACAAAGGTACTAAAAAAACACATTAGAGAAAAGCTAGCCTTTTCAACAAATGGTGTTGGGAAACTGTTTATTCATTTGTAGAAAAATGGGATTAAATCTCTACCTCTTACCCTGCACAAGAGTCAACTCAAGATGAATCAAAGACCTGGCAATTACATCAGAGACTTTGAAATTACTAGAGGGGCCATAGGTTCAACACTCCAACATATAGGTACAAGTAGAAAATTCCTCAACAGAACCCAAAAAAACTCACAAGTCAAAACAAGAATTAATAAATGGGATGGCATTAAACTAAAAAGTTTCTGTTCCTCAATGGAAACCATCAAGAATCTAGAGAGAGAACTTACATAAGAAGTTCTTGGTAGAAGAACTTGTGGGCTATTTCTTGGATAGAACACTAATATATAGAATATACAAAGTACTTAAAAGACTTAAAGTTAAAAAAAACCAAATAACTCAATCAAGAAGTGAGCAATTGAACTAAATAAATACTTCACAAAAGAAGAAATACAAATGGCCAATAAATACATCAAAAGATGTTCAACATCAATATTAACTAAAAAGATGAAAATCAAAACTACACTGATTCCATTCAACCCCAATAAGAATGTCAGTCATCAAAAAGTCAAGCAACAATAAATTCTGGTGAAGATGTGTGTAAATAGGAATTATTATATACTGTTGGTGGAATCGCAGATTAGTGCAGCCACTGTGGGTATCAGTATGGAGATTCCTCAGAAAACTGGGAATAGATCCACCATATGAGAAAACTTGGAATAGAGCCACCATATGATTCAGCCATCCCACTCCTGGGTATCTTTCCAAAGGGACAGAAATGAGAATATTATAGTGACACACACATGTTCATGTTCATAGCAGCACAATTCACAATAGCCAGATAATGGAACTAACCTAGGTATCTATCAGCAGATGAACGGATTACAAAACTATGGGATAGATACACAATGGAATTTATTCAGCAATAAAGAACAAAATAATATCATTTACAGGAAAATGGATGGGCCGGGAAAGCTTTATGGTAAGTGAGATTAGCCAGTCACAGAAAGAGAAGGGTTATAGTGTTTGCTCATATGGGGAAGCTAGGGAGTAATTGGGATACAAGAAAGACTTTAGATATTGGAGGAGAAACTCTAGTAGAGTGATGAAGGGGATCTAGGAGAGGGTGAGGGGCAGAGGGAGAATTAATGAAAGAATCACTTCCATTGATGCTAAGTGCACATTTGAGAATATGAATGGCAATCTCAATGCCCTGTATGGGGCAGGGAGGAGTGGAGGGAGCCGGGGAGCTCACCAAGGGAAGGGAGGAGTGGAGGGAGCCGGGGAGCTCACCAAGGGAAGGGAGGAGTGGAGGGAGCCGGGGAGCTCACCAAGTGCATGTGCATGTCTGTCACCATCACTTTAAACTACATTATGATTGGTTTGTAATAGCCAAAATATGGAACCAACCTAAATCTCCATCAACAGATGAATGGATTGCAAAATTATGGGAAATATACACAATGGAATTCTATTCAGCTATAAAGAAAAATAAAATAATAGCATTTGCAAGAAGATGGAAGGAAATAGAGAACATTATGTTAAGTGAGATTAGTCAAGCACAGAAAGAGAAGGGACATATGTTTTCTCTAATATGTCCAAGTTAGGGAATAGTGGTAATACCAGAGGGACTCCAGATGATGGAGAAGAAATCTCAGCAAAGCTTGAACGGAAGGATGGGAGAGGAAGAAAGCTGAGGTTGTTCAATGGAGGAGCTACATACGAATGTGTGTAATAGCATAAATACAACATGATTAACCTGGACATTCTCTATTGGGGGGGAGGGAAAAGGAGGGGGAAGGGCATGAAGCACAATGTAAATGTACACCACTCTCAATATGTTCCACTTATAAAAAATAAAAATTAAAAAAAATAAAACAACTGCCTTTACCAGAAAAAAACCTACATTATGATGAGAGACAACAATACACCAATAAAAGTATAAGAAGAAAAGTGCTAGGCCTTAAGGGTCTCAAGAAAACTTAGGGAAACAGAGAGCTGTATACTATCCTAACAGATTTGACAAAGAGAAATTACAGTTATATAATTAATGCAAAAGACTATTAAAAAGTAGTGAGGTGAGCATGCAAATAAGTTGAAATGATCACTGAGTATCAAACCGTTAACTATCATGGTGTAGAAAAAACAACACAAAAGGAAAAAAATAAAGAAAAAGATGTTAAGAAAAAATGTGAAAAGAAAATAAAAAGGAAAAGGCAAGATATAGTAAGTAATTTAAGCATAATTTTATTTTATGTGATATGGTAACTACATTAAGTGTAATGGAGCTGAGTACTCCAGAGCAAAAAATTTTAGATTAATTTTTGCTCAATTGCATACTGTTTTAGGGGATATATCCAAAATATACCTAAATAGAAATAACACATAAACACCAGCCAGATCTTCTAAAGTTATCAGTAGTCTTTATATCACTAGACTCTCTGATATTGATTTGCTGCTACAATGGCGATGTCTATTGGTATGAGCCATACAATTATTAATGTCAGAAAGGCATTCCTTGAGATGAGAAGCACAGTTTGTGATCATCAGTAATTCCACTTGCTGGAAAATAGCATTGTTCTCATTGTGTGTTATAACAAACTCTGAAAATGTAAGTGGAGAATTTCTCACCCACAACATAGAATACGTGAAGTTTTCAAACTGAAAGACTGATAAGTTTGCAGCCAGACTCCGAGCTGACTTGAAGTAATCTCATTAATAGCCTTTATTTATTCCATTTAGCAGAGTCCTAGTAGCTTTGCTGAAGAATAGTGGTGCATTTAGGAAATACAAGAGTTGCCCTGAGCATTAATTAGAAAGATTAAACAAAGGAAAATTAAAATCCTAGATTTAAAGACTAATTCCTAACAAAAATTGATGGGGATTGAGATAGAAAAATTAAAAGAGCACAGACGGAGGAATAATTAAATTCCTTCAGATTTACTTCATATGAGTCTCTACGGGTGATTAGACCTACTTTTAATCAGTCCCACCCCCAAGGCCCAATGTAGAGCTTTTATTAATAGTCGAGTTTTGTAAAACCTCACAGGATCTGAAGTCAAGCCTTCAGTCAGTTCTGTCTACAGTTACTTTCTAGCTGTGTGCTCTTTAGCAGAGTATTTTACATTTAGCATGTTTTCTGCATATTTTTCTCACTGTGTGGGTTGAAATCATTCCTCTACCATTGCTAAATGTATATCCATTAGAAAATGAAAATAATAATACCACCTCCTTCCTCAGGTTGTTGAGAGGGCTAGAATAGTGCCTGAAATTTGTTAACGCTACTTATGCCACAATCATTGCTAGTGTAAGACAATGGGCAGCACAGATTGTTGTGAAAAATGAGATTTTATATATATATATATATATATATATATATATATATATGCCCTACAAAAGAAGGTTTTTAGTTTTCTTTTTAATTCTCCTGTCAGCCTAGCTAACTTACTTCTGAAGATACAAATGATACCCCTGTGTTAGTCATCTTTCCATCACTATAACAAAATGCCAGAGAAAAGTAAACATATGAGTAGGAAAGATATATTTTGTCTTATAGTTTTGGAAGTTTTAGACCATGACTATTTTGCCATGTTGCTTTCAGGAGTGTGGTAAGGCAGATGTCATAGTAGGAGTATGAAACAGAGTCAAACAGCTCATTTCATGGCCAGGAAACAAACACACACACACACACAAAAAAAAAAAAAAAAAAAAAAAAAGAGGAGAGGGGACAAGGTCTCAAAGTCCCCTTCAAGGGAACACCCCAATCACCTAAAGCCCTCCCACCAGGCTCCACCTCTTAAAGGCTCCACCACTCCCAATAGTCCCTGCCTGGAGAGCCATTCTTCAATGCATGGGCCTTTGGGTACTATCCAATATACAGACTAGGCAACCCCCAAGTGAGGGGGCTGAAGTGGAAACGTTCTTCTCTGGCTCCCCACAGGTGGCCATGCTGGTGTAACGGGGTTTGGACTTGAGAGAACTCTGCGGTGGCCCTCAGGCTGAGGACATTCTGCCCTCCTGAGAAGCTGCAGGAGGCTCTGGACTTGCCTTGGTTAGAGAGGCCAAAGGGGTGCTCAGAAGCTCCTGTGCATTCTCCTGCTTGTATTTCATCAGTCAAATCAAATCTTGCCATTACCCCAGGCTTCAAGGGTGTCAGAAAACACTCTTTTTCAAATGTGGACGGTGGGTGTGCGGTGAAGAGATCAGAGATTATCGTGATAACTGGGAGCACACCCTAAAATTATCAGAGGTCATCAGTAGGCCTGGTCTGCTCAGCTCCTCACAGCTTATTTTGCTAATTATAACAAAATGCAACTTTTGACTTTATTTTTGAAGCAGGGTCTGGCATCGAACCCCAACTTGATTCTCCTTGGTGTGTAATCATCATGTAGCAACACAGTGAGGTTCAGCACATTGAAAAGCGCACAGTGTGCCAATAAAAGTTAAAGTAAATTATTATACCTGTCCTGAAGAGCTCCCCTCATTTCTTGGTAGACCATCTATACTATGTGATTCCTTTCTATAGCATTTATTTTTGTTTTGTAAATAATAGGTGAATATATTCTCTGTGCCAGGACTTATATAATATGGATGGGCATGGTGGCACACACCTATAATCCCAGCACTTGGGAGGCTGAGACAGGACGGTCACAGATTCAAGGCCAGGCTCAGAGTCTAAGAGGGGCCATCAGCAACTTAGCAAGACCCTGTTTCAAAACAAAGAGAAGGCTGCTGAGAGTGTAGCTCAGACACAGAATGCCCCTGGGTTCAACACCTAATACCACAAAAAAGTTTATGTACTATAGAAATATATAAGCACACATAAAGACACAGTCACATATATATTAGTATAACAACGCCTCTCCTGATTGCTGATTCCACTGTCACTTCCACAGGTTGGACAGCCCTCTTCCTGGGTTGATTGGCTGCACTAAATCATTTTTGAAATTACTGATTTTTGAAAACTTTCAGAGGTTCAAATCCTATAGTTTTATTTGATCATACCATTTTCAATTTCTTAGATGAAAAAAATTCTATTAGAAAATAATTGAGCTGTTGCTGTGTCTCAGTGGCGGGACACAGGCTCGGCCAGCACATGGTGCCTTGTCCTCCTGGTCTCCAGTAGCAGCAAACAACAGCGCCAACACAGGCTGCTGTGCGCTGCTCCATGGCCGTGGCACTGACAGCTACCACTAGCATCCCCTCCACAAGGACAGTGTCCTAAGCCCACATTCCAGGTCACTTCATCTTATGTTCCTGACATCCTGGTTGTCGAGTAGACACTCAACCCAACATAGGAATCCTTCCAGGGAGAGTAATTTCCAGGGCACAATTATTAGTGACAGACCTGAATTCTGAGTTCATGAAATCTGACTCCACAGGCGCAGCTGATCTGTGCCTCTGTCAGCCCAATCCTCCTCTGAGTTTTAGTGATTCCATTATTTGATAACACCCAGAGGGTAAGCATTTAGGTGGGCCTAGGGCACCAGTGAGTGGTTGGCACAATTATCGAAAAGTTACCAAGTGCCAGTGAACTTCCCAGTGTGCCCATCCACAGCTGATTGCAATTTGGTTAAGGAAGTCATACGTGTGTGACTATTTATGGACATGTGTATACATATTTTTATATTATATGAAAGTATTTTTTGTGTGTGATATTGGGGATTGAACCTAGGGTCATTTTACCTCTAAGCTACACCCCAAGCCCTTTTTTTAAATTTTTAAACAGGATCTCACTAGGTAGCTAAGGGACCTGCTAAATTCCTTAGTTTGGCCTCAAATTTGAGATGCTCCGATCTCAGGATGCCACGAACTGGAATTATAGGTATGTGCCACCATGTCTGGCCATAGAGTATAAATCTTGACACAGAGACAATATTCAGCTATTATTTATGAAAAATAAAGGATGTGAAAAGGAATCACATAGTGCAGATGGTCTATCAAGAAATAAATGTTTTTCAGGATAAGCATAATGTATACTTTCTAATTTTTTATTGGTACATTGTCCATTTTTGACACATTGAACCTCACTATGATGTATAATTGCCATGCACCAGTATCATGGGTTTTCTTTTAGTTGACATCACTAGAAAATTATATAATCTCACTTTTACCATAGCAACTATTTTTTCAAACTCTTTTTAGGAACTTGGTAAAATTAAAGTAAAGTAATAGGAGAGTTTGAAAAAAACATAAGCAGATAATCTACTCAGGATCAAATATAATTTTGAAGGCCACTTTGTGTAGATGAAAATCCACAAAACTCATTTCATGCTTCTGTAAAATTGCTTTCGATGATTTTCAAGGATTAGTAAACACTGAGAAAAGTGAATGGGACAGCTCAGTGCGACAAAGACTTACAGGGTGGCTAAAATTAGCCTTTAAAATGAATACCGCTTTACTGAATTAAGAAATTGGACAAAGTCCTACTGAGGCTTATCTGGGTTTGGCTTTGGGCCTGCAAAAGTACTTATTATGGTCAGCCTCTGCTACTGAAACATTTATTACGGCTGGATGGAGTCAGACTTGGTCAACAAGAAAGACACTTCTAATTGCATTTTCTCCTGACGCCTTTTTTTTTTATAGTCGTTGAAGTCAAAACAATTTCTCCATTCCCTTCCCCATTTTCAAAATTTTATGAAAAATTTTACTGAGGAGGCATAGAACTTGATTGAACTTTAGAACACAAAGGTTTTTATGTAGCCCAGATCCAGCAAGAAAATATATTGTACACACTAGAAACTTTATAGTTTATCCTTTTTTTGATGCTAAGAATTGATCCCAGTGGCATTCTACCACTGAGCTATACCCTCAGCCCTATTTTATTTTTATTTTGAAACAGATTCTTGCTAGGTTGCTGAGGGTCTCATTACTTGCTGACACTGTCTTCCAACCTACACTCTTTCTATTTCAGCCTCCCAAGTACAGGTATGCTCCACCACACCCCACACCATTCATCCTTAAGCTCTGTTTCCCTTGATACAACCTTAAGTAACCATTATCATGATTTGTCACACCTTATGTTAATTTCACTAGTTCAATAACTTTAGGGACACGGAAGTGTGTATTAGAGTCTTTTGCTGAGAGACTATGTTTTGAGATCCAAACGTTTTTGCTTGTAGCAATACTCTATTCTTGCTCATGATGGAACATATTTAATTTTCTGAATATAATTCAGTTTATTTTTTGGATATAGTATTGATGGGCATAATAACCTGCACCTGAATTCTAATGCCTTTCAAAAATCTGCGTACATTCCATTTTTCACAAACTAGGACATCTTCTAGAATTGGCACTTCTGAAACATGTTGTATGTGTGTGTTTAGACTTGGTAGATAATATCAGTTTTACAAAGAGGTAATAAACACTTTCCCTCCCCCTGGCCGAGCGTTAGTTCCTGTAGCTCACGTCGCTGCCACCAGCAGGCTTTCTTGCTTCCTTTCAGCTCTGTAAGCCTCCGGCTTGGGTGTGCTTCCCAAGAGCTGCCTCCTTGGTTGTCCTTGTTCTTTGACTTTCCACATATGTTTCATATTTACTTTGCAAACTTGCACAGATTATGCTGAGATATAGATTGGAATTGTATTGAATCTGTGTATCAGTTTGGATAGAATGAACATGTTACAATGGTGAGCTTTTATTTTTTATTTTTGG
This sequence comes from Muscardinus avellanarius, assembly GCF_963383645.1. Lineage (NCBI taxonomy): Eukaryota > Metazoa > Chordata > Mammalia > Rodentia > Gliridae > Muscardinus > Muscardinus avellanarius. The sequence goes on from NC_137787.1 coordinate 121,447,630, forward strand.
GGTGCTGGGGGTTAATCCCAGTGGCATTCAACCTCCAAGCTACACCCCCAGCCCTACTTTTATTCTTTATTTTGAAACAGGGTCTCACTAAGTTGCAGAGGGCCTCACTAAGTAGCTGAGGCTGGCGGCGAACAGCGGTCCTCCTTTCTCAGCCTCCCAAGAACTGGGGTTACAAGTGTGCATTACCACACCTAGCTGAGCTTTTAAGTTTTTATACTTTTATTGGTAAGCTGTAATTATGCATGGTAGTGAGATTCAAGCTGATACACTTATACTTGCACACAGATCTTGGTGTGTTTCCCTTGGTGTCCCACCCCTCTTCCTCCTCCTTCTCCACACATGTCAGTCATCCCTTCATTTGTGGACATAGCCTTATTTTAACTATTCCCTTCATCAGTTTAATTTTTCCCCTTCTATTCCCTCCCCTAATCTCCTTCCAATATTCTACTGGTCTCCCCTCTAACTTGTCTAAAGATTCTTTTGTTTCCCATTTTCTAGCTTCAGTGTATGAGAAAAAAATTCTTTTGTTTATACCACATTTTCTTTATCCATTCATCTTTTAACTGGTATCTAGATTATATAAGGAACTTTAAAACACCTAACACTAAAAACCAAATAACCAAATTTAAAAAATGGGCAATTAGCTGGGTGTGGTGGTGCATTTGTAATTTAATCTTTAATCGCAGTACTTGGGAGGCTGAGACAGGAGGATCACAGATTCGAGGATGGTCTCAGCTCCATAAAGAGGCTCTTTGCAACATAATACGATCTTGTTTAAAAATAAAGAATAAAAAATATGGCTGGGCATGAGGCAAGGTTGGTGCTGGGGCCTCCGAGGCTGGGATCGAAGTCTACTGAAGGTTGAGGCTAGTGCCAGGGCCAGTGAAGCTGGGATCAAAGCCTGCTGTGAGGCAAGGCCGGTGCTGGGGCCTCCGAGGCTGGGATCAGAGCCTGCCATGCAGCGAGGCTGGTGCTGGGGCCAGCGAGGCCAGGATTGGAGCCTGCCATGCGGTGAGACCTTTGCTAGAGCCAGTGAGGCTGGGGTAGGAGCCTGCTTTTAGGCAAGGCTGGTGCTGGGGCCATCGAGGCTGGGATTGGAGCCTGCCGAGCAGCAAGGCTGGTGCTGGGAACTTCGAGAGTGGGATTGTAGCCTGCAATGCGGCATCCACAGAGAAATATCACAGAAAATAAAAAACCAGATGCTTTCCCTAATATGCAAAAACTAGGAAGAAATGGGTAATAGGAGAAAATCTATTTGAAGAAGGGCCCTATGGAGGAGCAATAAAGGTGACCAATTGGACGGGATGGGAGGGGGGAAGAAGGAATCTCTTTAAAGCACATGATGTACTTAAACAAATATATCAAAGTCAATCACTAAATCAAGCATGGGGTCGAGAGAGGGGGAGGGAATGTGATGGGGATTGGATAAAGGCTAATTGGATGATGTGTGCTTGTATATCCTCAAAAGTCTTGTATTCCATTGAGATGTTTGATACAATGCAACAATAAAAATATATTAAATAAAAAACCCAACATCAACAACAACAACAAAAATATGACGGGGGATATAGTTGAGAGGCAGAATGCTCCTGGGTTTAATCCCCAATACCACAAAATATAAATAAAAAATAATAAAGTTCACAGCTTCATTTTGTATTAAAGTAGTGCTTTCTGAAGGCTTCTAACTCAAAGCCTAAAGGATTAACAAGGGGCTCCTTCTGCTGGTGGGCCTTCTACCATACTTCGTAGTTCTACAGTAATGAGATTGCTGTTTTTCTTTTCAGAGGGTCTCTGCTTTTTAAACTTGCTTCTACAAAATTATTTAATGGTTGTTAGGACAAGCCAGGCACAGTGTTACACAGCTATTGCCCCCATTCTTGTGAGGCTAAGACAGGAGGTTCACACCTAACTTTGAGGCCAGCCTCAGCAATTTAGTGAGGCCTTCAGCAACTTAACCAGGTCCTGTTTCAAAGTAAAAATAGAGCTGGGTTGTGGCTTAGAGGTAGAGTTCCCCTGGATTCAATCATCAGTGCCAAAATAAAATAAAATAATTATCTTTAGGACAAAGAGAGGACGAGGAATAGAAGAAGAGAAGGAAGGAGGGAGGGAGAGAGGAAGAGAAAAAGAGAGAGAGAGAAGACGAGGAAGAAGAAGAAGAAGAAGAAGAAGAAGAAGAAGAAGAAGAAGAAGAAGAAGAAGAAGAGGAGGAAGAAGAAGAAGAAGAAGGGAGGAGGAGGAAATAGAGCCATGCATTACGTAACAATGGGCATATTCTCTGAGCAAAGTTCCATTACTCAATTCTGCCGTCCACCATGTACATCATGAACTGGTCACACACACACACACACACACACACACACACACACACGCACGCACACACACACACGCACACGGCCTAGGCTTATCCTCAGTGTGGCCTCTCAAGATCAAGAGATGAGGTATACACAAGACATACAAGTCTGCTGTGGGCTGAACAAGGCATAGGGTTTACCCTAAAGTTTTTTATTTATGTAGAAGAAGTGTATTTCAACATAATGATTAAAAGTATCATATAGTGAATCCATATGTCAGTACCATAAACATTTCTTGTCAAGGATGGTGCCCTGCCATCCTCATACGTGTCAATCCTCCTAGACTACAGGCACAGCAGGGTTTGTGCGTCAGCACTACCACACACGAGAGCCATGTATGTGCTATGACATTAGTATGGGGACTGGGCGAGAAAAAAGCAGCATGCTCCTTTTCCAGTAATTTTTTCTTTTTAGTGGTATTGGGGTTTGAATTCAGAGTCTTCTACCTCAGAAGTAGATTCCCAGCCCTTTTTATTTTTATTTTGAAACAGAATGTCACTCAGGTGTTGAAGTTCTTGCTAAGTTTCTGAGGCTGGACTTAAACCTGCTATTTTCCTGTCTCAGCCTCCCAAGTACTGGGAACACAGGAGTGTGCTAACACCCCTGGCTACCATTGTCCCTATTCTTAATACACATAGTCTGGCATATATTATTGGATAGATATTTTCCTGGGTAAACGGCTTTTTCATTACATATTGAGTTTTATTTTACTACTCATCGGTAAATATGAATTAGTAATATCTATATAAACTGCACAAAAACAAAGCCAAGCAAAATGTATTTGTATTCTAGAACATGATATTTTACTGAATACGCTTTCTACCACTGGTATGCAGGTAATTTGATAGGAGTGATACATGAATTGAGGAAAACTCTTGTTAAAATGTGTTAAGTTCACTGACATTTTAAATAAAATTCTGACTACAGGTTATTTCTAACACAATGACTCTTCCCCATTAGACCCCCCTTTTGTCCTATGACCTTTGACATGCAGAAAACATGTGATACTTTTTTGTAACAATTTTTAAATTTTGTCTTTATGGATGTACATCATATTTCAATAACAAAATCTAGCTTTAGAGTGATTTGGCATTTGTTTACTAAAATCACATTGTTTATACTGAAGCACTCATTTTTTTTTTTTTTTTGTGCGGGGGAGGTTGTTTGAGGATTGAATACAGGGGTGTTCTATCTCAGTTATATCCCAAAACCTATTTTATTTTTCATTTTGAAACAGGGTCTGCCTAAATTGCATGCAGTGTCTTGCTAATTGACCTTTTATCTTTCTGTCTCAGCCTCTCAGTTCCTGGGATTACAGGACGGTGTTAACTATGCCTGGCTTGTAAGCTTTCATCTTTAACAATTGCTTGAATGACCATTTCATAACCAGAAATTTTAACACTATTATTCCTGGTCTAATTACTTACTTTAATAATGTTTAGATCATGTTTAATTTATGGTGTTTTATAGTGTTTTCTTTTTTTCCAGATAAAGAATCCTGGAAGAAAAAAAAGAAGAAAGAAAGAAGGAAGGAAGGAAGAAAAGAAGGAAGGAAGGAAACATCACCTTGGACACAAAGATGTTGAGATGCTACACCTCCAAACAGTGTAATCGAATGCTTGAGGGAGCACCCGGTGTTGGGTTCTGACCATCAATATTTCTTTTTTTTTTTTTTTTTTTTTTGGTGGTGCTACTGGGGTTTCTGGAAACCCTTCTACCTCTGGGTTACACTCCAGACCTATTTTTTTAATATTTTCATTTGGAAACAGGGTCTCTTAAACCAGTGCAGCTGGCTTCGAACCTGCGCAATCCTCCTGTCTCCGCCTCCCAAGCGTGGGGATTACAAGCGTGCGCCACCACGCCCGGCTGAAAAAAATCTATATAGACATTACAATAAAGAAGCCTACTATCCTAGCGTAGACTGTCAAATAAGAAGAGTGGGCCAAGCAATTATACAGCCTCTAGTAGCTTCCATCAGATATAGAAATAACCCAGATACAAAAATAACTTACAGGCCATCAGTCAATCAGAAAGGTGCTATTGAAAGAAGCCCTGGATATCTGAGTCACAACACAGACAGCTATTTTCAGGGAGAGAGCTGCAGACAGAGAGGCCGCAGCTGTACCCAGGCCCCGAGAAGGCCAGCAGGCAAGGCCTGCAGACAGGACCGCAGTGAGCGACACCAGCTCTGTAGCCCGCGCTCCGCTGAGAGGTGCAGGGGTGGGCCATTTTTAGACAACCGCTCTTGTCCAAGGAACCTCAGGGCACACGGGTTACACAACTGTGTCCTTAAATAAACCACATTTGAATTAGTGTCATAAAATCATACACAGCTGGCTCTTCTCCAAAGCCCCACATCTTGACTTCTGGGACCAGGGATTAAAGAAGTGCATTGTATGGTCACTGGCGAGCGGAGAGGGTGCTCACAGCGTCTGCCCAGGAGCCTCCACAAGCGGCTGCCGAGGAAACTCAGTGCTTTGCACTGGGGGGCCGGGAGGGCGCCGCTCTGGCTGGGGGCTGGGGAGACGAGCCAACTTTGTGTGGTTTCAGGTTGGAGCACTGTGTACAAGCTGAGGAGGGACAGGAGTAGACCAGTGGGAGAGTGCTTGTCTTGCATGTGCAAGGCTATGGGTTCAATTTCCTGCACTGGTATATACTAAAAGGAAAATAATAAAGGCCCTGGCCAATAAGTAGCCATATACTGCTACCTCAAATAGGAGAAAAATGCTAGTGTGATTTAATCTTCAATTCTTTTAGATCGTTTTAATAATTGGGAAAATAACAGATTTCTTCTCTTTTGAAAGTGAAATCACCAGGTGTGGTGGCCCATGTCTATAATCCCAGAACTTGGGAGGCAGAGATAGGAGGACCACAAGTTCAAGGCCAGCTTCAGCAATTTAGCAAAATCCTCAGTAACATAGTGAGACTCTGAAAAAAAAAAAGAAAAAAAACTGGGAGTGGTGGCGCATGCTTGTAATCCCAGCATTCGGGAGGCTGAGACCGGAGGATCGCGGTTCACGGACAGCCTCAGCTACTTAGTGAGGCCCTCCACAACTCAGTGAGATCCTGTTTCAAAATTAAGAATAAAAATTGGGCAGGCGGTGTAGCTCAAAGGCCAAATGTCTCTGGGTTCCATCCCCAGACTTGCAAAATAAATAATAAATAAATAAATAAATAAATAAATAAAATAGGTTAATAATAAATAAATAATAATTTATTTAAATATAAATAATAATTTATTTAAATATAAATAAATAATAATAAATAAAATAAAAATAGGTTGTAGATAAAATGCCCCTGAGATCAATCCCGGGTACAAAAGAAAAAATGAGAGAGGGGGGCATATCTTCCTGGGAAGCCACCTCTCTTTGTTGTGGAATAGAATCACTTGCATACATCGTTCGTTCTCCAGCACAGTTTTGGAGAGAGACACAGGGTAGGGCATGAGAAGCCCAAGAGCCTCGTTCTCAGAGCTCCTGGACTCTAGAGGAAAGATGGGGGGTTATCTGGAAATACGTGGTCCTGACATGGCCCTGGCACAGTGCCACCTGTTCTTGTGCCCCAAACCCTAAATGAGCTCCCAGGGTGGGGACCATAGTTTGGGACTCCCTGCCCCCAATTATTTTGCTGCTGGGGATTGAACTCAGGGGCATTCTATCTCTGACCTATACCCCCAGTCCTTTTTATTTTTTATATTGAAACAGGGTCTTGCTAAGTTGCTGAGGTTGGCTTCCAATCTGTGATCTCCTTTTTCAGTCTCCCAAATACTGGGATTCCAGACATGCGCTATGCCCGGCCTTCCAAGTACCATTAACCAGGGCATGTTTTCCATGACCTAGCCCTGACTGGTTCAGATTCTAGTGTTCACCACATCCTTCTCACATGCTCATTTATTCATCTAGTGTTTATTGGTTATTTGCAATAAGCAAGACACTAGATCTAGCAGTGTAGAAATTAGGCAATACACATGAACAGAAACTATGGAAGTCTCCATCAATGCAGTTAATTTCATAACAAAAGGTTCATAAGTTCAATTCTTTTGGAGGCATGTCACCTGTGCAAACTCTTAATATTAAATGTTTTGATTCATGAAGCCACTTACAGTTTGTCTTGGGAAGCCAGCATGGGCTCTCTCTGATCAAGAGAAATACTTTACAGTTACTAACTGATTAGCTCCTGGGCTTTCTACCCCATTCTCCTCAGGATGGAGGGAATTTGATAGTCATTAAGGAATTACAAGGTAGTGCTGGAAGTATGTATGTGTACACATTTATATTTTAGTAGTGAGTACATATTCTATGCCCTCTCATCAGAGAAAGCCTAGAAAGAACCATACAGCAGCAAGGGCACACCCAGTGCCCAGGTCCATTCTCCTATGAAGAGTACATGCTCTTTGCAGAAACTGCCACGAAGAACAAAACTACTTCATTTACAAGAAAATGGATGGAACTAGAGAATATTATGCAAAGTAAGATTAGCCAGTCTCAGAAAGCAAAGGACCATATGCTTTCTCTCACATGTGGGAGTTAGAGGGAGAATAGAAAGCAATAGGGCCTTCAGATAAATGAGGAGAGAGACCAGAACAGTGGGAGGGGATTGGAAGAGGGAGGTGACGAGTAAGCAGAACGAGAATTGAGTTTAAAATAGGTCAAATAATGCGATGTCCATATATGAAGGCACCACTACCAATCTCACTAACATGTGTGGGGAGGGGGAGGGCAGCGGGTGGGAGGGGGAGGGAGAGACCAAGTGCTGCGTACGTGTGTGAATGGGTCACTCTGAATATCACTATGATATATAATTAAGTATAATGCACCAGTGGAAGTATGAAAATTAATAAGAAAGTGACTGGGGGACAATTGATACAGACCCTGCACTAAATGATTCTGTTAACTGGTTCAAATACTCAACTACCCAGGAGGCGGAGCAAAGCTCCCCATCACAGGAGGCTGCCTGGCGCAGTTCCTTTCTGTAGAGAAGTATGATGTGGAAAGATGCGGACAGTAACTGTGAGGTGGAGAGCCCCGGGGGCGAGTGTGCCCACACTTACAATCAAGAGGGATGTCAACAGTGGCAGCCATGTTAGTGTTAAGTATCCTGTGCTGTGGTGAGAGGGTGTGTTGATCAGGGCCTTCATTTCTATGGTCTTGTTCCCCTAACCCATAACTCCAGGCTCATTATGCAAACACCACCAGACAAAGCCCAAAGGAGGGACGAAGTCCAACCTGCCTGACCAGTACTCCTCACAATGCCAAGGGCTGCGGAATCACAGAGAGTCCCAGCAAGTGTCCCAGCCCAGAGGAGTTTAAGGAGAAATGTTGTCTAAATGTAATGTGGTGTCCTGAATGAACTTGTCTTTTCTCTAAAATACATTAAGTAAAAAACAAGGAATTAAAACCAGCACTAGAGAAAATACTCAAAGAGATTAACTACAAAGAAGAAATAGGTAACACACATCAGAACTAGAGAAACAAGATTTTCCATCCAACAGACAACTAAGATTGGTTATCTGTGGAGATTCATTATTTATGTTAGTCTGTTACCTATCTCTAAAGGGTATTGTTTGCCTTTATTGTTGTTAATTTTTAGGATTTCTAAGTTGGAATATTAATATACCTTCAGATATAGCATTTGGAAATATTTTATCCCATTCTATTAGTAACTGTTAACTCTGTTTACATTGTCTTTGGATATACAGTATGTTTTTTATTTTTTAGGGAGTTTGTATACTCTTCTGTTGCCTGTGCCATTGAAATCATAACCAAGAAATCACTGCCAATTTCAATGTTGTGAGGTTTTATGATCCAGATTTTCTCCTAAAAGTTTATAGTCTTAAGATTTATATTTAGGTCTTTTATCTATTTTGAGTTAATATTTGTATATGGGATTAGGTAAGGGTCCAATTTTATTCTTTTCCATGTAATTATTATGTTTCAACAATATTTAGTTAAAAGATTATTATTTCTACCACCAAATGTTCGTGGAAACCTTGTCAAAAATAACGACAATATAGGGAAGAATTTAGGTCTAGGCTTTTATTTAACTCCAATGGTTTATATATCTGCCTTTAGAATAGTACTACACTGTTTCAATTATTGTAGCTTTATATGGTTTGAAATCAGAAAATATATATCTTCTAGCTTTGTTCTTTTTCAAGATAGATGTGGGTACCTAGAGTCCATATTCCATATTAGGATAGATTTTTTTTCTGAAAAATAAATATATAAATATATGATAGTTTCACCTAAAAAATAGAAAAAAATAGATTCTCTGGTAAGAAAGAAAGCAAAAAGAAATATTGAAATGTTATCTTTAAGTCATCAAAAGCTTGGTATCAGACAAATGAAACTGTTATGTGAGATTATCATTTTTAATTTTGGATAAATTGCTATAATACTAGATGTCAACTACTAAGCCAAGCATAGGAGGGGGGGATAGGGAGAGAACGGGGTGGGGATCGGGTGGGGGCTGACTGGGCGATGTGTGCATGTATGTCTACAAAAGTTTGTATCCCACTATGATGTATGAATACAGTGCACCAATTAAAAATAAATATGAAAAAAAAAAAAGGAATTCAGAATAAGGTAGTAATAGCAGGTGTTAACAATAGGTGAAGCTGGGCAAGGGGTGCATTTGAAATTCTTTCCATTATCTCTGCAACTTTTCTTATAAATTTTTAATTACTCTAAATAAAATATTTATTTAAAAAAAGATGCAAAGCTGGGTATGGTGGTGCATGCCTGTAATCCTAGTACTTTGGAGGCTGAGACAGGAGGATGTCAGATTTGAGGTCAGCTTCAGCAGCTGAGAGAGGACCTGTTTCAAAACAAAAATTAAAATAGGGTTGAGGATGTAGCCTGGAGGCAGAACATCTCTGGGTCCAATGCCCAGTACCACAAAAAAAAAGAAAGAAGAAAGAAAGAAAGAAAGAAAGAAAGAAAGAAAGAAAGAAAGAAAGAAGGAAAGAAAGAAAGGGGAGAAAGGAAGGAAGGAAGGAAGGAAGGAAGGAAGGAAGGAAGGAAGGAAGGAAGGAAGGAAGGAAAGAAGAGAGAGAAAGAAAGGAAGGAAAAGAGAGAAAGACAAGAAAAACTGGCAAGAATAGGGCTAGGAGAGGTTCAGCCCTTAAGGTACCTAAAGTAAAGCCATGAGTCACACCCTCCTTTGTCCTTTTGTGACAGAAGACGCTCCTGTGTGGCTGAGGGCCATTCTGAAGGGCCTGTTTAGCTCTGGGGAGGGCGCCATCTCTAATATACTCAGGCAGTGGTGGACAATTCCTAAGGGCAAAGAGACAACAGAGAAACTGAACTGCTGCCCAGCTGCTGTGCTACTTACACTGAAATCATTTGCCATCTAAAAGGAAATGTATATAAAACCTCACAAGAGAAGGAAGTTTTTTTTAATGCACACAATACCTCTTGGTGTGGTTCTCTCTTCCCTGCACCCTGTTAGCTAGCCCCCTTCCTCCCATGCATGCTAGCGGAGGATGGTAGTGATACTACCTTCATATATGAACTTAGTCTTTTGTTCTGTTTTGTTGTGTTGTGTGTGTGTTCACTCGAGAGTGAAACCAGGGGTGTTCTACCTCTGAGACACAGCCAAACCCTTTTGTATTTCTTATTTTGTTTTTGTTTTTTTTTTGTTTTTTGTTTTTTGTTTTTTGGTACTGGGCTTAGAACCCAGAGGCTTTTCTACCTCCAGGCTAAACTTCCTGATCTATTTTATACTTTATTTGGAAACAGGGTCTCACTATGTTGCTGAGAGCCTCACTAAGTAGCTGAGGCTGGCTTTGAACCTGTGCGATCCTCCTGTCTCAGCCTCCCAAGCGCTGGGATTATAAGCGTGTACCACCACGCCTGGCTTATATTTTTTTATTTTGAAAAAGGGTTTCACTAAGTTGCTAGTGGTGTTCCTAAGTTGCTGAGGCTGTCCTTGAACCTGTAATCCTCCTGTTTTATCCCTCGAGTACTAAGATTACAAGTCTACACTACCATCTCCGGCTTGGACATTGTATTAGTTGGTCCATTTCCTTCTGTCCAACCTCCTCCACCCCCCTGCACGCTCTATCCCCTTCACTAGTCTGCTGCTTTCACTCCTTATTATCATCAAGCCCCCTTTCTTTTCTTTTATATTCACTCTCTAGCTTTCATCAAATTGCACCACTTAAATTAGGAAAAAAATTTAAAAGAATGATTTATAAAGTGAGACTTGTCTTTAAAAATCATCCCTGGCCCTTTATGAGGATACAATGACGTTGTGATGATAGTCATAAAAATACAGGAAAATCTGTACGAATGGTCTTTTACACAAACAATTGACATTTAAAAAATTTCAAGTTGTCCTGGTCAAGTACCAACACCACTGTCTGTCCAAGCTGTGGCGACCCAGGGATAAATAAACCCTAGGATGGGATGTCTCTGAGTCAGGGTCCCTGGCCTCTCAGCCAGCCTGCAGGTTAACCACAGCCAAGCAGCAGAGAATGGACCAACTGCGTCCTCCTCACCAGAGAGCTCACGGTTCTCTCCTGTGGACTGCTTGCTGACCTCTGGCTGTTTCCACTTGGGCTGGCTCCAGGCACCTGCTACTCCCAGCCTGAGTGCGTAATTTCTGTCTTCCAGGAGGAACCAGACACTCTTGCAAGGTGCTGAAAAGACCCATAGAGCCAAGAGGATCCAGTGCCCACTGTCCAGGGTTGTTTATTTAGAGAGCCAGGGATCTGGGAGCAGGTGGAGCTTGGTGGGGAGAAATTCAAATCTTCTAGAATGCTTTTTTTTTTTTGCCATTCTGGGGATGGAACTCGGGGGCATTCTACCTCTGAGCTACACCCCCAGTCCTATTTTTTATTCTTTATTTTGAAACAGGGTCTCACTGAATTGCAAAGAGCCTCACTAAGTAGCTGATGCTGTTCATGAACCATGCGATCCCAAGTATTAGGATTACAAGTATGTGATGCCATGCATACTTTTTAAAATATGCTTTATGCATATTTACAGAAATGATGCTATACTTTTGCCAAAAAGGAGTACACAACTTATGAAAGATAATCTCTAAGTTGTTGAGGGCCTCACCAAGTTGCCAAAGCTGGCCTTGAACCTATGATCCTCTTACCTCAGCCTCCTAAGTACTGGGATTATAGGCATGCACCACCATACTTGGATTAGAAATTGGAATTTATTTAAGGTGATAGCCTCCTTCCATTGATCCCATCTCTATCATCTTCCACTTACCTGTAGCACTAATTAGCTTTCTGTACTAATCCACAAGGGATGTCTATAGGATATTTACTGAGTATTGATAATTGTTAAAATGCCACCATAAATAATAATAAGAATGATAACATTTCCAAACATGAAAAATAACAGCTAATACTATTTATAATAAAAAAAACTATTAGCAACATTGTATAATAAAGAGTTGCTAAGTTTCCGTCTGCTGGTATGGAGAGCTGAGACTCAAGGTGTGCGCGTTGCGGTCAGCTCCACGAGGGACCATGGCTTTGTTTCCCATCATGAAGTATCGTAGGCAAGCATTCTTTAGGTATATTGAAAAAGGTTACCTGTTAAACCATGCCCATATACTTTTGGAGAGACAAATAGGAGGTTACATCGTTGCACCTGAGGAGTAGCCACCAGCAGCGACTTCGCACACCCTGGCATCATGGCACAATCAGGAGCTCGTGCTGGACCAGCGCACAGCAGCCCATCCCACGCTGCTGTAGAACTGTTCTCTCATAGGATGTAATCATCCTGTGCTTTAGAACAAAGCAAAATGCAGCTTCTAGGGTGCTCATTACCTTAAGCCAAAGCTTCACCAGGCCCTTCCACTCTCTCGCTCAAATCCCCTCCTCCATGGTCATCTTCCATCAAATCCCCACTTCTGTAGCCGGGAAGAGTGGCACACACTTGTAATTTCAGTACTTGGGAGGCTGAAAGGAGGATTGCAGATTTGAGGCCAGCCTCAGTCACTTAGTGAGATCCGGTGTCAAAATAAAAATAAAATAGAACTGGGGGTGTAGCTCAGAAGTAGAATGTCCCTGGTTTCAATCCCCAGTATCACCACCACAAAAAAAAATTCTCTTTTGTGCACCTTCAATTTTAGCAAAACCGACAATTAGCTATCTCCCGAAAACCCTACCTGAGTCCTTCTGGCCTGGAAATGTCATCTTTGCCTTCCCGTTTATTCTGCCTAAACTATATTTCATCTCTGCAGCCTTATGCATTCACCCCTTGGGCTGTCTCAGCAAAGCTGAGACCATGGCCATTTTGAGTCACAATATCTCCTTCTTTTTCTCCCAGGTCTGTGAGCTTCTCGCGGGTAGAGCTAAGTCTATCGATTCTGCAGCACTGCGAATGAAGTAACGGGTTGCTGGAGGCTGAATGTTTGTGTGCCCTTGACATTCATTGCCAATGGGTTTACATTTGTAGCTAGTCCATCAGATCATGGGAGTGGAGACCACATGAAAACAATTTATGTTCTTTTTTTATTTGTTATGAAGACTAAATCAATTTTCTATTTTAATACTTTCATTGGTACATTATAATCTCAAATCACGATGCAGTTTGTAGTGATGGTGACTTACATGCACACAGCACTTGGTGAGCCCCCACCCCTCTCTGCTCCCTACCCTTTCTTATATTGGGTACTGAGACTGATAATGATATTCTCACATTAACTTTTGATTTTTTAGTCCTCGGGATTGAACCTAGGGGCATTCTACCTTTGAACTACAACTCCAGCCTTATTTTAATTTTTAGTTTCAAACAGGGTCTCAGTAAGTGTCTGAGGGCCTCATAAGTTACTGAGGCTGGCCTCAAACCTGTGATTTTCCTGTCTTAGCCTCCGAGTTCTGCGATTTCAGGTGTGGGACACCATGTCTGCTAATTTATATTCTTATAAAAGGCCTCACGGGGAGCTTTTTTGCCCCTCTACCATGTGTGAACAGAGCAAGAAGGTGCCATCTCTGAGTGAGGAAATGAGTCCTCATAGACACCGAGTCTGCTGGTGCCTCGACTGGGCCTTCTGTGTGTGTGTGTGTGTGTGTGTGTGTGTGTGTGTGTGTGTGTGTGTGTGTTACTGGGGATTGAACCTGGGCATTCCAGCTAGACCCTCAGCCCTTTTCATTTTTTGTTTTGAATCTCACTAGGTTGCTTAGAATCTTGGTATGTTGCTGTGGCTGGCCTTGAATTTGAGATCCTCCTGTCTCAGTCTCCCAAGTGCTGGGATTACAGGTGTGCGCCACCACACAGGCTTCCCCTTTGCATTTCTAACGAAAGATAATTTTCTTCTGGATGACCTAGTCTCCTCGCTCTCTCTTGCCAGGCTCTAGCTTCAGAACACCTTCTCCTGGTTGTTGCCTTCTCTCCAGGCCAAGAGCTCCTGTTCATGGGCTCAGCTGTGGCTTTCCTTCTGTGGACAATCTCATCCCACCTATACCCACACTCTCAAAACTGGACCCCTGATCCCACCCCTCAGTTTCCTTGTCCTGTAGATCTTCCTCAACTCTTTACATAGCTCCATACTCTTCAACTTCCAATATTGTTTTATCATAAACCCTTCAGGGAGCTTCTCAAATGGACGTTGGGCCCAGATGCAAGACATCTGTGCCCATCTCTGCTGGGTTCCAGCCAATGATCTGCGCCGTCTTCTCTAGCCCCGCCCTCTCACCACACTGGAGGCAGCACACCAGGCACAGCCAGTTCTCAGGAGCAAACACCATCATGCTTCACTTGAGGGGCTGCCGCGGGCGTCGCCTTCCACTGGAGTTAAACCCAGTCTCAGGTGGTGGCTGGGCTGCCAGGCCCTCTCTTCTCACCCCTTGATTCCTCTTCCACATGCACACTTGGTCTCTGCTCACTGTCCCCACCTTGGCACAGCTGTGAGGAGCTTTGCTGCCTTTGCGGTTTGCATAGGCTATGTTTTCCCTGCATAGAATATGTGTCCCTGTCACCGGCCGATTGCTCTGACAGTTCATCTATATAGGATCCATACAGGAACCTCCATTACTTTTTTTTTTTTTTTTTTTGGTAGTGGAGATAGAAGAACCCAGTAGCATTCTAATTCCAAGATACACCCTGGCTCTATTTACTTTTTATTTTATTTTATTTTGAAACGAGGTCTAAGTTACTGAGGCTGGCTTCAGACCTGTAGTCCTCCTGTCGCAGCCTCCCAGCTACTGGAAATTACAGGCATGGTCCACTGCACCTGGCTTCCCCCCATCACCTGTTAATGTGAGCATGACCCTTAGAGCTCATTTCTAAATCCATAGTTACACATTTATTAGTTTACCTATTATTTGCCTCCCTCTACTAGCTCTGCTCTCTACATAGTTATGACCCCTGGTTGTTTTGCTCTTTATCATTTATTCGTGCTTTGCCTAGAGCTTGTGTAGCTGATTTTTTAAAAAACACTCTTACTGGTGTACTGCAACAATGCATCATAGGAGGCCGCGCATGAGCGCAGGCCCCGGCTGCCTTCCTCTGGACTTGCTGCGTGTCCTCCACCTCCCAAACGCATTACTGCGCTAACTGCATATGGCTCACTTTTAATAGGTACTGGATAAACCCCCAAAGTGGCAGAAATTTATAATAATCGTCTGTTATTGTTACTGGCATTTCAATTACTCCAGAAATACCAAAGAAAACTGGGAAATGAACAAATTGATAGGTACAGATACTGACAAGGAGGAATCAAACTTTAATTATTGCTGCTGTTGCTGCTGCTATCATTGCCTGTTAGAAAATCCAAGAACTGGCCGGGCGTGCTGGCGCACGCTTGTAATCCCCGCGCTTGGGAGGCGGAGACAGGAGGATCGCGCAGGTTCGAAGCCAGCCGTGCTGGCGTAAGAGACCCTGTTTCAAAAATATAAAATAGGTCTGGGAGTGTAGCCCAGAGGTAGAAGGGCTTCCAGGAACCCCAGTACCACCAAAAAAAAAAAAAAAAAAAAAAAAAAGAAAATCCAAGAACTGAGACAAGAGACTATGGAAATGTTAAAATGCAGCAATCAATGACTAAACAGTTTTTTTTTTTTTACTTTTCTTTTTTTTTTTATTGGTGCACTGTATTCATACATCATAGTGGGATACAAACTTTTGTAGACATACATGCACACATCGCCCAGTCAGCCCCCACCCGATCCCCACCCCATTCTCTCCCCATCCCTCCTTCCCATGCTTGGCTTAGTGGTTGACATCTAGTATTATAGCAATTTATCCAAAATTGGCTATTTGGAGCTTAAGGAAATCATGCCTGACAGACAAAACAGGGAGGTATCATCGAGTTCTGGCTGAAGGCTCTAATGCTTTAGAGGAAGCAAAAGAAGAGATTTCAGGGCGAGGTCAACAGGCAGGCTCTCCAATCAATTGGAGTATCAGAAGCTAACAAAAACCGTCCAAAACTGTGATGCGAAAAACTCATGTTCCAAATTTACAAACAGTAACACGTTCAGGAACAAATTTAAGAGGAAACTGGTGGAACTGTGTGGAGAAAATTATGACATATGTAAAGAAAAAAATGATCATTGGAGGAGGATTTCTATAGTGCATATATAATGTTTTGATGGGCAGACTTGGTAGTTTTAACATGTCAGTTCTCTACAAATTGACATTCGTTTTATTCATTTCAAATGAAATCCTCAGCGAGATAATTTTGGATAATGACAAAGGCTTATAAAACCGATCTATAGAGTTAATATCCTAATATTGTAAAAAATTAGGGGAAAAGACAAAAACTGAGGACTAAGCCTGACTACATGTTCATCTGAGTCATTTAATAGTCTCTGGTGAAGTGAAAGAGGAGTATCTGTTAGTCGGCTTTATGCTACTGTCACAAAATACCTGAGCTGGTCTACTTAAGGAGACAGTTTCATTTTGTTTTCGAGTGTTAGGAGTTTTGGTCCACGCTCACATATGGAGAGACAGATATGCATATACATATGCATACATACGCTTGTATGTCTCTATAACATACATATGTGTCTACATATCTACCTATATATGTATGTATCTGTAGTGTACATATAAATATATTTATCAGTGTAGCAGAGTACAGTTTGCAGAAACAGGTGGGAGCATCTAAATATATTGAATAAATGGAAAATTTGGCATTTCATCTTTCAAAAGTAATTATGCTTTGGGGAAGATATAATGTGCAAACAGAATGTAATGACAAGTCCCCCTCCCTCCCCACTCCTTAGTCATTTGTTTTTCTTCCCCAGAGCTCACCATGATCAGATTCTGTGGATACCTGCACAAACTGTCCAGCGATATATACACACTGAGCATTGTTTGCACACATGGCAAAAAGTACAATAGGATCTCTCTGGGTTTTTTTTTTTCAGGTCTGGGGAAGAAACCCAGGGGCATGTGACCTCCGAGCTACACCCTCTGCCCTATTTTTCATTTTTTGTTTTGAGACAGGGTCTCACTAAGTTGCGAAGGGCCTCACTAAGTAGCTGAGACTGGCTGCAAACCCAGATCCTCCTTTTTCAGCCTCCTGAATGCTGGGATTACAAGCATATGCTACCACGCCTGGCTTCTACCTTTATTTAATTTAACTTAACAAGGTGCTTTAGATATCAAAAGCACTGCTTCTAAGGCTGTATAGCATCCCACTGAGTGGATGACCCACACATTTTTAACTCAGTTCCAGTGACAGCTACTGCACATTGCAAAGGCTATTCTGCTAGAAACACAACTTCTCCATGTATGTATGACGTTGCTGTAGAGTAAATTCTAGGCTCCAATAACCCAAAAGGCTTATATCTGATACATATGTATGCTTCTGTGTATGCATAAAATATATTACTATATATATGTAGTGGCAGAAAATATAACATATATAGTGGTAAAGTGGGAATATATACATATATATTCTCCCTCAGTATTTATCTCATTTTATTTATACAGTCCTCTCAGTATCCATGGAGGATTGGTTCCAGGACCCATGCAAAACCCAAAGTCCATGGGTGGATGCTCAAGTCTTTCATGTGAAACAGCATAGTGTTTACATATAATCTCCACAATCCCCCTATATTTTGAATCTGTTTAAGTTACTTATAATACCTAGTATAATGCAAATGGTATGTAAATAGTTGATATAATACATTTGAATACTAAGGTCTGAACCTGCTCAGTACAGAAAGAAGGCTGTATATGTATGTATATACATGTATAATGTGTATATATAATATATGTATATATATTACATATAGACATGTGCATTATATAAACATAGATTAGTATCTCTAGTAAAAATAATTTGGCAATATATATTTCAATAAATATTGCTGAATTAGTCTCAATTAGTCTCACTGGGGATTTATATTCATATCATCAACATTCAAGAATACCTGCCAAAACTACCATAGTTAAACTGAGTTTTGCCAATCTGAAAGGTAAAAGCATGCTATCATTTTACAATTTAAATGTACATTTCTCTTATGTGAGAGACTGTGAGAATTTCCTAATATTAAGGCATATTTGTATTTCTTTACATGGACACTTGTATGAACTCAGATTAAGAAACTCAGTCAATTGTTTATGAGTTACAAATGTTTTTTTCCCAGATTACTATAGATCTTTGATATAGTGCATTAGAAAATTTTATGCTAAGTGAGATCAGCCAGTTTCAGAAAGTGACGGGTCATGTGTTTTCCTTCATGTGGAAGCTGGAGAGAAAATAGGAAACAAAAGGGATTTCAGTAAATGAGAGAGACCAGGAGAATTGTGGAAAGGGGTCAGGGGAGGGAGGTGCGGAGGGGAAAAGAAGACTGAGAAAAGAACAGCCCAAATAACTTTAGGTCCATTCACAAAGGCGTCACTTCCAATGTCACTAACCTGTAGGAGGGGGGAGGCGGGAGCAGGCTGGGTGCAGAGGGGTGCACACCCAGTGCTGCGTGCATGGATGCTTGTATCACTTTTGTATCTCACCATATGCATGATTAAGATGCACCAATAAAAGTATTAAAATAAGTGGCATATACTTTAATTATTAAATGTATTTAATTCTTCTTAATGGCTTCGGTCCTTTATATTGTATTTGAAAATCTTCTCCAATTTAATGGAGGGGCAGAAAGATAGGATCCTTCATCTATCCTACCAGTGATGACCAACATTTCTATAACAAAAGAACCGGGCGTGGTGGCGCATGCTTGTAATCCCAGCATTCGGGAGGCTGAGACCGGAGGATCGCGGTTCGCGGACAGCCTCAGCTACTTAGTGAGGCCCTCTGCAACTCAGTGAGACCCTGTTTCAAAATAAAGAATAAAAAATAGGGCAGGGGGTGTAGCTCGGATGTGGGATGCCTCTGGGTTCCATCCCTAGACCACCCCCCACAAAATACATAAATAAATAACAAAAGATAGGTTAATAAAAGTTCAATGTGACACAGAAGTGTTGAAAATGGAAGGCACCAAGACCCAGGGGAATCATTTGCTCAGGATAGATGGAGGATGGACAACCTGTGGACATGTGATGGGTAAAGGGCTCAAGCAAGGGGTAATAGACGGAGGGGACTCCAGCAAGGCCTGTGCACTCACACTGTTCTCTGCCCAGTGTCCTTCCTCCTGCTATGGGACGGGATCCCTCTGGTAAGAGATCTTCCTGGAAGAGGACAAACAGCAACCTTTTTAGGTCTCATGACCTCCTTCAGGAGAGAAGGGCAGGAACAGGAGGATGGACAGAGCTCAGAAAGACCTTGGTGTGAGGCCCGGCCAAGGTCCTCAGCTACAGTTCCTCACCATGCCAATGTGGCCCACTTGGAAAGATCATGAAATGAGCCCGAGGATAAGAACAAGAAAAACCTTTCCTGCATTTATTTATGTTACTCATATTGTTTCTTTTTCCCTTTGAATAGTTTACTTTCAAAAAATTTATCGTAGTGAAAATTTTAAGGTAAGAATCCACATTTTTCTTTGCGTTCAGCACCATTTTTGAAAAAACAAAGGTTTTCTCAGTGATTAGAAATGTGTGAATGGCATTTTATTTTTATACTCTTGTTGATACATTGTAATCATACATCATGTGAGGTTCAAAGTGACCTGAACATCCATGCACATAGCCCTTGGTGTGTTTCCCGCCCCGTACCACCCCACTCCGCTCCCTCGCTGCTCCTGCGTATGTTAATCAATATGGTAGTGGTGCCTTTGTGCATGGACATAACATTATTTGCCCGGTTTCTTCTCTAAGCTTCATTTTCCTCTTCTCCTTCTTTCTCCCCAAACCTTTCCACTCTTTACTGGTCTCCTCATGTGTGTGAACTCACTTTATTTCCTATTTTCTTTCTGGCTTCCACATATAGGAGAAGACACTCAGCCCTTGGCTTTCTGGGACTGGCTGACCTCACGTAGCATACTAGTCCCTATTTTCATCCATTTACCTGAAAGTGACAGAATTTTGTTCTTATGTCTGTGCAGATTTCATTGTGTGTAGACCCTATTTTCTTTATTCAACTGTTGACCGACACCTAGGTTGGCGCCATACTTTGGCTATTATGAGTTGTGCTGCTTAGGAACCTGGTCACTCGTGTCTCCCTGTGGTATTCTCACTTCACTTCTTTGGGAAAGATGTTGAGGAGTGGTACAGCCAGGTGGTCTGGTACTTTAAATCAGTGGATACATATAGTAGGAGCAGCTAGGCGTGGTGGCGCATGCTTGTAATCCCAGCATTTGGGAGGCTGAGACAGGAGGAGCGCAGTTCGTGGACAGCCTCAGCTACTTAGGCCCTTTGCAACTCAGTGAGACCCTGTTTCAAAATAAAGAATAAAAAATAGGTGTAGGGGTGTAGCTCAGAGGCAGAATGCCCCTGGGTTCCATCACAGGCAAAAATATGGCAAAAACATCCCAAACGAAGCTGAAGTTCAAGCAAGTACAAGCAAGAAATTACTCGTGTGCAACAAATACAAAAGAATTAGACATTTCTGAAACACTTATAAGTTCCAAAAAATATGAATGCTTCAATAGGAAAATAAGAGAAAGAATGGACCGGGCAGATACAGTGTTCAAATGTTCACCCTATTAAGAACAACTGAATTTCAAAATGAATGCACAACAGCTTTTATTTCTTCCCCAATTACATTTCTAAGGTAAAAAACAAAAATCACATTAAATAAGCTGTATGTGGTGGCATACACCTATAATCCCTGTACTTGGGAGGATGAGACAGGAGAATTGCAGGTTAGAGGTTAGCCTCAGCAACTCAGCCAGACTGTGTTTCAAAATAAAAAGTAAAATAGGGCTGAGGATGTGGCTCAGAGGCAGGAAGTCCTTGGGTTCAATCCCCAGTACTACCAAAACATATCTAAAGTATATGAAAATAGATTTGAGCCCAAATATGTGTCAGAACGGACAGTTTCAGGTAGTATTAGAAGAAGGTTAAATGTAAATAACCTTCTTGGAAAACAATCTGGAGAAATGTCTTAAAATCTTAAGTGATCTTATCCCTTAACTCAAACTGTATTTGCAAAAACTTATCAAAGCGAGTGAGCAGACTATGGGGCCTTGGGGCACGCAGACAACACTTGCACTTGTGTCAATGGACTAAAATATGCCGAGTGTCTATGTATGTGTCCACCCGTCCATCTATCTATCCATCCACCCGTGTATCTACCCATGTATCTATGCACATACACACACACGCACATACTTGGGATATCTGTCTATCTAAAAGGCATGTATATGGGATCTATATTGCATTTAATGTATATAAAAGGGTTATCTAGATATATTTATACATGACATTGAGGCTGGTCTGCCACTGTGTACTTTCCTTCCCTGAGTAAATTCTGTCCAGACACCTGCATCTGGTCCCCGGAAGCCTGCACAATGGGGAGAGGCTGCGCCTATGGGGCAGTGGTAAACTGAGTCCCGTTTGTGATCTGTGGGATCCCCTCATCTGGCTGCTACTATGGATCCAGAGCTGGACAAGTCACTTCTTTCAGTGAGTGACAAGGGAGAAAATGTTTGCTGGAAACTCTAAGCAATAATGATTCTTTGCTTTCCTGAGAGAACTCCCCAAAATGGACTCTCAGACCTCCTTGGGTACAGACATTCACATTTTTATTCTCATTAGTGCGTGGGACCCATCCTCATACCATAAGAGACAGGGGCAGCCTCAGTGACATTGGGCGCATAGAAACAGAGTAGGCAGAGTCATCAGAGGCAGGTTCTTGATGATGTTGTTGACCTTTCAAACCTTCCTGCCCCAGGAGCCACAAAGACCCCACATTCCCTTCATCTTTTAAATCAATCTATTTAGATTAGTTTTTACAAATTGTGCTGCTATGAACATAGGTATGCATATGTTACTGTAGTTCTCTGATTTCAACCCCTCTGGAAAAATACCCAGGAGTGGTAGAGCTCTCCATCAACACATGAACGGATTGCAAAATTATGGGAAATACACCTGATGGAATTATATTCAGCTATAAAGAAGAACAAAATCATGCCATTCGCAAGAAGATGGAAAGATCTGGAGAACATTGTGTTAAGTGAGATCAGCCGAGCACAGAAAGAGAAGGGACATATGTTTTCTCTAATATGCCCAAACTGGGGAGCATTGAGGATACCAGAGGGACCCCAGATAATGGAGGGGAAACCTTAGCAAAGCTAGAATGGAAGGATAGGAGAGGAAGAAGGCTGAGGTTGATTAATGGAGGAGCTACATCTGAATAACCTGGACACTCACTGTTGGGAGGGGGGAGGGAAGACTGGGGAGGGGGAGAGGGCACCAAGCACAGTTTAAATGTATACCATTTGCAATAATAAATAAATATTCTGTGATTTAGCAAAAAAATAGTTTTTATTTTACTTGTACTCAAATATACCATAGTGTATGTGTGTGAGTGTGTGTGTGTGTGTGTGTGTGTGTGTGTGTATGTGTGTGTGTGTGAATGTCCTTTGGCACACAGAGAGATACAAAGGAGGAAAAATCTAAAGCAATAGATAAACATCCGAATATAACAATGGCATGTTTGGGCTGGAAGTACAGTTAGTTGGTTTTTCACTTCATGTTTAAACCTTTCACAATTTTACTAAAACCTTGACTTACTTGTTTGTTTAGAGAAAACCAACAACAAAAGCAACAATTTTGCAAAACAAAAATAAAGGAGTTGAATTTGAAATAAAACAATTAGGTTCAGAATGTTATA
Source organism: Muscardinus avellanarius (assembly GCF_963383645.1). NCBI lineage: Eukaryota > Metazoa > Chordata > Mammalia > Rodentia > Gliridae > Muscardinus > Muscardinus avellanarius. The sequence continues at coordinate 121,470,120 of NC_137787.1, forward strand.
GAAAGTGTGTGTGTGTGTGTGTGTGTGTGTGTGTGTGTGTGCCTAACTCTAAATTTTGTGACCACAAGTACCAAAAGAGCCAAGAGTATGATAAAGTAGCCAAAAGATACATGCAAGTATAAAGCAAAGAGTTTTTTTAAATAGAACAACATGAGGATCAAAGGTGTTAATAACCCCACAGGTCCCTGCTCAGGTCAGACCACACTAGAAGTATTCCTTCTAATTCTCCATGACCACAACAGTGTGGGCACCGGCTGATACATTCCAGGGATATGAGGAGGAATTTATGCATTGGAAATAAGATGGAATTTTAATACTTGAAATTCTTCTCCACACCATGGCCAATTAGTTAACGACAGAATTGTGTCTGGAAGCTACTTGTGACCGCACATTACAGAGGACCTAGACGGACTGAAGCAGGTTCAGAGGACAGGGATGCAGATGACTAAGGCCTACTAGATTATTTCCAAGTGACTCACAGTCAGAGCGCCAGAACCTTGAGGAGGGGAGAGTGCATAAATATTGTTATCAAATGAAGCTTTCATGAAAAGAAGAGTGCCACTCGCTGCAACCAGCCGAGATGACACGGGCCATAAAGAGCTGACGGAGCCCCTTCATTTCTTCTTTTAGAACATAAGAATGTTCCAGTGGGAAGAGGGTTACCGGGCAAATCGTGGGGAGGGAGAAGGCAGAGATCTCCCATCGCTCCTTGGCTTCCGTTCCTCCAGGTGCTCACCTGTGAGCGTCCTGGTTTTTACCTAGGCAGTGGCTGTCCAGGGTGAGGGTCTCCACTGTCCCACCCTGGGCAATGTGGTGGGGCCTGGCACTTCTCAATTTACAATAGAATTTATTCATTTTACCAATCTATTGAAATTTGATAATCTTGGGGGTGTCCTAGGGATTGAACCCAGGAGAATTGTACCTCTGAGGTACACTCCTAGCTCTGTTTTACATTTTTATTTTGAAACAGGGTCTTGCTATGTTGCTGAGACTGGCCTTAAACCTGCAATCTTCCTGTCTCAGCCTCCCAAGAGTTGGTATTACAGGTGTGTGCACCCAGCTCAATAAATTTAATTGTTATATATTTGCAAGGTTTATATGATTTTAAAATCAGATCCATGAAGCCCTGGGTTAAATACCCTAGGCTTCACTTTAATTACTTATCACCTAGGGATACAGACTGTCTACCTTCCCATTTTAAGAAGCTCAAGCGGTTGCTGAAAACATAAGCAGAAAGATTGGAACAAGGACATGAGGCAGCCATGTATTATCTAAAATAACAAAGCTGCAGGTATTGAAATGAAACTAAGGCTGTTTGTTATAGGTTTAGGCAACTTTAATTCTTGCCTACTATTAAAATGAATCAAGCTGATGAATGAAATTGATTAATGAAGAACAAGAAGGATGGGGATTGAGCTCAGTGGTGGACCACTTGCCTAGTACACAGGAGGTCCTGCAAAACACACACGCGCACACACACACACACACACACACACACACACACATCAAAATATATATTTTCAGAGACAAGGAGATGACTTCCAGAAGAAAACACCAGCATTGGGAATCAAGGCCTCCCATTTAGGGATGATTGTGTTGGATAAAAGTGCAGGAGACACGGCACTCTTGCTTTTAATTTTAAATAATGTGATTTTATTTTTAAATAAGTGTGCGCAGGTATGTGTGTACACACACAGCTCAGGCTCCCGATTTGAGTGATCCTAAATGATTTTCCAAATGTGACTAGAGCCTGCAAAACAGTCCTCAGATGGGGTGCCAATCCATAATGGATGGGTTTCTACCCGGAGGCCAGAGCATTTATGATAGTACACAAAATGCTAGTACACTCTGCCTTTGGTCCATTCTACCTCCGATTGTCGTGGAAGGAGGAGTGCCAGTTTCCCACCCAGCTCCCACTCTGGACTTTTAACCAAATGCTTAACTTAAGCATACAATTCTCGTGTTTCCTCATAAAAAGTTATTGGCGCTTTCAGAATATTAGGACATGAGGGTTTTTTTTCCTGTTATATAAAGATTTAGCTTAGCACAATTTTAAAAAAGGATATGTATTTTTTATTTGAGGGGAAAAAAAAACAACTTTTGTTGTTGTTGTTGTTCAGCATTGGCATTTTAGTCCCAGAGAAGCACCGTGTTGAACTTACAAAAGTCTTTTTCACTAACAATACTAGACCATGAGAGAGGGAACTGCTAGCTGTTCATGTGAAATCTCCTATGAGTATCTAGTGTTTTCCTCTAGACCTTGTTGATATTGAAAAACCACAGAAAAAGAAATAAATTTCCCCTTCAACTCTACAAAGCCTCTTGCTCACTCACCCCACAGTAGTTAAAAATGTCAGAACATTGCGTTTTCAAAAGCCATTTTCCCTAAGCAGTCTTTCTTTTGTCTCGCATGAGTCACAAATTGACCTCTTTCTTTTCAACCTCAGATTCACAGTGTTTCTTCTGTGATTGCCAAACTGAAGGTACAGAAACAGAGGAGCACAACAACATGTTTTCTGCAGCTGACTGACTTGAGGGTGGAGGGCCACAGTGTTGAGAGCTCTGGGAAGATACCTTCCTCCCTGAGCCAGGACACAGGGCTCCATCCAGGAGCAGCCTCGCTTCCTCCAGGCGAGGCTGCAGCGCTGCTCTAGAAGTTTGGCGGTGTCTCTGGTGCTGACATTCCACTCAGAAGACCAGATCCTGGCTGAGCTTCAAGGAGAGCGAGGTCTTTGTTGTATTCACATGGAAACTGGCATGGTTCTTTGATAGGTTTTAGCACTATACGGGAATGAGAACATGGCATTTAATATACTATAGTTATCTTGAAAAATCTTCAGACCCATAGAAATAGCCCTATTTTTGCAACAAAAGTAATTTGAGACAAGGGGCAAACTGCCTTTGTATTACTTGTACATTTGTGTCCTTGTATTGTTATCATTTTCCCCATTTTCTTCTCCTGTTGATTTTCTAGTGTTTGTATGGGCTCAATTTTAAGTGATTTTAAAAAGCAAACCCTAGATAGGTAATTTTCAGAGATCCTCAGTTCCTTGGAACTTCTCTTAAATGTGAAGAAGTTGTTTGGAAACTTTTTCACCAGAACTCAAATATTCTAAATATATTTTTTAATTTTAATTGTCCATGCTCTGGGAATCTCATTTGTACACCTCTAAATGAAAAATGAAAAACTTCAAATATCATTTTAGGATGAGTTTTGGCAAAAGAAGTTTTATGTTTTGGAGCTATGAAGGAAGGGCATGGCTTGTGTTATTGTAGTCTGAGGTTTAATCTGTAGAAGTCCAAGTTGTTACTGTTAGTAATTTCCACAGGTCTTTGAAGGCTCCACCTAGATCTCATTCTGTGCCAAGATAATACACCCATTTTTCTTTCTTTCCTAAGGGAATTTGGTGTTTCTTTCTGGAGACACATTTTCTGTGTTAGCTCTGACTCTCACATCTGCCTCCAGCTAGGACTACGCCTAACACATTGCTTCCACATTTCCAAACAGAATTCGCTTCGTGTGGAAACACAGATGTAACTGGGTTCTCCGCATGGCCTGTGGAGTCTGGTTGTTGGAATGAGTGCTGTCCTGTAGCTGAACTGGCTCTTAGCACGGGCTCACAGTTATTCTTGCTCCTAAGAACTGGGTTCACCATTTTGTATTAATTGTCTCTGCAGCAAGCACGCAGATCTACCGCTGTGTGTTTCCTGTTTCCTGGAAGCTTATAACACAGTTCTGGGTCCTACACACTGAATCAAGGGCATGGCGGGATTCTATCTGCTATTGCTCTGGAGCGCTCGTGAATGTAAACGATGAGGCCTTGCTCGTGCGCATACAGCTTGCTTTGTGCCATCTGACACACTGATCTTCTGCGAGGCAGAGGGCTAGTTCCCTCAGATCTAAAGGCAGAGATTTGTTAAGCCTGTTAGAAGCTTTATATTTTTCCTCTTCCTTTCTAGGGGTCTTTCCTATAGTGGTATTTGGCCTCCCAATTTGTTTCTGCCAGTCTTCTGACGATATAGAACTTAAATATGAGGCCTTGTTAACATTATTCATGAGGTCAAAATATAAAGTTTCTCATCAAGAAATGTTCTAATAGTTTCAGGCACTCTGTAATGTCCATTTTTGTGTTTCAGAAATCACCTTCTTTGCTTTATTTTGTAAATTTCCTGCTTCCTGGTTAACTTCTGAATTTGATCCAGGTTTGTAAATTGCATTTTGTCCTTCCATACAAGTGTCTGAGAGCCACTGTAGATAGGGATGGTGACCCAACATCTCCTGCTCCAACTCAAATACACTGTGGTTCTGAGTGTGATTATATTTAAATTTTTTTTTTTTCTTTTTGCGAGTCTGGGGATGGAATCCAGGGGCATTTGACCTCTGAACTACACTCCCTGCCCTATTTTTTTTTTTTTATTCTTTATTTTGAAACCGGGTCTCACTGAATTGCAGAAGGCCTCACTAAGTAGCTGAGGCTGTCCATGAACCGAGATCCTCCGGTCTCAGCCTCCCGAATGCTGGGATTATAAGCATGTGCCACCACGCCCGGCTATATTTACAAAATATTTTATTGGTTAAAAAGGTTGAAAAACCAGTTTTTAATAGATAAGATGATTATATAAATTATACATAGATAAGAAAGCAGATTGATTCTGTGAAGATATAAGCTGCTGTATTGAATTCTTCCATTGACAGATAGTCTTGGTAGAATTAATCAACACAATACTAGCCAATCCCAGGAAACTCTAGACAAAGGAACATGGCAAGGTGAAGGGCTAAAAAAGAGACTGTTGGTCTTAAGCAACTGAGATGGACTAGTCTTTCAGGGTTTTCCTGAATGACTTCTTCCGTAATATTAAACACCTATGAATTTCAAGAAAAATTTAATCCATATGTTTCTGATTCAATTACTCTTAACTCGTTAAATGTTTTTTAAAAGCATTTTGAAATTTGAGAAGTCTTCTTATGTGCTTTAGTAATCCTTTGTTTTTTGGATTAGAAAGGAGAATTTTGCCAAGAGTTAATGGTACTGGAGCCTCAATGTGCTGAAGAGGATTCTAAACTTAGCAAGATGCCTGGCGTCCTGTCACCCCCAATGATTCTCACTTGCAAACCACCTGCTACTTGCTACCTCCCTTTTGCAAGCCTGGTGACATGGAATCATTTCTTTTACGTATACCAGTGACCTTTGCCTGCCAGAGAGCTACTACTGCCAGAGAAGGGGAATATCTATGAGTGAAGCGTAAGTTCAAGTTATGACCATATTTTATGGGAAGTGAATTAAATAAGAATCAGACATTCTGAGAAGCATTCCTCTTTTCTTTGTTTCTTATCGTTACGGGTCAGAGGATGTGGAAAGTTTAAGTCAGTTCTAGGCAGCTAGCTAGCATACAGGAGTTGAACAATGGGAGTGAAACATTTTGTATTTTAAGAAACAACAGGCAGCCAAATATAGTGTTTTCAGAATTCCTCAGAATAAAATCAAAACAAAAATTTGCATATCAGAGAATAAAAGTGTGCTGATTAATCTGGGTGGCATATGTTCTGTTACATGGCACAGGCATGGGTGAAGTAGCTATGGATTTCCTCGAGACTCAAGCTCTTCTTCTTGTATCAGTGCTGGCCTGGAGATAACATCTCCAGAGATGTCAGCATGCAGTGTTGCTCAAACAGCTGTGGACAGATGTTCTCTGTAAGCTGGAGACTGGGTAGTTTTTGCCTGTTAATTTTTTGTTCCAATAAATTAAGTTGTAAAACTATTCATATAAAATGTTTCTTAAAAATCATTTAGAAGCAGGGGGCAAAAGGATGCATTTGGAAGAACAGGAACAACCGTTAGATTAATATCCCTCGGCAGCTATAGAAAAAATGGCTCGTTTGGTTCTAAGGTCGAAAACAGCTCCCGAGAGAGATGGAGAGAACCGTTGATGGAGGTCAGGTGGTGGCCAAAGTTACTCTCTTTAAACCTAAGAAGGAGGTACTCAGAGCACATCACCACTGGCACGTGCATCTCTCCTTGTCAACAGTATCTTCTCATGAGAAAGATGATAAAATACAGAGTTGAAGTATAAGGCATATTCCACTACACAAGGGAGAGAAACTTCATCTTAGGAAAACCAGTGTTCTAGTATGATTGCTGTGGATTTTCCTTAGTAGACAGAATTATGCTATGCTCATGCTAGTGCCTTCCAAGGAAAGCCATACAGGGCAATTTCAGATATCATGGCTTTCTTTTTCTTTCGTTGGTGCATTTTGGTCTCACACAATAATGTAGATTATAGCAACGTACATGCACATAGCGCTTGGTGGGCTTTCCCTCAGCTCCCTCCCCATCCTCCTGCCCCATACAGGGTATTGAGATTGACACTGGTATTTTTACATGTGTATACCATGTCAATGGAAGTGATTTCTTCATTGAGCCTCCCTCTCCCCTTCCTTCCTCTAGACCACCTCCCTGTCTCCCCTGAAGTTTCTCCTCCATTATCTGGAGTCCCTCTGGTATTGGATAACTCCCTAGCTTCTGCATATCATAAAGCATTTTACCCTTTACTTTCCGTGACTGGCTAATCTCCCTTAGCATAATGTTCTCCAGGCCCCGCCATTTTTCTGCAAATGACATGGATCTGCTGTTCTTGATTGCTGAGCAGCATTGTGTTGTGTGTGTATGCCACGGTGTTGTGATCTGTTCACCCTGATGGACACCTGGGCTGGCTCCACGATGTGGCCGTGGTGAATTGTGCCGCTCTCTTCTAAAATCACAAACTGGACACGTCTGTCCTTGCACTCCTGTGCTTCCCACTGAGGAACCTGAGCGGCAGGGCTAAGCAGGGTTACTTGTCTGTTAATTGCTTTGGGGCATCAGTCATGGCTGTGTAGCCCAAACATCTACTTAGAACCACAAGTTCTCAAATAAAATGTTCTAGGAAAACTAATTTTAATGAACAGTAAGGATCTAAAAGTGTTTGTGAAACATTTTATACATTTTTGTATAAAAGTGTTTTTGTGAAATAAGCTCAGAATCACCTAACTTTTCAAAGCCTCTGAAACCTTTTTCTGATTGAAGGATTGACAAGGGTTTCTTGCCGAGGGCCTCACTAAGTAGCTGAGGCTGTCCGTGAACCGTGATCCTCCTGTCTCAGCCTCCCAAATGCTGGGATTACAAGCGTGCGCCACCACGTCCGGCTGACAAGTTTTTTTTTTTTTTTTTTTTTTTTAAACAAGGATACAAAGTCTGATAAGCTCTATTACCTGCATTGACCTACTCAAATTCTTCTCTCAAAATTTTGTGATCAAGGAAAAATTTTTCTCTGGACCTTTTTTTTTGTTTGTTTTTTGTTTTTTGTTTTTTGGTGGTACTGGGGTTCCTGGAAGCCCTTCTACCTCCGGGCTACACTCCCAAACCTATTTTATATTTTTGAAACAGGGTCTCTAAAGCCAGCGCGGCTGGCTTCGAACATGCGCGATCCTCCTGTCTCTGCCTCCCAAGCGCGGGGATTACAAGCGTGCGCCACCACGCCCGGCTTTTTTTTTTTAATCAATAAAAATGGGCTGGATGTGCCAGCACACACCTGTAATCCCAGTACTTGGGAGGCTGAAACAAGAAGATTGTAGGTTCAGGCCAGCCTCCGAAACTTAATGAGACCCTGTTTCAAAATAAAAATTATAACAAGATAGGTGGGTATAGCTCAGAGATAGAATGACCATTGGTTTAGTCCCCAGTACAAAAAATAAAGTAAAATGAATAAAAACATGTTCATACTTCCACTGCTAATATAACTAACATGTGTGGGGAGTAAGAAAGTGGAGGAGGTGTACAGTGTGTTTATGTACCTCTGTTTCACTTTGAATCTCACCGGGATGTAAATCTACATTGTATCAATAAAAGTATAAAGAAGAATGTTCCACAAATGAAGGATATACCGAAGCAGGGGCTATTTTTTTTTGTGTTGTTGTTGTTGGTACTGGGGTTCCTGGAAGCCCTTCTACCTCTGGTATACACTCCCACGGGCTACACTCCCAGATCTATTTTTTTAACATTTTTATGTGGAAACAGAGTCTCTTAAGCCAGCGAGGCTGGCTCCGAACCAGCGTGATCCTCCTGTCTCCGCCTCCCAAGCACTGGGATTACAAGCGTGCGCCACCACGCCCGGCAGCAGGGGCTATTTTAAAAGAGGAATAATGATAACTGGAACATATTTGAAGTTCCTTGCCAGCACTGTGATTTATCGGTGACATAAAACAATTTTGTAAAAGTATCCACTAGCAATTGTGTGTCTCCTGACCCCCCCCCCCCGTGCAATGGGTTGAAACTCCACCCCGCCCCCACCCCAAAAACAAGAAGGAGAGGCCTTTATGCAGGGCTGGGTGAGGGTGGGACCCGTGTGAATGCAGTAGCACCCTCATGGAGAAGGCCTGGGCAATCTCCATCTCTCCTTATCCCTTTCACCATGTGAGGACACAGCAGATCACTGAGCCAGAAGGATGCTCTTCCCACACGCTGAATCTGCATGGTCATGGACTTGCTGGCCTGCAGAGCTGTGAGAAGCAAAACCTTATTGTTTATTAGCTGCATGTTACAGAGTGTTTAGTTATAGCAACCTGAATAACTACGCCAGCTCATGGCAGTGTGGCTGGCGCAGGAGAGCCTTCACTGTGGTATCTGAGGTTGGGCCCAGGTCCACTCCCAGCTCAGAGACCAGCGTGGGAAAAGGACCCGTCGGGCCAGAGAAGCAGACATGAAGAGCCTACAAAAACAAACAAAAATTATATTTATTTTTTAAAAAGAGTCTCCGATGTTTCATGTCAATAGAGATAATCTGCTTAATAAAATATTGAATTTTGTTATTTTTCTTTTACTCAAACGTAGGAGTCATACTGAAGCATTTGAAATATGCGAGGTATTGGAAAAATAAGCCTTTGTGGAGCAGAGATTCGGAGGGCTTCTGTGCGTACGGCTTTTCTTTTTCTTCTTTTCATTGTGTTTAAACTGTTTTCTTTTTTCTAATATGTGCTTGCTGCCCTTTACTGGCTGACAGCTCCAGATCCCCTGGGGACAGGGTTCTGTAGAGGTCAGGGCCAGGGTGTGCAGACTTCAGTCCCCAGCAGAAAACTCCAGCCCGTCGTGTCTCAGGGAGAGAAGGGCCTTCAAAGTCAAAATGACAAATGAGCTCCTCTCAGTTCCTGATTATAGGCGAGGATTTCCATGCATTGCTTCCTCAAAGAACTAAGCCAGTTAGTTTTGTGTTTGCTTATACAGGTTGAAGTATTCCTTATTTAACATGCTTGGGTCCAGAATTTCTTTAGATTTTAGATTTGGAATATTTGCATATACATAATGAGGTATAATGGGTTCAAGTCTAAACCCAAAAGTTGTTTATGTTTTATACGCATTGTATCCACTTAGCCTGAAGCTAAATCTAGATGATAATTTTGGGGATATTTGCATTTGAGCTGCCACCTGTCATATGAGGTGGACTGCGGAATTTTCCACTTGTGGCATATCATGTTGGTGCTCAAAAAGTTTCAGATCTTGGAAATTTTAAGACTTCAGTTTTTTTAATTACACACACACACACACACACACACACATATATGAAGGTATATATAAACACATATATACAGATATACACATTTATATGTATATAACTATATATATTTATGCAAACATATATGAAAATATGCACCTGTATATAAAACAAATGTACATATGTACATTACATATATATGCACACACCTTCATATATAGTTTTCAAATAAATTTCTTCAAAATAACTGTGAGGTAGCTGGGCATGTTGGTGCACGCTTGTAATCCCAGCATTCGGGAGGCTGAGACAGGAGGATCGCGGTTGGTGGACAGCCTCAGCTACTTAGTGAGGCCCTCTGCAATTCAATGAGACCCTGTTTCAAAATAAAGAATAAAAAATAGGACAGGGGGTGTAGCTTGGAGGTCAAATGCCCCTGGGTTCCATTCCCAGGCCTGCAAAAAAACAACAAACAAACAAACAAACAAACAAAAAACTGTGAGGTAAATAAACTCAAGGAAAAACTAAGCAAATGATCATTTCATTTAATTTTAAGATGCTACCCCATTCTTTCTCTTCTATTTTCTTCCTGGACCTGCGGTGAGTTCACTCCAGTGATGGTTAAGAAGCGTTCTTCGGTGGGACCTTGAGCCTCCACCCTTCGTCCCTTCCTTGCTGCTAATATTCCTCTAGTTTGTCAGTGGAAGGCTGAGTTTAATGCAGAGGATTCTTGGCCCTGTGCCGTGGCGGTGGCTGCTCCGAGGCCCGGCTCTGTGTGGGGAAGACCCAGGAACGCGTGCTACGCTGGGTAGGGGCCTGCTGAGGGCTGGCTCTCCAGGGCAGTCTTTGTGGAAGAGGCGCAATCTTTGTCCACGTCCACATCGTAGCCCTTTCTGGGCTGCGTCAATAGAATTTCATAAGGCGGGTGGCTCATAAACAGCAGGATTCGCTCCCAGCTCCTCGGGAGGCTGGGTGGTCCAGGATCAAGGCACCGGTGGACTTGGGGTGTGGCGAGGACACACGTCTAGTTCCGAGGCGGTGCCCATTCTGTGTCCTCAAATGGCAGGCTGACAGACGGCCTTCCTTTAGCCTTGTGTATGAGGGTGCTAATACCTTTCACAGGTCTCTGTCTTCATGACCTGGCCCTCTACTGGCCTCTCTGAGCCATCAGCTGATGACGGAGCTTCAACTCAGGCATTCTGGGAAGGACACCCACTTCGGATGGGAACAGCCCTCAGTGCTCTTCTCCTGCCCCAGGGCCGACACCTACCCAGGCAGAGCCCTGAGCTAGGCAGCACACTCTGACCCTCTGACTCAGCTTCCTCTCCTCCGCTTGACTTCTGAGTTTTGCGCTTTACTCTAAGTCACAGATTTTTTTTTTTTTTCTTTTGCTCTCCTGACTCTGTGAGGCCTAGATGGTGGCCAGGGAAAGAGCGTGAGCCACCGGCCACTGGAGAGGGCGAAGAGAGCATTTGGGGTTGGGGAGGTACACAGGGGCTGCACCTGCTCCACCCCAGGGCCTCGCTGAAGCCTCTAGAATTAATAGAGAGAATGAAGGAGATACTGCTGTCGCTGGCAAAGAGCTGAGCCAGTGAAGTGGGTGCCCTGAAGCTAGAGCCAATTATCACCCCAGAGTGTGTGCAAGTGTTAGCAGTGTGAGTGATATTCCTCGGGTCATTCTTCCATGGGAGAGAGAGAGAGGGAGGGAGGGAGGGAGGGAGGGAGGGAGGGAGGAAAGAGAGAGAGGGAGAGAGAGAGGAGAGAGAGAGAGAGAGAGAGAGAGAGAGAGAGAGAGAGAGAGAGAGGGAGGAAGAGGGAGAGAGGGAGAGAGGGAGAGGAAGAGGGAGAGGATTTCAGGGGAGAAATACAGATAGGAAAACAGAAGAGATGTATTTAGCAGAGTGAATGAGCAGAACCTGCCAGCCTCCTGCCTCAGCCTCCTGCACTTAAAAGCTCCATTTTGCCTGGGCAGGTGGAGTATGTGAAGGCAGGGCAGCAATCCATTCCCCAGGCGTGGAGCAAGGTGGACGGTGGCCTTCCCCTCCCTGTGGAGGGTCACTGGTCTGGCCTCCTGTTCAAGCACGGTGTGTTTGTGCATCCTGGTAGGTAGTTCATGCCTGCGCTCAGTGCATCTGGGCTGTTTCCCATGTTGGAAACTTTCCTCTTGACGCCTTATCAAAGCTCACAGGTTTACTGCTCCACACCTGCTCCAAAGTTAGAAAGCCTGGAGCCAGGTATGCCTGGTTCCCTCTAGATTTAAGAAGGTAGTTCTGACTTAAAGAAACTCTCAGCAACTTAGAAAGATTGGTTCAAAATTTTAAAAAAAGAAGAAGCAGCGCCGGGCATGGTGGCGCACGCTTGTAATCCCCGTGCTTGGGAGGCGGAGACAGGAGGATAGTGCTGGTTTGGAGCCAGCCTCTCTGGCTTAAGAGACCCTATTTCCAAATAAAAAATATAAAATAGGTCTGGAAGTGTAGCCCGGAGGTAGAAGGGCTTCCAGGAACCCCAGTACCAGAAAAAAAAAAAAGGAAAGAAAAAAGAAAAAGTAAAAGCTGGGGTGTAGTTCTGGGTAGGAGTGCCCCTGGGTTCGGTTCTCAGTATGCCCTCTTCCCAAATAAAAATAACTGTAGCCATGAAGGAGGCAATTTATAGGTGGTCCCTCAGCCCCCAGGAGGAGTGAGCCTTCATTCTTCCTCTTCCCTTACTCTGGCTGGATGGAGAGTTGGGCAAGAAGGAGACGTCCTGACTCCGAGGGCTGAGCAGAGGGCTAAGATCCCACCCTGCTACTGCCCACAGCGCGCGCGCGCGCACACACACACACACACACACACACACACACACACACTACTAAAAGGAAAGCAGCGGGGAAGTCAGGGCTTGCCACACAAAGCTGGGCTCCCATGGTGCAGCACCAGTGTGGCGTGAGGGTTCCCCGGTGACAGGCACTCCGCAGGGGCCTTGTATGGCTGAAGGAACACTGGGAGGGGAGACTGTGTTGTTCATCTCTGTGGGCTGTCCTGAAACTGCCACCATGTCATTGTGAGGTGGGCACCTTCCTTCAGCAGTTAGCTGTGCTTCTTTATTCAGTGTGATCCCTCTCTTCTCTCTTCTCTCTTCTCTCCTCTCTCCTCTCTCCTCTCTCCTCTCTCCTCTCCCCTCTCCCCTCTCCCCTCTCCCCTCTCCCCTCTCCCCTCTCCCCTCTCCCCTCTCCCTCTTCTCTCTCTCTCTCTCTCTCTCTCTCTCTCTCTCTCTCTCTCTCTCTCTCTCTCTAGGTTCCCCAAGCTTCTCATTCATCCCAGCTTGGCCTTTGTTTTTTCTGCGACTTGCCACTCCAAATTTCAGGTTTGATAATGGTGCTGATAAAATATGGCCAGCAAATGAGCAAACCAAACATGTTAGCTTTTAGCAGAAAAGCTACAAGGAAGTGTGATTGTATTTTTAGAAACAAATAAGCAAAAAGCTTCAAAGTGGGTGGCCCCTCACAAAAGTTCATTCTTCTGGCTCAGAATGTTATCAGTGTAATTCTGACAGGGGGTTTCGTGGTCTTTCTCAGTTATCAGAAAATTAAAATGATCATGAGTTACTGCAGTCAAAATAACAAATAGATAAATAAAAATGACAGTAAACACATAGCCATTACTGAAAGCACTTCATGTTTCATATTTTTAAATACTAAAATATGATGCTTGAGCATCTGCTGTCAAACAGAACGAATGTGGCTTGACAAAGTTATTCTTTTTTATTTTCACATATGATCAAGAAACGCAGAATAGAAAAACAACCCTTTCATAAAAAATTGATAAATCAGACTATTATTTAATTTTATAATTTCCTTTAATATCCTTTCTCTCTCATTCTGTACTGGGGATTGAGTTCAGGGATATTCTACCTCCAAATACACCCCAACCCTTTTAGAAAAATTTACTAAATTTTGCTACACCACAACACCTTTTTTTTAAAAAAATAAATTTTGAAGCAGTATTTCACTAGGATGCTTAGGGTCTCACTTCAGTTGCTAAGGCTGGTCTTGGACCTTTGAGCCTCTTGTCTCAACCCTCCAAGTACTGGGATTCCAATGTTTTAATGTTCTATCTTTTTAAAATATATTCCTATGATTTGGGATTTAGCTGAGGTTCTCAACTGACTTTAGATGAACTGTCAATTTCTAGTGACTGTACGACCCTACACATGCTTGAGCTAGACTTTCTGCCAAATGAGGCTGCCCTTTTGTTAAGAAACGAATGGGTGCCAAAGATACAAGTTGCTTTTAATAAGAAAAAATTGCTATGAACATGTAATCCAGAATAAAAATCTTGACATAGAAACTTCCTTCTCCAGGTGCCATGGAGCCAATGCCCGTGACACCTGAAGCATCTGATGTCCTCCCTAAAGTCAGACATGAGCCCACTTCCCATCCGGGTCCCGCCTGTCTTCTTCCCAGTGGATGTGGGAAAGGAGAGTGGCAGTCTGTCCTGCCTCCAGTTGTGCTGCTGTGAAAACTGTTTCTAAGGAAAGGTACTGAGTGACTACCGAGCGTGGAATAAAACAAGAAGAGGATACATTGAGTTGCCCCAAATTAAAAACATTTTTCCGTGAAGGATCCTGTTAAGAGAATAAAAGATTGACTACAGACTAGGAGAATATATTTGTCCACAGTATAGCTGACAAAAAAAGACTTGTCCCTAGAATATATAAAGAGCTTTGAGAATCCAACATTAAATAAACTATGCAAGTGGAAACAGGCAGAAAACATGAGGCTGAGACTGGCCTTGAACTTGTGACCCTCCTGTCTTAGCCTCCCAAGTACTGAGATTACAAGTACGTGTTACCACGCCCGACTGACATATAGTGATTTTAACTGGTGAAAATCCATGCTGAAGTGGAGATGGAGGACCTTTAATTAAAAACATAAGTTTATACATTTGGCAATTAAATAAAACAGTCAAAATAACAGATGCATAATCATTCTTTAAAAAGTAAGTTAAAATGTAATTAAAATTTAAATTAAAATAGTATTTAATTTTGAAAGATAAGGCAACAGAATGTATAACGTGAAGGATCAGCGAGCTGGTTTTGGAAACCGAGGACCTCTCCTGGAGCAGAGTCTTGCGTGAGTGTGCCACGTACGTGTTGTGTCAGAGAAGACAGCCTTCTGCTTCCGTCTTTCCATGCTAGGTCCTGATAACTTCTGTCTGAAATTTTGTCCTTTGCTTTATTTTTTAAGATGCTTTTATTGGTGCACTGTAATTACACACACACAGTGAGGTTCAGCGTGACACACATGCACTTGGCGAGCTTCCCTCCTCCTTCCCATGATGCCAGTGAGACTGGCCGCGAGACCTTCAGATATGAACCCATTATTTGGATTACTCGCTTTGCTCTTCTATAATGCTGTGTGTTAACTGAGCTGGTCACTCCTCTGCTTCCTTTTATTGTCTTCAGCTGCTGCTTACTCTGAGTAACCAACCTAGTGACTAGATCCCAGGTAAAGGAGAGGGTTCACATATTGCAAATTAGCAGAGCTGCTATGGAGATCAGTGTGGAGGCTCCTCCGAAGACTAGGAATGGAACTACCATGTATATCTTTCCAAAGAATTGAAGTCAGAATATTATAGTAATCCATGCACGCCCATGTGGATAGCAGCACAATTCACAATAGCCAAATTATGGAGCCAGCCTAAATGTCCATCAACAGATGAATGGATAGAGAAACTATGGTCTGTACACACAGTGGGGTTTCTCTCAGCCATATAAAGAACAAAATTATGTCATTTACAGAAAAATGGGTAGGATTAGAGAATACTGTGCAAAGGAAGATGCCAGGCTCAGAGAGTGAAGGGGTATGTATATGTTTCCATTCATATGTGGATGCTGGAGAGAAACTGGGAGACAAATGGCACTTCAGATAAACAAGGAGA
This sequence comes from Muscardinus avellanarius, assembly GCF_963383645.1. Classification (NCBI taxonomy): domain Eukaryota; kingdom Metazoa; phylum Chordata; class Mammalia; order Rodentia; family Gliridae; genus Muscardinus; species Muscardinus avellanarius. Next base: position 121,485,560 of record NC_137787.1, read on the forward strand.
GAAGAGTAGAGGAGTGGTGAGGGCTCCGGGGAGCGAGGTGAGGAGGAGGAGATTGGATGAAGGAAAGGCCAAATAACACCATGTACACATAAAACATATCTAAACCAATTTCAATAGCCTAAGGAGAAGGGGGAGCACGGCGGGATCCAGAGAGAAACACCCGGTGCTGTGTGCATGTGTGTTCCTCTCACTCTGAACCTTATTACAATGTGTAATTACAATGCAACAATAAAATTACATTTTATAAAAGAAAGAAAGAGGGAGTTTGAGCTAACTAGGAGACAGGGAGCCTCAGAGGCTCATTTGTCTTGTGTTCTGACCTTAGATAGAAAAGTTTCGTCTTCCAGCTCCTCACCTGAACAGAAGAGAAGTGTGTGGAAGAACATGATGATTGATTTTCTGAATTGCAGTGGATGATTACAAGTTATTGCAAGAAAGTTTTCCATTTTCTGATCACTCTAGAGTTTATTTTCACGCACAGTTCCCTCATTTGATCCTCAAAATTGTCCTTGTACAGTGGAAGGGACTGCCCATGCAGAGGAGGCTCAAGGTCAACATAATTAAATAGCATATTCACAGTAAGTGCCGGGCCAGTGCTCCTGGCACACCATCTCACCCAAATTAGCACTCGTATTTTGTTCTATGTTCCAATTTTGGATGCGTTTCTTTTTAATTATCATTTTTATCTGAAATAAATCACAACCAGATTATCTTTCACTTCCCATCCTTTGAGGGATCTCTGGCCCTGAGAAAGAATGAAAGAATGGAGGAACCTCTTAGTGCAAACTCCATGATGTGAGTTTAAATATACCACAGTGCCCCCACTCTCCTCTTCCTCCTCCTCCTCCTCCTCCTCCTCCTCCTCTTCCTCCTCCTCCTCCTCCTCCTCCTCCTCCTTTCCTTCTTCTTCTTCTTCTTCTTCTTCTTCTTCTTCTTCTTCTTCTTCTTCTTCTTCTTCTTCTTCTCTCTCTCTCTCTCTCTCTCTCTCTCTCTCTCTCTCTCTCTCTCTCTCTCTCTCTCTCTCTCTCCTCTCTCTCTCTCTCTCTCCAGTATGGTTCTTGTAAACACAGGGATTGCAGGCCACACCCCATCTCCCGGTGCCTACCCCACAGCCATCTGTCTGACCTGTGACTCACTCCCTCGAGGAGTATTTTTAAGGGAGCTTGTTTTGAGCAAGTGTGTTTCAGAATTCCCCTGTCATGAGATGCGCCCACAGTCCTAGGGCTTTCATCCTGGGCTGGCTGCTATGAACTTGAGGTGAAAGTGCCTGAAGCTCTTCTGTGATTCTCTATATTAATAATCTATAACCTAATAATTATACCATAATATATGCTTGCTGCTTCTTATGAAAATTCTCAGTTTTTCTCTTTGTGTGTGTGTGATACTAGAGGTTGAGCTCAGGGACATTCTACCTCTGAGCTATCATACCCAGCCCTTTTCATTTTTTATTTTGAAACAGGGTCCTTTTAAGTTGCTGAGAGGCTGAGTCTTAAATTGAGACCCTCCTGTCTCAGCTTCCCAAGGACTGGGATTACAGGCATGCATCACCATGCCTAGTGAACATTCTCAATTTCCCCATGTGTGCTTCCTGTTCTGCTCCTGTCTCATGCTTGGGAGGATTTTCTTGCCTTGCACTGGGTGGGAAGGCCACTGGAAGTTAGCTCGCCTCCCTTCTGTTTGGAAACATCCCTAGATATCAGCTGTCAGCCCTAGTGGAGACTGTGTTCACATTTTTAAAATAAAATCTCAGACATTTACAGCAACTGTGTTCTTCAGGACAAAATCCTGGGGACGAAATGGTTACCTTGAGACTGCGTGGTAGGACTGTGTTTGCGAAGGAGAGGGATGTCTCATTTGTCAGTGCCACGGACCCCAAAGGGTGGTCATCAGGTCCGTGTCCAGCCTGTCAGCCTGCACGAGGTGCACTGAAGTGAAGGCTCATCTCCAATGAGCTTCAGCCTGACCTGGATCATTGTGACCAGGAAGAACCTGAAACGCACAGGAGTCTGATTATAGTCAGCACAGAAGCAATGCCAACACTCTATGGATCCACAGCGAGGTGTCCAAGTTGGTAATCTGCCTTGCGTTATTCTTCACAGGATAAGCCCTTCGTTCTTTGGAGTGTTCAGGGAGATCTGTGGATGAGAAATGGAACCGCTCACCCTATCTATGCTTTTGTATACTCTGCGCATGGCCACGTGCCTCCACACGCACAGACTCCTGCCCTCGGCTGCACACCCCCGCATAGCCACAGCTTTGGGCCCCTCTGCATCAACTTGAAGCTCCCTATTCACTTGCCAAGCTCATACACTAGCACAAGCAATTTCTACAAGCAGACCCATTTTACATGTGGTATGTTTTCTTTTCTGTTTTCTCCACCTGATAGGAGGCCTTTAAGAAATTAGTCCCTACCTCATCTTGACTCAATTTTTGCTTTATAATTTTTTTATGGTTAGGTACTAGAGATGGAACCCAGGGGCATTCTACCTCTGAGCTACACCCTCGGCCCTATTTTTTTACTCTTTATTTTGAAACAAGGTCTTACCTAGTTGCAAAGGGCCTCACTACGTAGCTGAGGCTGTCCATGAACTGCGATCTTCCTTTCTCAGCCTCCAAAATGCTGGGATTATAAACCTGTGTCACCACACCCGGCTTGCTTTATAATTTTATTTAAAAACTTAGAAACAGAGTTTCACTGTTGCTGAGGCTCTCACTAAATTGCTGAGGCTGGCCTCAATCCTGTAATCCCCCTGTCTCAGCTTCCCAAGTACTGAGATTACAGGCATGTGCCAACACACCCAACTAAATTTTTACTTTTAAACAGGAGAAGTGTTTCCTGTTCATCCTAGAAAGAACTTTTGGACACATCTCAAGAAAGGTCATGAGCCAGCCTCAGTGCAGCCACCGAAGCCCTGAGGTGTGGCTGGGCAGGGTGTTCCTGGGCACAGGCATTGAGTTGTCCCCTGCTTCCAGGCCCAGTGCTGGCATTCCACTGGTGTACTCTCTTGATTTCATTTAAAAAGTTTATATGTACTACTTGAGAACCATCTTCTCTTCTTATTAATGGAAAATGCACACCAGAAACCAAAGGGATCTCTACCTATTTTTCCTTTTATTTTCCTCCAAATTGACATTTCTACTGTACACTGCACTACTATACACTAGGAACTCACAAAGTGAGGAATTGTAGTAAAAGTTTGTTTTTACAAAAATGTTATAACTCCATGTATTATAGATCTTCTAAATTGAGTCACTAAAAGCTGAATGCAGGAAGAGCAAATAAATGTACCATCTTATTTTCAAGAGGATCCATCTCCTCTACACACATACACACACACACACACACACACACACACACACACACACACAGTTCGATTCAAGGCCACCAAGACTGCTATTTGTAAGAAAAAAATCTCAATAATGTGTTTGGGTTCTGAATCTGAAATTCACATTTGAAGACCAAATAGCTTTGTCTAGAATAAACTTACTAGAGCTTTCACCTCAGAGTCAAGAACTATGTTTTCACACCGAGGACTGCCCTGGAATCTGTGATTCTCCCGTCTCAGCCACCCAAGGACTGGGTTTACAGGTGTCGGTCACCATGCTAGTTTTACATGACTTTATACCTAAAACTCATTTTGCTGTTTAAAAGCCCTTGACAGCTGAATGGATCCAAGAGCCTCCTCTTTAGCTGGAGCTCTGGAATAAGGCTGGCACTGCGCTGGACTCCAGCTTTTGTCACTCCTAATCATGCAGCCTTGAAACCTGGGCACTGCAAGGTGCACGTTCTCCCTGCAAAGAGAAAGAAAAGAATCTTGTTTAAATAACCTCTATCTCTAGCTGATTTAAAATACTTTGACAGATCTATATTTCTATTTGAAAAAAATGAATCAAAAATAATTCAATCAGAAAAGCAACATGTGTTACTAATCAATCGTCTTGCAAGAGAATTAAAATGGTCTTTTTCGCTCCCCTGAAATCTACTGATAATTTTTTTTAATCTTATGCCATTCATTGAGATCAGATGCATTTACTCTGCTTCAGATCTTGGAATTACATAAATAATAAAGTCCTCCAGGCAGATGGCATGGGAGGAGTGGAATGTGTAACAATATAATCAGGAGAAAAATCTATATTTAATGCAAAGCATTCTCACACTGTAAAGTAAGATGAATTTTAAACCCTCTCTTCTCTGTGGCCAGGTCATTCCACTGCTAATGTTTTTCCTTGTATTCAATCTTGGGCCATTTAATCTGAGACGATGTCTTATTTTCTTTGTTTATGACTTTGGAAATTATTATAACAAGACACATGAAAGGGGAGGCCGAGCAACCATAAATGGACAAAACAGTCCTCAGAGCAAGTAGAAATGGGGCCAATCATATTTTAACTTGATAAACTTGATAGACTCTTACTATTTCCTAGTGAGCTCAGTGATGATTTTTCTTGTTTCAAAACCTGTGACAGCCTTCGCTTGTGACCCTCTTTATTGCTGGGATTAGCTGAGGTCTATCAATTCTAAAACTCCAGCTCTGTCCAAGGCATGTTGGCTTTAATCACCTAAAGCTGAACAATGCAAGAATTCCATCATGTACCTTTGTAGTTATGATTGGTTTTAAAACGGCACCGTAGTTCACGGGACTGACCTAAGCCCGCAAAAAATGCAAACTTCAGGAGGCTGTGGAATAGAAGCCATGCCTTGTGTTTTCTCTAAACTCTGGGCTGTTACTCACCACCCCAAAGTCTAAACAGAGAGCAGCATTGTTAAACTTACAGAGGGGTGGTGATGCTTGCCCATGGCCTTGGGTTGTCTGGATGTGGAGTTGTTTTTAATGGAAACTCATGGTTGAAATCTGGTTTGTTGCTAACATTTAATTTTCATGCGTACCAAGAAATGCCATCAGATTTGCCTATCTGTTATTAAAGCTGGGTCTACAGATGTCTCGGTGCCTCTGAAGGAGGTCATCTTCTAGCAGCATAGGGAAGGTGCCAAGTGCCTTTGCTACCTACACTTAGACAGTGCTAGGAAGGAGTGATGGGATTTGGCATATTTCCCCAGGGAGGCCAACGTGAAAGAGAAATGACTTCTTTAGGCCAAAGGAGTCCACTAGAGCTCAGCCTGTCCTCCTGCTCAGCAAGACAGACGTTGGGGTCTAATGTTTTGCACTGAATCTAGAGCATTTGGTGAACATTCCAGTAGTATTGTCTCCTATGCAAAATGGAAAAGTCAGTCCAACTGGCCCTTGGCATCCAAGGAGCAAGCCTACAATCCAAGTACTTGGGAGACTGAGACAAGAAGATTGCAGGTTTGAGGCCAACCTTAGCAACTTAGCAAGACCTCATGTCAAAATAAAATAGGGCTGGGGTGTGGCTTGGAAGTAGAATTTCCTTAGATTTAATCCCCAGTAAAACACATACACACACACACACACACACACACACACACACACACACACTATACAGTAGTGTGTGGAGGAGGATAGGGGTAGGTCCCATTAAAACAGTGTACCACTTTATATAAGGGACTCGAGCATCCTAGGAGTTGGATGTGGGGCAAGGAGTCCTGGAACCAGTCCTCTGTGGATGATGAGGGTGACTATGATCGTCTTTGGAAGGAGTAGCAGGAGTATAACTCCTGGGCAAGCAATTAGCTCAGGCATGCAGGATAGACTGCAGAGGCACTGACCACTGCAAATGTGCAGGGCTGTTGTGTTTGGAGGGACATGCAGAGGCAGGCTCCCAGTCCCAGACTCACATGGTCTATGGTCGGCACAGCTGGATACCAAGGACCAGGGAGGTTTACTGACCAGCAGAGCCAGAGAGCCACTGCCACCATGCAGGATACAGGTGTCTCCAAGGGAGGAGGTAGTTGCTATGCCTTGAGGTGGTATTACTCTCCTCTGCCTCCTGACACTTGTGTGTGTGTGTGTGTGTGTGTGTGTGTGTGTGTGTGTGTGTTGTGTGTATGTGTATGTGTGTGTAGTACTGGGGATGGAATCTACCTCTGAGGGGTGTTCTACCTCTCAGCCCATTCCTGTTTAATTTTTTAAAATTATTTTGAAACAGAATCTCACAGAGTTGCTGAGGGTTGTTGAGGCCTCAAAATGCTGATCCTCCAGTCTCAGCCCTCCAAGGACTGGGATTACAGATGTGTACCAACGCTTGCCCCTGATCAAGCCTTTGAAGCCTCCGTCCCCCTGTGTGAGACACAGTGGTGTGTGATAGGGCCTGAAACTGTGTATTAAGTTTGAGCAATGGTTCTGATGCAAGCCATGTTTGAGATCTACCTCTCCAAGGCATGATTTCTTGCTAAAAATCACACATTAATAAAAAGAGAAAGAAAAGAAAAAAATGAATGGATTAAATACAGCTATGTGCCAAATAGGAGGATCAGGAGGGATGGAGTGCACACAAGTTCTTAGAAATCAATAAAATGGAAGTTTTCAAACATCATGGCCCTCAGGTACCTGGAACTTTCTTTCAGTTTGAACCCCTTGTTTCTCTACCACAGCTGCTGACTTGTAGCAGTGGCCTGGAGACAGGAGATGAATTTGTGAAATCAGCATCCCAGTTAAATCTGATGCGAAGGGCACAACACTAAAACTATGACAACACAGAAAACTGTGACCTTAACAAATACAATTTTGAAGGAAGATTTATTTCTCATTTAGGTCTGTGCATTTGATGCATGCCTGGCTAAAAACAGGCACACAAACCAACAGAGTAGAAGAGAAGACACAAAGACAGACACAGCAATCTGATCATTGGCAAAGGCTTGAAAAACATCACTGGAGAAAATAAATCCTTTTTGGCAAGTGCACTGGGAAACTAGATATCCCTTTTTTAAAGAGACCTATGTAGCATTTATTTAAAATATTATTGAATTCTTAAACAATTTTAGACTTTTTCAACGTGAAAGGGTATCTCTATGAAAGAGGATGAAACTATATCACTATTTCATAGTGCACAGAAATAAAACAAATCAAAGACCTAGGAATAAGAGCAAAATCCGCAATTCCTAGGAGAAAACAGAGGGGACTAATCCCAACATGTTGATGCTGGCAATGACTTTTTGACTTTCTGAATAGGAGTCCTATGGCTCAGGAAATAATACCAAGAATCAATAAATGATCTGGTATCACATTTAAAAGATGACTAAAGCTTTCTTCTATAAGAAATGGGATGGGAGATGCAACCTGATTTATTTTAGCTATTTTTAACACATTTCTTGTACATACGTTTAAATCTCAAGTCAGTCGACTAACTCGGATTTGTGACTGAGTCCCCAGCCATTGCTATCATGTGCAATAAGAGATGTGCTTATGTTGTTTGCCTCATCTATCTTCATGGATATGTTGAGGTCAGTGTCTGAAACATTGAGTCACCTGCTTTTTCCTGATGTCCAGAAATTTCTAGCTGGCAAATTACTGCATTCTTTCCCATCATCTTTGGGCTCAGAATCCATTTTCGGACACTTTGCTCTCTGTCCCCTGTCTCTTAAATCCTGAAGCCCTTAAAATTTCACCTTGTTTCAGGGCTCAATAATATTATCAACCTAAACTAGTTAGCATTGCTCCTAGAAAATATAAGGAGCAGTATTTTAAGGAAAATACTATGGTTAAATCTTTTAGGAAATATGGCACCCTAAACAGAAGGGATGGGGAGATTTCCCCAGTGTCACTTGAAGAGTTTGACGTATGTCATCTCATTTAGTGCTAAACATGACTTTTAGAAGAGAAAAATGAAAGTTCAGAGAGATAAAATAATTTATCAAGGTCACATTGAAACTGATAATCAGTGCTTTCTTCCTAATCCCAATCCCATCCTCTCCTTTTTATTGGTGCATATTAATTATACAGAATATGGGTTTCATTGCACACACATAAAAGACCAACTTGATCAGTTTTACTTCCCAATACCTCATCTGCCTTATTCTTCTTTCTCCCCCTAATTTAAAAAGTATTAAAGACGTAACCTATAGAATCAGAATCAGCTGTTAGTGTAAAACATAGGGGAAATACTTCAATATAGGGACAAAGACTTCCTGAATAAGACCTCTATATTCAGGAAATTAGAGAAAAAAATCCATAAATTGGGCACCACCAAAATAAAACTTTTGTGAATAACAAAACAATTAGAGTGAAGACAATTGACAGAATGGGGAAAAGATCTTTGTCAACTATTCTTCAAACAGAGGATAGAGGAGTGTATAGGGAGCTCAAGAAACTCAACATTAAAAATGTCCATCCTCAGCGGGTGGCGCACACACACGTGTAATCCCAGTACTTGAGAGGCTGCGAAAGGAGGAGCCCAGGTTTGTGCAGCAAACCTCAGCTGTTTACTGAGGCCCTCCACAAATCAGTGAGACTCTATTTCATGACTCAGCACTCCAGAGTTTGTATAGTACTTTCCATAAAGTTAACTATACTGATTCATAACAATAACCACAGAAGAGAAGAATAACAGATTCTCTTTTTATTTTTATTCCCATTTCACTGAAAAATAAGTGAAGACGTCAAGACATGCAGCAACTTGTTCATTTGAGAGTCATTCAAAAAACAAGAGTTTAGCCAGAATTATCCTATTTCAAAAAAATAGTTCTGAAGGTATATCTCGAGGCAGAAATCCCCTGGGTTCAATCCCCAGTGCAATAAATATATATGTGTATATATGTAACCTCAAAGGACTAGTGTTATATACCACTAAATATAGATTACAATTTATGGGTGGTGTTTCTCTGCTTCATTTTTTAACATTATTTCAATATTCCACAATAATCAGAAATTCTATTTTGCTAAAAAGTCAATATCATAATGTATTTTTGACATATTATATAAGTGTGCGTGTGTGTGTGTGTGTGTGTGTGTGTGTGTGTGTGTGTGTGTGTGTTTGCTTTTATTTCTAGAGATTGAATCCAGGGGCATTCTACTTCCAAGTTATGCCCTTAGCCATTCTTATTTTTTATTTTGAAATAGGGACTTGCTAAGTCACTGAGGATCTTGCTAAATTACTGAGGCTGGCCTCAAAGTTGCAATCTTCACATCTCATCTTCCCATGTACTGGGATAACAGGCTTGCCCCACTGTGCCTAGTTAATGCATACTTTTGAAGAAAGAAATAGCCATGCTTTTGAGAGAGCTTTTGCACCAATGTATACTTTAGTTAGTATATAGTAGTCAGTAGTAGCTCTGTAAGAAAAAAAGAAAAAGGAATTGCTGACCTTGAAGAAGATACAATCTATGTGCCTTTGAAGATGACCTATTCTACTCAAGGAAGCAATCGTGAGACATCTAGAGAATGTATCAAAACAACAAAATTTGAAGGATGGGCAGCCAGGTGCCTAAAATGATTCCACCTAGAAGGTAAAGGGCCACTGGCCAAAGCCCATTTGGGAGGCAGGGCTTTGAACTAACATGTGCAATGGGGAAAACATATATGCCAGTGGAAAGCAAGACAAAGTTTCCAGGAGAAGGAGGGATGAGCTCTTGATAAGAACAGAAAAAAAACACTATTTTGGAAAGATACCTAGGGGTATTATAGCTGGGTCATATGATGATTCTATTCCCAATCTTTTGAGTAAACTTCATACTCATTTCCATAGTGGTTTCCAAAATAATTAAAGTCAGAATTTACTATAATGATCCATGTATTATTCATGTTTATATCAACACAATTTACAGAAGCCAAATTAGAGAACCATTCTCAGGGTTATGGGTTAGATATGGAATGTTCCTTGAAGAGCTCATGTAATAATATTCAGTTCATATAATTAATACAACTCAGGAGGATTATATTCTCATCAGTGAATAAATCTGTTTAATGGATTTATAGAGTGGTAACGTGGATAGGTGGGGCGTGGCTGGAGGACGTAGGTACCTGGGTTGTGGCTTCATTAATGACCATATTTTTCTTAACTCTCTCTTGCTTCTAGTCTCCTGAATGTGAGAGCCTTGCTCTCTCCCTCTCTGCTTCCCACCTCTGTGCCCTGAGCTCTACAGACCTGGTCTAACATGGACCAAACATCTAAAACCTCCAAGAACCATGAGAACATAAATACTCCTTCCTCTATGTTGTGTGGTCAGTTGTTTTGAGTTACAGTAGTGGGAATACTGAAACACAAAGCATTCATCAACAGACAAATGGATAAAGAAAATGTGTTGTATACACACAATGGAATTTTACTCAGCCATAAAGAAGAACAAAATTATGCAATTTGCATCAATGTCTACAGGTGGATTCACAGAGTATTAAGCTAAGTTCGAGTAGCCAATCTCAGAGCATCAATGACTGCGTGTTTTTTAAAATGTGTGGAAACTGGAGATAAAATAAAAAACAAAAGTGAGTTCAGGTAAATGAGGAGAGAGACTAGTAGTAGAATGAAAGGGAATTGGAGGTCGAAGGTGGGGAGGTGAAAAGCGAGGTTTGATGAAAAAAACAGTTCAAATAAGGCTCCATTTATGGAAGTATCACTTCCAGTCTCGCTAACATTTGCATGGAGTGGGGCAGAGTGGGGCTGGATCACACACACCAAGTGCATGAGCTTGTATGTTTGCACCACTTTAGACCTCACTGTGATGTATAATTACAATATACCAGTAAAAGCATATTAAAATTTAAAAAATATATTTGATTGTATATATATTATATATAGTTTAATTTGAAAAAATATATTTATCTTTTATATATACATATGTATGTATATGTATATATACATACACACACATACTCAAAAGTGTGCATGCATTTATCTGAAAGAAACAAGAAAAGGTTTGTGTATAGAAATAAAGTGATAATTCAGGATTGAACCCATGGGGGGTGGGGGAGAAAGAAAAGAAACGCACTTTACAACCAAAGCACAAAAGGCCAGACTGAAATTTTAATGTACATGATGTACATTCACAAACATATCAAAGTCAATCACTAGGCCAAACATGAGGAGGAAGGGGGAAGGATTGGAGTGGGAATTGGAGAAGGGCTAAATGAGTGTTCTGTGGATGTATGCCTCTACCATTTTGAACCCCATCAAGATGTATAACTACAATGCACCAATAAAAAATTAAAATATATATTATCTTTTATTATGTGTTGGCTTTATATGTTTTGTACCACATTGAAAGCAGTGGAGGTAGACTTGAAGTCCATTGGAAACTGACTTTTAATGACCAGAATTATTATATTATTATTATTATTATTATTATTATTATTATTATTAAACCTAAGGGCATTTTACCTCTGAACAATACCCCCAGCTCTTTTCATTTTTTACTTTGAAACAGGGTCTCACTAGGTTGCTGAGGCTGAATGAGAACTTGCAATTCTCAGATCCTCCTCTCTCTGCCTTCCAGGTATTACAAGCATGTACCAGCAATCCTGGCTATTTTTTTACTTTAATGACTCCAGCTCCCCTACCAGTGTAATACAAGTCTGATCAACACTCAACTCATTGTAGGTGTAGCTCTGTGGCCGTGCCAGCATTACAGAAAAACACACTTAAAATAAGCCAAATTTGATTTAATAGAAAAAGAAAAAAGAACATTTTATTCTCTGGACCTAGTGATACATGCCTGCAATCCAAGTACTTAGGAGGCTAAGACAGGAGGACTGTGGGTCTGAGGCAGGCCTAAGCAAATTAGAGAGACCCTCGTCAATTTAGGAAGCCTTTATTTCAAAATAAAAATAAAAGTATGGTCTGGAGGTATAGCTCGGAAATAGAACACTCTTTGCTTCATTTCCCAGTTTAAAAAAGAAAGAAAGAAATTAAAGTAAAAGGAAAAAAGAACAAAAGAACACTAGTTCTTTCTAACTCATTGTCTGCCACAATTATCCCGCTCACTTTCCTTCTCTCACTTGTGGAGACTCTTTTCAAGCCTCACTCTTGCCATGCAGAGATGCAGACAAGCCACCAAGTGTCGTCTCTTGTCTTAGCAGGACAATAGTTAAAGAATAAATGCTTGGTGAGAAGTTTAGAATACACTGAGCTCTGGGCTCCAAAGGAGGAGGAGAGGCACCTCCAGAATGCTCCATTTGCGAATGAGACTTTGAGTCTAAGACACTTGGGATTTAAGGCTAAAAAATAAAAGGAATGTGACACTCTTCCCCCAGAAGATTGTTTTTAAGTGTTAAACCTCCCACCACAAAGGCCTGATACAATCAGGGTGGAAATAAAAGAGGCATCTGTTCTACTTGATCAGACAGACCACCTACCACATTTCCCTAGCGCTCCCAGCCTCTGACACTTCCAACTCCTTTCTTTACCAAAGGAAACATTGCAGGGTTCCGCAGCCCCAGATGGAGTGCTGACGATTGCGATGTGCCCGCCGTCACCTTGGGCGTCAGGGTCACCTGGCAGTGGTGCTTCATCCTGATCTGGCCTGAAAGTCAGGGAGTCTTGAGACCCAGTGGGCAGGGAGAGAGGCCAAGGACCCCTCTCTTGTCCTCCTCTGTCCTTGTTATACATGCCAGAAGTTAATGTGTAGACTTAGTCTCATCTTTACCCTTTGAAGAATTAGAGATAGACATTGAAAGCCAAGCAGAGCTGGCCGAGATTTTAAAAAACTAAACAATTAACTCAAGATGGGTCAGAGACCTAGAAAGTAGACCAGAAACTTTGCAATTGCTAGAAGAAAACATATGTCCAACTCTTCAACATACAGGTACTGGTAGAGACTTCCTCAATAAGACCCCTAGAACTCCAGAAATAATGGGATAGAACTAAACTCAAAAGCTTCTGCACAGTTAAGGAAACAATCAAGGGTCTGAAGCAAGAGCCTATAGAATGTGAGAACATCTTTGCCAGCTACTTCTCTGATAGATACCTAATATCTATATAAAGAACTTAAAAACTTAACACTAAGAATAAGACAATAAAAATAGGGCAATTGAACTCAATAGACATTTCTCAAAAGAATAAACACAAATGGTCCACAAATGGTGAAAATGTTCAGTAGCACTAGCAATCAGAAAAATGCAAATAAAAAATACACCGAGATTCCAGCTAACTCTGATTAGAATGGCAATCATCAAGAATATAAACAACATTAAATGCTGGCAAGGATGTGGGGAAATAGGAACTCATATACTGTTGGTGTGAATGCAAATTAGTACATCCAGTATAGAGATCAGTATGAAGGTTTGGAAAGCCTTTGCAAAAGACTAGGAATGGAGCCACCATATCACCCGCCTATACCACTTCTTGATATCTTTCCAAAAGAATTAAAGTCCAAGTACAATAGTGTTACATTATATATACCTATGTTTAGAACAGCACAGTTCACAAAAGCCAAATTATAGAACAAACCAGGTGTCTAGCAACAGATGAATGTATAATGAAGACATAGTATATGCATACAGTGAAATTCTACTCAACCACAAAGAACGAAATTATGTCACTTGCATAATTTTGATAATTTTGATGTATAATTACAATGTACCAATAAATGCATATTAAATAATCTAAATAGATTTTCCGTTTCGATTTTGTGGTATGTTTGATTTTTGGTGTTTGAATCTGTTAGAGCCAAGGTCCCTGTTGCAAACTGTGTGAAGAGAGGAAGGAATGGAGACTGGTATTCCGCTATGTGTACTTTGCTACTCAGATACGAGCTCCTCTCAGGAAAGCTAGGAATTTGGAAATGGAATTACTGTCTAGAAAGACAGTTTCACTCTGGGCTCTTTGCTGCTCACCTTGGGACCATTTTCTTAGAGTACATCTTTGCAACTGCCTTTCTCTGTTTGCTCCTGATTTACCTATTGTGGTTAGGCTTGATCTCTATAGTGAAAATAGATTTATTATCATCACTTATATTTGAAGTTTTTTGAGCAAACAGTTTTTTTCTGCAGCAGAGTTTGAATCTTTCAGACACCAAGAGTGGGCTTTATTGAATAGAGGTGGCGGCACATTGCTTCTTAAGGCTATTCAGAGAAAATTTGAGCACTTTGTGTTCCACATCTTGAGTTTTAACAACACTTAGAGCATCCGGTTATTTTTAGCCTAACAAAACTGATTTTCACAGCCAGGTAACCTTTGTTTTTTTTTTCAGATAATTTAATCTTGGGGGAGAGTCACAGGTGCTGAGGAAGTGCCACAGGCTCTTCAGACGGTTTGAAGGACAGCAACAGGACCCATCTCTGAGGCGCTCCTTACCCTGGGCGGTGTTCAGCTGGCCTTCAGCCGGGCCGTCCAGCAGGGCATGCCGAGAAGATGGACATAATGGTGCCTCTCGGCAGATGTGCACTTTAAAAATACACACAGGAAAACCACATCATCCCTTGTCCCAGTTTAGTTTTGCTCAAGGGAAAGTAGTATTTTCAAATCATTTTGATGGAAAGCATCAATTTCCAGGTCAGATAAAATATCTTTAGGTTCATAATGTTCCATCTTATCTGCCAGTGTGTGCCTTGCTGGCCTCAACTGACTCTGCCCAAGGCTACACGTGAGTGAACAGACACTCCTGCCTGTGGGGTTCTTGGGGCACCCGTACTCAGTCCTTTACAGGCTGCCAAGGAAACTGTCCTGTCGGAGACCTCTTGGCACCCTATTGTGTCACACGAGAAAGAAGAAAAAGGGACATTCCAGTACTGACGTCTAAGAGAGATGCAATATGTGGCTATTAATGTGTGTGCTGTAGGAAATGAGCAGCTGCAGAGGTTCCGGGGAGGGGCTTAGGGCAGTATCTCTTCCTCTGGCTTCTGTGGTCCATGGTTCTGGTCCAGGTCTTCACAGCAGTTACACACCCAGAGGAAAGGGTCTCATTGAGATGAATCAAGTCTCGCTGTCTTGAAGACATTAGAAGAAGGTAGAAAACCTCTGCTAAGCTTTCACCAGCTGCCAATTCCAAGCAATTTGACTTAGGAAAACACCTGTAGACAAAATGTGAGAATGAGATAAAACACTTTTAATACTAAGCTTACTCCCATTGTACATTCAAAAATTTTTGGTAGATAAATTGAAAGACATAAAAAAATATAAATGGCCTATGATCCCAGATTGCAGAGCTCATACTCTTGATCCTCAGGTACATTTACCTTCAGCCTTAAAAATAGTGTGCCAGGTGCAGTGGTGCACATCAGCCCAGTATTTAGGAGGATAATACAGAAAGATCATTGTTTCAGGAGGTTAGTGAGACTCAGCAAGACTTTGTTTCAAAATAAAAAAATGAATAAATTAAAAAATAGGGCTGGGGGTATATATTGGAGGTAGAATGCCCCTGGATTCAATCCCCAGTACATACATGTGTGTATGTCTATGTCTATGTGTATGTATACACACACATATGTATATGCATTTATATTTGTGCAGATTTAGTTCATTTTCAATTACACAGAAATATTATTTTTAAAAAGCTATCTTTAAGATGATCTAATATCAGAAGAGCGCTTTAAAATTTTTCAACAAAATTTACCAAATCCTAATTTATATTTTCAATATCTTCTGTGTGTGTGTGTGTGTGTGTGTGTGTGTGTGTGTGTGTGTATTACTAGGGATTCAACCCAGGGGCATTTTACCTCAGAGCTATACTATACCCAGCCTTATATTTTTAACTTTTTCATTTTAAGATAAGGTCTTGCTAAGTTGCAAAGGCCCTCACTAAACTTTATGGCTGGCCACAAACCTGCAATCCTTCTGTCTGAGCCTCCCAAGCGCTGAATGGCAGGTGTGGGCTGCCACAGCCGCGGTCCTCCTGGTTTTGATGGGTCTCCCCCGAGGGAGAGTGGAGTGAAGGAGCCTGGTTATGAGTCAGGTGCTGTGGCAGCGCAAGGACCAGTTCAGCCCCAGTTGGGGTTGATGTCACTGTCCCCAGCTTAGTTTCTGATGGACTTGTCTCTCTCTGAAAGGTATCCCAATTGAAACAGTCAGTTATAAGGTCACCTCATATCAAAGGCAACCTGTTTTCAATTATGCCATACAATCCAGGTGGAAAATTAATTCTCCACTTGGTTATTGAACCTGCTTATCCCAGGAAATATCTTTTTCTCTGATATACAGTTTTTTCGGTGGCTCCTTGGCCATAATGTCACTTATAATTGCCTCTCCCTAGTGCCTTTTAGTTATGGGAGGTGGTCTACGAAGGCTGCGGGGCTCACTCTAACCTGGAATGGCCCTTTGGGGCAGATGCAGGTGGTTGTGAGGAATCTTGCCACAGTGTGTACTTAAAGAGCAGTGTGCAGGCTATCCTGCCCTCAGTGACATTCAGGTCAGAAGACTGCTGTGAGACCAGCCTCAGACACTTAGCAAGATCCCCAAACTTACCAAGATCCTGTCTCAAATAAAAAATAAAAAGGCTTGGGGTGTAGCTTGGAGATAGAATGTCCCTAGGTTATATCTCCAGTATCAAAACAAAACAAAACAAAAACAAAAACCCCAAACCTATATATATATACATATATATGTGTATATATATAATATATATACATATGCATGTATGTATATATACACTATATATATATGTTTATATATTATATATGTTAATGTTATGTATTTTATATATATGTTTATATTTCATACAGTTTGTGGGGTTTTTGTTCTCTTGAGAAAATAATGTTTTACATAGTTGTTTTATTGCAATCTCTTGATACTAATCCTTTGTTAGTTTTAAGGACTGTGAATACCTTTCTCCAGTTTGAAGCTTGTCTTTGGCCTAATTTAAGATGTCATGTAATGAACATGGTTTTTGAAGGAAACTAATATCATCAAGTAGGTCATTTTTTGTTATGTTTGGCACTTTTTTTGTGTGTCTTGTGGAGGAAACATTTCCCTATTCTGAGGTCATAGAACTGCTCCCTTACATTTTTTTTTTTTGCTGAAGATTTAAAGAAGTTTATTAGAAAGATAGAAATACAGAAAATAGAAATACAGCCCCATGCCAAAATGGCATGGGGGGTGACTCGAAATGAATATACCCTCCCTTACATTTTTTTTCTGAAAGTTTTAAAGTTTTACTTTTGACATTTAAGTTCTTAATCCATCTGGATTTAATTTCTGTATAGGGTAAAAAGTAGGAAATCCATTTTCATTTTTTTCCATATGAATAACCTATTTTTCCAGCTCCATTTGTTAAACTATGCTTTTCTTTTCTCCTTTATCAATGTCACAATCACTCCACAAAAAGTCAAGAAAAATTCCCCAAAGTTCACTCTCCCTAATGTTAAATTTAAAATTAATACCAAGCAGCCGGGCATGGTGGCGCACGCTTGTAATCCCCGCGCTTGGGAGGCAGAGACAGGAGGATCTCACAGGTTCGAAGCCAGCTGTGCTGGCTTAAGAAAGACCCTGTTTCCATATAAAAATATAAAAAAAAAATAGGTCTGGGAGTGTAGCCTGGATGTAGAAGCGTTCCATCCCCAGTGCCAGTGCCACCAAAATAATAGTAATAACAACAATAATACCAAGTAAACATTATCACCTGAATATATTTGTTTGTTTTTTTCCATTATTTTGTTTTGTAGTGCTGGGAATGGATAAAACTATCATGACCTCAATTCAGTGTGTGTGAGGTGACAAGTCAGGACATTTGTACCCATTGGATCACAGTACAGTTATGGATTAGATGGATTAGATGTCTATTTATCTAAGCTTTATAGCGACCTCAAAGGCTACAGAAGGTTAAATGGATGCTTTATATAGACCAAAGGGATGTTAAATATTTCCAAAGGGGTTAGGGTTAGTGTTCTAGAGAAGAATGACAGTCCTTGATCTCACTCTTTTAGTGGGAAGTAAAGTAAATGGAGATGTTGTTCAACATTAAAAGTGAAAAAGAGTGGGTGTGGTGGCACATGCTTGTCATCCCAGTACTTGGGAGTCTGAGACAGGAGGGTTACAGGTTCAAGGACAACCTTATCAACCTAATGAGACCCTGTTTCAAAATACAAAGATAAAAAATAGGGCAGGAGGTGTAGCTTCGAGGTAGAATAAGCAAAAAGGAAAGATGGCCCACTGGAAAATGAGGGGTGGCATCCCCTTGGGACGGTGCCTTCTCTTTCCCAGGAGTACCGTGCATTGACATGGTCAGTTCCCCTCTTTGTCACTGTGAGTGTCTGTATCACGTTCACCAGAAGCATTCCTTTTTCTCAGAGGAAGAAAGGCACTGCATTCCCAGAGCTGTGGACCCTGAGCAGTCTGCTCTCACGTGTCCTTGCCCGGGTGCAATGGTCTGCTTTCTCATCATCCTGAGGCATTGAGTTCATGTCCTCCTAAGTATTCTCTAGGCATATAAGCAGTTTCCAATAAAGGCTATAATTTTTTGTTAGGAAATTGCTTTGTTTGTACCTTTAGGAATGGCTTTTAACATCAGTGTGGAACAGGCAGAAACACAGACTCAGAACCACCTGGCTCTAATTTAGAATCTCACCCTTCTCGTTAGCTGCAGGATGGTGATGGTTTTGACATAGAATGTCTCCTGGAGAGCTCACGCATTAATGATCAGAGGTGGTGTAATTGAACCATGAGGGTTCTACTCTCATGACTGAATGAATCGTTGTAATGGATTTATTGGGTGGTAACCTAGGCAGGTGGGGTCTGGCTGGAAAAGGTAGGTCACTGGGGGTGTGGCCTTGGAATTATCTTTGGTCTCCCCTCCCCAGACGCTCGCCCTCCCACCCTCCAGTCTCTGTGAGCTGTTTCTCTGATCTCTGCACCATGCTCTGACTCTGCAGACGTCATCTAGCTTAATATGAACCGAATCCTCGAAATCTCCCAAACTGAGCAAACAAATCTCCTTTGTCCAAGTTGCACGATCATGTTATTTTTGTTCACAGCAGTGAGAATACTGGCTGAAACAAAGACTCTGGGGAAGTAATTTATAGTAGAGATTGTCATGGCTTTTCTGTAAAGGATCTAATAGTATCTAGTGTAGGCTTTGTGGACAAAATAGTCGCTATCACTCAATTCTGCTACATTGTGAAATGAGCCATAGAAAGACACATTTAAAAATGTTCCTACAAGGCTTTACTTATAGATACTGACATTTGAATTTTGGCATCATGAAGTATTAAGGTGTCACAAAATAGTAATGTATCATGAAATAACGTTTTGAAGTTTTTTCCAATCATTTTTAAATGTAAACATTTTTAGTTCTCATACTATAAAAAAGAAAAGAAAAAACAGACAGCAAAGCTGAGTATGGTGGTGCATATCTGTAATCTCAGTAGTTGGGAGGCTGAGACAAGAGAATTGCAGGTTTGTAGCTAGCAAAACCCTCAGCAACTTAAAAATACCAGTTCAAAAGAAGAAAATTTTAAAGGGTGTAGCTTAGAGGTAGAATGCAAAAATAAAAGTAAGAAATGGAAGAAGGAAGAAAAAAGGGGGGGGAGGGAAGAAAGGAAGGAAGGAAGGAAGGAGAGAGAGATAGGGGGCAGATTTGACTCCAAAAGAGTAGTTTATCAAGCCCCCAGCCTACAGTCTTCATTTGGCTCATGTGCAAAATTCAAATCAAGCCCTTCAAATCCTGGCATTGGGTATTATGGGTATAAAGCAGTGAGCTGCTTCTCCCAGAATTAGCTGCACAACAGGACCTAAACACAATGTGTCTTTTATATTTAAAAGTTAGAAATGGGTTAATCGACTCACTAAATACTTATCATTCCTTTCTGCGTCCAGCAGGACACACAGTGTGGGTGCAGCCATGAGCAGTATATGCACAATTCCCCCTCTCAGTGTGCACACTTTAGCAAAAAGAGGACACATATATGATAAAGAGGAAAAATTATATATAAAATTATATATGATGACAAAGAAAATGCTGGGGAGAAGAATCAGGAATAGCTATGAGAGAGAAGATCAGGCTGTGGCTTTCAACTCTGGGTGCATCAGCACAGAGATGGGATTTGAGCCCTAAGACACTGAGACCATCAAGGCAGTGAGTGTATATGGCAGAGGAAAGAGAGCTGATGCTGGACCCCTGGGCGACTCTGTTACTTAGCTGTTGGGGAGATGCAGAGGAAATGCCCAGTGAGATTCAGGGGGAGGATGCTCCTTTTAAATCCAGGTGTTAAAAAGGGGGAAGGCTAAGGGGAGGGAGAAACCACCACATACATATACATATATACATATACATATATATACATACATATATATATATATATATATATATATATATATATATATATATAGTGTTCAACATCATTAGCAGTCAGGGAAATGCTGATCAAAACTACAAAGAGATTCCATTTAACTCCAGTTATAATGGCAATCATCAACAATGTAAACAGTAATAAATGCTAGTGAGGATGTGGGGAAATAGGAACTTTTATACACTGTTGGTGGGATTGAAAATTAGTAAAATCACTACAGAGATCAGTGTGGAGGTTCCTCAAAAGACTAGGAATGGAACCACCATATGACCCAGCTATACTAGTCGTTATACTAGTCCTTGGTATCTTTATTTATTTATGTTTGGTGGTACTGGGGATGGAACCCTTCTACCTCTGGGCTACACTCCCAGACTTATTTTATATTTTATTTGGAAATTGGGTCTCTTAAGCCAGCAAGGTTGGCTTCGAACCTGTGCGATCCTCCTGTCTCTGCCTCCCAAGCGTCTCGGTATCTTTTCAGAGTCAAAAGAATTAAAATCAGAATACTATACTGATCCATGCATACCCGTGTTTATAGCAGCACAACTCACAATATCCAAATTATGTAATCAACATAGGTGTCAGTAGAAAGATGAATGAATTAAAAAAATGTGATTTTTTACTCAGCTATGAAGAACAAAATTATATCATTTGCAGCAAAATAGATGGAACTAGAGAATGCTATGCTAAGTGAGACCAGCCAGGCTCAGGAAGTCAAAGGCCATCTGTTTTCTCTCGTGTGTGGAAACTAGAGAGAAAATAGGAAACAAAAGGGATTTCAGATAAGAGAAGGGAGAGACTAGTAAAATAGTGGAAGTGGACTGGGGAGGGAGATGTCTTAGCATCTCACTACCATAATTCAAGGACTCGACCAAGTAACTTAGAGGAAAGGAGATTCATTTGCTCAGGGTTTTGCTTAGAGATTTTGGGGTTCAGTCCAAGTGAGGCCACGGAACATGGGCCTCAGGGCATGGTGGCTGGAAGTGGAGAGGGGGAGCATAGGCTTTACTCTCACATCACGGAGGCTAGAAGCAAGGGAGAGGAGAGAGGGAGAAGAATCATACAATCCCCAAGCCACACCCCCAGGGACCCACCACCTTACCAGCTCAGGCCACCTCCATACTGCTCAGACTCAACTAGATCAACTCCAAACACAAATTTATAAGCTTTACAAGGGGCCATATTATATCTATCTATAACAGGAGTTGAGGCCAGAAAAATGATGCTTGAGGAAGGAAACAGTTCAAATGATGTATATATACCAACCTCACTAACCTGCATGGGAGGAGGGGAAGCCGTGGGACAAGGGGCATGGTGCGACCCAGTGCTAAGGACATGCGTATTGCTTTCAACCTCACTATGATGTCTAATTACAATGCACCAATAAAAGTATATAAAAAATAAGAAAACTCTTGTTTGGTCCAGCAAGGTGCAGCCGCGGTGAATTTAATGACACGGAGATCACTGGTTGCCTTGCCAGCTTTGACCGGTATATGGGTGGATGAAGCCTGACTGGCTCCAGAGAAGAGGAGGCAATGAACAACTCAAAAGGACTGGAGCCTCCGTGTGAGGATCTGCCCTGTGAAACATGACAGAGATGCGAGATGGACAAGGACTCAGGGCTCTTCTTACTTATTTGTAGAAATAAATAGCTTGTTAATTTGTGAATGGGAATGATCCAAAAGGGAGGGAAACGCTGATCCCACAGAGGTGAGATTACAGTGAGGTGAGATTACAGTGAGGTGTCGCCATGGTGGAGACGCCAGTCTACCTCCATGAGGAGTAAGAGAACCTGTCCACAGAAATAAAATGGGACCGGAGGAGGTAGCAGAGTTTCCGGGGGGTGGGTATGCAAACTGACGGAAACTTCTGGAACATCTCTTCTGGTCATTTTTATTTTCTTGGTGAAATAAGACTTTAGCTGGCAGGATAATGGTCGTGTGGTGTTGGAGGAAGAAGACATCTGAACGACTGTGAATTTTGATTGTTGGAATGCATTTGGGCGGAGTTTTGCAGGTGGAGTACATGAAGGGTTTATGCGTGGCCTCTAGGGCATCCATGGACCCTACGACTCGATGGCTAGTTTTCTCCAAAGATGCATTTTTTCTGAAAAGGAGTATCTAATACCCTTCAGGTTATCTAATGGGTTCATGACCCAGACAGATTAAGAAAAAGAAAAGCCAAACTGAAGCACAATGTATCCAACAATGAAGGATTGCTGCCAGGGTGTGGAGTCAGGAGGCTTGTGGCTCCCTGCTCTGAAGAAAAGTTTGGCAACCATCTTTGCCTACGAGGTCACTTTCCATGTTTGTAAACAGAAAAAGATCTGTGGCTAGAGACCAAATTCAGAGGTCTAGGTACAGAGTCGTTCAAAGGGAATTGTGGGCATCAAGAGGTATCCACTCAAACAGGGGTCATGGAAGTTAAGGCCCAGTGCAAGAGTTCAAAGGATGGGTCAGGCCAATGCTTTGTGGCTCCGTGTCCAATACTCACCGCTACCACCATCACTACCCCTGATCCCCCGAACTTTTGCTTACCTTTGAGGATGCTGAACCATATTCAGACAAAACCCAGCAAAGTAGGGTGGTGCATTCCTGTAATCCCAGTACTTGGGAGGCTGAGACAAGAGGATCACAGGGTGGAGTCTGGCTTTAACAACTCAGTAGTGAGTTCCTCAGCAGCTTAGTGAGACACTATTTCAAATAAATAAATAAATAAATAAATAAATAAATAAATAAATATATATACAAAGGACTGGGGGTATATGGGTTCAATTCTTGGTAACAACACACACACACACACACACACACACATATGAAGAAGAAAGAAAAAAAAACTTTGGTTCAAATGTGAAACAAACTTTCTATTTTCAGAAGATTATGTAAAAATATCTCATTGGAAAAATCATTAATTTGATTGCTTTTACTTTATATTTTTTGTTTTAAAATGTATTTTAATGTAATTAATTTTGCATTTCCAAAAGATGTTATATATGGAGGGAAGGTAGTTTATGTAGAATAATGAACATAGAGATTGAAATAAACTTGCAATTTATGATGAAAATTAATTATATCACATAGAAACTAATTATTTGTGGAACTTAATGTTTGATTATTTTTTCTAAAACTGAAGAAGAAGAAGAAGAAGAAGAAGAAGAAGAAGAAGAAGAAGAAGAAGAAGAAGAAGAAGAAAAATAAAATAAAGCATGGTTGTTCATTAAGATCCTTTTTATATTAAAAACAAACAACAAAAAATAGCTGATCTTCACTTGACACTGATATGTATTTTTGTACTTTTATTTCAAAGCTCAAGTGAAAAAAAGACTGTTTAGCCTAATTTTTGTCTTTGGTATTATTAAAAGGCGGGGGGAAGGCCAATTCTAGGAGATGTTATTTACCAAGTAAGGCTAAAGCCAATTGTCATGTCCAAGTTATAAAGCCCTTATGAAAACAGCAACTTATAATGGAAATCCTGACCCACTTCAGCTCTGGTAAGGCAGTATGATTCAACAATAATAACAATAATAATAAATCTGGTTTTCCTATATTCAACCTCATACCACATTCTTGCTGTGAGGAAAATCAATTTATATTTCCAAGGAGGAATTCCAAAGTAGAACTGGGTATTTTTCATGACTGAACTGAACTGACAACCTCTTCACATTCTATTTTAGAGATTTTCCTACATGTTTACATTTGTTATTTTTCAAGTTAATAAATTAGCAAAAACACTTCACAGTAAAATCAAACTTTCTACTTCATCCTAAAGTAAGTTACAGCCATTCTAATTAAATTAAGGTATGTCTACAATTCCTTTTATTAAATATTCCATTTTAAAAAACCTTTTTTCATAGCAAAGTATGCACTTGCTTTAGTCTTGGCATTTTTCTCCCTCACTGCCGTCATTCGATTGAGGCATTTACTTTGAAATGACTGCCAACTATTTTTGCCCAATACCGCAATAACAATGCAGTAATGTACGAGTGATTTATCCTCGTAAGTTTATAGCGGCTGCGCCTGCATGGAAAGCTCTCAGAAGTTCAAACAGGAGGAGGTTCGCTTTTTTATCTTCAATTACAAGTCAGCACTAATAACGTGGTGTGTGCCTTTTGCAGATATAAACACCAACAATTAACCAATTGGTTGTTTTAACTGAAAAAAATAATAGAGGCTATAACACAAATATTTATGTCCATGCCCGCTCATAGCTACATAGGTGGATACAACCCTACATGTATAGACACTAATTACTGTTTCTCTCATTTTAATAAAGGTTTTTAATAGACACATTTTTAAAATTTAGTCAACGCAAGTATTATGTCTTTGAAAGTGTTTTTAAAAAGTTTTATTCACACCATTAATATAAGCATACCTTCTTTGGATTGAAGAACCATTAGATTTCATTCCAAATAATGAAAAGGAATGCATTTTCAAATTTGTCTCCAGTTTTACTTCTCTGTGTGGCTTAAAAGAAAAATCCGCAACAAAGGGAGGGAGTAAAGCTTGTGTGCTTCGGTTCCAAAGACTGAATGCTTATTTAGAAAGGTCACTGTATCCAACAGACAGATTGCCAGTTCTTTGGAATTTTCCTTTCTTGCCCCTTCTATGGAAACAGAGAGAAACAGAAATCATCTTCCTTCGGGAGGCATTAGGTAGAGACCACCCAGGGCAGAGCTCACTTAGTGCTCAGTGACCTTCTGCTAGACACACAGCAAAGCAGAGAGGAAAACCTCCAGACACACCCCACAGCGTCTCCAAGACTTCTCCACTTCATCATGCTCTTAAAGGGCTTCAAAGGCACTGGAGCGGCTGATTATTTTAAAAACAAAGCAAGACCAAACTGGGCTGACCCTACCCAGAGCCTCAGCCAGTGTTTTCTGACCCCTTCCTCCCACTTTGCCCATTCTATTTATGGAGGGCGATGATCTGTTTTCTTTTCTGAAAGAGCTGTCAAGGCGGTGGTTTCCATGAGACTCTGGATCACCAACGTGGACCCCTAAGAAATACAGACATGCGTTCACGTTTGCTGCCTCTGTTTCATGTGCTGAGAGTGGCAGCCAACCCTCTGCCTCATACAAAGACACTGATACGATGTGGCTCTGAGGTGATGTCCAGGGCACAAGCAGGGATGCGTTCTGCATCAAACTGAGACCCACCCAAATCAATAGCGTGCTGTGCCTGGAATTACCAGGGCAGAAGTTTAGCTGAAAAGCTTGATAGTAACTTTAATTGCAATAAAGCAATTGGATGACTTCAGACACCTTTCACATTTTTGCGCTGTTTTTTTCTTTTTCCACAAACTAATTTTAATACCACTCAGCAAAGGAGGGAAGAAATAGTGTTCGCAGTTAAATGCCCTGAATACAGAGCAGAGGAAAGACAGGAATGGATCTCAAGGCAGATGAGTGAACCAGAGTACAGACTTCAAATCTGCATCACTCTAAGTTGAAAAATATCTAATGTCAAATTCCAAGGCACCATCCATGTCTTCTTAAACTAGAGAAACACCAGACTGAAAATAAGAAATTGCCCAGTGCCCAGTCCTATGTATACTTTTATTCTAATTCACCATGGTTTCTAAACTTAAGACAACGGTATATAAATCATTCAGCTTTTAAAGTCAACAAAAGATATTTTAATATTAAAATAGCTATATGTGTAAAATTTACATGACTTTTAAAAACAGAAGATGAAGTGAACATTTTTCATTACAGAATAATCCTTACCCCAAAACCTCACAATACCAAGCCACAGACAGGAAATATTAAGTATTGTATTTGGATTCTGTGAACTTATTAATTTGGGGGGTAGAAAAAGAAAGTAGCAAAAAACATTTTAAAGCACCTACATAAAATCTTGCAGAGTATATACTCTTATATAGTTCTTAACAGATGTAGGATGTCTATAAATTATCAAATATTACTTGGAAATTTGATAACATTCTTCAGAGTAACTCATTGTGCAAAGATGAGTACATAGATAAATTTTAATATATGCTTCAACAAATTTTAATATATGTTTACTATATCTTCAAATTTTAATATATGTTTCAATAGATAAATTTTAATGTTTCAAATTATTGATAATAGTTTGCAATATAATATACATAGTTGGCCGGTTGCAGCTAAGGCAGTTCCTGGGGAAACACTGGTAGCTTTAAGTGCCTATATAAGAAAAGATAAATTATAAAGTGAATGAGTCCAAGTTTATAGTCTAAGAAACTAAAAAAGAACAAAATGAATATAAAAATGTAAAAGAAAAGAAATAAGAGCATAGAGTGCAGAAGTCAAAAAAGTAAAAGAATATTAGCAGATCCACAAGTGGTATCTAGTTACAGATCAATAAAATAGATAAATTTCTAGTAAATTCATTTTTTGAAAAAGGGAGAAAATGTACAACCTCTAGAGATTAGGAAAAAAATGAAGATTATAACAATAGTAAGGAAATACAAATAGAATATTATAAACATTTATATAATGATATAAATATTGGTAAAAGAAATAATTTCTTGGAAAGCAAAACATGATGATGATGGACAAATGTCTTTACTACAGGTTAAAGAGAAAAGCTATATTTTTACTTTCAATGCTAACTAATGCAATAAAACAAGAAAAATAAATCAAATTTACAAAGAATGGTAGAGAAGGCATTTTCAAATAATATGTTTATCTAAATAGAAAGTACTAAAAAATCTATAAAAAGACACTTAAATTAATAAGTGCATTCTACATCATTTATATGCAGCACAGAAGACCTAAAGTAGTCAAAATTGTTTTGAAATGTAAGAACAAAGTTTAAGGTTTTAAACTCTCTGATTTTCTGACTTAATATAAAACTACTGAAAATAAGACTATGAAATTGACATTAAAAAGGAACATACAGATGAGTGTCTCAGGACAAAAGTCACACCACTAATTATAGTAGCTGCCAGTTTGTGTGGGTGTTGAGCACATGAAATGTAGCTAATGTGGACTGGTATGTGCTATAACACCTGGTGCAAATACATATCAAATTGGGAAGACTGTAAAAAATAAATGTGAAATACCTCATTGGTGACTATTATATTGACTGGTGACTATTATATTGGCTGATAAAATAATGACATTGGAGACATATTAGGCTAAATAAAACATTTCAATAAAATTAATTTCCCATCTTCTATTTTTAGCTTTTATATAGCTATTTTTAAAAGTAAAATTATGTATATTACTAACACATTTGAATTGGTTGAATAAAGAGTCAAAACTATAATTAATAAACTTTTTTTTTCAGGTCTGGGGATGGAACCCAGAGCTACACCTTCTGCTCTAATTTTTATTCTTTATTTTGAAACAGGGTCTCACTAAGTTGCAGAGGGCCTCACTAAGTAGCTGTAGCTGTCTGCAAACTGCGATCCTCCTGTCCAGCCTCCCAAATGCTGGGATTACACCCAGCTAATAAACTTTCATAAAGTCATCAACAAGCCAAATATGGTGGTTCTTGCCAGTACTGAGGAGGCAAGAGCAGAAAGATGACAGGTTTAAAGACAGCCTCAGCAACTTAGCAAGGCTCCCAACAATTTAGTTAAACCTTGCTTCAAAAATTAAGTAAAAAAAAGGAAATGGGTATGTAACTCAAAGGTAGACTTCCCTTGGGATCAATTCCCAGTAACACACACACCATCATCATCATCATCATCATCATCATCATCATCATGGTTTTTTTGAAAAATCTTTACAATATTGACATAATAAAAGGTATAAGAAAACCATTAATTATCAAAAATGCTAAATTAGACTTCATCCAACTTAAAAATTCTGTTCTTCCAAAGAAAAGTCCAAGCCACAGACTGAAAAGAAAAATTATCAGTACATATATCTGACACAAGCCTTATATTCGGCATGTAAGAGACTCTTAAAATTCAATAATAAAAATATTAAACCTCCGGGAAGATGGCGAGTGAGGGAAGCACCACATATTAGTCCTACTAACACTCAGTCTCTATCACCATGAAAACAATGTCTTGACAAATGAAAGTAACCAGTATAAATCTGAACAGAGCACCAAAAATGAAAGACGGCAGAAACAAAAGTAGAAAGCAGAAGATAGAATAGAAAAGTACCCCACCCACAGACTCAGTTGCAAGCATGGAAACCTGCACTTAACACTAGATCCAGCCCCAGTGATACTGGCTGCCTGCATTGACTGAGAGAATATCAGAGACAGGTCCCTTTCAAGAACTCAGGGACCCAGGCTTTCAGCAGAAAGATTCCAGTGCCATTCAGGGCCTACATGGAGAGGGACACCAGGCCAGGGTCCCAATCATTGAAGGAGTCCAAAGAGTTGGGCTATAAACCGACATCATTACTATAGGTTACAGAATAAATAAGAGTGCTTGGAACATGCTCAAGTACCTATTAGAGAATGTGAGCCTTAAACAGCTAAAAGAATCCACACAAACTCAGAAGGACTGCAGGACCAAGTCTGCTCTGTATTCATATATGTGTAGGCTTGAATTATTTTCATGTTATATCATTTTATTTTTTTCTTATTTTGGGGGGTATGTATTTGTTTGCTCTCTTCCCCACCCTTTTTATAAGCTTTTCCTCCTGTATATATCTACTCTTTTATCCCCATCTCTGTCCTATTTTTTCTTTTTCATTGTTTTGTATTAAATTCACTTCATTTCACTATACTAAATATTCTACATTGGTTACTAGAATTCTACTACACATTCACTATCTTTAATCTCTAATATATGTTATCTTGCCAAACTCAAAATCTTGTTCTATTTTATTCTATCTGCTACTTTACTCAGTTCTTGCATTTACTACTTCCTCCTCACTCAACCTTCACCACTGAATACAACACAATTTTCCCTTGTATATGTCACTTACAGAGTGAGGGAAAACAAATGCAACAAAGATACAAACTTAAGAAACCTAAGATCATGAGAAAGAAGAAGAGCAAGGAAGCAATGAACTCCCACAACCCTACAATAATAGAACCCAACAACACAGAATTGCAGAGATCGCCAGAAGGACAAATCAGAAATTTAACAGTAGAGCCGGGCGTGGTGGCGCACACTTGTAATCCCCACGCTTAGGAGGAGGAGACAGGAGGATCACGCAGGTTCAAAGCCAGCCGCGCTGGCGTAAGAGACCCCATTTCAAAAACATAAAATAGGTCTGGGAGTGTAGCCCGGAGGTAGAAAGGCTTCCAGGAACCCCAGTACCACCAAAAAAAAAAAAAAAAGAAAAAAAAAGAAAGAAAGAAAGAAAGAAAGAAAGAAAGAAATTTAACAGTAGAAATTTATGAGATTTTCGAATTTAGAGAGAGACTGAAAGAAATAAAGGAACAATTAAACAAAGAATCTGACACCCTAAGCAGGAATCAGAAAATTCTGAAAGAACTTCACTTTAATGCAATTATTAAAGTGAAGACATAAATACAAACTATAAACAATAAAATACATTACCACATGGAAAATAGAATTTTGCTCTTAGAATATGATAACTCCAAAACAAAACATATAACATACAATTTAGAATAAAACAATTGAACAGCATGAAATGGACATCAAAAAAATATGGGCCTATCTTAAAAGAGCTAACCTAAAATAATAGGCATAGAAAAGGAATAGAAGGTGAAATGAAGGGATAAACAATCTAGTCAAAGAAACAGTTTTAGAAAATTTTCAAACATAGAAAAAGAGGTCAATTCACAAACACAGGAAGCTTATAGAATCTCCGTTAGACAAAATGAGAGAAAAGGTTCACCATGCCACATAATAGTTAAACTGATTAGTGTAGAAGCCAAGGAAAAAATGTTAAAGGCAACAAAATCAAAAGACCAAGCAAAATTTAGAGGCAAACCAATTAGAATCACTCCAGACTTCCCAAACAAAGTCATGAATGCCAGGAAGGCCTGGAGCTACATATTCCAGACTCTGAAAGAAAACTTGTAGCCAAAAATGTTCTACCCAGCAAAACTACCTCTCAAATTCATTGGGAAAATTAAAATCTTCTACGACAAACAGAAGCTGAAAGAATTTATTTCTTCCAAACCAGCAATTGAAAAAAATACTCAAAGAGATTAACTGAAAAGAAGAAATGAGTAATAAGTGCCAGAACCAAAGAAATGATAATTTTCATCAAACAAACAACTAAGAAAAGAAGAAAAAACTACCTCAAACAGAAGCTAAAATTCAAAATGTTAGGAATTAAAAAGCATCTCTCAATAATCACACTGAACATTAAATGGCCTTAACTCCTCAATAAAAAGACATAAGTTGGCAAAATCAGAATCCATCTATCTTCTGCCTGGAAGAAACACATCTTACCAGTAAAAATAGTCACAAACTAAAGGTGAAGGGCTAAAGTAAGGTAGCTCATGCCAATAGAACT
Organism: Muscardinus avellanarius; assembly: GCF_963383645.1. Classification (NCBI taxonomy): domain Eukaryota; kingdom Metazoa; phylum Chordata; class Mammalia; order Rodentia; family Gliridae; genus Muscardinus; species Muscardinus avellanarius. Next base: position 121,516,010 of record NC_137787.1, read on the forward strand.
CAAAGACAAGCAGAAGTAGCAAGTATGATATCAAATAAGTTATGCTTCAAACTCAAGCTTATCAGAAGACAGAGCAGGTTATTTCTTACTAGTAAAAGGAATAATCCAGCAAGAGGAAATGATAGTCAACATTTTTGTCCCAAACATAGGTGAAGCCACTTTTGTAAAAAAAAACTCTTTGTGACATTAAGTCACACATAGATCTCAATACAATAATACTGGGAGACTTCAACTCTCCACTCACTCTGCTAGACCAATATTCTAGGCAGAAGATCAATAAAGATGCCTCAGACCTAAAGAACACCATAAACCAAATGAACCTATTAGACACATACAGAATATTCCACCCAACTACAGCAGAGTTCACATTTTTCTCAACTGCTCATGGAAACTACTCCAAAATAAACCATATCCTGGGTCACCAAGTGAGACTAGCCAATTCAAAAAATGTTATATATTCCTGACTGCATCTTTTCATACCACAATAGAATGAATTTAGAAATCAACTATAAGAAGACCCAGAGTAACCACGTAAACATGGAGACTGAACATCACACTACTGAGTGAGAAATGGATCACTGAAGAAGCAAGGAGAGAAATTAAGAAATTCCTAGAAACAAAAATAGAAATACAACATATCAAAACCTCTGGGACACCTTGATGGCAGTATTAAGAGGAAAAATCATAGCACTGAGTGCCCACATAAGAAAAACAGACAATCACTAAATAAATAGCCTAATGACACACCTCAAAACCCTTGTAATACAGAAACAGTCTAACCCCAAAGCCAATAGAAGACAGGAAATTATCAAACTCAAAGCAGAAACCAATGAAGTAAGTAGTGAATAAAAGAACAATACAGAAAATCAACAAAACCAAAAGCTGGTTTCTTGAAAAAATAAAAAAGATGGATAAACAATTAGCCAATGTAATCCCCCCCCCCCGAAAACAATCCAAAGTACTAAAATAAGAGACAAAAAGAAGATATTACCATCAACAGTCTGGGAAAAAAAATAAAATACTTCGGAATAAACCTAATAAAGGAGGTAAATGACCTCTACAAAGAAATTTATAAAACACTGAAAAAAGAAATTGAAGAAGAACTTAGGAGATGGAAAGATCTTCCTCTTCTTAAATAGGCAGAATAAATATCATCAAAATGGCCATACTTCCAAAAGTGATCTACAGATTCAATGCAATACCCATTAAGTTACCAAGGTTATTTTTCACAGACATAAAAGAAATCAGCCCTTAAGTTCACTTGGAATAACAACAACAACAACAACGACAACAACAACAACAACAACACCCCAGGATATCCAAAGTAGCTCTCAGCAACAAGAACCATGCAGGAGACATCATAATACCTGACTGTAAACTATACTACAAAGCCATAGTAATAAAAAATAGCATGATACTGGCACAAAAACAGACACATAGACCAATGGAGTAGAATAGAAAACTCAGAAACAAATTCATACACTTACAGCCAGTTGATTTTTTACAAAGAGGCAAAAAAGATAGGTTGAAGGAAAGCTAATCTTTTCAACAAATGGTGTTGGTAAAACTGATAAACCATATGCAGAAAAATTAAAATAAACCCCACTTTCTTACCCTGCACAAGAGTCAATTCAAGATGGATAAAAGACTTGGAAATCAGACCAAAGATCTTGTAGCTCTTTGAAGAGGGCATAGGTCCAACACTTCAACTCATGGGCACAGGTAAAAACTCTCTTAGCAAGACCCCAAAGACACAAAAAATTAAAAGGAGGATCAATACATTGCATTAAACTGAAGAGCTTCTTTACAGTAAAGTAAATTATCAATAATCTCAACAGAGCTGACAGAATGGGAGAAAATTTTTGCCAACTATTTCTCAGATAGAGGACTAATATCTAGAATATGCAGAGAACTCAAGAAACTCAAAGTTAATAAAACAAATAACCCAATAAAAATGGGCAAGTGATCTAAATAGACATCTCACAAAAGAAGAAATTCAAATGGGCAATTAATGTATAAAACACGTTTAACTTCATTAGTAATCAGAGTGATGCAAGTCAAAACTACCCTGAGATTTCACTTAACTCTAGTTAGAATGGCAATAATTAAAAAACACAAACAACAAATAGTGGCGAGGATGTGGAAAAGTAGAAACTAGTACATTGTTAGTGGGATTGCAAATTAGAGCAACCACTTTGGAAAACAGTATGGAGGATTCTCAAAAGAATAAGAACAAATCTACCATAAGATCTAGCAATAGCACTTCTGGGTATCTACCTAAAAGAATGGAAACTAACTACCAAATGAATGCATGTGTATTTATGTTCATAGCCACACAAATCACAATTGCCAAACTATAGAACTAGCCAAGATGTCCATCAACAGATGAATGGATTACAAAACTACATTATATGTACACAATGGAATTTTACTCAGCCATAAAGAAGAACAAAATAATGTCATTTATGGGAAATGGATGGAACTGGAGAACATTATGCTAAGTGAGATTAGTTATTCACAAAAAGTAAATAATCGGATGCTGTCTCTAATATGTGGAAGCTAGTGGGGGAAGGGTCATAGGAGGAACTCTATACAAAGAAGGAGAAAATATAAATGTGCAACTAAGTCAATCTAATTCAGGGGGGTAGTAAGGGGGGAAGAGGAAAGTCCATAATGTACATGATATACATTCATAAACATATCAAAGTCATTAAGCCAAACATGAAAAAGAGGGAGGGGGAGGGAATGGGTGGGAATTGGGAAAGGGCTAAATGAGTGATGTGTGCATGTATGCCTCTACCATCTTGTATCCCATTAAAATGTATGACTACAATGCACCAATAAGAGTAAAAAATAAATAATACAAAAGCATAATATAAGAAAGAAAAATTAATTTCTCTAATTATAGCAGTACTGATTAAATGTGGGATGATATAAAATTATATCCATCAAAAACACTTTTTACTTTTAAAAATTTACTTTTAGCCAGGCGTGGTGGCGCACGCTTGTAATTCCCGCGCTTGGGAGTCAGAGACAGGAGGATCACGCAGGTTCGAAGCCAGCTGCGCGCGCTGGCTTAGGAGACCCTGTTTCCAAACAAAAATGTAAAAATAGGTCTGGGAGTGTAGCCCGGAGGTAGAAGGGCTTCCAGGAACCACAGTACCACCAAAAAGAAATTAATTTTAACTAAAATTACATCTGTAGAAGAAAACATGTTTGATGTTTAAACATTTTACTTTTAACCACATTTGGGAGAAGTGGATCGTAAAACAATAAGAATCTAGTACTGTGAATTACATTAGGACATGAGACCATAATGCACCAATAAAAGCATTAAAAATAAAGTCTAATTTGCTGAATTTTCTTCTTCTTTCCCAAAGTAAATAACGTCAACCACTTTCTTCTTTTTTTAATGTGAGTTGAATTCAATCAGACTCTTATTTCCTGCATCAAAATGGAACGCCCTGAGCTGTGAGATGTGCCAGGTGGGCAGCAGGATGGCTTGGCCTTGCACAGAGAGTGCCCCGGTGGCCCCGCTTGTGCACTTCCCAAGACACACTGTGGCTGAAAGACCCCAAGTCCCCAGCACAATATCCAAACTACCTGCTCCTTAAATCTGTTGTTTTATTTTGAACCCTGCTGCCTGTGCTCATCTAGAATCAAAGCTTGTAATTTACTTAGGTTTTACTTATATTTTTAAATTTTTATTCGTGCATTGTCATCATACATCTTAATAGGGTGCAAGATGGTGGAGACACACACACACACACATCACCCAGTTAGCCCTTATCCACTTCCCACCCCATTCCCTCTCCTTCCCTCCTTCTCATGTTTGGCTTAGTGAATGATTTAGATATTTTTGGCTCAGTGATTGACATTGATATGTTTGTTAATGTACATCATGTACGTTAGAGAATTTCCCTCTTTCTCCTTCCCATCCCCTCAGTCAGGTCACTTTATTCGCTCATCTCTAGTATCTCTCTTGGCTGTCGCTGTCTGCTTTCTGTGCACTGTGGTGCGCTGCTATTGTGCTTTTCAAAATAAAACACATTTTGAGGGCAAGTCAAGTTCTACTGCTCATGCCTCCTACTTTTCTCTGTATACCAAAGCACATGTCAGAAAGCCTTGATCAGAAATCAAATAAAACAAACAGTGGATGATTTTGCATCCAAGAAAATTAAAAAATGCTACTGTATGATTTGAATTATGCATTTTTTCCCAGAGAAAGATGAATTTTTGTAAATGGACCTGTGCTTTTGGAAGAAAAGGTGTCAGAATGTCTGCCTTGCAGAAGGAAGAGGAGGAGAGAAATTTTACTTATTATTTATTTATTTATTTATTTATTTATTTTGGTACTAGAAATGGAACCCAGAAACATTCTACCTCTGATCTACACCCCTCAGCCCTATATTATTATTTTATTTTGAATCAGGGTTTATTAATTTTCAGAGGGCTTCTCTAAGTTACTGAGGCTGGTCACAAACCTGCGATCTCCGGTCTCAGACTCACAAGTACTGGGATTACAAGCATGTGCCACAATGCCGGGCTTAACATGCTTTTTTTTTTTTTTTTTAGGGTAAATTACACTGAAATAAAAAATAGCTACAAATCCAGTTCCCTTCACCCAACTTCTTCGGCTTTCAAAACTGTCAGGAAATCAACTATTTGCAAACAATCTAGGACTCATAAGACAGACAATGCTTAAAGACAAAGATCTTTTTTTTTCTTCAAATTATAAAAACAAAAATAATAAACTTAGAAAAATGAATCTAATAATTTAGTTATATTTACAGTCAGGGAACTCAAGATCATTTATGAATAGAAGCAGGGCTGTGCCTCAAAAATGCCTCCATGAAGATTTTAATTCGGCTTTTCCTCCTTGACCAAAGTACATTGAATCTACTTTGCAGACACACACAAATAATAACTTAATTGAAAAATAACAGGGTGTGGTGGCGCACGCTCATAATCCCAGCGCTTGGGAGGCTGAGACAGGAGGATTGCACAGTTTCGAAGCCAGCCTCAGCTACTTAGTGAGGCTCTCGGAAACTTAGTGAGACCGTTTCCAAATAAAGTATAAAATAGGTCTAGGATTGTAGCCTGTGGGTAGAAAGCCCCTGGGTTCCACCCTCAGTAACACACACACACACACACACACACACACACACACACACACACACACACACGAAAAATAGAGCCCCAGTGCTTGGGAGACTGAGATAGGAGGATCACAGATTTGAAGCTGGCTTTAGCAACATAGCAACCCAGACACTATTTTTAAATAAAATTAAAAGAGGCTGGGGGTGTAACTTGGACATAGGATGTCCCAGGATTTAATTCCTAGTATGGAAGAAAGAAAAAAGAAAAAAGAAAAAGAAAAAGGAAGGAAGGAAGGAAAGTAGAGGACTTTGTCACTCTTGCAGGAAAAAGATTCTTCGAATCAGGTGGTTTGCTTTTGGTTGATTGAATAACTGGTAGGCTAAACGTATTTAGATTTAAATCTAACATCATTTTTCTTATTGAGCTAGGCAACTCATTTATTTTTCTTCTTTAAAAGTACAGGTAGCTGGGCGTGGTGGCGCACACTTGTAATCCCCGCGCTTGGGAGGCAGAGACAGGAGGATCATGCAGGTTCAAAGCCAGCCACGCTGGCTTAAGAGCTTCTGTTTCCAAATAAAAAAGTATAAAATAGGTCTGGGAGTGTAGCCTGGAGGTAGAAGGGTTTCCAGGAACCCCAGTACCACCACAACAACAAAAGTAATAATAAATAAAAATAAAAATATAATAAATAGGGCAGGCGGTATAGCTCAGAGGTCAATGTCCCTGGGTTCCATCCCCAGACCCGCAGGGAAAAAAAAAAAAAGTACAGGTAAGCCAGGCGTGGTGGTGCATGCTTATAATCCCAGCATTAGGGAGGCTGAGACAGGAGGATTGCATGTAGTTCACAGTCAGCCTCAGCTACTTAGTGAGGTCCTTTGCAACTCAGTGAGACCCTGTTTAAAAATAAAGAATAAAAAATAGGACTGGGGAGTATAGCTCAGAGGTAGAATGCCCCTGGGTTCCATTTCTATTACAGAAAAAAAAAGTACAGGTCAATTGTTGATTTTTAGTATCAAAGTCAGTAATCATGGTAGAATATATTATTTTTAGTTCAACTTTGCTAGTTGGATAGAAAAGTCTTTGTCCTGTAGAATTTGGGGACCCAGAAAATCAAAACATACAGGTAAAGCTGCTATGATCAAAATTGTACTTATTTTCCTTTTTTTACAAAGAGAAAAGCCCAAAGTTGCAGAGTCTCCAAAACTTGAGTGACTGAGACCAAAGGATCGCAGGTTCATGACACCTCAGCAACTGAGTGAGACCTTCAGTAACTTTGTTACACCCTGATTCAAATTAAACATATAATAGGGCTCTGGGTGTAACCCATTGGTAGAACACCCTTGGGTTCATTCTTTGGTACCTCAAAACATGATAATAATTTATATTTAATATATTACACACTTTTAACTATACAGAAAATAAATTGTGGAAATTGATGGACCCCTTAACTCCATCCTCATGCAGTCTAGAGACAGTTCTTGACTTACTATAGATTCTACTTAAGAATGTGGCCGAGTAATGTGCATTCATTATAAATTAAATTTTACATTTGAATCTTAGGCTAGCAACATGCAGCAGGATCCTCTCTGGGGACACTAGAAAGCACAGGGACCCCAGCATGAGGGCAGCCCCACTATGATGAAGGGGGGGTGTTGGCCAATCTGATACATTATGGCTAAGCGTCTGTGTTCTGTAGACTAAAGGAATTCAACACATTCTTAATTCAGAATATTTTCAACTTAAGATATACTCAATTTACTACAAGATTCTTGAGATATAAAGTCAAAAAGCATCTGTATAATGATTCACAACCCTTACCCCTTTTTCATGACTCCATGTAGTATCCTGCTTAGGTACTCACTGATATCCTTTCCTTAAATGTCCAGAAGTTTTGTAAATTGGAAAACTTCACCAAAATAGAGTCACCTGGAATGCTTCCTTCTGGGTCATGGATCTTCTCTTCTACTCTGGAAAATATTCTTGGGCTCCTTCCATATCCTTACCCATATCAGTTGAATAGTAATTACTGTGCTGGGCTGAATAATATTCCCCTGAGAACACAGCATGGATAAATTAACATGCACCTATTCCCTTTTTAATGGACATTTTCCTTTCTCACTGTTTTTTCCTACTATGAATGAAGGTGTTATAAAAATCCCTGCATAATTTTTCGTGGGCCATTTGTCTTTTTATTTGGTTAAAATATAAGAAGTGAAATAGTTATGAGAAATTGCCAGACTGCTTTACAAAATGATTGTACTATTTTTTTGTCCTTTACAACAGTGGAAGAGAATTTCGGTATCTACAAATCCAGTATATAGTCTCATTAGTTATTTTTATTCCAGTCATTCTCGTGTGTGTTTATCTCCTCAGTTTCATTTATGTGCTTACTAGACATTTCTATTATTATTATTGTTATTATTATTTTTATTGTGGGTATCTGTTCAAGACTTTTGTCCATTTTATTTGGTTGTTTATTTTTTTAATTTTTATTGGTGCATTATAGTTATACATCTAAATGGAGTACAAGATGGTAGAGCCATACATGCACAAATCACTCATTTAGCCCTCCTTCTTATGTTTGGCTTAGTAATTGATACTGATATTTTTGTTAAAGCTTATCATGTGCATTAGAGAATTTCCCTCTTTCCCCCTCCCATCCCCTCAGTTAGGTCACCTAATTTGCTTATCTATGGTATCTCTTTCTTCTAGAGTTCCTCCTATGACCCATTTTCTCCGTATCTTCCGCATATTAGGGAGAGCATCCGATTTATGTCCTCCAGTTCCATTTATTTCGCCATAAATGATGTAATTGTGTTTTTCTTTATGGCTGAGTAAAATTTCACTGTGTACATATCCCACAGTTTTGTAATCTGTTCATTTGTGATGGACATCATGGTTGGCTTCATAGTTTAGCAATGTGAATTGTGCAGCTATGAACACAGATACACAGGCATTAGTTTGGTAGTTTGGTTTCCTTTCTTTTGGGTAGATAACCAGAAGTGGTATTGCTGGATCATATGGTAGGTTCGTTCCCGTTCCTCTGAGGATCTTCCATACTGTTTTCCAAAGTGATTGTATTAATTTGTAGTCCCACCAACATTATAGTAGAGTTCCCACTTCTCCACATCTTCGCCAGCATGTTATTGTGTTTTGAATGATTGTCATTCTAGTTGGAGTTAGGTGAAATTTCAGAGTAGTTTTGATTTGCATCTCTCTAATTGCTAAGGAAGTTGAGCATTTTTCATGCATTTTTTGGCTATTTGAATATCTTCCTTTGTGAAGTGTCTAATTAATTCACTTGCCCATTTTTGCATTGGATTTTTTTTCTTAGTGCTGAGTTTCTTAGGTTCTCTGTATATTCTAGATATTGGTACTCTATCTGAGGAGTAGTTGGAAAAAAATCTTCTCCCATTCTTCATAGTTTCCTTTGTTGTACAGAAGCTCTTCAGTTTAATGCAATTCCATATATTGATTTGTCTTTTAGTTTATTAACCAAGGAGGTAAAATACCTCTACAAAGAAACACTGAAAAAAGACATCGAAAAAGACCTTAGAAGATGGAAAAATCTGCCATGTTCATGGATAGGCAGAATAAATATCATAAAAATTGCAATACTTCCAAAAGTGATCTATAGATTCAATGTAATACCTATTAAATTACCAAGATCATTCCTCACAGACATAGAAAAATTAGTCTTTAAATTCATTTGAAACAACAAACCATCCAGAATAGCCAAAGTAGTTCTCAGCAACAAAAACCATGCAGCAGGAATCACAATACTTGACTTTAAACTATACCACAAAGCTATAGTAATAAAAACAGCATGGTACTGGCACAAAAACAGATACATAGATCAATGGAGCAAATAGAAGACTCAGAAACAAATCCACATGCACCCAATGATTTTTGACAAGGGGCCTAAAACATACACTGGAAAAAAGATAGCCTGTTCAACAAATGGTGTTGGCAAAACTAGTTAACCATATGCAGAAAAATGGAAATAAATCCCATTTTCTCACTCCACACAAGTGTCAGTTCAAGATGGATCAAAGTCTTGGAAATTAGACCAGAGACCTTGAGTCTACTTGAAGAAAGAATAGGTCCAACATTGTAACACATAGGCACAGACAAAGCTTTCTCAACAAGACCCCAAAGGCACTAGAAATTAATTTTTTATTAACATCATTCATGAAGAGAGATTTTGATCATTTAAATCTCCCCCAAAATCAACAATTAGACTTGAAAGAAAATGTAATAGTACCTAATTTAAGTAAATTAAATTGAAATTATATTATGTCACCATAGCTTAAACACTAGCTATGACTGGAAGAAAAATGTGTTTGACTTTGATAGTGGGTTTTCAGCCTTGGGATTATAGTATTTTGAACTTGAAAATTCTGTTTCTGGAGGATGTTCATGTCCTTAGTCACATACTCACTAAATGTCAATACCCATACTCCCCGAGCCCTCGGGGTTAGACATCTCCAGAGCTTGACCAACATCTCCTAGGGGTGGGGAGAAATCACAACAACTGAGATCACTGTTCACATTAATATATTGGATGCCAAGTCGACTTAATTTTTTTTGTCTTTAAGGGATGAGATTTTTAAATATTACAAGTTAAATATTCTAGGAGAAAATTAAAATTGAAGCCTTTGAACTTATAAAACAAATGTATTTGCAAGATTCTTATGTTTTAAAACATATTTACTAGCTTTCCAATGGAATATATATATATATATAACTGAGATTGAACTCAGAGGTGTTCTACATCTGAGCTACAACCCCAGCCCTTTTTATTTTTTATTCTGAAACAATGTCTTACCAGGTTGCTGAGGCTGGCCTGAAATCTGCAATACTCTTGTCTCAGCCTTCAAAGTATTAGGATTATAGTCATAGACCACCATGCCTGGATTTTTTTCTATATTTTATTTTATTTTATGTTGTTATTTTATTTTACATTTTATTACTTTATTTTTTATTTTTTTAAGTTTGATACTGGACTTTCTTTTTTTCCAATTTAGTGTTTTTATTTTTATTTTTTAATTTTATTTTTATTGGTGCATTGTAATCATATATCACATTGGAATACAAGACTTGAGAGGATATACAAGCACACAGCATCCAATTAGCCCTTATCCAGTCCCCATCCCATTCCCTCCCCCTCCCTAGATCCCACGCTTGTTTGGTGATTAACTTTGATACATTTGTTTATGTACCTCCTGCGTTTTAAGGAGGCTCCATCCTCCCCTATTCCATACCCTCTGATTGGTCACCTTAATTGCTTCACTATAGGGCCCTTTCTATAACTCCACCTCTTCCTGTTGCCCCTTTCCTCCTAGTTATTGCTGATTAGAGGAAGCATCTGGTTTTTATTTTCTGCGATATTTCTCTGTGCATGCTGCGTTGCAAGTACCAATTCCACTCTTGACGGCCCCAGTAGTGGCCTGGCTACCCGGTGGACTGATCCAGATCCCGCTGGTTCAAGCAGTGGCCTTGCCTCATGGGAGGCCCCGATTCTGGCCTCGCTGGCCCCCACACCGGCCTAACCCCTCAGCTGTCTCCAATTCCCGCCTCAGTGGCCCCAGCACTGGCCTAGCTTCAAGGCAGGCTCCGTCCCAGCCTCACTGACCCTGGCATCGGCCTAACCCCTCGACATACTCCTCTCCTGGCCTCGGAGGCCCCAGCACTGGCCTTGCCTCATGTCAGGCTCCGATCCTGGCCTTGCTGGCCCTGGCATCAACCTAACCCCTCAGCAGGCTCCGATCCTGGCCTCGGAGACCCCAGCACTGGCCTTGCCTCACGGCAGGCTCCGATCCCAGCCTCACTGGCCCCAGCACCGGTCTAACCCCGCGGCAGGCTTCGATCCCGGCCTTGGAGTCCTCAGTAGTGGCCTTTTCTATATTTAAAATGATTGAAAATCAGTGTGCTATAGACATAAAGACATAATACCCAGACCGAGCTAACCCTGATTCTGACGATAGAATTGTTTTTGTTTTATTATTTTTTAAGAGACGGGAGTTTCCCTATATTTTCCAGACTGGCTTTAAATCTTGGGTTTTAGTGATCCTCCTATCACACTCTCCTAAGTAACTGGAACCACAGGCACACACCATTATACTCAGAATGTCATTAAACAGAATAATAGGTAGAAAAGAGTTGTTTTTAAGTTTCTGGACAATAGTAAGTACAGAACCAGGATCTCTGGAAATCAGAAATAAATGAGGAAAATCCAAGATAGCCTGAAAGTGCAATGTGAGAAGTATAACTTGGCAGAGCTCATGGGTCTGCTGAGCCAAGGAGATGTAGATTATAGGCAGTGATTTGGGTGGTGTAGGCAGTATGGATGTTTCAGGCCAGGGTTGAAACAGAGGAGGTAACATAGGGAGAGTTCTCTGAGAGGCTGCATTAGTGTTCTTGGAGTATGTGTTGACACCCTTTATACTTGTCTCCAGGTGGGACTCATGAGGCTGACCAATCAACATACAGTCAAAAATTGGTGGAGCATGCCCAAGTATGGAACCATTCTAGATCAGAAGAGCCAGATGGGAAATAACTAACCAACAAGTTAGAACCTTTAGTAAAAACCCAGGAAATGAGAAGAAGAGGAAAGAAGAAGAAGAAGAAGAAGAAGAAGAAGAAGAAGAAGAAGAAGAAGAAGAAGAAGAAGGAGGAGGAGGAGGAGGAGGAGGAGGAGGAGGAGGAGGAGGAGGAGGAGGAGGAGGAGAGTAGAAGGAGGAAGAGGAGGAGGAAGAAAAAGAGAGAGAAAATATATATATATATACAAGAACCACAAGAACCACAAGATGGTCCATGATTAAATTAACAACAAAATCCAGAAATCCAACATTGTGATAGTAAAGATGCCCAGAATTCAATGCCATTAGTAGGCATGTAAAGTAGCAGAAAAATATGACCCTTAGCTAAGAGAAATAGTAGCAAATATACCTAGATATGGCAGAACAAGGGGATTCTGACTATAACATATGTGAACAGGGATAAATAGAAATATATTGAAAAAAATGGACAATAAATGAAAACAGTCTAAAGAACTAAGTAGAAATTTTAGAGTAAAAGTAGTATACACAATGAAAAATTTATTGGCTACACTTACTAGTAGATTAGACATTACAAGGTAAATGGTGGCTGATTTGAAGACAACATAATCAAAATTAACCAAATTGAAATATGGAGAGAAAAAAGCTTAAGAAAATAGAAGCTTACTTACCTGTGGTGTAATGATAATCAAGCATGTGTAAGCTAGGTGCAGTGGTGTACATCTGTAATTCCACAAACTTGGGGGAGTGAAGAGAACAGATTTCAAATTAGAGAACACTGGGCAATTGAATGAGAGTATGTTTCAAAATACAAAATAGAGAAGAATAAGCACATGGCTACTGGTAGAGTGCTTACCTAGTATGTTTAAGGTACTGGATTAAATCCTCAGTACTCTTCCCACAAAAGCAAATAAAATAAAAGTGTGTGTGTGTGTGTGTGTGTGTGTGTGTGTGTGTGTGTGTGTAATAGGGGAATGGTTCAAAGTCATTGAGGAAATAAGGATTAAGAAGGTTCCAAATTGGATAGAAATATAATTTTGCAGAACCTAAAAGCGTAGTAAACGTAAAGTGGAACACACATGAACAAACCACACCAAGATATCATCACAAACATACTGTGAAAAGTGAAGAGAAATCATAAAAGTCCACTCACACAGAAAGACTCATTTCATAAGAGAAGACAGAGTTGAAAACCATTGCTACACAATCAGGAACCACATAAGGCAGAAGAGTCAAACAGCCTTTCATCTACAGTTAAAATAGAACAGAAAACAGTTGTCAACCAATGAATTTAACTACAAAATTATTTCAAAACAAAAAAAGATTTTTACCTAAGCAAGATTTAAGTCACTGTCATCAGCAGATACACATTACAAGAGACGCTAAAATAATTTTTTCAGACCCAAAGAAGATTATTGTAATTAACTCTCAAATCTATACAAGGGAATGAAAAGAACAGAAACGGCATTTATGTAGAAAGGTTATCAAAGTTACGCTTTCTTGGTTTATTTATTTATTTATTTATTTATTTATTTATTTATTTATTTTGGTGGTACTGGGGTTCCTGGAAACCCTCCTACCTACGGGCTACACTCCCCGACCCATTTTTATTCTTTTTAATTGGGAAACAGGGTCTTTTAAGCCAGCGCGGCTGGCTTCGAACCTCTGCCTCCTGGGGATTACAAGCTTGCGCCACCACGCCCAGCTGCTTTCTTGTTTTAAAAAAATCTATTTAGGCATTCGGGAGGCTGAGACTGGAGGATGGTGGCTTGTGGACATCCTTAGCTACTTAGGCCCTCCACAACTTAGTGAGACCCTGTTCCAAAATAAGGAATAAAAAATAGTGCAGGGAGTGTAGCTTGGAGTTAGAATGCCCCTTGGTTTCATCCCCAGATCCACAAAAAAATAAAATAAATCTATGTGGTTGGGCATCATGGGGATGGGACAGGAGAACTGCAGGTTTGACACCAGCCTTGGCAACTTAGAAAGATCCTGTTTCCAAGTAAATAAATAAATAAATAAATAAATAAATAAATAAATAAATAAATAAAATAGCTGGGTGCATAGCTTGGAGGTAGAACACCCTATATTAAATCCCCAGTAACCAAAAAATAAAAAATAAAAAATTTAAAATGCTGTGGTATAGCTCAGAGGTACAGTGTCCCTGGGTTCAATCCTCAGTACAAAACATGGAAAGAAATAAAGGAAATCTATTTAAAAGACAACCGATTCTCGAGAGGACAGAGTAGCAGTATTCTGAATGGTGCACATCTATGGAAGGAGCGCGCAGACCACAGTACAAAGCTCATATCTTCTCATTCATACGCTGCTGGGTAAGGATTGGGAATTATAATTGCAACAAACTCTTAGGGTTATACCCATGCTGCCTGCCTGGGAACTATTCTTTGAGTACCACTGAACTATAATTTTATGTTATCCTAATATAAATTTTGGCTTTTTAAAAATAAATAAGTATACATGACGTACACTCATAAACATATCAAAGTCAATCAGTAAGAAAAACACGAGACGGGAATTGGGTAAGGGCTGAACAAGTGATGTGTGCACGGATACCTCTTCCATCTTGCAACCCATTCAGATGTGTGACTACAATGTACCAATAAAAATTTTAAAAAAGAAATAAAAAGTAGACAAGCTAATTCTAAAGAATTTATAAAAATTCAAAAATTATACGATAGTCAAAACAATCTTGAAGAAAGTAAGATTAGAGGACTTGGCACTGCTTTTTTTTTTTTTTTTTTTTTTTTTTTTGGTGGTATTGGGGTTCCTGGAAACCAGTCTACCTCTGGGCTGCACTCCCAGACCTATTTTAAATACTTTTTTTGCAAACAGGGTCTCTTAAGCTAGCGCAGTTGGCTTCAAATCAGTGCCCTCCTGTCTCGCCTCCCAAGCGCAGGGATTATAAGCATGTGCCACCACGCCTAGCCGTACTGCCTAATATTAAGACATGTTATAAAGTTCCAGTCATCATGATAAAATGTATATGAGTAAGGACAGGTAATAAATTAAAATATGGTTTGGAAATAGACCAGTGCAGGTGAGATCAATTCATTTATAAATGACTTTATCAGTACAATTTAATAGGCAAAAAACCTTTTCAACAAGTGCTAAAATAACTGAATATATTTGTGGTAAAAAATCCACAAACCTTAATCCTGTGATCACACCATCAATTAAAATAAGCTAAAAAAAGATCACAGACCTAAAGATAAAAGGAAAAAACATAAAAAGAGAAAATGTAAATGATGTTGGGATAAGCAAAGACTTCTTAGATAAGGCACCAAAAGCACAAACCATAAAAAAATAATAAAACTGAATTTTTCAAAACAAAAAATGTGTACTCCTCAATAGATACAATTAAGAAACTAAAAAGGCAAGCAAATAGCTTGGAGAAAATTCAAATATTTGCTAACTCTAATTTAAATATTTAAATAATTTCAATTCAAATATTGGGCAAAGTAGTTTAATCTAGAATAAACAAAATGTCAATAATAAATAAGTGCCCTTTTTTTTTTTTTTTTTTTTTTTGTGTGTGTGTGTGTGTGTGTTACTGGGGTTCCTGGAAGCCCTTCTACCTCTGGGCTACACTCCCAAACCTATTTTTATATTTTTTATTTGGAAACAGGGTCTCTTAAGCCAACACGGCTGGCTTCGAACCTGCTTGATCCTCCTGTCTCCACGTCCAAGGGCGGGGATCACAAGCGTGCGCCACCACGCCCGGCTAAATGCGCATTTTTAAAACATATTTTTCTTGGTGCATTGTAGTCTCACAACATAATGTAGCTCAGAGGAACAGCGACAGCCATGTACACTGCACTCGCTGAGCTTCTGCCCCTCCCCTGCCCTCCCTTCCCCTCCTCTGCCTTCCCCTCTCCCCCCATGCAGGGCACTGAGGTGGACACTGGTATTCTCACATATCTACACGACATCAATAGAAGTGTTTCCTTCATTAATTCTCCATCCAGCCTCCAGGGGCCTCCTCTACTTCACCTTCCTCAAACCACTGGAGCTTCTCCTCCATTATCCAAAGTCCCTCTTGTATCCTGATTACTCCCTGGCTTCAGAATATATGACCATTCACTCTCTGTGACTGGCTAATTTCATTTAATGTAATGTCCTCCAGGTCTATCAATTTTCCCGAAAATGACATAATTTTGTTCTTCTTTGTGATAGTAGAATTCCATTATGGGTGTATACCATAATTTTATAATCCATTCAACTGTTGTTGCACACCTAGGTTGGTTCTATTATTTGGCTATGATGGATTATGCTGCTGTAAACATGGGTATGCATGTATGACTATAATATTGTGATTTCAGTCCCTTTGGAAAGATACCCAGAAGTGATCTAGCTGCATCAGATGGTGGATACATCCCTAGTTTTCTGAGGATATCCATAGTGGATGTACTATTCTGTAATCCCATCAACAGTGTATAAGAGTTCCTATTACCCCTGTTCTCACCAGCATTTTTTTGTTGTTTGACTTCTTGATGATTGTAATTCTAATTGGGGTTAGATGGAATCTCAGTGTAGTTCTGACTTTTATCTCTGTAATTACTAATGATGTTGAATAGTTTTTCATATATTTATTAGCCATTCATATTTCTTTTTTTGTTAAGTGTCTATTTTGTTCAATTGCCTATTTCTTGATTGGGTTATTTTTTATTTTTATTTTTTGGTGTTGAGTCTTTTAAGCTGTTTTTGTAGTCTAGATATTAGTTACGTATCAGAGGAGTAGCTGGCAAAGATCTTTCTCCACTTGATAGGCTCTTTCTTTAGATTCTTGATGGTTTCCTTTGATAAACAGAAACTTTTTAGTTTAATGGCATCCCATTTATTAATTCTTATTTTGATTTCCTGAGTTTTGGGTTCTTATCAAGGAAGTTTCTATCTGTACCTACATGTTGAAGTGTTGGTCCTATGCCCTCCTCTAGTAATTTCAAAGTTTTTGGTCTAATTTCCAGATATTTGATCCATCCTGAGTTGACTTTTGTATAAGATGAGAGATTGGGATTTAATTTCATTTTCTACAAATAGTTAACCAGTTTTCCCAACACCATTTGTTGAAAAGGCTGTCATTTCTCCAAAGCATATTTTTGGCACCTTTGTTGAAAATCAATTGGCTATAAGTGTATGGATTTGTTTCTGTATCTTCTATTCTGTTCCATTGGTCTATGTGTCTGTTTTTGTGCCAGTAGCATGAGGTTTTTATTACTCTAGCTCTTTAGTATAATTTGATGTTAGATATTGTGATGTCTCCTGACTGGGGTTGTGAGTGTGTTTTTATACACTTTTATTGGTGCATTGTAGTCTCACACCAAATTGTAGTTCAGAGTGATAGGGACTTACGTGCACACAGTACTTGGTGAGGTTGTCCCCAGCTCCTTCCCCACTTCCTTCTACCCCATACATGATGTTGAGGTTGGCATTGATAATCTCACATCATACATGATGTTGATAGAAGTATTAATTATTGCTCTCCCCACACATTCTCCTGTAGACCCCCTCCACTGGTCCACTGGGGTTTCTCCTCCTTTACCTAAAGACCCTACAACATCCTGATTATGCCCTAGCTTCCACATATGAGAGAAAACATATGATCTTTTGCTTTCTGTGACTGGCTAATCTCACTTAACGTAATTTTCTCTAGGTTTATATATTTTCTTACAAATGACATAATTTTGTTCTTCTTAATTGCAAAGTAGAATTCCATTGTGTATATGCCATAATTTTTATGTATTTGTGTCTATACATTTTTCAAAATACACCCAGAAGTACATAAAGAAATTGCATAATATTGCAGGAGAGTTACTCTTAAACAAAAGTGACTGTAAAAAATAATATACAAAGGACTATTTAGGAGCACTCCTATTATACATATTTCAAGTCCCTTAGAGTTGTAAAAATATTGACATTATGTCTTACTATGTAAGGTTAAAATGCTACTCAACCAAATTTTGTTAATTGTTGAACTCCAGCAAAGCACACAATAACAATGGCTTTCTGTGAAAAATATTTTATTACTTCTAATATTTTTGCAGCAAGAAGGCAATTGTCATCAATAACTATAATTCAAAGCCAAAAAATTGAAGAAAGAATCAAATTGTTCTCTCATGCTAGATTGCTGTTATGTTTAGTTTTTGCCATGGTTAAATGAAAATGGTTGATAGATTTTTAATTTCCTTATACTCCTTTAATTCTACAGTAAACAATTAATCTTTTCTGGTGAAATGTAGTCATGTTTAATAATTCTGTCATTGTCTTTCACTGCAGCTCTGATTTTAAGACCTTTGATCCCCAGATTAGACCTTAGCAAATTTCCTTCAGATGTGCGGACAGACATTGTCCATCAGAGGCAGGATTAACCAGGGCTTACCATCTTTCAGAGACAGGGACTCCAGATTTCTATTTTCTACATCAATCATCTTTCTGTGAATTATAATGTGAAATATGGTGAGTTCTTTGATTTATTATTTCTTTAAAATGTAAAAGGGTAGAGAGTGAAGCTTTGAAAACATTTTTAAGACCTGAAATTTAGAACTAAACTCCTGAATTTGGAAGAAAACAGTATTATTTCCTTAGAAATAGTATCTTTTAATGAGAACTCAAGGATGTTTCTTTCTTTAACGGGGCCTTTTGCATCTCCTACAATTTTGCAGAATGGATTTGGGGCAGCAGGGTACTGGGGTTTGAACTCAGGACATTATACCTCTGAGCTATACTCCCAGTTTTTCTCCTTTTTTAAATTTTTGAAACAGGTTCTCATTAAGTTGCTGAGTCTGGCCTCTATCCTGTAATCCTCCTATCTCAGCTTCTCATGTTCCTTGGACAATTCAAACCATAAGAAGAATCGAGGTGGACAGTGAGGGGCTCTGAGGAGATGCCATTTCTTCCTTGGGCTGAAGAGCCACTCTGAGGTTGGCACTAAGATCTTCTCAGCCTGTTTCCATAAAGGCGTGTCCAATAAAGGTATAGGTAGGTCTCCAAAAAGATCCTCAACATTATAAACTCCTCCCCAGATTTAGACTAGACCAATACTAGTTTAAATGACACAATGACACACAGATCTAGAGGGCAGGGAGACGTGTGTGGACAATGAATGGTGGGAGAGGTTTCCTTGCAAATGTGACCTCTCTATCCTTCATCATCTGCTTTTGACCCCTGTTAGATCAGTTTCATTAGCAACAATGTTGAAAATTTTGTTTGAACTTGTTTTGTCTTCCAGGTATACATCCACTCAGCTTCTCTTCCTTACAGCAAAATAAATACATGTTAACCTAAATGTATGCATATGTAAATAAATAGATGGAAAAAAATCCCCCTACATCAAAATCACTGTTTTTACTTCTTTGCCTTCTGTTTCTTACCCCTGTCCTCTCTTTTCTTTGCTAAGCTAGACACATTTTATTTTAACCAGTTTCAAAGATAAATATTTGTCCTGCAAAGATAGTGTTTGTATACAACTCCAGGTATTAGGAGAAATCAAGTCCATTCCATGCAAAACCACCACTTTAACTGAGCTACATGCAGATTTTCCTAGTACACAGCTCTAAGTGTATTACCATAGATGGCCAGTTCTAAGGATAAAAAAGTAGAACTTGCTTATGTCCTGATTTAAACAAGCCAAATTTGAAATGATAATTGTGCATGGAGTCCATATTAAGCAACATTTTGTTAGATTTTATTCTAGTATGGTAGTTATATGAACAAAGTATAGACATTCTTAGCAGAATATTTTCAGGTGCAAAAAATGCACTAAATATAATTAATTCTCTACTGAGAACAGAAGAATATGTCTGTATACATGTGTTTAGCATACATGTGTTTATTATGTGTTTGCTTTATTGTGCTATCATTTATATAGAATAGATGTATAGGTTAAAAGTCTGAAAATATATGTATTGGCATAACTTTTAATTTACTTTATACCTTTCAAAGAAGAAACACTGTCCCTGAGGTTATGTACATATGTGAAATTACCAATGCCAATCTCAGTATCGTGTATAGGGAAGGGGAGGCGTGGGGACGAAGCCGGGAGAAGCTCACCAAGTACTGAGTACATGTATGTCCCTGTCTCTCTGAGCCATAATAATGTTAGATTACAGTACACCAATACAAATAATTAAAATAAATAAAACACCCCAAGAAGCAAGCATATACTAATACAATTTTATACATTATACTTTGTATTTACCATTTTTAGTCTTTTTAATTTGTTTCTAGATTTGATAAACAATGCCCCACTATTGTCAAAGATATTACACACCTGTAGCCAGGCACGATGGTGAATGCCTGTAACCTCAGCACTTGGAAGGCTGAGACAGGAGGATAGCAGTTTTGAGATTTACCTCAGCAATTTAGTGAGACCTTTTCTCAGAATAAAAAGGTAAAAAGGGCTTGGGGGGGGTAGCTTGGAGGTAAAACACCCATTGTGTCCACCCCCAGTACCATATATACACACACAAAAGAAATTATACACTTGTATTTTATAGATCAAATCACACATATATTGATTTACATAATTTATTTTAAATAAGTTAATAGAACAACACAGTTGTACTATTTTCTATAATTACTGAACTAATGATCACTAGAAGTGTTCTTCCTTTTCCATGTAGACTTACTTGATGGGGTCACTTGCTTCCAGCCTAACCAACTTCCATAAATATTTCCTGGGATGTGGTTCCAATAAATCCTTCTATTTTGTCTCAGAGAAGCACTGTCAGGTTGTTAGATACACTGAGAACAGGATCCCTGAGATTAACCTAGGGCGCCATAACCGTTTGCTGTGAATCACCCTCACATACCCAAAGCAGAAAATCAATGAAGAATCAAGAGAGAAAAAAAATCAGGAAAGGGTAAAGAAGTTGTAAACCCAGTTTTGAAATGCCCCGATTTGGCAAATGCAGCGTGTTTGTGTTGAGGGCAAGGGTGGGGTCAGGTGTTCCTTCAAGCAGTCTCCATGTGGTGGGACGCGCGGGGAACCAGACAGTATGTGTAAGCGGGTCAGCACACCCCAACCTCCCTAGTAATAGCAACAGGATGACGCAGTGGACAGACTGGAATTGTCTGTCTTTGTTTTATCTGAAAGACTATCAGGTGTTTGATTTTGGTTACCTGGACACTAACAATCTATATGCCTACTACATTAGGATTCTCAATTTCCTCCTTTAAGTATTTTTATGACTGTTGAAATGATCTTCAGAGTCAACAAATCCAACCCATCAGAGCAGTATGCTCTAGGGCAGGAAGGGGACATGAGCAAGAGGGGGACATGGATGATTCCCAACTTTCTGGCATAACCGATTGAGTGGATGAGCTTGATGTATCCTGGGCCTGGATCACTGAGATAGGAAGGACCCGGGATCCTGTGGGGAGAGAGAAGCTCTATCCAGAAGTCACTTAGACTGTGGAGAACTTAATGAGATGATGTATGTGGGGGGTCCAATAAAAAGTCGTTCCCAAGACGAGTGCTGACAGTCAGGATGGGCACTATCTAGTCTCTGTGGGATCTCAATTTGTACGAAAATCCTGGAATGGCTTTGCTTACCTTCAGCTCTGAACTAAACACTGCCAAAATGTTTCTCCTTCTCTAGCATATGTTTTGGCCCTAAATATAAATGTTAACGTTTGATTCTCTTTGACTCCTTGGCATCTCAATGTTCAGCCCTTTCTAATTTCACTCGGATAAACATAGCCAAGTATTTTCTTCCAAAATACATCCACAGCACATCCAAGGGTTTTCCTACAGATGGATTCCCAGAACAACAAGAGGAAAAAAAATCCAAAGATGCAGTGTAAACAGACGCAACTTTATTTACAAAAACTCAACTTAAGATTGAACAGAGGAACAGTGAGTCAGTGCCACTGGCCATCAACAGATGTTCTTAGTGGTCACTGTGGTTGTTTTCTTAATCTCTGTCAGTTGTTTTAAAGTCTTTGTGCACATACAAATCACCTGGTAGGCTTGCTAAATTGAAGATTCCTGGGACCCACCTCCAGAGAATCTAATTTTGCTCCAGGAATGAATCATCGGAAATTGCATTTTAACATAATCATAAGAAAATAAGGAGTGGTTTTGTTCATGCATCACATTTAAAGAAACAGCTCATCATTTGGGTTGTTACTGTCAGACATGTTTGCTATCTCCACCCACTTTTAATGATTGCTATTGCTGTGAAGCTTACGCCTAAAATCACAATTCTGTATGGACACCCCCTTTCTTGAATATCTGTACATTTCAGACTCTCCCTCCTGTTATCCATGGCACATTCTGGAGCCACCTCATTGCGATTACAGCTGCCTCATACATGAAATAACTTGGGAATATTTCAACTTAGGCAAATATGATGAGCAGTTAGGTTATAGAACATTTCAAAAACTGTTTACCAAGGAAGATGTGCAGATTTGTTGGCTCTCTAGGGTGGGTTCAGGGGAATGGGTATCAGGGCCAATTTTACATGCTTTCTTAAGATTTCCTGTGCGTTGCTCAGCTGTGTCCTCTGGAGAAGGCTCATGAGAAGAAAAGAAACTGTTGTCACAACTCTCATTTCTTCTCACTTTATGTCTTTTGGTGGATCAATGTAAAGACCATAAATGTAAGAGACTTTCAAAACAGGAATCCTTAGAGGAGGTGTCCTCACGCAGAGGATCACCAGGCTTAGCTGTGTCCTCACGGGATATGATTTGAGCTGTGACCCAGAAGATCGTCAGCTTAGACCAAGTGAAATAGATATAATTCTTTAATATATTTTTATTGGTGCACTGTAATCATACATCACAGTGGGGTTCACAGTGATAAAAACACTCATGTGCACAGCACCTGGTGTGTCTCCGTCAGCCTCCCACCCCACTCCCATTATCCACATATATGTCAGTGAGATGCCTTCATGAATGGATGCAACAGTATTTGAGCTTTTTCCTTCCTCGAGCCTCCTTTTACCCCTACCCATTTACCTCTCCCAGTCCCCTCCCATTATTCTACTGGTCCCTTTCCTCATTTATATAAGGACTTAATTTCCTATTGGTTCTCTCACTTCAACACATGAGAGAAAACATGATCCTTGACTTCCTGGGACTAGCCAATAACACTTAGCAGAATATTTTTTAGTTCTACCCATTTTCTGCAAATGGCATATTTTGTTGTTCTTTAAGGCTGAGTTAAACTCCATTGTGTGTATAGACCACATTCTTGTTATCCATTCATCTGTTGACAGACACCTAGGTTGGTTCCATAATTTGGCTATTGTGAATTGTGCTTTTATGAACATGGGTATGCATGTATCACTATTGTATTTAGACTTTAATTCTTTTGGAAATATGTTGAGGAGTAATATATTTGGGTCATATGGAGGTTCAATTCCTAATCTCTTGGGGAGCCTCCATCCTAATCTCCATAATGGTTGTATTAATTTTCAATCCCACCAGCAGTGTATAAGGTTCCTATTTCCCCACATCCTCGCCAGCATTTATTACTGTTTGTATTCTTGGTGATTGCCATTCTAACTGAAGTTAGATGGATTCTCAATGTACTTCTGATTCACATTTCCCTGATTGCTAATGATGTTGAATATTTTGATATATTTGATGACTCATATTTCTTCTTTTGCGAAGCATCCATTCAGTTCTATTTCCCTTTTTGATTGTTTTTGGGGTTTTTTTTTTTTTGTGTGTGTGTGTGTTGTTTTTTTTTTTTTTGGTGGTGGTGGTACTGGGGTTCCTGGAAACCCTTCTACCTCCGGGCTACACTCCCAGACCTATTTTTATACTTTTGTATTTGGAAACAGGGTCTCTTAAGCCAGCACAGCTGGCTTCAAACCTGCGCGGTCCTCTTGTCTCTGCCTCCCAAGCATGGGGATTACAAGTGGGCGCCACCATGCCCAGCTAACTGGTTTATTTTTAAACATTACATTTTTAAGTTCTTTATATATTCTAAATATGATTCCTCTACCAGAGAAGTAGCTGCAAAGAGTTTCTCCTATTCTTTAGGCTTTCTCTTCATTATACTGCAGAGAAAAAGTAATAAAAATTGCATGGTATTGGCACAAAAACACACCCATAGGCCAGCAGAATAAAATAGAAGATACAGAAACAAATCCTCACAGTTATAACCAGTTGATTTTTTACAAAAGAGACATAAACATATGCTGAAGAAAGACAAACTTTTCAACAAATGGTGCAGGTAAATTTGGATATCCTTATATAAAAGAATAAAATTAGGTCCCTAAATTTTACCCCGCACAAGAGTCAACTCAAGATGGGTCAAGACCTAGAAATCATACCAGAATCTTTGTAATTCTAGAAAAAGAAAAAAAAAATAGGGACAACTTTCCAACATATAAGCTCTGATTGATACTTCCTTTATAAGATCTCCAAAACTCAGGAATAAAACCAAGAGTCAATAAATGAGGTGGCATCAAATAAAAACATTTTAAAATAGCATGAATATAATTTTTGAAAAATAAGAAGTAATAAAAATATTAACTTAAGCCGGGTGTGGTGGCGCACGCTTGTAATCCCCGCACTTGGGAGGCAGAGACAGGAGGATCACGCAATTTTGAGGCCAGCCTCGCTGGCTTAAGAGACCCTGTTTCCAAATGAAAATATAAAATAGGTCTGGGAGTGTAGCCCGGATCTAGAAGGGTTTCCAGGAACCCCAGTACCACAAAAAAAATTAACTTAATTTGTGACAAAATGGACTTTACAAATAGTCTTTGGTAGTTTGAGCTGTTAGTTAATTAGAAGAACTTCTAAATTATAGTAGTTATGCCCAGATTAATTTTCTCTCATCCTTTTTTGTTTCTTTATCTTTCCGTTATCTGTAACTGTAGCTCAGTGGTATTTCCAAGGCTGGTCAAGTATTTAGATGAAAGAATCTTATAGGAACATGGATAGAATGTTTTAGAGTAGACTGATAGATATAGATGGATATATAGTATATAACTATTTGGATATATATGGTTTTATAGGTATATATTTAGATAGCTAAACACAAACATATGTGTGATGATATTATAACTAATCATCTACTCAGTAATTCTATAATCTTGGACAAGTATATAAAATACTGTTCCAGTAGTTTGTGAATCAGATACCTAAATCACTGACTCTGATTCTAGAAATATACTTTCTGATTATTAATGATATACTTTCTGATTATTAATGATAGCCATTTTATTAAATCAATAAAAGTAAATGAAAAAATAAATTCTACACAGCTAAAGGTAGGATACAATTCTTAGCTTTGAGACATCTGAACTGAAGAAGCACGAACTAGACAAGTCTTGCAAATAATCTTAACATACAACAAATTTATCATTTTCATGACTGTGATACTTTCCTTTGATATTTGGTATGGCCTTTGTTTTCAATGCTTCTTAAAAGTTGATTTGTGTCTCATCTTTTCTGGGGTCATTGTGAATATCTAATCAGGGTAGAAATTCAGGTGAAATAGTTATGTCTCTGAATGTTAGTAATATAAGATTCACATTTTTTTCTCAGTCTAAAAGGACTCATAGAGCCATGAAGAAACCTTTACAGTCCTCTAAATCCAAGAAAGTTTTTAAAAGTTGTTTCAGAAGAATTATTTCCAGCTCCAGATGCCTTTCTTATTTATTATTATTTCAGTACCTTTTTGTTACTCTTTTAGTACCTTGATATATAGTAGATACTCAAATAATATTTGATTAACAACTTAAACTATTTGATTATTAGACAATTTTGAATGCTTTTTCTGTCAAAATTTCTTGTGAACTTAACATTTACCTTATTCCTTGATGACTTAGATGCTATTATTCTAAGTGCTCAATATATATCAACAGAAAATCAGAGCATGCAATGATTCCATTTTTCTTTGAGTTAACATTCTAGCTAGGGAAAGGAAAATATCAGAATGTTACAGTTATAGAATGTCCCCTGAAACGCTCATGTATTAATGTTCAGAGTTGATGTGATTAAGTCATGATGGTTGTAATTTTATCAGTGAATAAATCCATTGCAATGGACTTACTGGGTGGTGACTTAGGCAGGTGGGTGTGGCTGGAGGTGAGTTCCTGGGGGTGTGGTCTTAGGGACTGATTTTGTCTTTGAATTTCCTTTCTTGCTTAAGCACTTGCTTCTGGTCTCTGTTATGTAAAAGAAAAGTCCTTTTTTTTTTTTTTTTTTCTCCGCTTCTGGCTGCCATGCCCTGAGATCCACAAACTCCAGCCTCACGTGAACTGAACCCCCAATCTCCAAAACCTGTGGACAAATAAATATTCCTTCCTCTAAATTGTGTGGTTAGTTGTTTTGGATTATGCAATGAGACTGTTGACCGAGGCACAGATGTAAAGACAAAAACAGTAAATATGGTAAAGAGCAAGTCTTATGATTTGTCTGAAAGTGATTGACATTGTGGATTAGGAAATTAATAATAAAAAACAGAGTTGGAAGGAAAGAGTCACAGTGAGAGGCTGCAGAGGGTGAGGAAGGTTGTAGATTAGTAAAGTCATCAGCATATATTTCTTCAAAAAGATGACATTTCCTCTAAGACTGGAAGGAGATGAAGAAATTAGCCATATGCTATCTAAGCGAAGGAATTCTTGGAAGTTCCAGAAGCAGTTACTGCAAAGCCTCTGACATGGGAGAGTCTGTAGTGATCTATCTGTCTAGAGGCCAGGGTGGCTGGTACAAGTGGGGCAGAAAAAGTAAAACTATGGGGAATGGAAGCAGGGAAGGCCTTGTGAGTGTGTGTGTGTGTCTGTGTGTGTTTGTGTGTGTGTGTGTGTGTGTGTGTGTGTGTGTGTGTGTGTGTTTGCTCTGATCACAGAAGAACCATGGAAGAGCTCCAGGCAGAGGCCTAATATAAAGTCATTGCCTTTTGTGAGGCCTCTCTCTGGCTGCTTTGCTGAGAATAGATCATAAGAGGGCCAGACTAGGAGCGGGGCGGCCAGCTTTGAGCCTCCTGCAGCCTTCAGGCGAAACATGGCAGGGGCTCAGATCAGATGTGAACGGTGAGGGGTGGACCTGGTAGATGATGGCCAGTATATTTGACAATGGGATAGATTTTTTCAGACTAACTATCCTGCCTGAAGTACTTCAGGAAGCCGACAAAGCTAAACAAGTGCAACGTCAACCTTCTGAAGACATTGTGGAAAAATTCAGACCTCACGCTGGAGGGTCCCATGTGCCCAGAAAAGGGGAATGACATTGAAGTGATCCTGGCACCACTCACCACTTCTCGCATCTGGACATTTGCCAATTCTTGGGGCAAGAGACTGAGAAGATGAGATGAAAACAGCAGCATATCTGGCTGGTGAATTCACAGATAAGAGGAGACAAAGCTGAAGTCTTTAGATCTACCAGGGCAGACTGGATTTGAGAGGAGGCAAACTTGGAGTGAAGACCACAGGTGGATGCACTGGTATTTCCATCAGAGGCATTTTCTGGCCCCTAAGCTGGATGGAAGGGAAGAGGCTGAGAAATCAAGCAAATTGCAGCAAGGATTCCAGAGGAATCAAAGCATGTCATTCGAGCATTAGCTGAGAATGCAAACATTGGAATTTAGCAGAGGACAAAGAGAAAGGAGTCTGCAATTATGAGAAGCTTTCAGGTATAAAACCGCCAAAGTACTGTTTCCTAGAAGAAAAAGCAAACAAACTAAAAAAGATAAAAATGCACTGGGTGCTATGTGCACGTATGTTCTGATTCCACTAAACCTCAACATCATGTACAGTTCCATGAACCAGTAAAAGTCTATTAAAAGGAAATTACACATTAATAAACAAGAAATAGAGCTTGAAGCATCTTTATTCAGAAAGGGATCATGTCCTTTTGTCTGTAGTTAAATGATCTTCTATATAGAAGAAAATAATTCCTAGATGAAAGTATTATCTTTCAAATATTACCTGTCTATGATGTTTGACACATGGTATCTTCTAATTAGAGATTTTTTAAAATTAGACTTATAGAAGACAGAAACAAGAAGACCAAATACCAAGAGAAAAAATACAAACTAGCAACAATTTTTCAGGTAACAGTTATCACTTTAATAGGTTAAAATTATTAAAAGGTAGAATTCAAGTTTTTGGCAAAAAGTGAATCTATTTTTTATTTTTATTTTTGGTGGTACTGGGGGTGGAACCCAGAGGCTTTCTACCTCCGGGATATACTCCCAGACATATTTTATATTTTTATTTGAAAACAGAGTCTCACTAAGTTGCTGGGAGCCTCACTAAGTAGCTGAGGCTGGCTTCAAACCTGTACGATCCTCCTATCTCGGCCTCCCAAGAGCGGGGATTACAAGCATGAGCCACCATGCCCAGCTAAAAGTGAATCTATTGTCTAATAAAAAGCATTAAGTGGAAATTGCAGAACTGTAAAATAACAGAAATCAGCTACTTAATAAATAGCTTCAACACCAGGGCACACATAGGACAGTAGATTAGAAACTTGGAGGATAAATTGGTAGAAAATACTTTCATCTGAATTACAGAAAGTAATATTAATAAAAATAAGAAAAAAGTATGGAATATAAAGGCCACTTTCTTTTTTATTCGCGGTACTGGGGATTGAACGCAGGGGCACTCTACTTCTTAGCTACACCCCCAACCCATTTATTTTTATTTTGAAACAGTGTCTCAGTAAATTGCTGAAGGCCTCACTTAGCCACTGAGTCTGGTTGTGAACCTGTGATTCTCTTGTCTCAGCCTTTCAAGTACCAGGATTACAAGTGTACACCACAATCCCCGGCTAATAAAGGACATTTTAAAGGACCTGAAATGAATAAAATCAGAGTGTTAGAGAAGAAAGGGTTAGAGTAGAAGTAGTTTGTGAAGATATAAGTGCTGAAAATTTTTCAAAACTGACAAGAGACCCCGGTCAAAGATTAGAGAAAAACTATAAACTACAGCAAATTAAGTTAAAAAGGGGAAAAAAACAACCCAAATCATGAATCTGCACATTTACCAGCATTGTAAAACTGCTGAGAGACAGACACAAAGGGACAGTTTTCAAACATCCTGGGGAAAATAGACATGTTACCTTAGCAGCCCTGACCCTGGGAGCTGAATCCTCAGCAGAAACCATCAAAATACAAAGAAAATTGAATAATAAGTTCAACATGCTGAAATAAAATAGCTAGTAAGCCACAATCCTCTCTTTAGGTAAAAAATACATTAAAAATAAAAACAAGGCCGGGCGTGGTGGCGCACGCTTGTAATCCCCGCGCTTGGGAGGCGGAAACAGGAGGATCGCGCAGGTTTGAAGCCAGCCGCGCTGGCGTAAGAGACCCTGTTTCAAAAATATAAAATAGGTCTGGGAGTGTAGCCCGGAGGTAGAAGGGCTTCCAGGAACCCCAGTACCACCAAAATAAATAAATAAATAAATAAATAAATAAATAAATAAATAAATATAATAAAAATAATAAATAAAAAATAAAAACATATTGGGCATGGTGGCACACATTTGCAATCCCAGTACTTGAAAACGCTGAGACAGGAGGATCACAGGTTCGTGACCAGCCTCGGCTACTTAATGAGGCTCCCTGAAACTTAGTGAGATCCTACTTCAAAGTAAAAGAACAAAATATGGCTGAGGATATAGCTCAGAAATAGAATGGCCCTGGGTTCATTCCCAGTACCAATATATATATATATATATATATATATATATATATATATATATATATATATACACACACACACACACACACACACACACACACACGCATACATCAATATGTAATAATAAAGACAGAAACTGGAAGAATTTCAGAGAATTCAGCTGGGCATGGTGGCACACATCTGTAATCTTAGTACTTGGGAGGCTGAGACAGGAGGATCACAGTTTTGAGGCTAGCTTCAGCAACTTAGCAAGACTCTAGGCACTTAGGCGCTTAGTGAGACCCTGTTTCAAAAAAATAAAAAGGGCTAGGAGTTTAGCTCAGGGGTAAAACATCCCTGAGTTCAATCCCTAGAAACACACACACACACACACACACACACACACACACACACACTCACGCCTACCTCAAAAATAAAAAGAGAGAGAAATGGGATGATTAAAAAGAATTGTCAATGTTTTATTGAGAAGACAAAATTTCTCAACATACAAAAATGTTGTTCTATGACCCTGAGTCATAGAA
This sequence comes from Muscardinus avellanarius, assembly GCF_963383645.1. Classification (NCBI taxonomy): domain Eukaryota; kingdom Metazoa; phylum Chordata; class Mammalia; order Rodentia; family Gliridae; genus Muscardinus; species Muscardinus avellanarius. The sequence continues at coordinate 121,545,812 of NC_137787.1, forward strand.
GGTACTGATCAATCCCCTCGTCTCTAAAGCTGAGAAACAAAGAACAAAGGTTGTGTAAAGCTGAGCAATCAAGTGATTGGGTGCAAAGGTAGAAAACAAGAAAGTAACACTATTGTGTGAAACTGAGTGATGGAGCGGATGAAGAGAGAATACTAGAAATGTGATTTTAGAATTGCTTGTAGTTTACACACTAAAAGCATATTGCATAAGACTGATAACAGGGTCTGCCAGTAGGACAAAAGCAAAACCTTTCTAAATGTCAGGGTTCCACAAAAAAAATCAAAGAGAAGAAAGTGGTAGGTTGTAAATGGTATAAACGTTACAAATATAAACTTGAAACCAAACACAACGGACATGAGGATGAAACGAATGGGCTACACCAGCTGCATTTATGGTAGGAAAAACCATTTCTAGGCGATAATTACATAATTAGCGTTATTAGAAGGACTATAAATATAAAGAAGTGAAAAGTTACACCAGATAAAAGTCGATAAAACAAAGTAGAGATTCTTAAGTTAAGCAGATATGATTCATAAGTTGTTAGGTCAAAGTGGAGATTCATCTTGTTAAGTAACCAGCAGAATGTAGGCTAAAAATACAGTAGACAAGAAAAAGAGAAAAATATATAATGATAATGGGCAAAATTCAAATGCAAGTATGAGAATATGTGATGCATCATAAAATATAAAAACATTTTTTTTAGGTGAAAAAATCTTATGTCCGTATATGAAATAATCACAACCAGGCTTCCTAGAAGGTAGGGAGAGGGAGGAGGAGGTAGCGGGATGGTTCAGAGGAAGCCACACCACGAGATGCTGCGTGCATGCATGAATGTGGCACTTTGAGTCTCATTATGAAGAGTAGCCATACTGAGCCGATAAAATTCTAAAAAATAAAACAACATAGAAGATTTAAGAAAATCCAGTACAAGATTTAAATAAACTTCCTCACTCTGGCAAATCATGGAGGGTGAATCTGCTTTCTGTCACTGGGGCAAAATTCCTGAGAAAATTATAAGGAGGAAAGGTGTATTTTGGCTCATGGTTTCAGAGGCTTGCTATGGTGGCTCGGTGCTGCTGCCTTGGGCCTATGGTGGTGCAGTGGACTGGAGCTGAATCACTCTTGAGAGACAGAGAGAGAGACAGAGACAGAGAAAGAAGAAGAAGAGAGAGAGGAGGAGGCAGCGATGCCGGTGGCAAGAGGAGAAGGGACATGATTCCTCATGTCTACTTGAAGGACACACCCCAATGGCTTGACTTCCTTGCACTTAACCCCACCTCCTAGAGACTCCACTGCCTCCCAGCAGTGCCACAGGGTGGTGCTCAAGCGTTTGACATATGGGCCTCTTGAAGATACTCCAGATTCAAACCCTAACACATGCAAAAATAAAAGTATGGCTATAGAGAACATAATAAGATCATTTTAAGGGTAGATATGTCCCATTTCTCTAGCAGTCCATTGTAGTGGGTCTTCTATGATGGTCCCCATTCATTTATGGCTCCTGGTTCCTAAGGGTCTTCATGAAACTTCCATAGGCAGGGCTTTTCATTGCTGGTTCAAATTAATTGTCCATGGTAAGGAACCCTGAGTGGCAAAAACCTGGAGAGCCTCTAGGACCTGTAGATGACTCCGGGACAGTGGCTGGCCTCTAGGACCTATATAGTACATCTAGAATTTGAGAGGGGCTTCTAAGACCCAAGGATGGCCTCTAGATGCTGGGGGAAGCCTCCAGGACATGAGGTGCACCCTTTGGCCCATAGTCAACAGCCTTATCTCTCAGACCAATCATGGCAGAAAGAATATGAATCCTGCCGGCAACGAAACAGAAGCCAGAAGTGGCTTCTTCCTCAGGAACAGCGGTCTTGCGGGAGCTCAGCTGGCATGCACTTGGTCACAGCTGTGAGGATGTGAGCATAGGGTTCGGCTGGGTGAGCCTCGACTGCTGAGCCATAGAAAGCCTGAGGGAAGAGTGGAAATTATGTTCCATATACTCTCATACACGCATGCTCATCTACTGTCTACTTACATATGCATTCAGAGTAGAAAATATCACAGTGCAATAAAGCTAAAATTTTAAAAAATAACAAAAATATGTACCTTCTATAAGTTAAAAAATTTCTAAAATCCCTCTGATCAAAGTAGAAACTCAAGCTAAAGTGCAAATTTTCTGAAAACTATGAACAAGAAGATTTATTTCAAGAATAGAAGTGTAGCTCAATACTAGAAAGGCTATTCATATAATTTAGCTAACGGAGATGAATATGGAAATATATAATCAATTTTACAGATGTCCCATGGCATTTGACAAGATATATTAATTTAAAAATAACCAACAGAGCTGGGCGTGGTGGCGCACACTTGTAATCCCCGCGCTTGGGAGGCGGAGACAGGAGGATCATGCAGGTTCGAAGCTAGCCTTGCTGGCTCAAGAGACCCTGTTTCCAAATAAAAATATAAAATAGGTCTGGGAGTGTAGCCCGGAGGTACAAGGGTTTCCAGGAACCGCAGTACCACCAATAAAATAAAATAATAATAATCAACAGAATGGATGCTAATAGGTAACTTCTTAACATGCTGAAATATGTGTAATGCAAAGCCTAACACCTTATTTAAGAATGGGTATATTTCTGTCAGAGTCAAATAAAAAACAAGAATGGGGAATTGCTCAACAAAATTTAGCATTGTGCTGGACATACTTCTCAAGCCAATGAGAAAGAATAGAGATAAGAGGGTTTGAAAGAAAAGAATATTTGCAGGTGATATAATTGTGTACCCAAAGAACCCAATATAATCAGCTAAGTTTTGTTTTGTTTTTGGTGCTGAGGATTGAACCCAGGGATGTTCTACCTCCAAGATATACTCCCAGCCCTATTTTATTCTTTATTTTGAAACAAGGTCTCACCAAGTTGCAGAGGGACTCAGTAGTAGATGAGGCTGGCTACAAACCTATAATCCTCCTGTCTCAGCCTCCCAAATACTGGGCTTACAAGGACATGCCTGGCTAGCTACATGGTTTTTTTTTTTTTTTATAGCCAACAAGACAGCTCAGAATGGTGAAGGGAGTATTTTATAAAATTGGAATACAGAAATTCAAAGTGTTTACATAAAACACCTATGTAAAAGATATAATGAAAACAAATTCTGCACGTACATTAGAAAAATTCCCATTAATAGTAACCTACTTAGAATATGTGTAAAAACTCTATAAATGAATCTTATGTGCTTTTGAAATAAAATGGTGCACTCTGAAAGGGAAGGTACAACATGGTTCTGGATAGTCAATGTCGACACCCTAAATATGTCAGCTCCCTCTAAATTAACTTACAAGTTGTTTAGTCTTGTTTTATTTTAATATATACACAATAATTATATAAACTTATAGAACAAAATGTGATGTTTTAATTCATGATACATTGTATAATGATCAAGCCAGGGTAATTAGCAGCTCTATTACATCAAACATTCATTGCAGTGTTTACTGTGATGAAACATTACAAATTCTCTGTTTTAGCTACTTTGAAAGAGACAATGCATTATTAGTGCAGTTTCCCCCCAGAATACTACTAGTCATTTTATTTCTACAGAAAAAAAAAATCAATAAAAGTACCCTAGTACAACTAAGAAGGAAGAACTATGAAAAGGAGACATCTTCCTGGTTACTTCAGGCTCTGAAGCCTTCATAATTTTTTGATGTACTTCTATCGACACGTTGTGGTCTCACATCATAATGGCGTTCAGAGTGCTGGAGACATACATGCACACATCACTTGGCGAGCTTCTCCCGACTCTTCTCCACTCCACCCCTTCCACACATGATGCTGAGGTTGGCACTGGTGACCCCACATAGGTAACATCATGTTATCTGTGTGTCAGCGGAATGCATCCCATCTCACCTTCATAAATTAATTTGGTATGATGTTGTCTTGTAGGCAAGTAAACACTGAAGGTACAGGTTAGAAACATAAAATAGACCCACATATATAAGGAAGTTTTATAGACAATAAAGGAAGGATCTTAAACCAGCACAAAAAATAATAATTATTATGAGCTTTCAAATACTTCCCAACAGCAGAAAAGACATCTGAAAAAGTTAAGGTCATAGCCACAGACCATAGAAAACAAGATAAACTCAAACAGATCAAAGATTTAAACAAAAATAACAAAAAGAATCCAAGTGCAAAAGTCCAAACAGTGAGTCTCTTCCAGTTTCTAAGCACAGAAGGATTTTCTCACTGTGGCTCAAACACAGAAGCCATAAGCTACCAGATGAGAAATCAGGAAAACCATTTGTCATTTGTGCCCTCGTTAAATAGATGACATCCTTGGTATACAACGAGTCAAAGGAAACTTAACCACAGTGAAACCACGGACAATGGGCATGATAAGAAGCAAGAAAAAAACAAATGTCTTAAAAAACTATGAAAATAATTCAAACTTACTCATCGAAAGAGACATAAAAATAAGCTACCTCAAGTTACCATTTTTCACCTTTGAGACTGGTGACAAAGTTCAAAGGCACACAGCACTTGGTGAGCTTCTCCCTGAAAAAAGTTGTTGGTGAGGCTGTGATAGAAACAAGTGTCATCATACATTGCTGGTGGGATCATTAATTGTTATGACCATTACGCAGAACAATTTGAAGTATCTACCAACATTATATATGCATGTCCCCTCTGGCAAAGTAAATGCCACTCCTGGGAATGTATTAAAAATATGCTACCACCGGGTGTGGTGGCACACGCTTGTAATCCCCACGCTTGGGAGGCAGAGACAGGAGGATCGCGCTGGTTCGGAGGCAGCCTCTCTGGCTTAAGAGACCCTGTTTCCACATGAAGTTAAAAAATAGGTCTGGGAGTGTAGCCTGTGGGAGTGTAGCCCGGAGGTAGAAGGGCTTCCAGGAACCCCAGTACCACCAAAAAAAAAAAAAAAAACAAATATGCTACCTAGTTGGGCACGATGCTTCACACTTGTAATCCCAGTACTTGGGACGCTGAGAGAAGAGGTTTGAAGGTTCAAAACCAGGAGCACACATTGATTTAGACAGAGCCTGTTTCAAATTAAAGAATAAAGTAGGACTCCGAGTATAGCTTAGTGGTAAGAACACCCCTGGGTTTACTCCCCAGTCTATATATGTATGCATATAAATATATATTTGGCTACTTATGATGTGCAATTAACTATGCATTGCAGCACTGATTGTAAGAGCAAATGATGGGAACTAAACCTGCAAATACATCAAGATGATCTAGTTGGTTAAACAAATTATGGTAAACAAAATATTTTTATTATGATATAGGATGATTTTCAAAGTTGTTAGTTTTTTAAAAAAGCATTTGAGCCGGGCGTGGTGGCGCACACTTGTAATCCCCGCTCTTGGGAGGCTGAGACAGGAGGATCACACAGGTTCGAAGCCAGCCTCAGCTGCTTAGTGAGGCTCTCAGCAACTTAGTGAGACCCTGTTTCCAAAAATAGGTCTGGGAGTATAGCCCAGAGGTAGAAAGCCTCTGGGTTCTACCCCCAGTACCACAAAAAAAAAAAAAAAAAGAAAAAGAAAAAGAAAAAGAAAAAGAAAAAAAAAAAGCCAGGCATGGTGGCGCACACTTGTAATCCCCGCGCTTGGGAGGCTGAGACAGGAGGATCGCGCAGGTTTGAAGCCAGCCTCAGCTACTTAGTAAGGCTCTCAGCGACTTAGTGAGACTCTGTTTCCAAATAAAATATAAAATAGGTCTGGGAGTATAGCCCAGAGGTAGAAAGCCTCTGGGTTCCACCCCCAGTACCACCAAAAATAAAATAAATAAAATAAATAAATAAATAAATAAATATAAAATAAAAAAAGCATTTTCAGAATGGTACATACAGTGATGTAAGAGAAGAGCCGAGGAGACTAGAAGGAGGTGCAGCCGTGACGCCCCTTCCTGCCCCCTTAGAGGTTAGTGGCTTGGTAGTGAGACTTTCGTCTATGGCATAGCACGACTTGAACTATTCCTTTGTCGGTTCTCCTGACTCCACTCTAATCTGGAGCGCTGTGTGCTTATTTCCTAAATCTGGCAGTGCTAAGAAGGAAACACATGCAGGTATGATGATGTTTACGTACAGAAAATAGAATACTCACATAGGAACATGAGACAGGGCTGGAAGACTTCTCCTCTCTATATTTTATACTTTTTGACTTTTAAACCATATAACTTCATTATCTTTTAAAATAATATAAATAAAAAATGACGAATAATTAAAGCCAATATTCATATAAAGAGACTACTAGAAACCATGTGTCATTAATTACAATTTCTCTTTTATATTGTTTACAGTGAAATTAGACCCGATCCATCACCCTATAATTTGAAAATATCAGTGTGTACGGTTCACTAGAAGCTGAAGTATCCTGTGACTTTTATATTTTCAAGGTCTTCTCACTCCTCCTCAGCTTCTTGTTGGCCCCATCGTTCAGTGAAAAAAATATCAAACATCTGAGGTTTGGGATAGAGAATAAAAGTGTCATAAAGTATTATTCTTGAGAAGGCAGGCTCAGCCAGGTTTTTGAAATCTTCCCAAATCTTCTCAGCCTTTTGACAGCTTCTCAGATAACTCAAATGGCCAGTCAGACATGTGGCTCTAGCAAGCACCAGGTGGGGAAAATCAAAGGGGAATGTGACAGGGGACTTGTTAGTGCAGCAGACCTCATAGAGACACCTGGTGAGCGCTCATGCTCACACACACACACACACACACACACACACACACACACGCACGCACGGATATGTGCATATGAGCCAAGGTAGCAAAGTAATTCAAGATTTTTTTTGATGGCTAGAAACATGAGTTCTTATTCTGATCTAATAAATATAGTATAACTCAAGCAATGGGGAAAATAAAAATACTGAGTAGCCCTAACCCACTGTGCTCTCCTTTTTACTTAATATGGTGAAATAAACACAATGTATTATTAACTTTTGGGCATGAATGTCTGTTGTCTAACCTTATTTTTGGAGGGGAATGCTGGTGGCTGAACCCAGGGCCGTTCTACCTCCAAACTACACCCCTGGACCTTCTGTTTGTTTCTCTGTTTTGAACAGGAGCCTTACTAAGCTGTTGGAGAGTCTTGCTAAGTTTCTGAGGCTGGCCTCTAACCTGGCACTTGCCTGTCTCAGAATTCCAAGTACTGTCATTGCAGGCCTTCTCCACCACAATTAGCATATTGCTTTTTTTTTCTTTTTATAATACTAGGGATTGAACCCAGAGGCATTCCACCACTGAGCTACATACCAAGCCCTTTTTATTTGTTGTTTTGAAACAGGGTCTCCCTAAATTTCTGCGTCTGGCCTCGAACTTGTGGTCTTCCTGCTTTGGCCTCCCAAGTGCTACTGCCATTACAGTCATGTGCCACCACACCTAGATATTACTCACTTTAAAATTAATCCTTTTCCCTTCTCTTTAAATTGGAAGGATGACAAAATTACAACTCCAAGCTCCTTAAATGGTAAATATATAGCTATATTATCTTTTATATTTTTCCTTTGAAGCGTATTTATTTGTTTGCTTTTTGTGGTGCTGGGAATGAAACTCAGAGTCCTGCACATGATAGGTAAGAACTCAACCACTGAGCTATACCCCCCGTCCTTGATTTTTAAATATTCACAAATGATTTATTTTAAATGTTTAAGCAGTAAGAATTAAAAGATAAATTTTAAGAAAAAAACATTGTCTAAAGTTCTCCTTGCTGTGCACAATTATAGGCAACTAAGGCAAAGTTTTTATTGTTTGTCATTTTGAAAATAGAGTTTATAAAACTGTCTTCAGCCTCAGTCCCCATCAGCTGAGAGCGCCCCACCCTCCCACCTCATGCCAGCTGGCTCATGTGTCCACAAAGTATTTTTGGCAAACGGTCAAATACAACACACATTTTAAGCAGCTGGATTAACCTAACAGCTCTTAGGAGAGCCCTTTCATCTGTTTTACAGAGATAGAAAGCTGCTATTTAATGGCAGTCAAACTGGGGAATGCACACACATTTATTCCTAATCAATAGGATTGTATCGCCAAAATGTAACTTTGAAATTCTAAATAAAAGTTGTAATTAAAAGTAAAAGCTCATAAGTTTTTATGTGAATGTTTCATGTTCAGAATTTTGTTTATAATTTCAGTTGAAATGCAGATGAAATGCAAGTTACTCTTCTGTAATGACTGTCTATTCTTTAAAGCAAAAATAAAAATAGCAACACTACACATAAGAAACAGTTCTATAATAAAACGCTGGAATTCTCAGCTTAGCATGCAGTTGTTTTGCTTTTTTTCTGTCTGAGTTTATAATCAAAACAGTATTGGTCTTTCTTAAAATTTGCAGTCTCCATGCAGCTGATATTTGCAATGCCCTAAATGAGAAACATATGCTCTGTGCTAACCTGTTTAACAGTGGTAGCCAGATGTTTGAACAAATTATGAAGGACAGCTCTACCAGCTTGTCCTAACAGTTAAGCACAGTGCTCAACACTTACCAGCCCTCACAATCTGTCCTCACCTTGACTAGCAGAAAAAAGTTTACCTTCAGTAACGTGAGACTTAGACTCATTATTTTGAATAATGCTAAACTTTTGAGAAGTAACCAGGAGTATCTTTTTGAGCATAGAGTTCAGATGAACTGTAAAAACTAGTATCTTGGTTGCAATTATACAAACAGGATAAAATCTGTCACACATTTATTATCAGCTGCAGCCATAATTTCTCAGTGGACATTCTTTTGATTCTGCAAGCTTAATAATGAATTGCTTAATGTTAATGGTGTACTATGTCAGAGCTACCGAGACAGATAGAATAGATTAGAGGTAGCCAGGTGTGGTGACACAACCTGTAATTCCAGTACTTGGGAGGCTGAGACTGAAGGATCGCATGTTCAAGGACAGCCTCAGCAAGTAGTGAGACTCTCATCAATGTAACAAGACCCTGTTTCCAAATAAATAAAATCTGGCTGGGGGGATGTAGCTCAAAGGTAGAATGCCTCTGGGTTCAATATCCAGTATGACCCCAAAAATAGGTTAGATATTACTTGCTGAAACATATATCTAAGGTAAATAATTCAACCATCAACATACAATGCCACCAATCTTTTCCAGAGATTGAAGACTGAGCTTTCTTGCAATTGCAACTAACTGTAACTAGCTTCTGGTAATAGCTTTGGTGAGAATTCACACATTAAAGGTATATTTTTATAATAACAAAAAAGCAAAATACCTTCACACATGTACTTATAAACAGCTCTAGGCAAGTACACTGAACCTCACGCAGTAATTTTGGATGAAAATATAACCACCAAAATATGAACCTCCTAATAAAGAGTTAAGATCTTGATCTAAGCCTATTTATAGAATCATAGAACATTTTACCAATATGAACTTTGTTTTGTCGTTGTTATTGTTTTTCTACTGGGAATTGAATTTTTTTTCTCTGAACTATACCCCCATGCCCATTTATTTTTTATTTCACTTCATCCCATCTGAGGACTGGACAAGATTTACGATGTTCTTGGACATAGCAGCTTGCTAAAACAGGGGCTTAGTAAATTTCTCAGGCTGGCCTCAAACCTGTGATCCGCCTGTCCCACCCTTTCAAGTACTGGGGTTACAGAAGTGTACCACGGTGTCCAGCCCACAGTATTTGGAAGGCTGAGACAGGAGGATCATGGTTTTGGACAGCTTCAGCTACTTAGTGAGGGCCTTTGCAACTCAATGAGGCCCTGTTTCAAAATAAAAAATATAGAAAAATAGAGCTGGGGGTGTAGATCCAGGTAGAATGTCCTTGGGTTCCATGGCTACCTCAACTCTCTTTTGGTTACTGTTTCCAGGATATATCTTTTGGCATAATTTATGTTTTTATGTTTAAATGTGTTTTCTTTAAATAGCACATAGCTAGAATTTTCTTTTTTATCCAGGTTGGTAATCTCTGCTTCTTAATTTCAGTGTTTGACCATTTATATTTAATATGTTTATCAATATGGTTAGTTTTAAATTTACCATATTTGTATTTGTTTTTATTAGTCCCAATATTCTCTATTATTTTTCTTTTATCTTTCCTTTTAATATTTTTAGTATCTCAGTGAAAAGAAAATTAAATTAGAAACAAATAACAAAGATTCTGAAAAAATTTAATATTGCTTAGCAATTAGAGAAAACACTCTAAAAGAAAGAAATATTAAGGAAAATTAAATTATAAAAAAAGCAAAACATGACAAATATTTGTTAAATGCAGCTAATTTGTTCTTCAAGATAGAGATCTAATATTAAAGTTGGATGCTTCCACCTTAAGATCCTAAAGAAGCATGACAATATAAATTTAATAAGTAGAAAGAAGGGATAATTAGTATAGAAGTAGAAATCAATACTATAGAAGCTTTTGAAACCCTAAAGCTATTTCTGGAAAGCATCAATTAACTCAATAAAACTGCTCTAGAAAACAGGAGAGATGTCACAAATTATCAGTAGCATATAGATTTTATGCTAGAGAGTTTATCATAAGTAGCAATAACTGCATATTTGCTTTGAAATGATCAATCTATTTAAAAGATATTAATTACTCAAATTGGTAGAAAGAAAAATAGAAATGTCAAGAGGCCTGTGCCCATTAGACAAATTAAATTTATAAACAAAAGCCATACATAAAGAAAATTCTGTACCCAAACAGTAGTTTCAAAGACATTTCTCATAGTGAAGTGGTCATGCAGAAAATTTTATATATGCATACATGTAGGATATGTGTGTATATATGCCTATATGAGGTTATATATGTATATGTGTATACACACATACCATTTATATATACATATACGTATACGTATACATATACATATACATATACATATACATATATATGTATACGTATACGTATACATGTACATCCTAATTATGTAAAGGAACAGGGCTGCTTGCTTCGAGGAGCAGTCAGACACTGAAGCAGAAGCAAACACCAACTGGGAAAGATGGGGACTGCATTTGCGGTTGTCTGTCCTGTCTGTGTGAGGGAGCCCAGCGACGTCCACATTGATGGAGACCAGGAATGGTGGTGAAAATCCATAGTCACATCAACTGGGCAAGGTGTGAGAGATTGCAACTTAGAACTGGGAAACCAACTGGATGATTAGTAGGGACACTGGTAAGGAGAACTGCAGGAAGCAGTTCCCTAAATCTGCTTACATTCCTAACTGTCAAAAAAATCCATAAAGCCCAGGAAAGATGCCCGAGGCCTGGTACAAAGGCAGACAGATACCATAAAGGAATGTACTCCTTGAAAGGAAGGGTTTCATGGGGTAATAATTGTGAGTTTGCTGGGGTTTACCTGACTCTTCTAATACTCTACACATCTGACGCTGCACAGGCTTGATATGTCAAAGGACGGGGCACAACCCCAGCAGAACGTCTGTGTATTCATAGGGAAGCTACAGCAAGGGTGAGCTCCAGAGATGAGTAGGAATTTACCCAAATCCTCTCCTGACCACAAAACTGACAAAGGCCTACAGCAGGCTCCGTGGGGATTAGGCTAAAAACGTAGAGCTGTAGAAACAGATCAGAAGCATCGACAGCTGCAGACTGGAGGCAGGAAGGAGACAGAAGTTGAAATTTGAATCCAGAACTCTGAGAACTATCATCAAAAGAACACAACAGATTAGAATCGCTTCAAGGTATTGTCAGCGCATCCACTTGCAACCCAAAATTATAAGGCATTCTCCACAGAGATCAGCATTACCCAGCATGCTCCACAGAGATCAGCATTACCCAGCATGCACCACAAGAGATCAGCATTACCCAAATTTAGGGGAAAATTAGAGTTAATGGGCATTTTCTCCTATGAATGGCCTACAGAAAGACCCCAAAGCAACCCCATGCACACACACACACACACACACACACACACACACACACACACACCTGTGTATATATGTTCAAAAATTTTAAAGAAATACCAAAGAAAAATATATTATCAGTGAGTGAAAGAACAAGTCTCAAGGGAAATAATATCTATTTTTAAAAATTAGAGCTAGCTGGGTGTAGTGGTGAATGTTGGTAATCCCAGTACTTGGAAGGCTGAGACAGGAGGATCGCAGGTTCGCAGCCAGCCTTAGCTACTTAGTGAGGCCCTCTGCGATTTAGTGAGACCCTGTTTCAAAATAAAGAATAAAAAATAGGTCTGGAGATATAGCTCGGAGGTAGAATGTCCCTGAGTTCAATCCCTAGTACCAAAAAAAAAAAAAAACCCTTAGAGCTAAAAATATAATTAAAAATGAAATTCACTAGATAAGTTTGAGGGAAAGCTGGAGTGGTAAAAGGGACCCGATTCTGTTTTATTTTTATACTTTCATGAGCACATTGTCAATGTAACACGGCACTTGGTGGGCTCCCTCTGCCTCTCCCTCCCTGAGCATGTAAGTGAGGGTAGTGATATCTTCCAGCATGGGCACACAGCACCGGACCTGCTCCCTTCCTCACTGCTCTCCATCAGCTCCTCACCTCCCACCTTCAATTTCCCAGCCACTGCTCTCTCTCCTCATTTATCTGAAGTCTCTTTTTAAATTTCTTTTTATTGGCGCATTGTAGTCATACATCTGAGTGGGGTACAAGATATTTCCTGTTTTCTCTCTGGCTTCCCCATAAGAAAGAAAACCTACAACTCTGACTCTCTGAGACTGGCTGATCTCACCCAGTTTAATTTTGAACGTAGAAATTAGTCGTTATGAAGGTTTTTTAAACTGTAGAAAAGTGATCAGAGCCTCAGAAACCATTGATACTAACTGTTCAGGCAACGTTAACTGGGACTTGACAGAAAGAGAGGGAACAGAAACAGAAATTTATGAAAAGAAATAACGGCAAGTATTTCACAGATTGAAGAATGGATTTATACAAAGTGCAACAAATCCAACCCATAATACAAAGATGATAATTGCTAGGCCTGTTAATAGTCAAACTGTTGAAAACAATGAATAAATAAATAAGCAATTAAATAAATAAAAATAATTAAATCTTGAAACCATCCAAGAAAATCACTGACTTCTTACAATACAGGGATATAGTTGCTGACTTTATAACAGTGACTATCGGATACAAAAGACTTAGAAGCATAATTGAAGTGTTCAGGAGCCAAACTCAAAATCCTACCCCCAATGGCGCGTGCTTCCTGAATGAGGCTTAGTATAGTATTTTTTTTTTTTTTTTTTGGTGGTACTGGGGTTCCTGGAAACCCTTCTACTTCCGGGATACATTCCCAGACCCAATTTTATATTTTTATTTGGAAACGGGGTCTCTTAAACCAGCACGGCTGGAGCGATCCTCCTGTCTCTGCCTCCCAAGCGCGGGGATTACAAGCGTGCGCCACCACGCCTGGCAGTATCTTGAGGTAAAAAAGAACCAATGAGTGCCTGACCCCAGCTCTGTACCATAAGGAATGCCAAAATAAGTTCTTTAAGCTGAGCAAAAAGATGTCACATGTCAACTCAACTGGGCGGAAGAAAATAGAGAATGCCAAAAACTGATTAAGAATTAATGTCAAATGATAAATATAATTTTGCAGTTTTTTTAGTTTAAAAATGACATAAGCAAAACAATAAACATCACAATGTGAATAAGTATATTATATCTAGAAACATAATTTATACTACTACAGGTTTTGGCTAGTGAAAATGTACTTTTCCCAGCTTCCAATATTTTAACTAAAACAATTTGTTATTAATGCTCATTTTGTTTGAAAGAAATAAAATCAGGCAGAAATACGGAAAATAGGGAATGATACTTCTAAGTATAACCATATCATAGTGAATGAAAAATATCAGAAACCAAGTAAGTGATCATTATAAGAAACATGCTTAAAATACAGAGACAAAATTGAAAATAAAAGCCTAGAAAAAGATATGTCACAAAAATATAAATTAAAATAAAACTAGATATACAAATTAGTCAATTTGAAATCAATATAACATTACTCAATTAACCTTAAGCTGTAAAAAACAAGGAAATGTTATTAATATATTACTATCTGCCAGACATAGTGGTAAATACCTGTAATCCCAATACTTGGGAGGCTGAGACAGGAGGATGTAGGTTTGAGGCCAGCCTTAGCAACTTAATGATACTTTCAGAAACATAGTGAGGCCCTGTTTGAAAATAAAAAATAAAAAGGGCTCTGGGGGTGTAGCTTGGAGACAGAACACAACTGGGTTCAGTCCCCAGTATCACACACACACACACACACACACACACACACACACATAAATGTACACAGATACACACAAACACACACACAGACACACACAGTGAAGGGAGATAAACTTCATGTCAGCAGGATTAAAATAATCATCAGTAAATAAAGATATATGCATACTCACAGCACATGACAGTATATGGTATAAACATACATGCATTTGACATCAGAGGTTCAAGTCTATCAAGCAAAAACTGGCAAAAAATGGGTAGACAGTCACAAAAACACAAACAAAATAGTCAATATGAATGTAGAAAACTTTAAGACACCATCATCCATATAAATAAATTGACACCTTATATAATGACATCTTATAATGACCACAGAATAGACATTCTTTTCAAGAGTACTGGAGCATAACATGAGTATTGATTTTATACCAGCATAAAAACAAATCTCAATTCTTTTCAAAAAGAAAGAAAGGAAAGGGATGGGGCAAGGGAGAGAGAAAGCGCATGTGGGTAGGGGTGGGAAGAAATCTTATAGGCAGTTGCCTCTGACTTCAAAAGAATTCACGTAAAATCCACTCCAAGATAAACAAAATGAAATTGTAGACAATGCGAGCTAATCTGTATAGTGAATCAAGTGAGATTTGATTTTTTAATGTAGAAAGAAGTATTAATTGGAAAGGATGACAGAGTTGGGAGAGGAATGGATATGTTCTCTATCTTCCCTTTGTGATAGTTTTACTGGCGTAAGCGTCTACCAAAATCCATTTAAGACAGTGGTTGTCCCACACCTGTAATCCCAGCATTTGGGAGACCGAGGCAGGCTCACCGGCTCGAGGCCAGCCTCAGCAAGTGAACAAGATCCTCTAAAGCACACAATGTACTTAAACATATCGAAGTCAATCACTAAGCCAAGCAAGGAAGGGAGGGACAGGGAGGGAATGGGGTGGTATTTGGGTAGGGGTTAAATCAGCGATGAGTACATGTTTATACACACAAGTTTTTTACCCCAATAAGTTGTATGAATATAATGCACCAATAAAAATTAAAAAAAAGATCCTCCGAGATTTAATGAGACTCAACATTGTAAGACTGTTTCAAAATAAAAACCAAAAAGGGCTGAGGTTGTATCTCAGAAGTAGACTGCCCCTGGTTTCAGCCTCTACTACCAAACCAAACCAAAACAAACCAAACCAAACCAAACCAAACAAGAACCTTTAATTGTACACTTTAAATTTCCCCAGTGTATAGTACACAATTTATTCCTCCATTAAACTTAGAACAAAATGAAATAAAACCATGGTTCTTGGTTCTGGGAAGATGGCAACTGGATTTCACATCCCTCAAAGGCGAAATAACCAAAAAACATCCTTATTTCAGTGGAAACCCAAAGATAACGTCCTAGACCTTAAGAATAAACTGGAAATATACCATCTATAAAACGGACAATCAGCCTTGAATCATCACTACCCGTATGAGTATGAAAGTATTAAAGTATTCACCAGCCAAAGCTAAAGACAAACAACTACAGCAAAATATGCCATAGAGAATTCTGAAAATGTTCTTACACAGTGGCCAGTATTCAGCCAAAAACTGTTAAGGGACATGACCTGGAGGAGAAAAACATAATTCTAGAGGGAACACCAATGATCCCCAAAGAGACCCAAAGGGGTTAACCCATTTTATCCACATCTGGTGTTCCAGATGTGGAACACCTATAAAAATCTGAGCAAAAAATACAACACTTATGGAAATTTTGAAATAATTATCATGTCTGCAGAACTTAAAAATTGAGGAATGAGTTAAACAACAACAACAAAATAAATGTGATGAGTGTATTTTGTAATATATGGAGATTGCACTGAAGAACTAGAGCCTATCATTTTTCTTTTACTTTTTCTTTTTTTTTTGTACTGAAAATTGAACCCAGGGACATTTTATCTCTACACTATACTCCCAAACCCTCTTATTTGTATTTTTATTTTGAAAAAGGATGTCACTACATTTTATTTTGCTAAGTTGATGAGGCTGGCCTCGAATCTTCAATCCTCCTGTCTCAGCCTCCCAAATCCTGAGATTATAGGCATGTATCACTGAAAATTTTTAATGACAGAAAATCTACACATAAAAATAAAGTAATTGAAGCTGGTTGTGGTGGCGCACGCTTGTAATCCCAGTGACTGGGAGGCAGGCTGAGACCGGAGAATCGCGGTTCACCGATGGCCTCAGCTACTTAGTGAGGCCCTTCGCAACTCAGTGAGACCCTGTTTCAAAAGATAAAGAATAAAGAGGCCGGGCGTGGTGGCTCCCGCTTGTAATCCCAGCGCTTGGGAGGCTGAGACAGGAGGATCGCTCAGGTTCAAAGCCAGCCTCAGCAGCTTAGTGAGACCCTGTTTCCAAATAAAGTATAAAATAGGTCTGGGAGTATAGTCCGGAGGTAGAAAAGCCCCTGGGTTCCACCCCCAGCACCACAAAAAATAAATAAATGAATAAAGTAATTGAAATGTATAGTTGTGTTGATGAGCTTGACAGCAGATTAGACACAGTTGAGGAGAGAACGAACTTCTGCATATTATGAAAGAAAAGTACTCAGCTTGCTGAACAGTGCTGAGCAATGGCAGATGTACCCATGGTGGGGAAGCCTAACACATGGAGGCACAGACAGGAGGCCGAGAACTGGGCAGAGGCCAATCAGGAGCTCGCTCCACGGAGGCAGGACCTCCTGTGGCACGGCAGGCAGCACTAAAGCGGGTCACATGCTGGGTCTTGCTGGACACCCTCAGGTAGCACTGAACACTTTCCAGCCATATCAGTAAGCTATTTGGCATCAGATTAATTTAAGACTTGCTTTTAAACTTCTTAGGTTAGAATCAGAGCACAATCCAGCTGCTAAGTTAACCTTACGGCTGAGGCGTTGACCTTCTCAGAAGGCTGCTCCCTGGCCTAATGTTACAGTGGCTGCCCTGTCACTGCAGAGGGAACCTCGGCCACTCGGCGGGCTCTGGGGCTTGGCCCACCCAGGAAGAGCAGTTCTTCTTGGCCGTGGGCACTTCTGCTCCTGTGCACCAGCTCAGCACTGAGCACCCACGGCGAGCACCTCCTTGCCAAGCTCCAGACCCTGCAGCCCTTGCCCTGATGGCCGCCGTCTGCAGGGTCCAGGCGCAAGGCCTGAACCCCACGCCCTCTCCACAGCGCAGAACAGTGAGCGGAGTCGGGCTCTCCCTCACTTCCCTGAAAGCTTGTCCCAGGCCTCAGGCAACGCAGCCATGGCTTTTCCTCGTTTCTCTTCTTTGTCCAATTTTATACTGAGGTCGTGAGTGTGAGTGGTGGGGAGGTTGTCCCCACACTTCTCCAACCTCACTGACACTCACTTGACTTTTTTTGAAGTAATACAACTATGGTTTGAACACATCAAAAATTCCATAATTCGGTCCCATTGTCATTCAGAACGATCTCCATTCACTTACACATTTTTAAATTTTGATCTGTGTTTTTGAAAAGTAACATACCTTGCTGCTGGGAGCAGCAGACACCTCGCCCCATCCATACAGCCAACGCACCATGTTTATGTAGAACCGAGAACTAAGTTTACGTTAAAAGTGCGTGCCATTAAACTGGTCATGGTGCTACAGCTTGTAATCCCAGTTCTTAGGGAGGCCGAGACAGGAGGATTGCAGGTTTTAAGCCAGTCTCAGCAATTTAGAGCGATCCTTAGCAACTTAACCAGAATCTGTTTCAAAATAAAAAAATAGAAATGGCTGGGGACGCAGCCCAAATGTACAATGCTTCTAGGTCCAATCTCTAGTACCGATTAAGTAAATAATTTTTTAAAATACATGCCACTAAATTCCCGCAAATCCCCTTTAACAGCTATATATGCATTGCACATACAAATTTAATAGAAAGTTATCATTACAGAAGAAAACTCTAGGGAGTTTAAAAAAGGAAAGGAAAATAACATTACGAAAAATGATAGGCTCAGCAAGAAAATGAATCATGTGAGATAAAATGTGGCACCCTAGCTTTATGTTTAACAGAGTTTTCCACATCCTGTATGTTTTTATTTCTAATTTGGAGGTGACCAGAACACCCTCTAGTGGGATAAAGAAGCATGTCAATTAGCCAAGTTTAGTGTGTTTTGACTTCAGAGATAGTATAAACATTCTACAAAATTAAGAGATTTTACTTCATATTTAAGAGATTGCTGGACATGACATGATGGCGCATGCTTGTGTCAGTACTTGAGATACTGAGACAGGAGGATCGCAGGTTCAAGGACAGCCTCAGCAAATAGCGAGACTCTCATTAACCTAGTGACACCCTGTTTCAAAATCAACACCCTGGGGTTGTAGCTCAGAGGTAGAATGTCACTGAGTTTGATCTCTAATAGCGAGAGCGAGAGATTAATAGAAGTTCGAAAGTTTTATACTTTCCAAAAATGTTTTAGTGTTTTGCTCTGACATAATATTTGTAAAGCTGAGATAAAAATTCATAGCCCTCTTTATAAATATTGAAGAAAAATTGAAAATATACCTACCTGGGTCAGCTATATTAATAACCAAGCAATTTAATTAGAATTCACAGACTAGTGTAATATTTATTATGATAGAAGTCTTTTTAAGATAAAGCTATCAAGACTGCTTCTATATCTTTACCTCCTATAATTTTGCAGAATATTTGTGTTTCTCACTGGAAAAAGTGTTTTCTGACTTTCTTAATGAGTTTCTTACTGGTTGTTACTAAGATCACTGCAGAAAATAAAAAATATCATCTTCCTAATTTATTATAAGAGTTTTAAGTTTCAAAGTTACAAAACCAATCAACAAGAATAAAATCTCTGACGGTAAAGTTGACAAGAATTTTTGGAATTTCTCTTCATATCAAAAATAAGCTTTCATTTTCTTAACTATCATTTTCCAGTAAGTACTAGAAATATCCTAGTTTGGGGTCTTAGGGAAATTCCCAAATACCTCTTTGGTTTTGTGGTGTGAATTTAGTTAGAGGCTCAATTAACTTTTTTATTATTATTTTGTTAGGGAATCCTTTGGTCCCATTTGTTCTTTGTGGGGTTTTGTTTTAGTGGCTAAGATGGACATGAAGACCAACTCAATCACCTCACTTCTAATTTTAGCTCATAACTCAAAAACATATTTTTACACCTACTACCTCAAGGGTAATTAGAGGGGATGGCAGTGTGGTTTAGTGGTTAGAGACTTGGCTGGAGCATAAAGAGCTAGGTCTCTTGACTCCCACTCTCTGAGCTCCACGCTACGGGGTTAACCCTTGAACTTCTGTAAATGCTGAGCTTTCAAAAGGAAAACAAACACCTTTCCAGAGACGGCAAGGCTCCTGTTTTCCAGAATAGAGCCACTGTGGAATTGTCTTGCACAGACATAATTTATTTTGAGATTTTTACAGTCAATGATAGACGTTGAGGACACTTATTCAGAGGCCGTGGCCTGGAGTGGGCAAAGGGCACATTTTCTGGTTGGCTGTGGTTTACTGCTGTGAAGGAATGTGGGAGGGCGGCTGGGTTCTAAAGAGGCAAAGGATCAACTTCATTTCACCTATGGACCTAGCACGTTATTTCCATTACAGACCAAATCCGTGATTATCTCTAAATGGTAGTGTGCTGGTATAGCTGCTGTTTGATCCAAAACAGATTTGAAGCGCAAAAACAAAATAATATACATTTTTACCTCTATCTACTACCTACTCCCAGATGTACAGAAAATAAATAAAATAAACAAAATGGAGAAAGATAATTCACCCAATAAAGTTAGAACCACATTCATATCTTAAACTTCTGAATCTATTAATTGCTAATGCTACCATTTGAACCAAGTTGAGAAAAAAAAACATTAGGGACTTGTCAAACAATTTAACTACTTTTGGACATAGTAAACAAAGATTAAAAAATATATATTGGGATTTTATTTATATTTAACTAATACATAAAAACATAAATTTTGCACATTAATAAGGTAATATAATCTCTCCACACATTTAGGCAGTGTTATAATCAGCTTAAGGAATAATGTTAAAATTGGGTTAATCTATTTCTCAAATATTTATCATATCTTTATGGTATAAAAAAGTATATTGCAAGCAGAGGATAGTGATAGATGTTACCTACAATTACTTGTATACCTCAAAGACTATTTTAGGCTATTTTTGTCAGTCATAAAAAATAAAAAATGTACTCCTTGACATAAAATATAAGACAACAGAAAATGACATAAGTGAGAACTAGCATATCCAAAGAACAAAATGACAGAGAAACCGGAAAAAAAAAAAGGAAAAAATTTAAGACATTAACAGAACTGACACCGGAGGAAGTAAAATTAATAACATGAGGATCTGAAATAGTCAGGATATAAAAAACTATTAGAAATCTACAATAGAAAGACTTTAAAAAAAAACCCTTAAATTTAAAAATAGGCAGCCAGGCATGGTGGCACACACTTGTAATCCCAGCATTTGGGAGACTGAGACAGGAGGACTGTGGTTCGTGAACAGGCTCAACTACTTAGTGAGGCCCTTTACAAGTCAGAGAGACCCTGTTTCAAAATAAAAAATAAAAAATAGGGCTAGGAACGTAGCTAGCAGGTAGAATGCCCCTGGGTTTCATCCTCGGTACCACAAAAAAATAAAAAATAAAATAAAAATAGGCAAAGGATTTGATTAGATGTTCTCCAAAGGATGTATAAATGGATGTAAGTGCATAAAAATATGACTGATATAATTCATCATCAGAACCACGCAATGAAAGCACAGTCGGATATCCAGTCATGCCCACCAAAACACTTAAAAGAAAGAAGACTAGTGCCAGTGAGGGCGTGGAGAAACTGGCACCCTTGTACATGTGAGTGGGGATGCTGATTGGTGCAGACCTGAGAGGTTGAACAGTTTAAGTGCGGAGATACTGTATGACCCAGTAATTGAAATCCTCAGTATATGCCGGGTGTGGTGGTGTGCGCTTGTAATTCCCACGCTTGGGAGGCGGAGACGGGAGGATCGCACAGGTTCGAAGCCAGCCGTGCTGGCTTAAGAGACCCTGTTTCCAAATCAAAAAAGCACAAAAAATAGGTCTGGGAGTGTAGCCCGGAGGTAGAAGGGTTTCGAGGAACCCCAGTTCCACACACAAAAAAAGAAAAGAAATCCTCAGTATATACCCAGGAGAGATGGAAACATCCTCCCACAAGACTCATACACAAATATCTATAGCAGCATCATTCAAAGTAGCCCAGAAGCCACAATCCAAAGGACCATCTAAAGATGAATTCCAGACCAAGCACAGGGGACGCGCTCAGCAAACATTGTCCATCCTCAAAAAGTGACAAGATGGGAAGAAGGGATAGATGATGAGACAGAGCACAGAAGAGATGTAGGAAAGTGGAACTGTGTGTGGTTCAATGATGGTGGATACATGGCATTATACATCTGTCAAACCTGTAGAAAGCACAACATTCAAAGTGAGCCCTGACATAGACCTTGAGCCCAGGTGATGGGGAAGCCTCAGGGCAGGCTCCTCCATGGGGCCTGTGCATGTGAGGGCAGAGGGCAGAGGGCAGAGGGAAACCTCTGCACCTTCTTCTCCATTTTGCTGTCAACTTAGAATTTGTCTAGCACTACAAAGCCCTTGAAGAAAATATTAAGAAATGAAATTCTGCTACATGTTTCAACATAGATGAGCCTTGAGAACATTGTGCTTAGTGAAATAAGCTAGGCATGGTAGGGCAGAAATTGTTTAATTCCAAGCAAGATAGCCTGCTGAGGTTCTGGGTGGACATTAATTTAGGGGGACACTTCAAAATTCAGCAACCTGTCTGCTTCTTCCTCCACGCGCCCTCCCTTCCTAGGACTTCCTCACCAGCGTGGTCACAGCTAGGATGCCCTCTTCTCTGTCTTTAACATACATATAAAACCAGCTCTTCTCTCAAGTCAGTCACATCTTTTTTTTTTTTTAACTTCTCTCAGAATCGTCCTCTGTCTTTGATTCTCAATTGACAAGTTCTCTTCTTGGTGAAGGCTTGTCTGATCGCAACCTTGTCTTGCTCTCCCGATTCTCTTTCCACTTTATTATCGGAATTTCCATTGTCCATTTCTAGGTGAGTTCACTCTTCCCCCACTGGTCTAGGAATCAGGGGTCAAACGTAATGTACACTGCAAATGTACTTATGGATCCTCTGGGTACTGAGTAGAATGTGTTTGTTACAGGCACACGTGGCACACAGCTATGATCCCAGCTATGAGAGGGGTCTAGGCAGGAGAATCTCAAGTTCCAGGCCAACAAGAGCAACTTAGTGAGACCTAGCCTCAAAATAAAAACAGCTGGGAGGTTTTAGCTCAGTGGTAGAGCATCCCTCGTGCTCAGTTTCCAGTATCGACAGATAGATAGGTGATAAATAGACAGATACAGAAAATTGTTCAGTGAAAGAAAAGTTTGAAACTATAAGAAAAGAATAGGTCTGAGAATTACAAATGCAGAGATAAAAATCACCTGGAAACCTGTGTCTCTCCACAGTACAACGACTCCATGGCTGCCTTTTGAAGTCACTGTAGTATATGACCAGTAGCTTCAGAATTCATTCAGAGAAAATGTCCTAGACTCTGCCGGTCACCGCGCTCTTAGGAAGCTCCCAGAGAAAATGCTGCAACCACGACTGCTCTCATCCTTTCTCCATCTTTCCTCCTATGTGGTCATGAAAGAATAGTAAGAACCAGATGAACTAGACACGGGCCAGCAGGAGAACTCCTGCTGAATACTAGAGCAAAGCAGGTGGCTCTCAGGAGTTCATGCTTTCAGTGAGAAAGATTCAACAGCTGGAAGAAGAGCTACCCCATTGCACCTCTGGTTACAAAGTGGCCGAGAAATAATGTGGGTGGAGAAACCAGCGAACAAGAACGTGGCGAAGCGTAAATGAACACTGGCACTTTCTCTGCATTTGTTATTATCGATCACTTTTGCACACCATATGTTCTCACAGTCACTCATGATAGGAATAAACAAGTGTTTGTAAAATGGTGCCTTTTTATTCATTTTCTTTAACACTGTTTTCTTAATTTTTTATTTATTTACTTGTTTTTGGCACTGAGGCTTGAACTCGGGGCATTCTACCTCTGAGCTAGATCCCAGCCCATTTTGTATTTTAAATTTTGAAGCAGAGTCTCCCTAAGTTCTGAGGGTCTTGCTAAGTTGTCGAGGCAGGCCTCTAAGTTGTGATCCTCCTATGCCATCCTCCCAAGGTCTGGGTAACTGCTGTGTGCCACCGTACCTGGTTTAACCATAATAATATCAAGATTTGCCAAATATTGGTCTTACTTTGTAGGTTTATAAAACAAAGATTGAACAAATAATTGATCAACAATAGCAAATTACTGGGAAATATCTAAATGCCATAAATATGAGGGACAACCTTATGGTTCAGTCATAGGAATTACTGAATACAAAAAAAATTAATAATATAATACAGAATAGAGCAACTTATGTACACAAAATAGTTTATTAATTGGAGAAATCTAAATGTCAAGCAGAGTGACAATAATTGGAAAAATTAACTGATATTACGTTACTGCTTAGAACCCTTGAATAAGTCCACGTGCCCTTATGATAAAATACAAGATGGTTAAATTGATTATAGGACAATTTCACAATTCATCACCTAAGTCTCTATTCAGATGCCTAAAACTGTGTACCCCCTGCCTGCTCTAAAGCCAAATTGTCTTTTAGTGTCCTGGAATTCAGTCGAGTATTAGTGGCGCGTGCCCATACAATGCTTGGGAGGCTATCACATATTCAAGACCAGCCTCAGAAACTTAGTGAGACTCTCGGCAACCGAGCAAGACTGTTTCAAAATTAAAATAACATAAGAGTTAGGGGTATAGCTCATTGGTAGAATACCCCTGGATTCAATTCCCAGTACCACAAAAACAACGGTGACGACGCCTACGAGGGCGATGATAATAAAATAAAACAACGCCCTAGAATTCACAGAGCACTCTCTGCATCTTTAGGGTCTTTCTACCGGATGCACCCTCTTTAAAACACTCTTCAAATTAAAGATTAAAGATACAAAAACAAGGCAAACCAAACTAGAGCGGCAAATTGAGTACAGTCAAATGCATTTACGTATTTATTTATGGTAGTAGAGATGGAAACCAGGGCACTCTATTTTTGACTTACACCCCAGCCCTTTTTCTTTTGAAACAGGTTCTCACTAAGTTGCTGAGGCCGGCCTCAAACCTGCAATCCTCCTGCCTCAGTCTCCCTTATACTTAATTCAGAGGCATGGACCAACATGCCCAGCCAAATGCTACCATGCCGAGACAAAAGCGTTTTGTTGTTGTTGTTGTTGTTGTTGTTGTTGTTGTTGTTTTCAGTACTGGGGATAGATCCCAGGGACATTCGATCTCTGAGCTACACCCTAGCCCTATTTTTTATTCTTAATTTTCTCTCATATGTGGAAGCCGGAGAGAACATAGAAAACAAAAGAGACTTGAGATAAATAAGGAGAGAGACCAGCAGAAGAGTGGGGATGATAAAAGAAGAACTGATGAAAGAAGAGTTCAAATAATACTAGGTCCACACATGAGGGGGTCACTACCAATCTCACTAATATGTGTGGGGAGGGTGGGGGGACATGGAGGGAACACACCCGAGCCCAGTGCACGTGTGTCTGTATTCCTTTGAATCTCACTAGGATGTATCTTTACAATGAAGTACTAAAAATATTTTTTAGAAAAGAAAGACCAAGCTTTGTTTTTAAGACCAGGGATTAACATATGGGCTACCCAATCTTAAAACTGTACATACCAAATTGAGCCTTCTAAAAAAAGAAATTAATATTTATAGTTAACAAACATTCCTTAATCCACAGCACTCATGATATGGGGCTTGATTTATAAATTTCTATATAAGTAAAATTAAAGTAGAGTGAATTATGCATATTTAGGAATACAAAAAACATCCTACTAAAAATGGAAAAGTGACATAAAAGTTGTGTTCCCATAATTTCAAACATAGTTTTGGTAACCTGAAGCAAAAGAAAGTCAGGGAAAATTATGATTTATGCCACAGTAATCATCACATGAGAGAGTCTATAAATTTACCAAAATTAGTTGTGGGTGTATTGGCTTTTATTATACATTGATTTTTTTGGTTTTCTATTTTAATTTAAGAATTTTGTTGGTTAAATTTGTCTTTAGTTTTATTTCTTAAGCATTTTTATTATAATTATTATTGATTTGCAAAATAATTTCATGTTCAAAAGATATATTTTGCCTTCATGCATCATATTTCTTTTTATTAAATTTGGTATAGGGTGCAAAATGTTAGAAAAATACATGCACACAACATGCACTTTCCACTGGGTCCCCACTCTCATCTTGCAAGTTTTTGAGATTGTAATTGGCAATTTTGTGTAAGTCTATAGCATTATTTCTACTATTGCGTTCTTTTTCATTTCATTTCCCCCTTCCCTAGTCACTCCAGATCATTGCTCTGGAGTACCGTCTAACTGATGTTGCCCTTATTGCCAAGTAGCTCTCAAGCTTCCACATATAAGAGAGAACATTCATGTATTTGTTCCTTGACACTGGGTGTACTCAGTACAGTATTCTCAAATTCTCCACATTTTCCTGCAAATGGTCTAATTTTGTTCTTCTTCATGGCTTAGTAAAAATCTTAACTTCATCTTTCTTGAATTCTATCACAAAAATAAAAAGTTTAATGCATAAGTAGTACATGATTTTAAAATTATTTACAGTGCTGATTCTGTATGTGTGTGTATATATATCCTATCTACAAAAACTAAAAATATTGGTATAGTGTTTTAATGAACCCACCAGGTCACTGAGACTACACAGAAGTCCAAAGAAAGTGACAGAGACAAATTGAATCCTTCGCACCTCATCATATCCTGCTAGTGAAAGTCACACGCCCAGCTGACATCCTCCCCAGGAATCTGTTTCTGTATTTCTTTCCCTAAGAAGCACTGTGAATCAGTATTTCATTGGGCTTCCGAAGAAAAAAGTAATAAACATCCTTGCAACATTAACTGATTCATATGATTCATAGTTCTCTTAGGTAGGAGGAAAAAGAAAAATCAACATCCTTGAAAAACAGTTGTATTCTTTTGTCGAGAATTGCAAAGCACGCATCATGTTTTCAGCATTTGGTGATGAATTAGGAACTTTGTGGGTCCTAGAACATTGACTCATCTTCACTCGTACCCGAAGGAAGAGGAAGCAGCAGAAAAACCAAATAATTGATTCTCCACCTCGAGCCTCAGAAAGCCACTGTGAGGCGGCTGCCGCGAGCCACGGTCAGCCCAACGCCTCGGCTCCTTTTGCAGACTCTGAGATGACAGCGTTTGGTCCGCGTTCTTTTCAACAGGTGTGCCTGGCTGTAGCTTGCGGGCGGCCACCTGCAGAGCTGTGGGAGACCACGGCCAAGCCCCTGGCCTGCCGGAGGAACTGAGATCAGCCTCCTGGGAAGTTGTGGCTCGCAAGCTGGGGAGAATCCTCTGTGGTGTGTTGGGGGGGGGGACTAGGTCAGCACCGGGATGCAACACAGTATCCGTTGTCCCCACTCAGAACAGAGGTGGGGTATCGACGCCCATCTTGGCGTGGTTTTCCTCTGTTCCCTCCGTCCCCAGGATAGTACATGAGGGAACAGCCAGTGCCTTCTTCTTCTGCAAAGCTTTGTGCTCTGAAAGTCCACACTGCACCAGGCTCAGTGGTGCATGCCTGTCATCCCAGTACTTGGGAGGCTGAAACAGATGATTACACGCTAGAGGCCAGCCTCAGCCAACTTAGTGAGATTCTGTTTCAAAATAAAAACTAAAACAGGGCTGGGTATGTAACTCAGAGGTAAAATGTCCTGGGTTCAATCCCCAGCACCAAAAAAACTAAAGTTCTTCCAAGTTGTGTCTGTTGGCCCACTTAGACATATCCACTAGTACCAAGTTGTAATTTTCCCATCCCCTGAATGAACACAGCTGGAAACCTGCATGTGGAGTTTTGAGATTCTGGCTCGAGACAAGAGCCACTTCTGGCTCGAGACAAGAGCCACTGTGCACGACAGATACTTGGGTTGATTAGTTGTTTGGTGCTTGTCACTCTTCCCCACCACAGTCCAGCATGTCCCAGCTCTGTGGCCTGCCTCAACTCTGTGCAGCTGGATTCCTAAGTGCACCCCTGGATTACTGTGACCCACATCTCCACAGTGGTTTGCATTAATATTTCTTCCTTGGAGAGAGCCAAGGGGGGAATCTCAGGATCCACAAGCAGCTCCTTCTGCTATTCAGGCTCCATCTGTACAGCAAAATGTTCATCCCAGAAATCAAAATGGATTCCCAGCTGAGCACGAAATGGATGCTCAAAAGAACATCAACAATTGTGAGAGGTATCCCAGGCGCCAGAACTGGTCTGGTAGATTAAGCTGCAAATATTAGTTTTCATTGCAAAATGGGCCACATCCTTCTGTTTAAGGTGGATGAGGTCCCTATCTGGGGCAGAACTGCAGCCGGAGCTCACTGGGAAGCCACATGGCAGGGGCAAGGGGTGCAGGCCCCCTGTCCCTGGGCAGACGCTCTGCCTCCCTCGAGCTTCTGAGCAAGGATAACACAGCCTCAATGCCATAGGAAGCAGGGGCCTGCAGGAGCAGGAGTCGAAAGGCAATTACTTGGCACCAGACTGCACAATCTGTTCAAGGGACTTGCCGGCCAGCATGGGGTGAGCGGAAAGAAAGTCGAGCTGAGGAAGACATCCTTCCTCCCAGAGATACCCAAGGAGTCCTGCTGGCCCTCAGGGCCAGCAGGGCAGAGGGCTGAGGGCTCTGGAATTTTTTTTAAACCTATGCAGGAGATTTCCATGTCATAGACATTGAAGACCTGCACTTGTGTTTTTAAAAAAAATTTGATTAAACAGTATGCTTTGGGGGTGTTTATAATCAATCATTACCCTCTCTGTCCTTTACTTGGTAGATTATATTCCAGGAGTATTAGCCAGAGTGGAGGCAAGGCAGAAGGAAAATTTGAAACATACCAAAACAAGACCTAAATTAAAGAGAAAGTAGGAATCCAGCAATAGGAATAGATTTCTATTTTAGAACTCCAAATATTTCTGTTTCTATTTTGGAAACCCAACTAATAGAGGTTGAGATCCCTAAATCTGAGAACCCCAAATCTGAAATGATGTTCCAGATTCCAGAACTTTTTGAACACTGAACGTGAAGTCATAAGTGCAGACGTCCATGCCTGACCTCATGTCACAGTCAAACAACAGGAGCATTTTAAAAATGGTACAAAATTACCTTTAAGCTATGTGTATACCTTATATGAATATGTCTTATAAGTATATGAAACATAAATGTGTACATCTTTCATGTATATGAAACATAAATGTGTATGCCTCATATGTAGATAAGACATAAATATGTATATGTATTTTATGTATATGAGAGATAAATGAATTCAGTGTTTGGATCTGGGCTCACTCTCAAGTTATTACATATATGCAAATATTTAAAATCTCAAATCACTTCAGGTCTCAAGAATTGCAAATAATGGATACTCAACCTGTATTTTAAGAGAGCATACATTATTCCAGGTATAGTGTTACTATTTTAATATGCCTAAAAACTTTAAACATACTTAAAAAATAGGACGGTAGGTCAGGTTGCAATAGATGTGTTAGGCAGTCACAGAACTTTCATGCCATGGGTGGCTTCACTATTCCTGAAACAGTACTGAGCCTGCCACTGCCTAATGCAGAAATAGAGCCTTAGGCACCTCTCAGTGAAAGAGAGTTGGTGAGTTAAATTTTTAAAAAACACACAACAGCTTTAAAATGCTACTATTACATATAGTAGGGCAAATAGGAAAGAAAAGATCGACGAATCGTGTGTGGTTAAGGTAACTTTTCACAGAATATAAGTTGGAGCTATCCTATACAAAATATAACTGAATAAGGAATGACAGAAATGAAGCCATTCATCGTAATTGCATCTGTACTGCATTAGCTTGTCCATGATAATAGTAAACACGCTTACAAATTTAAGAGCCTACTCTATGTTAGGTATATTCCTCTAAACCATTCCACACAATGAAAAACGATTTCCATTTTCTAGACAAGCAACTCGAAGCTTCATGGAGACTGAACCTAGACAAACACACATGGGAAATGTTAGATATTCTGTTGAATAAAAAATTTTCTTAACAGAAAAGTAAATAAGTATGGTCTCATTTTATAAAGTAGATGGTATGTCATCATGGGCATTAAAAACATTTTTTTGTACCCTGAAAAGCAAAACGGTACAAGAGATTTTCAGAAATATTTTGGATGACATTTGTCTTTCATTTATAAATTGTAATATCATCAGAAATGAAGCTAGATTAAGAATACCAAAACAAGCCTAAGGAAGAATATGTCATCAAGAGGTTATTATTCTAATATTGGACAGAGGTCGAGCAAGAGAGGTAGATGTGAATTAAAGAAAACCCAGTGCTTTTCCACCTCTGAGATCAACCCAGGTTACATCATGGGAAAATGCATTCATATTTTCTTCTGTTGTGGTCTGTGTTATTCTTTTTTGTTTGTTTTCTTGATTTCAAAATTTTATCAAATTTCTTCCTTAAATTCCTGATGGTTTTGGAACAAAAAGAGAATTTATTTTTTCGTGTGCTTTTATTGGTGCATCATAGTCTCACACTATAATGTCAATCATGTTGACAGTGATGTACATGCACACTATCTTGGTGCCTCCCCCATTTCCCTCTCTCCCAATAGGGAGTACCCAGATTGACACTGGTATATATTCACATGTATATACATGGTCTATGGTAGTATTTCTATTAATGAACCTGTGTCCTCCTCCACCCTTCCCTGTGTTCCCTGAGGTTTTTCCTAGTCATCAGGAGTCTCTCTTATACAAAAATATAATTTAAACTTGTTTTGTAACAGGGACTGAACCCAGGGACATTCTTCCTCTGTGTAGAATGAACTACACCCACAGCCCTACTTTTTATTCTTTATTTTAGAGCAGGGTCTCATTAAGTTGTAGAGGGTCTCACTGAGTGGCTGAGGCTGTCTGCAAACCACGATCCTTCTCTCTCAGCTTCCCAAGTACTGGGAGTACAAGCATGTGCCACCACGTGATACTTGCTTTAGTCAGCACTCTCATTGCTGTGGTCCAAATACTCAACAGAGGAAGAAAGATATATTTGTTTAAGGCTCTAGAGAGGTTTGGAGGCCATAGTCCATTCAGGACCAGCCATAGCTGCGCTATCCCAGGGTAGACTGGCAGGGAGCAGAGAGCAAAGAGACAGAGTGATAGACATTTATTATCCCCAGGGCCACATCTTCAGGGACCTCTCCCCAGCAACCACGTATCACCTCCAACATGGCTATTTCATCTCTCACATGAAGACTTGGGGACATTCTAAGGCCAAAGTATAAAAACATTTAAGTGAAAGTGTTAGGTTTTAGGCACTGGCCAGTCTGCCTCTGGTCACAAGCAGTTACAAATAATCACAAGACTGTATTTTTCTCAACTAAGCAGGTTTTATGGATTTAAAGACCACAATCCTTCTGAAGTATTCCCAGGAGGACAACTGTCATCAGACCATTTATGAGTAATGGTTGCTTTCAGATGAACAAACTGCTTCCCAACACGTGGGGTCTGGAAAGAAAGGAATCTGCTTTCCCCCTTGATTTGTTGTGAGATTCTTACTGGCACAAATGTATTCCAAGTTACTAAAGAAAAGGGCAGACATAGATGAGATGTTTACAAGAATTCCAAAATTTGGGGTGGAAATTCTTATTGCAAATGCCTTTGAAGATAAGAGGAGATGGAAGCCAGGATTCTTGGCAACTCAAAGTCAAACTGTTTTCCGAGCTGCCACTGGACGGGGGAGGGCGGAGCACGGCTGCGCCACAGTGAGCGCAAAGCTGTCTAAGCAGCACATGTAAGCCTTCTGAGAAAGAGCTTGCCCTCCTCTGGTCTCACCACATTGATTTTAAATGGTTGGATTTTTGCTAATGCCTTTTGATTTTATCATCAATGTACAAATTCAGCTTACCAAATAAGATTCAGCTGGAAGATTATGAAGGAAACAGGCTAGGAGAGTATTCTCACTCCATGCTGCATACAGGGCATCTAAACAACAGGCAGCTTATCCACGCTGACTCTGGGCTTAGGAATTAACTAGCTGATGGCCTCCACCTCCCAAATGCCTGATTTTCTAACTGTGGAATCAAGAAGAGACTGATCAGCAATAACACATTTTTTTTTCCAGTTGAACAAAATATTTCAAATAGGAAATCACCAAGAATCTGGAGGACTTACAGAATGGGAGAAGATCTTTGGTAACCATTTCTCTGGTAGAATACCTACAATATACAAAGAACTTAAAAAACTTAACCCTAAAATAATCCAATCAAAAATGGAAAATTGAACTGAGTGGACTTTTTTTCAAAAGAAGAAATATAAATGTCCAACAAAGATATGAAAAGGTGTTTAACTTCATTAGCAAACAGAGAAACACAAATCAAAACTACTCTGAGATTTCGTGTAACTCCAGTTAGAATGACAGTCATGAAGAAGACAGACAGTAACAAATGCTGCAAGGATGTATGGAAATAAAAACACTTATACACTGTTGGTGGGACTGTGGACATCAGTGTGAAGGAATGGAACTACCACATGACCCAGCTATACCACTTCTAGGGACATTCCCAAAGGAACTGAAGTTAGAATATTATAGTGATACATACATATTCGTGTTTATAGCAGCAAAATTTATAATTGTCAAACTATAAAACCAGCCTAAGTATCCATCAACAGATGAATAAATTACAAAACTATGGTGTATACACACAGTGAAATTGTACACAGCCATAAAGTAGAACAGAATTGTGTGCAGGAAAATAGATGGAACTGTAGACTATCATGGTAAGTGAGATTAGCCTGTCTCAGAAAGTGAAGGGCCGTATGTTTTCAGTCATATGTGGAAGTTAGAGGTAAATTGGGAAACAGAACTTCCTATTAAGGGGATATCCTAGTAGAATGGCGAAAGAGTGTTCAGGGAGGGAGGTGGAGAGAGAAAAGGGAGGCTTGTTGAAGGAAATAGTTTTTAAAAAAATTTTTTTATTGAACATAAATGGTATACATTTAAACTATACTTGGTGCCCTCTCCCCCCGCCCCTGTTTTCCCTTCCCCCCTCCCACCAATGATTGTCCAGGGTAACCATGCCATAGTCATAATTTTACACATATTCGGATGTACTAGGGAACGTAGAGGATACCAGTGGTACTCCAGGTAATGGAGGGGAAATACCAGCAAAGAAGGAAATAGTTTTAAAAAATGCCATGTACATATATGAGGTCATCAATACCAATTTTAATAATATGTCTGGGGAGGAGGAGGGATCGGGATGGCATCCAGAGGGAAGCACACCACGTGCCGTGTGCGTGTGAGTCTCTGTCACTCTGAATCTCATGATGTGTGATTCCAATGCATCGATAAAATAAATAAAAGAGACAGAGTTGTCAAAAGCATTTTTCCAAAGCATACAAAGGCCTGGAGGAGGAGCCAGGCTGGCAGAAGCAAGGGTCTGGCTTTTGCAAGGACCACGGGGACGTGGGGGACATGCCTCGGGCTCACTGCCTCCCACTGGAACGGGCCCCTCTTTAAACTCATTCTCAGTGTTCTTCTACTCAGCACTTGGGGGAAATGTCCTGTCTGATCCTTTGCTTTTCATGGTAAAATACATCCTGGCAATATTTTACCCACTGTGTTCCCCACTTTCTCTGTGTGTGTGGTAGAATGGCTAAAGACATTGATTACAGTGCCAAGTACAAATAAAAATATGGGTTTGTAAATTTGGGTTTTAGACATAAAGAGTAAAGTCAGATATTGCAACAAATGATCAGAGAGAACCCCAATCGTTTTAAATACAACTTTCTGGTGAGCATCCTAGCAGCCTATGATACCAACTCACTCCCTAGGATAATTGATGAAAATTCAAGTTATTTCAGACTTCATGATTAAGTTTCATATTTATTTGATCCTCTAAACATTTAGTCATTCTACTAGACTTCACACTTCTTTCATTTGATAAAACAGATAGGAAAATATCTATTTTGTGAAGAAAAAGTTAGAGAAAGAAAAAGTTAATTGATTTGCCTATTTACCCCATTGAGACTTTTTTCTTCTTTTCTTTTCTTTTCTTTTTTTAATTTTGGCACTAGGGTTTGAACTTTTGGGCGTTCTACCCCTGAGCTACATTCCCAATACTATTTTATTTTATTTTTAAAATTTTGTCATTTTATTTTTTTAATTTATTTTTTGGTGATACTGGGGTTCCTGGAAGTCCTTCTACCTCCAGGCTACACTCCCAGACCTATTTTATACTTTCTTTTTTATTTGGAAACAGTGTCTCTTAAGCCAGCGCGGCTGGCTTCGAACCTGCACGATCCTCCTGTCTCCGCCTCCCAAGTGTGGGGATTACAAGTGTGCGGCACCAAGCCTGGCTATTTTTAAAAATTTGAAGCAGGTATCTCACGAGATCCTGAGGGTATCACTAAGTTTCTGAGGTTAGCCTCAAACCTGTGATCCTCCTCTCTCAGCCTCTCAGGAATGAGATTATAGGCCTGCACCACTACATCAGGGTTCCTGTAAAGCTTTTTAATGTTTCAAAAGCCAAAACTCTACCTTTCAAAAATAAGGTTTTGTTATGCTTTTCTCTATACTAGTATCTTTCTTAATAATCACATAATAAATATTTACTATATTAAATTAATACCACAATAAATAAGTTATGCTATGGTAAATATTGAGTTGATTGACATAAAATGTTCTACAATAAAAAGTACACTTTACATTTGACTGAACAAAGATACATACCCTCCAAACTAAGCTGAAGGATTTCAAGAAACAAATTGAAGTTTTTCATTTTTATTCTTATTTTCCTTTTCCTTTTCTTTTTCCTCTTCCCCTTCTCTCTTCTCTCTTCTCTCTTCTCTCTCTCTCCTCTCTCTCTCCTTTCTTTTCTATGCTATTCTGGTCATTTAATCTACATTGTTCGTGTGTATGTGTGTGTGTGTGTGTGTTACCAGGGATTGAGCCGAGCCCAGGGACATTCTTTCTCTGAGATACACTAGTAGTTTATTTTCTTATTGTGAAACAGGGTCTTGCTAAGTTGCTGAACACCTCACTAAGTAGCTGAGGCTGGCTGGCTGTGAACGTGTGATCCTCCTATCTCAGCCTCCCAAGTTCTGGGATCAAATGTGCACCATCGCTGGGCGTGGTGGCGCACGCTTGTAATCCCCGCGCCTGGGAGATGGAGACAGGAGGATCGTGCAGGTTCGAAGCCAGCCACGCTGCCTTAAGAGACCCTGTTTCCAAATAAAAAGAAAGTATAAAATAGGTCTGGCAGTGCAGCCTGAAGGTAGAAGGGTTTCCAGGAACCACAGTACCACCAAAAAAAAAAAAAAAAGTGCACCATCACACCAAGCTCTACTTTGTTTCTCAAACCAAAAATGCAAGTTAGACTTACTGATTTTCCAACCTTCTAATGCTTCCAGACATGCAAATTGAAAAAACTGATGATGCTTGCATTTTATTATAGCAATCTTGCTATACTATCAAGTTTTATAGAAGCATAAGCATGATACTGTCCCTATAAGTTTCAGAATTTCTGAAAATGAAGGCTCCTCCTTCAGGTGTACTCTTAATGGTTATTTTGAACCCAAGCTTCATCTCCCCCACTCTGCCGGTGTTTCCTTTTGAAACAATGATGATATTGCCTGAACAGCTCATTTTCTTTTTAATTCTTCTACTTGGACTTAATTAATCAGTTGTCAAGTTTGTAGAAGGCCTTTGCATGCTCTGTGTTATTGATAAACATTTATTTTATGTTGAAATGTTTGTCTGTTGATATTTTCAAGTGCTTGACATCAAAATGTCAGAGAGCACCTGAAAATGCTTACTGTTAAGAGCTCTGAACTCTTAGCAACCTTTGTCTACAGAAACAGATCTCTAACAACTTGAGTTTGCCAAAAGAAGATAGGTGTGCTTTAAATTGGTTGGAAATAATTATTCTAAAATTTAGAAAAGCAAACTTCCTGAGATAATTAATATGACTCAATATGATGAGACTTACAATGCAGGTTTTGTTGTTTGTTTTTTTACTCCAGTTCCCTTCTTCAATCTACTGAAAGCTATAAACTGTGCAATCTAAAAAAATAGACACCAGCCACATGCACCTATTGAGCATTTAAAACACATTTAGTATGACTGAGGAACTGATTTTTCAGTCTTATTTGATTCCAACTAATTTACATTTAAATTTGAAAATTAGCACTTCACTAGTTATTGGAGAACTTGCAAGTATGTCGGGACAAACTTGAGTATGAGTCTTTTTTTAGATAAAATCTAGGATTTAATGTGTCCATACACTTGGAATGGGACCACGATATAACCCAGCTATACCACTTCCTGGTATCTTTTCAAGGGCATTAAAATCGGAATACTCTAATGATTCATGCATATTCATGTTTATAGAAGCACAATTTACAACAGCCAAATTACGGAACCAATCTAGGTGTCCACCAACAGATAAGTGGATTAAAAAAAACCAGGATATACACAGTGGAATTTAACTCAAACACAAAGAACAAATTTGTTAGAAGAAAAATGGACCGAGCTAAAGAATAGTACTCTGAGAGAGACCAGCCTATTTCAGAAGTACAAGAGCCTTGTGTTTTCTCCTACATGTGGAAGCTAGAGAGAAAATAGAAAACACCAGGGATTTTAGATAAACGAGAAGAGAGACCAGTAGAATAATGAAAGAGAATTAGTGGAGAGGGAAAACAAATGAGGACTGAGAAAGGAAACAATTCAAATGTTAAATCAGTATATGATGGTATCACCACCCCTCTCCCTAATATGAACAAGAGGTGGGGAGGGACGTGGGATACAGAGGCAAATACATCAAGTGCTCTGTGCATATATGTTTGTATCACTTTGAATCTCACTATGATGTATACTTATAATGCACTAATTAAAGTATATAAAAATGGAAATGGAACTTATGTGCTCTAAGTGCAGAATATACCCTGATTTCAAAGAATGTAAACCTGAAGTTATTAATTCTCTAGATTGACTGCATGCTTAATGATAATATTTTGGATATTTAAATTAAGTAAGGTATATAATTTAAAAAATTCATATTTTATTCCTCCTCTTGAAAGGTAGCTTCTAGAGAGCCAGAATCACTGTGTGGTTTACGTGAGAAACCTGCTGGATGCAGTGACATGGACCTTTCTCTGTCTCTGCCTCCACACAGTGACTTGATGTGCCTGAACATCAACTACAGACAAGTCCAGGGCTAGCCGACGCTCTGCAGCCGTGTCCTGCACACTGAGTGACCCGCCACTGCTCTCGCCACTGCACAGAAGCAGGCACTGGCTCTCTGGGAAGTCCACAACTCTTCCTGCCAGCTGGTAAAGCCAAAGTTGGAGGAAACCAGGCTCAACTGTGCTCACTAATTTCCTGTTTATTGGTACTGAAATACGTAAAGTTTCATTTTCCCCGAATGTACCAATTATCAACTTTCAAATACTTTTCTGTGAGAAGTTTACATATGAATCAGATTCTAAAACACTTAAGAATGGTTAAAACTTTGAAAATGATTATTCTATCTGGAATGCACCAATAAAAGCAAAAATTAAAAACTAAGAATATGTAAAAGAAAATAAAACATTTATTCTTATCAAAAACTCTCACACTTTTATTTATAAAGTTTAGTTTATTCTGTATATAAAAACACTAGTACTATTAATAGTTACCATAAATTGGGAGCCAGTTCTGTGTTAGTAATTTTCATGAATATTTTAATATACTATCCATTTAATCCTCAAAACAATTAATCTTCCCATAATAATTGTTATCAGGACACTGGAAATTTCATATATAATACATGGGATGAACTTTATCACACTTAAAGAATTTATCCAGGATCCAGAAGAAGATGGTGACTGAGTCATGCAGCTTCTATCAACACTGTTGACACTCGATCTCCATAGTGGCAAAAATAGTGCCCTGCAGAGTAAAAAACTACTATCAATAGAGAAATAAAAGCTATAAATGCAAGAGACAGGAAAAAGGAAGACTAGAATAATCTGAGAAGCAGGAAAAAAAAAGCGGCCCACCTGGTGGAGGCTGCCCCGCCAAGGCCACCGTGACTGACTTACAGAATCAGACTCCAGGGAGAATAAGGAGCTGAAGCAACCAGAAGCAAGTCCAGGCAGATGTAATTCAGCAGTTCTTTCAGCACAAAGACAAGCTAAAATTTTCAGCAGCTGAGCCCATCACCATCTCCAGGGATTCAGAGCAGAGTTCAAACCAGAAGAGAGATACGCCAGCCTTACTGCCGAGGGTGTGGCAGAGACACCATATTGCCAGCAAGCTGGTGAGTTAACCACACCCATGAAGGCTCCAGCGAAAGCGCCAGAGAAGCACCAATGCAATCGTAAGTAAAATGGCAGCCCCTACAGGAGAAATCCCAGCATTGCATCCACAGGGACTCAACCAACTTTGATAAACTTTCTGAGTCTGAGTTCTTGTGGTTCAAGGTAGCGCAGGAATAGGGGTGGCAGAAATTGCTACACCCTAATCACAGTTCCCTGAAGGAAAGCCCCAGCCCAGCGACCTCAGAGTCTGGCGCAACTGTGACAAACTCCCTTGGTCTCAGACCTTGCAATACAACTCAGGGATAGAGTGGTGGCAGCGGAGATAACCATAACCCTCAGAGATCCAGAGCACAATAAGTGAAGTTCTGGTAAATTGGAGAAGAACTCAGAGAATGTGGGAGTGGGATCTGCTGTTGATCATATGAGGAGCCCAGAGTTCCTCAGGCTCAGACCAGTGGAAATTGTAGGGGGAATCTTATGCTTAACTCTAAACCCAATGAGCAGGATTGCCAGGAACACCACAGACATTCCAATTGTAGGGAACAGGGAGAGGTCAGAATAGCCCAGGCCAAGCTGTGTAGAACTGAGACCCCTACATTGAGTTTGGTTTCAGAGGCATCCGCTGCCAAGAGAGGCAGGGAAAGACCTAGGCTCCAAGTCTGTGGAAAGTGTGGATGGTGACCTTCACTCAATATTAATTCCAACCCCATTGATATCAACCATATGCATAGACTGAAAGGACTCAGAGAACCATACTCACAGAGGGAAAGGTCACCATAGCAATCGGTATCTACATAGAGAGAGACTGCTGAATTTGTTTGTAGTGTCACATCAGTTTATTGGTGGGATTGTTTGGTTTTTTTCACTCTTTTTTTTTTTGTGTGTGTGTATACCTGATTGGGTTTTGTTTTTTTTTTTTTTTTTGCTTTTTTTAATTTTTGGAGGGGGTTTGTGGGTCTTTTGTTTTGTTTTTATGATTTTTGTTTTGCTATATTTGTTTTTGTTGTTTTTTAACCCTCATACCAAATCCCCTCCCAAGCTTCTTCCCTTGTACAAACCTAATCTCTCATCTATCTTTTTTCTCCTTTTTATCTCTCCCTAGTCCTATATTGAATCCAATTCATACCACAATACCAGAAACTATACAATGGTTACTAGAACTCTACTACATTGGTACTATCTCAAATCTCTAGTATCTACTACTTTAACAAACTCATATACTCATACTATTCAACCCTATCTGACCTCGCCCTGTCCTTCCTTTTACTTCCTTTCTTCCATCCTTATTCAACCTTCACTGTTCATCACAACTTGCCCTTGAATATACCAGTTGACACCTACAGGCTGAAAGAAATCTACCAAAAGTAACAGGTACAAACTTCTGAAATCATGGAAAAGAGGAACAACAACAGAACCCTGAACTCCAACAACTCCACAATAAAAGAAACTGATAACACAGAAATGCAGAAATTTCCAGAAGACCAAATCAAGAATGTAACTGTAGAAATAATTCAGGATTTTAGAAAAGAATTTAGAGGCCGGGCATGGTGGCACACACTTGTAATTCCCGTGCTTGTGAGGCAGAGACAGGAGGATTACACAGGTTCGAAGCCAGCTGTGCATGCTGGCTTAGGAGACCCTGTTTCAAAATAAAAAATAAAATAGGTCTGGGAGTGTAGCCCGGAGGTTGAAGGGCTTCCAGGAACCCCAGTACCACCACCACCAACAAAAAAAAGATAAGAATTTAGAGAGAGTCTGAAAGAAATAAAGGATGCAATCATTGAAGTAAAGGCATCAATTCAAACTATAAACAATCAATTAGATAAAATGGAGAATAGAATCTCACTACTAGAAGACGATCACTCCTAGAATGAACGGACAGTTCATAACATAGAAAAAACAATACATCAACAGGAATTGGACACTGAAGAAAAATGGGCCTATCTTAAGAGAGCTAACCTCAGATTTATCATCATAGAGGAGGGTAAAGAAGGCGAAACCAAATGGATCAACAATCTCTTCAAAGAAATAATATCAGAACATTTTCCAAACATAGAGCATGAGGTGAATACACAGGTTCAGGAAACTTATAGAACTCCCTTTAGACAAAATCCGAGAAAAGGTTCATTGTGCCACATAATAGTCAAAATTACCAATGTAGAAGCCAAAGAGAAAATCTTAAAGGCAACGAAAACAAAAGGCCAAGTGACATTCAGAGGCAAACAAATTAGAATCACTCCAGACTTCCCAAACCAAGTCATGAAAGCCAGAAGGGCCTGGAGTAACACATTCCAAACTCTGAAAGAAAACAACTTCCAGCCAAAAATTTCCTACCCAGCAAAACAATCTATCAAAAATTAGATGGGGAAATAAGAAGCTTCCATAACAAACAGAAGCTGAAGGAATTTATGTCTTCAAAACCAGCACTAGAGAAAATACTCAAAGAGATTAACTTCAAATAAGAAATAAATAATACACACCAGAACCAGAGAAACAAGAACTTTTATGCAGAAGACAACTAAGGAAAAAAGAACAGTCTTTCAAACAGAAATAAAATCTTAACATGTTAGGAATTAAAAATCAACTCTCAATAATCACACTGAATGAAAATGGCCTCAATTCCCCAATAAAAATACATAAAGTTGCAAAATGGATTAAAAAGCAGAACCCATCTATCTGCTGCTTACAAGAAACACACCTTACAAGTAAAAACAGAGATAGAAACAAACTTAAGGTAAAGGTATGGAGCAAGGTAACCCATGCCAATGGAACTCAAAGGCAAGCAGGAGTAGCAAGTATGATATCAGACAAGTTAGACTTCAAGCCCCAGCTAATTAGAATAGACAAAGATGGTCATTTTTTACTGGTAAAAGGAATAATCCAACAAGAGGAAATAATAACAATCAACATTTATGCCCCAAATATAGGTGCAGCTACTTCATAAAATAAACACTCTGTGACATTAAACTACACATAAATTCCAATACAATAATACTGGGAGACTTCAACACCCCTCTCACACCATTAGACAGATCACTGAGACAAAAGGTCAGTAAAAATGCTTCAGAACTAAAGAACACCATTAATCCAATGGACCTGATGGACATATATAGAATATGTTACCCAACTACAGTGGAGTACACATTTTTCTCAGCTGCTTATGGAACCTTCTCCAAAATCAATCACATCCTGGGACACAAAATGAGCACTAGCAAATTCAAAAAATGTGACATACTTTCCTGTGCCTTTTCAGACCATAATGGAATGAAACTAGAAATCAACTTTAAAAGACCCAAAGAAACCACATGAATATGTGGAGACTGAACACCACACTTCTGAATGAAGAATGGGTCATAAAAGATGTAAGAGGTGAAATCAAGAAATTTTTAGAAACAAAAATAAAGACACAACATATCAAAACCTCTGGGACACATTGCAGGCAGTATTAAGAGGAAAATTTATAGCACTGAGTTCTCACATAAGAAAAACAGAAAATCATCAAATAAATAACCTAATGACACACCTCAAAGCCCTTGAAAAACAGGAACAATCTAATCCCAAAGCCAGTAGAAGACAGGAAATTATTAAAATCAGAGCAGAAATTAACGAAGTAGAGAATAAAAAACCAATACAGAAAATCAACAAAACCAAAAGTTGGTTTCTCAAAAAATTTAATAAGATCAACAAACCACTAGCCAACCTAACTAAAAAAAAGAGAGAATCAACCCAAATTATGAATATAAGTGATGAAAAAGGAGATATTACTACTGACAGTATAGAAATCCAGAGAATTATCAGAAACTACTTTGAAAAACTATACTCCAACAAAATGGAAAATCTGGAGGAAATCGACAACTTCCTAGATAAATACAACCTTCCTAAACTGAGTCAAGAAGATATAGAACACTTAAATCAACCAATAGCAATCAAAGAGACTGAAACAGCAATAAAGAGCCTCCCATCAAGGAAAAGCCCAGGACCAGATGGTTTCCCAAGTGAATTATATAAAACCTTTATAGAAGAGCTAACCTCAATTCTACTCAATCTATCTCATGAAATAGAAAAAAATGGAATTCTCCCAAATACATTCTATGAAGCCAACATCGCACTAATACCCAAACCGAATAAAGACAGTTCAAGGAAGGAGAACTACAGGCCTATATCTGTGATGAATTAGGATGCAAAACTGCTAAACAAAATGCTAGCAACACGCATTCAAAAACACATAAAGAAAATCATATATCACGACCAGGTAGGGTTCATCCCAGGGATGCAAGGCTGGTTCAACATACGAAAATTAATCCATGTAATCCGTCATATAAACAGAACCAAAGACAAAAATCACATGATCATTTCAATAGATGCTGAAAAAGCATTTGATAAAATCCAGCATCCATTTATGATAAAAGCACTGTGGAGAATCGTAATAGAAGGAAAATATCTCAACATCATAAAGGCAGTCTACAATAAGCCCACAACCAACATCATACTAAATGGGAAAAAACTTCAAGAATTCCCCCTAAAAACTAGAACAAAACGAGGATTTCCATTATCACCACTTCTCTTCAATAAAGTACTAGAGACTCTAGCCAGAGCAATAAGGCAAGAAAAGGAAATCAAAGGAGTACAAATAGGGAAAGAAGAACTCAGACTTTCACTATTTGCAGATGACATGATACTATATTTAGAAAACACAATAAACTCAACCAAAAGGCTTATAGAACTGATCAACAAATTCAACAAAGTGTCTGGATACAAAATCAATCTTAAAAAATTAGAAGCTTTTCTGTACACCAACCATAAACCCATTGAAAAAGAAATTGGGAAAACACTTCCACTCAAGATCACCCACAAAAAAATAAAATACTTAGGAATAAACTTAACCAAGGAGGTAAAAGATCTCTACAAAG
Organism: Muscardinus avellanarius; assembly: GCF_963383645.1. Lineage (NCBI taxonomy): Eukaryota > Metazoa > Chordata > Mammalia > Rodentia > Gliridae > Muscardinus > Muscardinus avellanarius. Next base: position 121,588,384 of record NC_137787.1, read on the forward strand.
AAAATTATAAAACATTGAAAAAAGAAATCGAAGAAGATCTTAGAAGATGAAAAGATCTTCCATGCTCATGGATAGGTAGAATAAATATTATCAAAATTACCAAAAGTGATCTACAGATTCAACATAATGCCCTTTAAACTACCAAGATCATTCCTCACAGACATAGAAAAATCAGTCCTTAAATTTATTTGGAATAACAAAAAGCCCAGAATAGCCAAAGTAGTTCTCAGCAACAAAAACCATGCAGGAGGAATCATAATACCTGACTTTAAACTATACTACAAAGCCATTGTAATAAAAACCACATGGTACTGGCACAAAATCAGATACATAGACCAATGGAGCAGAATAGAACACCCAGAAACAAGTCCACACACATTCAGCCAATTTATTTTTGACAAACGGGCCAAAAACATACACCGGAAAAAAGATAGCCTGTTCAAAAAATGGTGTTCGCTAAGTTGGTTAACCATCTGCAGAAAATTGGAAATTAATCCCACTTTCTCACCCTGAACAAGAGTCAATTCAAGATGCATCAAAGACATGGAAATTAGACCAAAAAGCTTAAGGCTCCTCGAAGAGGGCAGAGGTCCAACACTGCAACACATAAGCACAGATAAATCTTTCTCAACAAGACCCCAAAGGCACAACAAACCAATAGGCGAATCAATGCGTGGGATTGCATGAAGTTGAAGAGCTTCTGTTCAGCAAAGGAAACTGTCAAGAACCTCAATCGAGAGCCAACAGAGTGGGAGAAGATTTTTGCCACCTACCCCTCCAATAGAGGACTAATATCTAGAATATACAGATAACTGAAGAAACTCAACACTATAAAAACAAACCATTCAACCAAAAAATGGGCAAGTGAACTAAATAGACACTTCACAAAAGAAGAAATTCAAATGGCCAATAAATGCATGAAAAAATGTTCAACATCATTGGCAATCAGAGAGATGCAAATCAAAACTACCCTGAGATTTCACCTAACTCCAACTAGAATGGCAATTATTCAAAACACGAACAATAACAAATGCTGGTGAGGATGTGGGGTGAAGGAACTCTAAAACATTGTTGGTGGGATTGCAAGTTAGTGCAACCACTTTGGAAAACAGTATGGAGAATCCTCAGAAGAATGGGAACAAATCTACCATTCAATCCAGAAATACCACTTCTGGGTATCTATCCAAAAGAAAGGAAACCAAACTACCAAACTAATGCATGTGTATCTATGTTCATAGCTGCACAATTCACCATAGCCAAACTGTGGAACCAGCCAAGATGTCCATCAACAGATGAATGGATTACAAGACTGTGGGATATGTACACAATAGAATTTTACTGAGACATAAAAAAAATACAATTGCGGTATTTTCAGGGAAATAAATGGATCTTGAGGACATTATGCTAAGTGAGATTAGTGAGTCACAAAACGTAAGGAATCGGATGCTTTCCCTAATATGTGAAAGCTAGGATAAATGGGGTTCATAGGAGGAACTCCAGGTGAAGAAAGAGATCCTATAGAGGAGCAAATAAGACATCCTAACTGTGGGGATGGGAGGTGGGGAGAGGGAAACGCTTTAAAGCACATGATGTACTTATTCATATCAAAGTCAACCACTAAAATAAGCATGGGAGGGAGGGATGAGGAGGGAGTGAGGTGGGGACTGGGTGGGGACTGGCTGGATGAGGTGTGCATTTATGCCTACACAAGTTTTTTACCCCATTATGATGTATAAATACAATGCACCAATAAAATTAATAAAAAAAGAATTCATCCAGGTAACATAACTAGGGAAAAAAGCTGAGCTTCAACGCAAGGGAGTGGACTTGAAGCTCAGTGCTTCTAATCCTGCCTGTGTGCAGGGTATGTTGTCTCATTTAAACCTCCCTTGACAATGGAGTTGTTTCTGTGCCCATTTATCTATCCAGTCTTCAAACCAATGGGGGGGGGGTGGGTGTAGGAAGAAAGCTAAATGAGGTGCTATTAACTTATCATGTGTTATAGCAAGCTTATATTATAGTTCTTTCTCACCAACAGTTTTGACATCTGCCATTTCAGTTATCCATGGTAAACCATGATCCAAAAATATTAAATGGAAAATTCTAGAAATTAGTAATCTATAAGTTGTAATTAACTTTTTATTAAAATTATTTTTAAATCACATCAAAACATAACAATTGTTCATACAAATTGGGTACCATGTAATGTTTCAGTACATATGTTAATTGTGCAGTGTTTAAGATTAAACATATCCGTCTGCTCAAATATTTATTCTTTATGGTGAAAACATTCAAACTCCTTGTTTCTAGCTTTTAGTACCATACAGTATATTATTGGTGTCTATACCTTCCCCCTATCCTGGAATTGCACAGCAGAACCACTTGTTCCTACTAACTAGAACTTAATGTCCACGAGTCGTCTTCCCCTGTGTTCCCTTCCTCGGTGCTCCCACCACTAGAGAAACCACCATTCTACTCTCCACTTCCAGAAGTTCAACTCTTTCGTATTCCACATCTGAGGGACATCATGCAGTTCCTGTCTTTCTGTGCCTGGCCTATTTCAATCAACATAAAGATTTCATTTCCACCCATGTTGTTGTAAATGGTGTGTTATTATACAGGGGAGTGGTTATCGGTAACAATGGTTTACTGTACAGTTCTAAAACCTAGGAGAAAGAATTTCAAAAGCTTTCACCATAAAAACGTATTTGTATTAAGTAGAAATATTTAACCTTATATAAGCATTACAATTAACACATGCATTATAACATTGCATGGTTTCTCACTCATGTGTACAATTTTAATGTTTTATGTGAGTTAAAATAAATTTAAAATAAAAAGAAAAAGATGCACATATATGCCTACCTATTAAAGTTATTTCTTTAAAATTAAATTGCTTTATTGTCAGAAAGAAAAGAAAATGAAGTGCAGGGAACTTGAGTCTATTTTTGAGGAACAAATGAAATAGAAGTTTTATGCTCTTAACACATTTATGACCAAAAGGAATTAAAAATTAGAAAGACACTTATATACATGAAACTTTCATTCAGTCATCCTAAGAAAATTTAATACTCATTATAATAGAATACATAGTTCAAAAAGAAAAACCTAGCAGGGTGTGGTGGTGCACACCTGAAATCTCAGTACTGGAGAGGCTGAAAAAGGAGGATCAGGATCTGAGGCTCCAGGCCAGCCTCCAGCTTTAGCAACTTAGCAAGACCCTCCACAACTGAGCAAGATCCTATTTCACAGTAAAAAATAAAATATGAATGGAGGTATAACTCAGAATTAGAATGTTCCTGGGTTCAATCCCCAATACTACACACACACACACACACACACACACACACACACACACACACACACTGGTGGTAACTGGGGTGCTGTGTCTGTATTCAGCAGCAGTGTCCATTGCTTTGCTTGTTACTTTTCCCACACCCTTGAGCTTTTGCATACATTCGCTCTGACTTAACTCTCTTTTCCACATGGGGCTCCTGGGGCCCCACAGCTGGCGACCTTGTACAGGAGGCTTCACCTCCTCCAGAGACTCCCCTCATTTCTTTGCCCTCTGGGATGCCAAAAAATACCCATATGATGTAGATTCTGCAAAATCTGAATGGGATAAAAGAATAAACAGAACTTTGATAAGCTATCCCTTACATTCTGTTTTACCAACAGCAGATATTGTAGAACTACCCACTGGTTGAAGCCTAATTATTTGCCTGACCCCAGTTCACATGCTAAGCCACATGTATTAATGTTCTACTTTATGCAAGGAACACTGTTTGCATCTATGAGAAATGCAAAAAAAAATTCCTTCCATGAAGAAATCAAATAATTTTTGAATGAACATGCTTGATAAGCGTATGAGTTCGAGCATGTACAAAGGTCAGTACTATGCAAGACGTAGTTCAGTGCATGAATGAAGTATCACCTTGAAATCTGCAGGACTTTCTGGATTGGTTGACCATATTTTCCATAATGACACATTAGTCTATAATTAGACTTTATTACATGTGATTTCTGAGAATTTTGTAAATGTGTAGGACAATAAGTAAATGAGGAAATAACTAAGTATAAATAGCAATGAAGTCATTTTTCCCATAGAACATATATTCAAACCATTTTTCTTTTCAAACCATATTGTGCATTCTGTTCACTTTTTAAAAAGTGTGCATTTATACTTTAAAAAAAAATACCAAAAGACAAGTTAGTTGAGATATGGTATTGTTCTTGGCGGCATTTCCATAATTTTTTAAAATCCATGATCTTTATTTTTTGTGTGTGGTTCTGGGGAATAAACTCTGAGCTACTTCCCCAGGCCTTTTTATTTTTGCTTGAAAAGAGCGTCTCACTAGGTTGCTGCAATCCTTCTGTCTCAACTTCTCATGTACTGGGATTACAAGTGTATGCCACCATGCCAGGCTTAAAACCTGTGATCTTAAATTCACCAATATAAATCCTAGAACAAAAGTAACAGACCAAGAAAGGTAACATAGTTGGAATACATGCTAATAGTTTATGATATTATAAATATTATATGAACATTGGTTATAAGCCTTAAATCTTATCCCTATTGATTTAATAACATCATATATTGTTAGAATGTTTTCTGCCAGAAATGAAGAAAGACAAGAAATCCCAGTATTGCTAGGGAATTGTACCAATGTAGTCTTCATACTTAAGAAAATTTAGTTCAGGGGAAAAAATACAAAATAGACTAAAATGATTAACCATCAGCCAAATATTTGCAATTTTGATCTCAGCTGTTGAAAGACAAGGAGGGCTGCTGCACACGGGCTGCAGTGGGAGCACTTTGTTTCTGATGTCTCCATTCTTCAGCCTGTGCAGGGCTTTGCTTTTCATCATCCCTCTTCGTCAATCAGTACCATTCTGTCTATAAAATCTTATCTCCAGAAAGAGATTCACAGAGTCATGACTGTAGTTCACAGAAACAAACACAGTCAAGTCTCATGCTAGGCATTACAGGAGCTGTAGATCTGAACAGGAATCCTGTCTGCCGCCTCCGGAACCCCAGCCTCCAGCTGTCCCACTGCTGTGGGCCTGCCGCAGCTCATGTTCAGTGTCCTTCCCAGGACTGACCCTGGGGGAGTGATGGAGAAGGCCTCAGGGAAGAAGGAAGGTGACCTTTGAAGAATACCAAGGAAGAATCCACATGCTTAACCTAAAGCAAAAGCCCTGAAAAATGAATGATGAAACATGTTCTTAATATAAGCCTTCAGTATTAGGGTCATTTTGAACAGAAAGAACACTGGGGTGAAGCAACAGATCATTCATTCATTCATTTTGGTAGTGGGGATTGAACTCAAGGGATTTCTACCTCTGAGCTACACTCCCAGCTCCTTTTCTCCCTAAGTTACTATGTGCTGCAATATTCAAACCTGCTTCCTCCTGGAGGTTACAGGCTCCACCTGTAACCACGGGATGATAACACAGATTTTGATGGAGGTTTTTAGTACCAAAAAAGTGAACATAAGAAATGATAACAAAACTGGAGAGCACTTGAGTATTTGACCAAAACTTTAGATCCACAAAACAGTGACTGGGTACCAGCACAGCTAGCTTTCTTTCTTTCTTTCTTTCTTTCTTTCTTTCTTTCTTTCTTTCTTTCTTTCTTTCTTTCTTTCTTTCTTTCTTTCTTCTTTCTTCTTTCTTCTTTCTTTCTTTCTTCTTTTTTCTTCTTTCTTTCTTCTTTCTTCATTCTTCATTTCTAATATACTCTTATTGGTGCACTGTAGTCTCACATCATCATGGAGTTCTGAGAGATGGGGACATACATGCACACAGCACTTGGACTTCTCTCGGCTCCCTCCCCACTCCCCACTTTCCTCATAGATGATATTAAGTTTGACATTGGTAATTTTACATATGTATATAATAACAGTGGAAGAGATTCCTTTATTACTTTCCTCTCCACCCCAACATCGCCCCCACACACACATACCATCTCCCTAGACCGTTTCAATTGCTCTACTGGGGCGTCTCCTCCATTATCTTGAGTTCCTTATGTATCCCCATTACTCCCTAGCTTCTAGCTATGAGAGGACAATATGACCCTTCACTTTCTCTGACTGGCTAAACCAGGTCCATTCATTTTTCTCAAAATGCCATGATTTTGTTCTTTATTGATGAGTAGAATCCTGTTGTGCAGCACAGTTTTCTTCTGAGAAAATTAGCACTTCAAATGCACTGCCTGAGGAAGAGTAATCTCCTAGCCCTAGAAAGTGGATTGCAGAAAGACAAAGTTTTGGGAAGAGAGGCCATTTACAAAGCTACTTAGACCCGTGGGTAAGAGGTGGGGAAACATTGGATCATAGCAACAGTAGCTATGGGAAATAAAGAGGTCTATGAAAGAGACGCAGGAAGAAGAGCAGACAGAACATACTGCTACAAAAGCCCTGTTCCACCTGGTGCTTCACAATGTCCCCTCTCCTGGCTCTGTCTGACACTTCTCAGCCTCCTCATCTGTAGATTTATTCACTATGGTCTTGAACATTTTCAGCACCAGTCCATCCTTGCTGTCTATTCTTGCCTCCTTCTCCTCATCAGGTCCCTACTTTAAATATATTTTGTTTTTATCATTCTATCTGAGTCCTCAAGTCTTTTCATAGCCCATCTACTTCCTGGCATTCTTCAGCTCTGTTAAAATTTGCAGATACATCTCCTCATATCCATCTCCTTCCCTCCAATTCGGTAGCATGACTCTTCTTATCTCTATATATGCTTTCAGACATTTTTTGATGCTATCTTTCCCCTCTCCTATTAGCTTGAAAGTCGTAGAAAAATAGAGCTACTTTGAGTAACTAACACATGAACAAATTTTCATGTATAAACTTGCTATATGGGATAAATGCATCTTTAACTGATAAGTAAAAAGATCCAGTAAATGTTTAAAACACCATATATTACATTAATTTGAGCAATATTATCTTTGTCAATTCAATCAGAGCTTTAGTTCTTCAGATAATATATTCCTGAATTTGAATTTCAAATCAGATGTGAAAAATTTGAACTATAGAATTGGTAGTAAAAAGGGGAAAGTTCTTTACCCAGAGAAGTAAAATTGATCAGAAAATCCCCTACTTTAGCATCTTACCTTCTAGATATAACAGCAAGGGGTGAATTTGGAGATCTTCCCATATATGCTTGAGTTATTTTTTTAATACTTAGTCATTAGCTAAATTATAATGAGAATTCAACTTTGAATAAATAATTTTGCTTTTGGTACATGAAAATATGTCCTTACATCACTGACCTGATTTGTGTTTTCTACTCAAAACGATACATTATCTTTTCACATACAAGAATATAAAAAAAAAGATGCAGTAAACCTTTTAACTGAGCAGTGGCAATTTTTTGTACGAATACGGCAATTGTGCTTAAGTGCTACTGTGGCCTGCTAGACAGCAGCCTCTAACTGTTTTGAACAATATGCCTCTTCAAGATCTACAGAAATTCATTTGTGTACCAGGGGGAGTATTTAAACTAAAATCAATGTACAGTCATTGAAATTCAGGTTGTCAAAATTAGACATGCCAAAAAGAAACCTTTCCCCTCAAAAACACATGGCCTTCATTGTCCTGGAAAGATCTGCTATCTGTGATTCCAAGAGTAATAGAGCTAGAAGAGACATTAGCAGTCATCTCTCACACAAAGCTGTTTTGTGTAAAATGTGAGGCACAGGCGGGGAGAGTGATTGGCACTTCATAACACACACACACACACACACACACACACACACACACACACACACACATATACTGCCCCTGGGTTCAGTTCCTAGCCTAGTGCCACAAATAAAATAAAATAAAGTAAAATAAAATAAACATCTCTTATTGGTGAGGTGTGTACACACCGTATGTTCAAGTAGCAATAACTAAATAATGTTAGCCACGGTTTTTTTGGTACTGGAGATTGATCCATGAGCATTCTACCTCTGAGCTCCCCCACCCAGCCATTGTTTTTTTTTTTTTTAATTTTGAAACAGAGCCTTACTAGGTTGTTGAGAGTTTCACTAAGTTGATGAGGCTGGCTTTGAACCTGCAATCCCCCAGTCTCAATCTCCAAAGTACTGCGATTTACAGGGATTCTATCACTTTGCCAGTCTGCTTATGGGAAATTTAATCCCCTTGAACTTGTATTTTCCTGTCTGGATATAGTGATAGCTCACACAGTTTAGAAGAATATTGAAGTTAACCTAGGACCTACTTAAAATAACACCTAGAACTGCAACTGCCCTGATCTATATATCTGAATGTAGGTCAGAAAGCTTTGACCTTTGACTTGGACGTCAGAAAAAATTATCCTGGTTAGCTTGAATGTCAGAAAGCATTTAAGAAGCAAATAATGCAAAACTAAAAGCTGAGGTCTGACAAAATGGACTGGAACTCATTAAGACAGGCATTTTACACATACGCACACACTCTTGTACTAGGTTTGAACCCAGGACCATTCTACCTCCAAGCTATACTCCAAGCTCTTTTTATTCTGTCAATATATTTTTGTTGGTGCGTTGTAGTTTACAGCATTGGGAGGTTCAAAGTGATCCAACCACTCTCCACACATCACTTGGTGTTTCCCCCCTCGCCTGTCCTGCTCCCTCTTCCCTCCTTGTGCATGGTGGTCAGATCCCTGGTGACACCTTTGTCTGTAGATGTTGTTTAAGCTTTTTCCTCCTCGTTCTTCCCTCCCCCACCTCCCTCCCACTACTCTAGTCTCTCCCCTCATTTAATTCTCTTTTGTTTCCTATTTTCTCTCTAGCTCCCATATATAAGAGAAAACATATAATTCTTGAATTTCTGAGATGGGCTGATCATACTCAGCATAATAGTCTCCAGTTTCATCCATTTTCCTGAAAATGGCAAAATTCTTCTCTTCCTTATAGCCACATAAAATTCCACTGGGTGTACATACCACATTTGTTTATCCATTTGTCTATTCATAGACACCTAGATTGGTCCCATAAATTGGATACTGTGAACTGTTATGCTATGAACATGGTTATACACATGTCCCAGTAGTATTCTAACTTTAATATTTTGGAAAAATATCAAGGAACGGTATATCTGGGTCGTATGGTGATTCCTTCATAGTTTTGAGGTCTCTCTATACTGATATACATAGTGATTGTACTAATTTACAATCTCACATTAAAATTCCATATAATTTTAATTAGAATGGCAATCATTAAGAACATAAATAATAATAAACGCCAGTGAAAGTGTAGAAAACCAGTAACCTTTATACACTAGTGTATATCTTCGCTGCCAAGATGAAGTTTTAACGTATTTTTTTTCAATTTTCTGATTGCTAATGATGTTGAATATTTTTTCATATTTTTGGCTATTTGCATTTCTTCTTTTGAGAAGTGTCTGTTCAGTTCAATTGCTCATTTCTTTTTTTTTTAATTTTTATTTTGCAGCACTAGGGATGGAACCTAGGAGCATTCTACTTCTAAGCTACACCCCCAGCCTATTTTTTAGTCTTTATTTGGAAACAAGGCCTCACTGAGTTGCAAAGGGCCTCACTAAGTAGTTGAGGCTGTCCATGAACCACGATCCTCCTGTGTCTGCCTCCCAAATGCTGGGATTATGAGCGTGTGCTACCACGTCTGAATCAATTTCTTAATTCTTAATTGATGTTTTATGATGTTAGGTTTTCTTTATGTATTTCATATATTATTTCTCTAGTAGAAGAGTAGCTTGCAAAGATTTTCTCCCATCATGTAGTTTCTCTCTTCACTTGTTTACCTTTTACTTTGAAACAATTATTATTATTATTGTCTTACTAAACTGCTGAGGCTGATATTGAGCCTGCAATCCTCCCTTCTCGGACTCCTGAGTACTTGGATGATAGGCATGAACCACAATTCCCAGTTCTATTTTTTATACTACTCAACATTATACCTTTGATCATCTAGCATTGTTCTTTTTAATTGTGGTAAATATACAAAGTATTAAATGTATTATCTTAACCATCTTTTCTAAATTTGATCTTAAGAACTCATGCCTTGAATCTCTGCCAAAGAAATAAACCTGGAAGATGGGTGCCACTTCTAACTCCATGAACTACTGTCACAGAGGTGGGGTCAGGGTCACTCAATAAATATTCACCAGATAAGTAGGCATTACTGTATTTTTGACAAGAGGGTAGGAAAGATAAAATCTGAAAACAACTTGAAACTGATGAATTGAAATTCTAAAATAAACTTCTATCACTAATTCCTAATCTCTACCACTAACTCCATATTGGGCTTCACAGTAAAACACATGGCATTAACTTGGGATATGTGGCTCTTATCCATCAATCTCAGAACTTGCTCTTTACTGTCTCCTACTGAGTGGTAAAAGTCACCATTTCCCCAAATCTCACATTCATTGGTGAACAGATCATGTATAACTCATGTTCACTGTGCTTCATAAGAACTTTAAGGAAGGATGATCAAAACATTACATTTCACCAATTGCATCTCTGCCCATCATTCAAATATGTATAACTTTAAGAATTTAAAGGGTGTTAATTTTTTTCAAATGTATTGTTTGTAAGTTGTTATACACTGAAGCATACATTTTTTTCCGATGCTCTTTAATAAAAGTTCCAATTTTGTTTTCTATTGGTTTCTGGTCCCAATCATTGACATATCATTGGATGCTGGGGCATAGGGGTGCACAGTAATCCCAGTACTTGGGAAGCTGAGACAGGAAGATCACAAGTTTGAGACCAGCCTCAGCTATTTAGTGTGACCTTCAGCAACTTATCAAGACTCTGTTTTAACATAAAGAATAAAAAATGTTGGGGTGCAGCTCAGAGGTAGAATGCCCAATGACCCTGGGTCAACCCTCAGTACCAAAACAAATAAGCAAACAAACAAATACGACCTTCATTAGAGCTAGATCTCAAATTTAAATATGCAACTTAAATGACTCCCCAGGTCATTTAAGTTGAACTGCAAACTTGAATTGTCATAGTAATATTTGGTTTCCTCCTTCAAATAAAGCTCCAGTGTAGAGTAATTGTTGTTGTTGATCTTAGTATCTTTGTCTTGGAAGAACAATATTCTGAACAGCCTGGTTCAATGAAGTCAGAGTCCAAAGGTCAAAGGCTCACTTTCAGTGTTGAATTTTTAGCTCTGAAAAGACTAAGGCCAGGTTTGAGCACATTCAGCTCAAGAAATGTCACCCCAGATCTAACAACTTGCAGCTTGGGTCCACTCTAAATTAGTTTTACCTGTTTATCTGCTATTAGACAGTAGCTGGTTTAGGTTGCTCTCAGGGTTTGGCTATATCTTAAGCTTTTGCTACAAGTTTTTTACCCCAATAGGATTTATGAATATAATGCACCAATAAAAAATTTAAAAAAAGAAAATATAGTTTTGAACTGATGAATATCATTAAAGTCAATCTGCTTAAGAAGAGATATAAAGGTTTGATCCATAGAATTCGCAATTTATATTTTTGCTAAGTGTTTTACAGTTTTTACCATTTTATTGTTTAGGGATGATTTTCAGGTACGTCTTATTTCTTCTTTTATAATTAAACATCTTTGGCTTGGCGTGGTAGCACATGCCTGTAATCCTAGCGCTTGGGAGGCTGAGACAGGAGGATCAAGGCCAGTGAAGACCTTCAGCAACTTAGTGAGACCCTTGCCAGCCATGGTGGCGCACGCTTGTAATCCCAGCATTTGGGAGGCAGAGTATGGGGGCTCACGGTTCATGGACAGCCTCAACTACTTAGTGAGACCCTTCGTAACTCAGTGAGACCCTGGTTCAAAATGTAAAGACTAAAACCTAGGACTGGAAGTGTAGCTTGGAGGTGCAATGCCCCTGGATTCCATTCCCAGTACCACAAAAAAAAAAAAAAAAAAAAAAAAATCTTTACAAATGTCTGAAATTTCTAACAAACTTCAGAAGTTTTCTGATTCAATTTTGAAAAAAAATTCTTAGTCCTTTTGTTTATTTTGCTCAGTTAAGTCCAGTAAAGCGTTGATGTTCTTTTTTTTCTTCATCATCTCCTTTTTCTTTTCTTTCATTTTAATTTTATAAACACATATAATTTAATAATTTGACTTATTTTTATTTCCTGATAATACATTTGGTATAATATTTACAAGTCTTGACTTCTGTTGTTTGTAAGTAGAATGATTTTTAGAATGGTGTACATTTGGTAAAAAATTAAGGAAATTGTACACAGATCTCATTGGGACCCATTAACCAGTTTCCCCTATTGTAAACGTCTCATCTAGCCAGGCATGGTGGCGCAGGCTTGTAATCCCAGTACTTAGAAGGTTGAGACAGGAGAATTGCAGGTTCAAGATCAGCCTCAGCAATTTAATGAGGACATGTTTCAAAACAAAACAAAATAAAATAGGGCTGGGATATAACTCAGAGGTATAATGCCTGTAATGCCCCTGGGTTCAGTTCCTAGCCTAGTACCACAAATAAAATAAAATAAAATAAAATAAGGTAAAATAAAATAAACATCTCTTATCGGTGAGGTGTATTTGTTACAATAAGGAAACCCAAATTGAAATATTATAATTAACTAAAATCCATAGTTTATTCATTTCTTCTTTTTAATTAGGGTCTTTTTCTGTTCCAAGAGCCAAGGAACCACTTTACTTTCAGTCACCATGCTTATCTTATAGATTGCTGGCCACTGTTCTAGAATCAGCTATTCCTTCAGAATCTCTGGCCCTAAGGCCTCTGACTGCTCCTACTGGGTGTTTGTATTAGAAACCAGGATCTGGGCAGGTGAGCTCATTTCTATGGGGCATTGGTGCTTCTGGGCCCTATTAGCTAAAACAGAGGAGGGAAATCCCTGTGTGCATAACTAAGTTGAGTATATAAACACATTTACAAATACTTCTACAGCCAGGCTAAACACATTTTGATCTCTCCACTGTCCTCTATTAGTCCACGGGCTAAAAAAGCATTTGCAACCCCCCCGCCCCGCGAGGCAACAGTGACAACCAATCCTGACATATATAACAACATCAGAATTGCCAACCTGTGCCTTTGTTGAAAGAATTTTATCAACATAAGTCTACTTTCTCTCCCCAATGCCTTTTCTTTTTCAGAATCCTGTTTTGTTTGAAGTTAATGAAGCTATGCCAACTTTCATTTAATCCCTATCAGCATGACACACCCTTGCCCACCTCTCCAAATTTGCCTGACCCTTTAGATTTTAAGGTAGTAGTTTGCCCTGTAGCTTCAATACTCTGATGGGTCTAAGCCATTGCTTTTCTGTTTCTTGCTAATTTCTGTTTGTTTGCTTGTTTGTTTGGCTTTTTTCTTGTCGTTGGAATGAGTGATAATTTCCAAGTTATTTGGATGCTGGAGCTGAAACTGGAAGTCCTTTGCATTATTTTTTTAAGGTAACATATTTATAAGCACTGACACCCTGGCTAACATCTGGTGGCTAGATTAACATTTTGTGGTTAGGAAAATATTTTTGAAAGTATAGCTGAGAGATCAACCCATAAAACTTTGCACACATAACCAGTGTTCCACCAACAAAAATCCCTGTAGCAATTGGGAGGGTGGTGGTCATAAATCCCCTTTCTTGCAGGCAATTTTACTATTTCATCAGATGAACACACAGTTAAAAAGAAATATATCATCTGAACAAATTATTTTGCCATTCATTGAGTTAAGTGAGATGTTGCTTTATTTTCTTATAAAGACATTTATCTTCTAAGAAACAGGGCTGGAATTGTTATACAAGTAAGGAACTTACCTAGAGATCAAATTTTAAGAGAGAACAAAAAATTTTAGTAATAAAGATAAATGATACTTTAAAGCAATATTTTATTAAAACATAGAAGCTAGTGGAAAAAGTGATGAACAAAATCAAAATTTAGTTAAATAAAAAAATCAGTCTCATATTAAGTCCTACGGTAGGCTAAAACAAAAGGAGAAATTTTTGTTTGTTGCCTTTTTTCTTTTTTTGGCCTGGGGATTTAGCTCAGAGGCATTCTATCTTGGAGTTAGACTCCCAGCCCTATCTTCTTCTTTTCTTTTTTCTTCTTTTGTCTTTCATCCTCTTCCCTCTGCCTTCTTCCTTCTTCCTTTTTCTCCTTCTCCTTCTTCTTCTTTTGCCTAAAACCTTGCCTAGAAGTCTTAGCTTCCGAAGTACTGAGATGATAGGCCTATGTCATCATGCCCAGCCTTTCTGTGTTTTCTTAAACTTTATACCAAACAAAAGTGTCCCGTTCTCATCCCATATCTTGGGATAGATGCCCAGTTATCAGACACAAGAAAAACACTTTTAAATTCATATAATAGATGGGAAATCAGGTATACCAGATACAGAATGGCTTTCTTCCATACGCACGTTACACCATTATCTGGAAGTCAGTCTAACTAAGCAAAAAGCTATCATCAGTTTCTTTTATTTTTGTTCCCAAAATATAAAACTATTATTTTTACCCAGTAAATACTTATAGATTAAAAATAATGTGGATACGATATTATATGTCAATGTATTTGTCTCTTTCTGTCTACTCACAGGTATACACATACACACATTTACTTATACATACACATATCACATGAGTAAACAGAGACTGAAAATCAGACTTTTCTACTGAGAGGAGTTTCTCTTTGGCTCATCTTCCTCTGAGGCTTCTTTGCTACTCATGACTTTGAATTTCTTTCATACCTACCTTTTCTCAGCTTTTTCCAAAGTTACAATACCTCTTATTTTTACACATATATCTTTAAATTGTTTTTATTGTAACTATTTAAGGTATACAACATAATGTGTTTTGTTTTCTTTTGTTTTTGGTACCAGAGACTGAACCCAGGGGCTTTCTGCCTCTGGGCTAGAACCCAACCCTATTTTTATTTTTTATTTTGAAACAGGCTCTTGCTAAGTTGCTGTGGCTGAACTGCAACCCACAATCCTCCTGTCTCAGCCTTCCAAGGGCTGGGTTTATGGGTGTGTACCACTGTTGCTGGATTCAGCATGATATTTTGGGGGAAGGTATTACTACAATCAAGAGAAATAAATTATAAATAATAAAATTACTTTCTTATTATTCTTAAAGTTTTATTTGTAAAAATAGATTTATAGTAAAAACACTTAGTTCTAGTTACAATAGCTATGTCTTTGCTCCTTCTCCTCATAGCTGAAGAGGTTCAGATTTGTGCTCAGATACAGCTTTCTTTTATGTGAGGAAAATTATCCTTTAAGTGTCATATATATAAAGATATTTCTACATGTGAACACTCCGATGTTGTATGCATAGGGGAAAAAGTCAAATACATATTATTAGTTTTATTTTATTTATTTATTTTAATTAATTTATTTATTTTGGTGGTACTGGGGATGGAACCCAGAGGCTTTCTACCTCTGGTCTAAACTCCTAAACCTATTTTATATTTTATTTGGAAACAGGGTCTCACCAAGTTGCTGAGAGCCTCACCAAGTAGCTGAGGCTGGCTTCGAACCTGTGTGATCCTCCTGTCTCAGCCTCCCAAGCGCGGGATTACAAGCATGCGCCACCACGCCCAGCACATTCCTTCTTTTCTTTTGATCTCATTATATGTGGTCAAAATCCAGTTAAACCTGAGGGTCCTGGCTTCATGGGTTGAAGCCATAAGAGAGGATAACTGTGTCCCTGTAGGGATGGTCAGAGGACCAGAACAAACCTGGACCAAGAACCCACCCAACAGCCCAGTGGACCAGTGTTGAGAAACAAAGTAACTAAAACTATGAAGGACCTTCTCTTCTGAGGGAGCCAGGTGATGGTCACAACAATCTGAGATGTACTATTTTTCAGAACTTAAATCTCTATAAAGTTTCCAAGAACAATAACAGAAGGAGCAGGGACTATTTGAGTTTTATAGGTAGATAAAATACATTGAGTACTTCCAGGCTCATAGATTGAGTCACAGTATGTATGTATGTATGTATGTATGCATGTATGTACATATGTATGCATGTATGTGTATATATGTTATATACATATCACACATATATGTATCTCCTCTTGGTCATATATATATCACATATATATCTCCTCTTGGTCTTCATGAGCCACTTGCAACTACACTGTCATAACTTTATTAAATATGAGTTTCAACCTTGACACACTTTGAGAGAAATACAATGACCCAATATAGACGTTCTTATTGAATTGTCAGATATATATCTGTTCTTATTAAATTGTGGGTTTTCTGAACCAGGTGGTGATGGCTGCCTTCAGAACACCTCCTGCTCGCTCCAGTCCTGTCCTCAAACATACTACTTTTCCTCTCAGGTTTTGCTATGTCTTGTAAGAAAAAGTATGTTACTTTTTTTTCTTCTTTTTTCTTTTTTCTACTTATTTAGTCCTGGCATTCTACCTCCAAGCTACCTTTTAGCCCTTTTTAAAAAAATTTGAAGTCACATCTTGCTAGGTTGCTGAAGGCCTGCTAAGTTGCTAAGGCTGGCCTTGAATCTGCAATCCTCCAATCTCAGCCTCCTAAGTAGTGGGATTATGGGTGTGTGCCACCAAGCCCAGCTAAAAGTATACTAGTTTTCGGCTTCCCTGAACTGTTTATCTTAGGCCAATTTGCCATAATGAATAAAGGGGATGGAGGCTGCAATTAGTCCCAAGCATGTGAGACCAGTCAGGCATAGAACACATAATAAAATCTTACCCCAGAGCAGGAACAAAGACAGTTATTGCTGATATTTAATTCCATACCTAATTGCTCCTTTAATTAAAATACTTTATGCACTGCTATTCTTAGAATTCTCTGTAAGATCTTAGCAATGGCCTAAAGACAAACTGAGAGAGAAGAGAAAAAAAAAAAAAAGGATGGGCCTGAGGCCTAGAATAAAATGATAAATGCGCGAAGGGATCCAATCCAGAGAGACACATTTTTGCTTCATAAATGACCACCCTGCTGGACAATCAGTACCAGCATCTTCACTGCACACACAACGCAGAGGACTTTCATCAGAGGAAAGGCCGGAAGAAGAGCGGGGGCCACAGTTCAGGATTCCAAGCAGATCACAACTACATTCTCTGCACAGCTTAGAGTGCCCTGCCACGTCTCACAGATCTGCTGCACTCCTTGTAAGCTGAAAGTGGAATGACCTTTCCAGGTAGCAGGTTGGCAGAGAAACAGTCCCATAACTAAAGGTCCCTGTTGTTTCTTTTGTGTGATTGGTGTCTGACAGACGTTGCTTCAGAAAACAACAACATCAAAAATTAAAAAAAAAAAAAAAACACCTTTAAGCAGCTTATCTCCACCTCTCTGCAGACACTGCAGACTCAGCCAGAAAAGAGGACAGAAATCAGACCGGCCTGTGCCTCTCCTCTTAGTCTTCATGAGCCGCTTGTAACTACACTGTCATAACTTTATTAAATATGAGTTTCAACCTTGACACACTTTGAGGGAAATACAATTATCCAATATAGGCGAATCTGGGACAAAGTTGAATTCAAAGGATATTTGAACTAGGGAAATGTAAATATTACTTACTCTTATCCTTAATAGAGATACACAAATGTAGGTCATAAAACTGGATGTTTTAATAAGTGAAGAAACATGTAAAAATAAATACTTTCAATTTTTTATCAATTATTTTATTAGTACTTGCGATTAAAAGTATGTAAATGGGATCAGCCAGTTTCAAAAGCTCAAAGTTTGTATGTTTTCTGTCATATGTGGAAGTTGGAACAAAAATAGAAAATGAAGGGGCTTCATGTACTGTGGAGAGAGAGCCATAGAGTAGGAAAGGGTCTGGGGAGGGAGCTGGGAAGGGAAAGAAACAGATTGAAGAGTTATTTATTTATTTATTTATTTTATATATATTTATTTTTTATTGTGGTACTGGGGATGGTACCCAAGGGCCTTCTACCTCCAGGCTACACTCCCAACCTATTTTATATTTTATTTGGAAACAGGGTCTCAGTAAATTGCTGAGAGCCTCAGTAAGTAGTTGAGGCTGGCTTCGAACCTCCGGGATCCTCCTGTCTCAGCCTCCCAAGTACTGGGATTACAAATGTGCACCACCACGCCCGGCTAATTTAAAAAATGAATAGTGGGCATCCTGAAAAGCTAGTTTTTTTAATCTTTTAAAAATACTCTTATCGGTACGTTGTAATTATACATCATAGTGAGGTTCGGAGTGATACTGCACACAGCACTTGGTGTATTTCCTCCCATATCTCACCCTCTCCGTGCCTCCCTCCCCATACAGGTTAGGGAGATCTTCAGTATATGAAGAATATACTTATTTGGACCATCCCCTTCCATTATTCTACTGGTTTCTGTTCTCTCTCTCTCTCTATCTCTCTCTCTCTCTCTCTCTCTCTCTCTCTCTCTCTCTCATTATCCAAAGTCCCTTTTGTTTCCTATAACTAGGAGGAAACGGGCAACAGGAAGTGGTCAAGTTATAGAAAGGGCCCTATAGTAAAGCAATTAGGGTGACCAATCAGAGGGTATGGAATAGGGGACGATGGAGCCTCTTTAAAATGCAGGAGGTACATAAACAAATGTATCAAAGTTAATCACCAAACAAGCATGGGATCGAGGGAGGGGGAGGGAATGCGATGGGGACTGGATGAGGGCTAATTGGATGATGTGTGCTTGTATATCCTCTCAAGTCTTGTATTCCATTGTGATGTATGATTACAATGCACCAATAAAAATAAATTTAAAAAAATTAATACTAACAATGGAGTAAAATGATTACATCAGTACACTACAATAATAGTTATTTAAACTTATGATTATTATTTTGGAAATTTTCACTTTATTTAAATGTAAAGTGGACCTTGGGTCATTAAAACCATCAAAAGGGAAGGTGTAGATGAAAGGGCACCATGACCCCTGCTAACATCCACCCCTGCACCTATCTAACAAACATGCTCCCTGCACCTATTCTTGCATATGTGAAAGAGCAGCAGTTTTTATTCTTCAAACCTATGACAAAGATGGGTTTTGTTTTTGTTATTATTACTGTACAATTATAAGATATTTAAGAAAGAAAGTGCATACATGGTTTTTTTTTTTTAAATATTACTTGAGATTGAACCCAGGGCATTCTACTACCAAGCTATACCGCTAGCCCTATTTCATTTTTTTATTTTGAAACAGGGCCTCGCTGCATTGCTAAGGGTTATATATAATATATTTATATATTTATTTTTCAGAAAAAAACTCTATCCTAATATGGAATATGGACTCTAGATACCCAAAACGATCTTGAAAAAGAACAAAGCTAGAAGATGTATATTTTCTGATTTCAAACCATATAAAGCTACAATAATTGAAACAGTGTAGTGCTGTTCTAAAGGCAGATATATAAACCATTGGAGTTAAATAAAAGCCTAGAGCTAAATTCTTCCATATATTGTCAAGTTATTTTTGACAAGGTTTCCACAAACATTTGGTGGAGGAAATAATAATCTTTTAACTAAATATTGTTGAAAAATAATAATTACATGAAAAAGAATAAAATTGGACCCTTACCTAATTCCATATACAAATATTAACTCAAAATAGATAAAAGACCTAAATATAAATCTTAAGACTATAAACTTTTAGAAGAAAATCTGGGTCATAAAACCTCACAACATTGAAATTGGCAGTGATTTCTTGGATATGATTTCAATGGCACAGGGAACAAAAGGGTAAACAAACTCCCTAAAAAATAAAAAAATATTGTATATCCAAAGACAATGTAAACAGAGTTAAAAGTTACTGATAGAATGGGATAAAATATTTCCAAATGCTATATCTGAAGGTATATTAATATTTAAACTAGAAATCCTAAAAATTAACAACAATCAAAGCAAACAATAAAATTAGAGATAGGTAAAAGACTAACATAAATAATGAATCTCCAATGATAACCAATCTTAGTTGTCTGTTGGATGGAAAATCTTGTTTCTCTGGTTCTGGTGTGTGTTACCTATTTCTTCTTTGTAGTTAATCTCTTTGAGTATTTTCCCTAGTGCTGGTTTTGAAGACATAAATTCCTTCAGTTTCTGTTTGTTGTGGAAGCTTCTTATTTCTCCATCTAATTTGATAGAAAGTTTTGCTGGGTAGGAAATTTTTGGCTGGAAGTTGTTTTCTTTCAGAGTTTGGAATATGTTACTCCAAGCCCTTCTGGCTCTCATGACTTGGTTTGGGAAGTCTGGAGTGATTCTAATTGGCTTGCCTCTGAATGTCACTTGGCCCTTTGTTTTTGTTGCCTTTAAGATTCTCTGCTTGGCTTCCACATTGGTCATTTTGACTATTATGTGACGAGGGGATCCTCTTCTCCGATCCTGTCAAAAGGGAGTTCTATAAGTTTCCTGGACCTGTGTATCAACCTCTTGCTCTATGTTTGGAAAATTTTCTGCTATTACTTCCTTGAAGAGATTGTTGATCCCTTTGGTTTCACCTTATTTTCCCTCCTCTATTCCAATTATTCTTAGGTTAGCTCTCTTAAAATGGGCCCGTATTTCTTCAATGTCAGATTCATGCTGTCGGATATTTTTTTCTAGATTAGAAACTATGCGTTCATTTTTGGATTGTTCATCTTCTAAGAGCGAGATTCTATTCTCCATGTGGTCTAATCAGTTGTTTGTACTTTGAATTGAGGCCTTTACTTCTTTAATTGCATTTTTTATCTCTTTTTGGCTTTCTCTGTATTCTTTTCGAAACACCTCTATTATTTCTACAGTTATTTTCCTGATTTGATCTTCTAGAAATCTCTGAATTTCTGTTTTATTGGGTTCTGATGTTGTGGGGTTGTAGGCATTCCTTGCTCCATTGTTATTCCTCTTTCCCATGATTTCGGAAGTTTGTGCCTTCTCTGGGTTCTTCCCTTGGGTCACTACAACTTCACTTAACGTGCTCTGGATCTCTAGTCTGTGGTATTTCAGACCCCACTACTTCTTTGCTGGGTTGTATCACAGAGTCTCAGACCCAGGGAGTCGATAGAGGCTGCTTTAGACTATGGGGGGTGCCAGGTTGGGCATTCTCCTATGGCGTGATATCTCTGCCACCACCACTCCCCCACTGGGTCAAGTCCCTGGGAGTACAGTACTGGGATTTCTCCTCTGGGGCCCGCAATTTGACTCACTGTTGTTGAGTATGCAGATGGAGCTGTAGTGGACTCGGTGAATTCACTGCTGCTGCCGCCGGTGACAATATGTCGCCACTGCCATGCCCTCGGCCATGAGGCTGGCGTATTTCTTCTCTGGTTTTGAGCTCTGCTCTGAGTCCCTCGGCTTGCTGTCCACTGCTTCTCTCTGGAGCCTGGTGGGCTGTTGAGTGTGTTGGTCTGTAGCCGTAGCCGTCCGGTGAACTCACCGCTGTTGCCGGCAGTAAGGCACTGCTGTGCATCCTCGGGCGTAAGGCCGGCATATCTCCTCTTTGGCTCTGAGCTCTGTTCTGAGTCCCCCTCCTCTCTGGAGCCTGGTGATTTTTTTGTTTCTCTGGTAATGGTGTTTTCTCGCTATGAAAGGCACTGATTTTGTGGTAATGGAGATTGGTTGTTAGCGGGGCTCTTAAGCCCCACTTTTCTCGGTCGCCATCTTCCCGGAAGTCCACATTTTCTATGTCTCTTTTGTTCATGTAGAAATGACAGAATGTCACTTAACCAAAATTATTTCCCACGAAAATTTTATGACACCATTGACAATGATCAAAATCAAACAATATAGTCCCTAAACCTCCTTTCCCAACAAATAAGACTATCTTTATATTTCTACTCAATCTGAAAGGCAGCCATAACACAGTGGCCCCAACTGTAGGCTTGGATTTAGGCTATCCTGTTGTGAACCCTGGCTTCACTCTTCCTGTGTCATATTGAAAGTGTTAGCTAATGAGTTTCATGAAAACACACAACCCTGCAGCAGCTGAGGGTTAATACAGATAAATGTACTAGGGCGCCGAGCACAGATTCATGTTTCGTGATGTCAGGGTTTTTGTCTATAGTTAAAACACAGCACTGATGTAATTTTGTGTCTCTCACCTTGACTCTAGTCACAAGTCTCTGTCTATCTTCCAACAATATAGAACCCATCATATCTCTCCCGTGTTCTACCAAGTCAAAATCATTCTTCAAAAAAGTACTGGCAGGTGGCACATGCCTGTAATCCTAGAACATAGGAGCCTGAGATAGGAGGATCACAGTTTTGAAATAAGCCTTATCAGCTTAGTGAAGGCCCTCAGCAACTTGGAAATATCCTGTATTAAAAAAAAAAGTGGAAAGGAGGGCCAGAGGTGTAACTCAGAGGTAGAATGCCCCTGGGTTCAAACCCCAGCACCAAGAGTTAAAACAAAACAAGCCCTCACTCATTCTCCTATGTAAACTAGCTTTCCCCTTTTCTACTTTTATCTTTCATCACATACTATTTATCTCTTTAATAGCACTTACTAGAATGCACAGTTAATATTGTTATGCATAATTTTTATTAAATATCCATTTCATCTGGCAATTCTTATTTCTATCTCAATCTTTATTAGATCTTTAGTTCCAAACATCCCATTTGTGACATTTTAGATTTGAGTGAAATGGCTTAAAGACTGATTGAAGCCGGCCATGGTGGTGCAGGCTTGTAATCCCAATACTTGAGAGTCTGAGACAGGAGTACAGGTTCTCAGCTACTTCGTGAGGCCCCCTGCAACTCATGCTCTGTTTCAAAATGAAGAATAAGACCTTGGGAGACTGAGACAGAAGGATCACAGGTTATTGGAGAGCCTTAGCAATTTGGTAAGGCTCTCTGCAACTTTGTGAGACCTTGTTTCTATGTAAAAATAATAAAACAGAGCTAGGGGTATAACTCAGAAGTAGAATACCCTGGGTTCCATCTCCAGTATGAAAGAAAGAAAGAAAAAGAAAGAGAGAGAAAGAAAGAGAAAAAGAAAGAGTGCTGAGGGTATAGATAGCTCAGAGGTAAAAGCCCCTGGATTCAATTCCCAGTCCTGAAAAAAAAAAAGTGACTTAACAATGTTCTTGTCAGCATTCTCACAGACATAATCTAAAGACCTGACCAAGTAACTTAGAGGAAAGAAGGTTTATTTTCTTACAGCTTTGGTTTCAGTCCATGTGAGACCAGGGACCACGTATCTCAGGGCATGGCAACAGGTGATGGAGAGAGGAAGAGCACATGTGCTGTGCTCCTCACTAATGGAGGATGGACACAAGGGGCAAGAGGAACCATATGTAATCCCAAGGCTGCACCTCAGGGAGCCACCTTCTACAGTCACACACTACTGGGTACCGGCCAGGTAAATCCACTACAGTGGACTGATCCACTGCTGCGATTACAATCCTCATGATTCAATTATATCAGTTCCAAACATTAATAAATGAGTTCTTTAAGGGACATTTTATATTTAACTATAACAAACCATGATTCGTATGGCAGGAAATAAGGAAGGAAGGAAGGAAGGAAGGAAGGAAGGAACTAATGCATGAATCAGGTGGGCATGACATTTCCTAACGTTCAATTCTATTCTGAAATATAATAATTAAACATTCAGTATTTCTCTTTTGGGGGAGTACTGGAGATTGAACCCAGAGGCACTCTACCTCTAAGTTATCCCCCTAGTCCATTTTTACTTTAAAATTGGTAAGGGCTAATTGGATGATGTGTACATGTATGTCTCTACCATCTTTTATCCCATTAAGATGTATGACTACAATGTACCAATAAAAAAAATAAAAAATTATAATTTAAATATACATAAGAAATTTAAAAAATTGGATCTTGCTAAATTGCTGAAGTTCTCTCTAAGTTTCTGAGGCTGGTCTTAAACCTGTGATCCTCCTGTTGCAGCCTCACTCATACTGGGATTCCAGGCTTGTGCCACTGTGGCGGCTTCTGTGCTATTTTCCTTAATCCTTCTCCCTAAGGTAAAATATTTTGCAAGATTGTTGCCTTGTCTTTGGAAGCAAACCAGCACAATGTGGAATACTCTTGTTTTTCCCTTTGTTTTACATATTGAAAAATTCTTTCTAAATGCCCACATACCTTCTTCTTAAATGTGATTTGATACCTTCTTACCGAAAGCTTATTTAACAGAAATATTTCAAAAATCTAGTTTTGTGAGTGATTTTTTTGAGGGAGAAGCGTTTCCTGGTTTTCTAATCCTGAGTTACATGTCCCTCCCCAATCATCATTGTCATAAAAATGTCCAGGGCTTATATGCGTGACATTGGCTTTGTGGAAAATAGTTTACATATTATAATGCCTGATCATGCACAAGGAAAAGCCAATTTCCTACTTTTACTGGTGCATTGCAATTATACATCACAGTGAGATTCAAAGTGATACAATATATATGCACACAGAACTTGGTGTACTTTCCTTCGTGTCTATTTCCCTATTATAAAAACCAAAGTCCTTAACTTGGTAGGTAAACCCAAATGAACAAGTATTTGGCTTTGCCTCACTTTCAGTCTTATTCAGCACATCACATAGGTAATATATTCTCCTTTTGTACAAATATGTAAACTGAGCCTCAGAACATACAAACAACCCAAGATCACAAAATCAGGACTGGTGAGATTTTCTGTCTGCAAAGCCTACATTCTCAAACAGTACCTGTGGAGCCTCCATCCTCTGCCTCTAGCATGATGCCCATTTTATAATTTTCCTGCACTCAAGTATTAGCTCTGCAAAGTCACCTACCACGTGTTAACTCTCAGGTGCAGGTGAACGCCGTCACAAGGCCCAGCAGGTAGAAGTCACCCAGTGCTACTTGTGTTTACTAAGTAGTACCTTTCATTTCCACTGATTATTATAAGTGGGGTCAGCCTAAGTCTTAGAAACAACTCTTGCCCAAGTCAAATTGAATTCCACATTTCTTCCTCATTTCTATTTCATAGGAATCCTTTAACTAACTTAACCACATGTTCTATTATCTTCTTATTTTAATGTCCTACTTGTATAAATATGATTTATGCCCCGTAGTTTCCATGTGAAATATACAGAAAGAAATTCCACGTTTTCCCATCTAACTTTCCTGTGAACTCATCCTCCTGCCTATATCAAGGCCATTGTGTATATGTATGGATGCTTTTGTGTGTGTATATATGGAGCCAAGTACACACACACACACACACACACACACACACACACACAGAGAGAGAGAGAGAGAGAGAGAGAGAGAGAGAGATCTTCATGCAAAAACAAATTAATTTGAGAATGAATATCACAACCCTACACACACATTCATTCATCATACTCAGGCCAAGGCTGCCCCCCTGGTATGTTTGAAGTACAAAGAAAAGCTATTGTTATTTTTGTGTGTGTGGTACTGGGGATGGAACTCAGGGGCACTCATTGTACCTCTGAGCTACACCCCCAGCCCTATATTTACTCTTTTATTTTTGAAACAGGGTCTCACTGAGTTGTGAAAGGCCTTGCTAAGTAGCTGAGGCTGTCTGCGAACTGTGATCCTCCGGTCTCAGCCTTCTCCTGAATGCTGAGATTAAAATGTGCACCACCAATCCTGGCTAGCTGAGGTTTTATTGAGGAAAGAGGAAGGCTTCCTAAGGTGTCTTGAAAGAAAGTTTGTGGGTTTTTTTTTTTTTTCCACCTGCATTATTCAAGAGCTGGAGAGCTCTGACTGGTCAGTGGCTACAGTTCCCAGGTGAACTGGTCTTACAATCAGAGCCAGCCATTTCATCAGAGCTGGGTTCAATCCCCAATAGCAAAAAAGAAGAAAAAAAAAAAAGAGATGAACAAGTGTTTCTGTGAAAGTGGCCCCAATTCTCGTGTCTCTGGCCATCTTCTTTCTTTGTAAGGGAGTGCTGCATGCTTCTGCTCCACTCAGGGATTGGAACCCATGCAACTTTCATGTTAGAGGAACCAGAAAATATTGTTATTTTTCCAACACACACATGAATTGTCAGAATTACTTCTTTTCCTTTTGGGTAAAAGTGTAGAATTGAGTATTAGTTTTTTTAGTAGTCGATAAAAACTTCATTGCTTTTTACAGAACTGTGCATCCAGATGTTGGCTATCAGCTTTCACAAATAAGTGACTATATACATATGTAATTTATGTATATAAATCTACATATTTATGACATAAATATATCATGTTACCATAAAATCATTTTATATTTATATATAATATCTATATGCTTATCTATCAAAGTGAATTGATAACATATGCATAAAATATAATAGCAGTAAATATACAGATATAAAGTATATCTAAAACACACACATTTACTTACCATGTATTAAGTTTTAGGTACAGAATGTATATCTGTGTGGCTCTATTACATATATAATATGTGGCATATATAGTATAATATAGTCAGTGTGAGTCTGAGACTTCCGATCTCAGGGCATGGTGGTGTAGGCAGAGAGAGGGGGGGGAGAAAAGAAGAAGAAGAAGAAGAAGAAGAAGAAGAAGAAGAAGAAGAAGAAGAAGAAGAAGAAGGAGGAGGAGGAGGAGGAGGGAGAGGAGGAGGAGGAGGAGGAGGAGGAGGAGGAGGAGCACAGGGGTTGTGCTCCTCACATCATGGAGGCTGGAAGCCAAAGAGAGCAAGCAGGGGGAGGGGAAGCCATGTGCATGATCCCCAAGGCCTCACCCAGGAACCCACCCCAAGCCACACCCTATCTGCCCAAGCCACACACCAGATAAATTCATTACAATGGATTTATCCACGGTTAGGATTACGGCCCTAATGATTAAATTACATTAGCTGCAAACATTAATAAATCAACTCTTTAGGAGACATTTTATAACTATAACAATATATAATATATGTTATATAGTATGGCTTTATAATATATTTATCCAACTTGCAGGATGCAGTACCCATACATACATACATATGCTTATATGTATATTATATTTATATATGTATGTTCATATTTATATTTAAATATGTCTAATATATTTGATATATAAATATAAAATATGTGTTATATGTTTAATATGAAATACATATTTTGTATGTATTTTATATTTATATATTTATATATTTGTATTGGTATTTATATTTACATGTTTAATATATTTATATATTAATATATGCTTTTATATATTAATATATTTACATATTATGTAAGTTATATATACATATAAGCATATGTATTACTATGCATGTATTATCTATCTCTGTCCTACACCTTATCTCTCCTGCAAGGGACCTTAAAGGTCAGCTCTTCCACTTATATGTGTGTTCCCTCCTGATTCACTAAACCCTGTTCTTCAACAGTGAGATAACCAACAACTACCCCCT
This sequence comes from Muscardinus avellanarius, assembly GCF_963383645.1. NCBI lineage: Eukaryota > Metazoa > Chordata > Mammalia > Rodentia > Gliridae > Muscardinus > Muscardinus avellanarius. The sequence continues at coordinate 121,615,604 of NC_137787.1, forward strand.
GTCAGTTGCTAATGTTTTTCTTTTGGCTGCTGGACTCAAAGTCATTTACAGAAATGATGGAAAGTATTGAAGTTTATCAAAATCATGGATGTTACTCAGAAGTGAAGTTGGATGTGAGGGTGTGTGTACGGATCCCTTGACTTGCACACTGTAGAAAATTGTCTTCTCTTTTCTGAACAGCGACAACACGGACTTGTCTTTCAATGCCAGATCAATGTCCTTTTACCCCAGAAATGGATCGCAGACATGCACACATGTATTTAAGGTGGCAGATTCTGTACCTAAAGAACCTAATGTTCTAATTTTTTATCCTTTTGAGAGCTTGAATATTGTGCTATAAATGTGATTGCAGAAAGCTATAAATTTCACACTTGATCCTTTTCAAATCCCTCTGACATGTGACCAGGAGTTGGAAATACATAAGTGTTAAATTTTATGTTTCTTTCCATGTTACCGTAGCCTGCTCTTCTATTACAAACTGTCAGCTGTTACCCAATCAAAGGGAAAGGGGTAATAAAAAAACTCATGGTAGAACAAGGAACATTCTTTTTTTCGTGAATTTACCAGCTTTAATAGGATGCAGGCTGACTGAGAAAACCTGAGGGTTTTCAAAAACAGCCATGCCCAGGGAGAAAAGAGCAAGCCTCACCTCCAGACACTGTTTCTTCCTAATTTCAGTGCCAAATCCTCTCCCTGACTGACCATGACTTTTGTAAAAGATAAAGATCAAAACTAGATTTGCAGGGTTTGTTTTTAAAATCACAGAGCACACTGATAAACTGATGGTTGCAAAATTATTTTACTCTTAACTATAGTTAAGCGTTAGCTGATGAAAAAGTCTGTAATAAAAGAGCTCTCAATTTTGTTTTGGAATTTTATTGGTGCAGTTATTATTGTTACACAATCTAGGGATAAGAGGGACACACAGCTTGATTGATAGGCCAGAACAGGCTTTATTTAGAGGAAAGCCCAAGAGAAGAAAACAACCGGGAAGAGAGTCCTTGAGAGTCGGTAGCCCCTTCCTCATAGACTAGAGGTCTCTAATGGGGCGTTAGGAGGGAGAGAGACCAAAGCAGTCGTGTATTTCTCCCACTGGTGGGCTTAACAGTGGGCCAAAGCAGGAAAATTGATGGGGCTGGGGGCAGAGGGGTAGTTGCAGACATTTTCCTGCCTTTCCAGAAGTCCTTTGTTCTCAACCTCCTCCAGCCAGGCCTCACAGTCAGACCTCACAGTGCCCACAGTAATTATACACCCTAGTGAGATTCAAGTAATACATTCACATATGCACTTGACATTTCTTGGTGTGGTTCTCTCCTAACCTCATTCTGCTATCCCTCCTCCCTCCGCTACCTGCTAGTAAGGTTGGTAGTGATATATTTACACATGAATTCAACATTATTTGGTATAATTCCTTCCTCAAACCCCCTTTCTCCCTCCCCACCTCCCTCCTTCAATCCCCTTCCACTATTCTGCTGCTATCTTACTTTATTATCATGGTGTCTTTTTTTTTTTTTTTTCTCTCTGCCTAACGTACTAGCCTTGACTTTCTGAGACTTTTCTTCTTTATTGCTGAGTAAAATTTTATTGGATATATGGACCGCATTTTCTTTATCCTTTAAGCTGTTGACAGACTGCTGTGTTGGCTCTATAATTTGGCTTTTGTGAATCGTGCTGCTGTAGACATGGGCATGTGTGTATCACTGTAGTATTCTAAGTTTAATTCTTTTGAGCCATATGGTGGCTCCATTCCTAGTCTTTTGAGGAGCTGCTATACTGGTTCCCATAGTGGTTGTACTAATTTATAGTCCTACCAACAATATATACACATTCCTTTTTCCGCCACCCTCACCAGCATTTATTATTGCTTTTATTCTCGATTATCATCATTCTAATTGAGGTTAGATATAATCTCAATGTAGTTTTGACTTGCGCTGTGGTAGAAGCCCTGCCCTAGGATGTCCAAGACCCTAGGTACAATTTCCAGGACCATAACAAAGGGAATTCTCAATATTTGGGGGGTTTCCGGCAAAGTGAGAAGAGTCAGTTTTTTGGGAGGGTTGGTTCTGGAGATTGAACCCAGCTGACCTATATCCTCAGCCCTATTTTACTAATATTTTTAATTTTTGAAACAGGATCTCACTAAGTTGCTGAGGCTGATTGCAAATCTATGATCCTCCTGTCTCAGCCTCCCAAGTACTGGGATTACAAGTATGCACTACCACACCCACCTCAAGAATCAGGTTTTGAAGCTTGAAAGACTTCCATTTCAATGCCAGCCTGACCTTCATGAGTGTTAGATATTTGGCAATTTCTCTTTTTCTTATCCTGTTTTCTCATCAGTTAAATGACATTAGTCCCACCATTGTAAGGAATACTTCTGACATGTTCAGGCTTAAAAGAAATGAGGTCTTCATGTCCGATAGCATGCAGAGGACCATCCATCCCTGGTAGCCGCTAGCACCAAGTGATGGAGGACCTGTGGCTTCCAACCAAGTTCACACCATTGTGTTGATATCTGCTGTGGCACTGAATGAGTGTTTGACTCCAGAGTGTGAGCGGAGGAAAACATAAGGTGAACCAGGAGTATATTCTGACTACAGAAAGTGAAAAAGTACTCAAGATAGAATGTAAAGGGATATATTATATGGACACAGAAAGAAATCTAAAAACCTAAAATGGACAAAGCTGGAATGCTTTGAGCAACAAAATAAATGTAGTTCTGGATTGCAGCCAAAGCAATAAAAATATGCTGAGTCCAACATATCACTATAAGGAGGTGATTGAATAAATCAATACAGAAAGAATCCATGCATAGGGAATTCCAGTTTATAGATGTATAGGGAACTGGGGAAGTACAAAGTCAACAAGAGAATGTGACAGTTATAATTGTGGGCAAGATCCAGCAAAAGGCAGGAGTGGAAGCCTGAGGAGAAACTGAAGAGTTGTCTAGTCTCTATTTCCCCCAAGACATTTACTAGCTAATTGCAGATAGAATGAGCACCTTTATAATGAAAAACCCTACCAGCACTTTTTGACTGAGTGATGCAGGTTAATATCATGGCTAGCCTAACTCAGTATCACTGGCTTCCAGCAGGGTACAGTGAGAAAGACACACCCGTCCTGTGTTTCTGTCAAAGTGGGAGAGAAATCCAAACTTCATTCGAATAATAAGAAGTATAAAAACACCAGACATACTCTAAATCCATTGAACTTGCCCCTTGAGGAGCAAGACCATGAGAAACTGGAGAGACAGAGGGGATGGAGGAGACCAGCAACCAATTCACGGTGAGTTTCCACATTGAGCCCTACGGTGGAAAAAGGACAGCAGTGGAAAATGGGGGAAATCTAATGCAATTTTGTTTTAGTTGGTGACATAGAATGAATGATAATATCTTAGTTTCTTAAACTCTACTGTGTTTATATAAGATGTGAAGAGTATATGCTACTTTTATGTAAATCTAAGTTTATTTTGAAATAAAAAACATAAACCAGCTAACACTATTTGTGAAGACCGAGTTATATAATAATAATTATTGGGTAATACATCTGGCAATCTCAGTGAAAGTGACATGTTTCTAATTACTTATTTCTACTTCTGCAAAATGTTGCACCAAATTATATGAATCAATCACTTCACATGACTTTTTTCAAAGCTTAATATTATTGATCTTTATCAACCATATTTTTTGTGGTGCCAGGGTGGAATACAGAGGCTTTCCACCTCCAGGGTATACTCCTAACCTTATTTTATAATTTATTTAGAAACAGGGTCTCACTAAGTTGCTGAGAGCCTCACTAAGTAGATGAGGCTGGCTTCGAACCTGCGCGATCCTCCTGTCTCAGCCTCCCACGCGCTGGGATTACAAGCGTGCGCCACCACGCCTGGCCTATCAACCATATTTTAAATTTTTTTTTGGTCGGGTATCCAGATCTCAGAGTCACAGGATAATTCAGAGAGAATCAATCCCGTATAAAGTCATGAATTACAAACTGAACTCGGAGATGATACACGGAAATGATCTCTGAAGCTCTGTGCAGAGACTATGAAGAGAGAAAAGATGTTCAGAGTAGACTCAACCAACAAGCTGCATTTTACCCATCGTCTCTTCAGACTCTGGCCTTGGGTTCTCATCTGCTTGAAGAATGAAGCAGGATTTTATTTACTTTCAGAATAAAAAGAGTAGAAATGTGGGGGATGAAAGCAAACAAATGCTTCTCACATAATTTCCAAATATCCCAGAAGCAGATAATTTTTGCAAGGATCAGTAATGTAATGTAGGGAATAAGGCATCTGCATCGATGAACTTCGGATTCACTTACTGCAGTACAATGCAGTAAACATAAGCTGCGTAGATTTTTCATCCAAATTAATCACTTAAAAAAACTTTTCCTTCAGGTGATATTATCATTCTGATATCAATCTGATATCAATCCTGATATCAATCTGATGGCAACTTTTTAAGAGAAACGTTGACATTCTCTTAACCACATCTACATGTTATTAGTTTATGAACTATAAACTAATGCAAATGTAGTGGCATAAATTTAATATAGTGATGTAAAACAATAGCTGTGATACTTTTTGATTCTCACACTGCTTTTGAGTCTAGAACTGTGGGGCTGGGCGCAGCAGTAAACACCTGTAACCCCAGTACTTGGGAGGTTAAAACAGAAGGATCATAGGTTAGAGGCCAAACACAGCAATTTAGCAAGACTCAGCTTCAAAATAAAAAAACAAATAAATAAAAAAGACTGGGGATGTAGCTTAGAGGTACAGTGTCCCTAGGTTCAATCGCCATTACCAAGGAAGAGGAAAGCACATGGTGTTTCTAGTGAAAGTCAAAAAGATGTGTGCATGGTTGTTGAAAGTGTGCATTTTGTTGTTAATAATATTTATCTTTGCTTTTGATTACTATAGATCTTTTATTCCAGAGGAAAGTGCACTAGCATCTGGTAGATAATGCTATTTCCTAATCTAGACCTATAACCCAGGAAAATTAATTCTAAAATAGGTATTTTGCTTAAGATGTCTTACAAAAGATTTTAAGATAATTTTCTTGTTGGTAAGTGGGTTCTGGGGATTGAGCCCAGAGGCATTCTGACTCTGAGGTACACCCCCAGCCTGTTTCATTTTTTATTTTGAATAGGGTTTCCCTAAATTGCTGAGGCTGATCTTGAACCTATGATATTTCAACTTCTCAAGTATTGGGATTACAGGTATGTTTCACCAAACCTTGCTCATTTTCTTTTTATTTATTACCTTTTTAAATTTTTTTTTAATACTTAAAATTGAACCCCAGGACAGCCTACCTCTGAGATACACCCCCTGACCTATTTTTTATTCTTTATTTTGAAACAGGATCTCACTGAGTTGCAAAGGGCCTCACTAAATAGCTGAGGCTGTCCTCGAACCACGATCCTTCTGTCTCAGCCTCCCAAATGCTGGGATTACAAGTGTGCTCCACCATGTCCGGCTCTATTTGTTTAATTTATTTTTTGTGGTACTAGGAATGGAACCCAGGGACTTTTCTACCTCCAGGCTATACTCCCAGACCTATTTTATATATATATTTTTTGGAAACAGGGTCTCATTAAGTTGCTGAGAGCCTCACTAAGTATCTGAGGCTGGCTTCGAACCTCCATTATCCTCCTGTCTCAGCCTCCCAAGCACTGGTATTACAACCATGTGCCACCACTTCAGCTATTTGTTTAATTTTTTGAAATAGGGTTTTGCCAAATTGCAAAGTCTTGTGAAGTTGCTGAGACTGACCTCAGACCTGTGATCCTTCTGTCTCAGTCTTCCAAGTACTGGAGTTACAGGTGTTCACCACCTCATCCAACTTATTTTTTTATAACATGAGATTTCAAGTCAAAGTAATATTTTTATAACATTGTTAGTTGTTTGAATATCTAGGAAATGATAAACTTAAACTTCACCTCGGTGTCATGTTTCTGAATAATTAGAGGTCAAGACTCAGGCCTCAGCTCTTCCCAAGCAAGGAGATACATGGTCCCTAGGTCCTCTCCAAATCAATTCCAGTAAGTATTCTCCTTCTTAAAGTTTCAATGCAATGATCTGTAATATTTTGGAAATGATACTCTATAACAGATTGAGGAAAAAGAATGTCTCTATGGAAATCACAATTATTTCTGCTCAGTATTTCAGCTTTTCTAGATTGCATGAAGCCCTTCTGAGCCTGAGTGCAACGACTTCTGACAAAGCCTTTCCCACCCCTATGATTACTGTACAGAAGATAGAGGTCTGTCTAGATAAGTAAGAAAATGAGAAACCGGGAGGACTTATAACCCTGGCTCTCAAGGAGACCACAGTATGGTTGGAAAGACTCCATGTTCACTCATAAAAACAAGAATTACCTTTCATTGAGTAGCTTCCAAATATTTGGCTTGTGTTATGCTTAATTGTTAAAATTCTATGGCAGAGCTGGGCATGGTGGCGCGCACATGCTTGTAATCCCAGCATTCGGGAGGCTAAGACTGGTGAATCCAGGTTCACAGACAGCCTCAGCTACCTATTGAGGCCCTTTGCAACTCAGTGAGACCCTGTTTCAAAAATATAATGACTAAAAAATAAGGCTAGGGGTGTAGCTCGGAGGTAGGATGCCCCTGGGTTCCATTGCCAGTACTGAAAAAAGAATTCTATGGCGGCAGGACTTTGCTATGTACTTGTGGATCTGTAAAAAATAAAATTGTGGCATTCCTCATTTCAAACATTCAGAAAGTCCTCTTTGTTTCCTATTTTCTCTCTAGCTTCTGGACGGACAGAGGAAAAGGGAGGCTTGAGGAAGGAAAGAGCTTGAATGATATTATGTCCACACTAAAGGCGTTGCTACGAATCTTACTATCATAAATGAGGAGGTTGGAGGGCTGAGCAGGTGGGGTGAGGAGGGAAGCCCACCACTTGTTGTGTGTGTGCATGCTCGTAACACTTTGAACCTCACTATGATGTATAATTGCAGTGCCCCAATAAAAAATAAAATAAGTAAATAAACAATCAAGAAAATATCACCTTAAGGGCACTGAAGTGTAAAAACTTTCATCTTTCTTCCATGGTTTCTGAACATTCATGGCATTTTTCTGCTTCTCTTGGCCGTCCCACTCTGGCATGCACAGGGATAATCTCTGAGCCAATACAGGCCCTGGCAGGTGCCCATGGACCCTACACAGGCATATGGCTCATCATCTTCCCAGTGTCCCTGCCTCCGGCCACCAGACCTACCCTTGTCTCCCATCCTGTGGTACGCTGTGACACTTCTTAATGACTTCTACGCCAGCTGTACTAGCTATCTGGGTTTCTCCTACAGCATCATCTGCTGGATGGGCGGGCACTGCCAGAGGTGGGGATGGCTGGTTGAGCCACAGTCCCATGTGGCCAGGGAAGGGGAGGCCAGAAATGCCTTGAAGCCACTGTGGTGAAGAGCTGGCTGCAGAGAGGCCCTGAGCCCTACAATCTCTTATGGCTTGGATGTGGAATGTCCTAATAAAAGTTCATATGTTGGCAAGGCAGGAATGTTCAGAGGTGAAATAACTGAATCATTAATTCATTAATAAAGCAATAATTTGAATGGACTTCCTGGGTGGTAACTGTAGCAGGTGGGGCTTGGCTGGAGGAGTGTGGCCTTGGGGATGCTATCTGTGTTCCTGGGCCCTCCTGCTCTATCCCTCTGCTTCTTGGCTGCCATAAGCTGAGCATCTTTTCTCCACCAGGCCCTGCTGCCATGATGTTTCTGACTTGGAGCCAGCCAACCATGGGCTGAACCTAGAAACCATGAGCCAAATAAGCCTTTCCTCTGCTACATTGTTCTTAGCAGGTATGTTGACCACAAAGTTGACAAAGCTATGAACTACACACCCCAAGTGTGGGGGCCATTCTGACCTCAGGGCCTCTGCACTCCCAGCAGTTGCCCCTGAAGCAGCCCTGATTCTAGTCTACAGGATGGTCATTACCTCCACATTACAGGTAAAGAGGATATTTGAGAGACTCTCCAGGGCTCACCCGGCTGCTCATGGCGGAGCTGGGATTCAAGCTATCTCAAGTGCAAGACAGAACGAGATGATGAAAACCAGGGATCACATAGAGATGCAGGGGACAGGCCTGAGCCCACAGGAGGGCTTTGCATGCATTAACTCCACACCTAGAAGCCCACCTTTGATTTTCATGGAGCTTTCTTTTTTATAGTGTTTGTAAGGAAGACACATATCAGGTGACTACTGGCACCACTACCTTTCCTAATCCAAAGGTCTTGGAAGTTCCCAGCCTCCGCTCCTACTCCACGTCCATCCATCCACACATGGCGAGATGATCTCAAATAGAAGAGAACCGAACTGAGGCTGAAACCCAACATCTTTTCTGCATGGTATTTGTTCTGGGGTTTCTTTTTTCCAGAAAGTTTGGGGCACAGATCATTGCTAACAAAGCTTTCTGGATTGCTGCTAGTCAAGTCAAAGAGTTTTACTTTACCAAATCAAATGTATCCACTTCATCTACTTCACCAAAGTTGGTCCATCCTTAAGAAAGCTATGTCTGTGCTTGAAGACTAGCTGACTCCAAAACAGAACTCTGGATTCTATAAAGCATTCAAATTGCCTCTTGAACCCCAGTGGTGCCTTTTTCACAATTGTCCTGCATGCTCAGGATCTCTGCCTTTCCTGCTGAGGCCAAATGCCACAGCCCGGTGCACAGACAGGCCTCCACGGGTCTGACTGGAGAGCAGCACATTGGCCTCCGGCATCCTTCAGAAGATAGACACACTTGGCCACTGCTCTTCACAAAGTTGCATTTATTATCTGTGTGCACAGAGATAGATTGAGGGGCGTAAAGATAGAATAAGGAAGAAAAATAGAGAATAAAATACATGTATATGTTGACTTTAAAGTCTTTTAATGCAGGTTTAGAAAGGGAAATCAACTTTCATATTAGTGTCTTAGTTTCCTAAGGCTGACACCACAAAGAGCACCATGGCTGTGGGCCTTAAGTAATAGACATGTTCTCATGGTTCTGGGGACTGGAGAGCCAAGACCGCGATGCCACATGGAGTTGCATTTTTGCTGTGTCCTCATGTGGTCTCCCTCTCTGTGTCTGTCTCATTTCTTCTTTTCATGTGGACATCTGGCGGGTTGGATTGAAGTCCACTCCAATGACGTCATTTTGCCTTACTCACTTTTTTAAAGGCCTTGTATTTGGCTGCATTTTTATCACCATGTTTGGGCTCATGGTTTCTTTCTTTTTTTTCCTTTTTCTTTTTATGGTACTGGGGATTGACCCCAGAGGCAGTCTACCTTCAATCTACACCCTCAGTCTAATTTTATTTCTTATTTGGAAACAGGATCTTGCTAGGTTTATGGGAGTCTCACTACTTACTGCGGCTATCCTTGAACCTGCGATCCTTCTGTCTCAGCCTTCCAAGTACTAGGATTACAGGTATGCGCCACCATGCCAGACTGGGATCATGGTTCCAAATGTTAAGTGCATGGTTGGCCAACTCCGGGGCAAGGCATGGCGGAGAAAAACTGCTCAACGAATGGCGGAAGGATAATAAAGAAAGAGAGAGACAGAGAAGGGGAGCAGGATAGACATAGTCCTTGTCTATGCTTCCAGTGAGCCATCTCCTCCAGCCTTGTCTCACCTTTGAACGCTGGTGCATCAGGGACATGATTTCAACACAGGAACTTTTAGAGGGCATTCCAAACCCGAACTATGGCAAGTCCTGCCTCCAAATGTAGTCACATTGAGATACTAGAGTTAGAACTTCAGCATATGAATTTGGAAGGACACAATGCAATCCATCATAGTAAGCATCTCATATAGTAACTTGACTTTGTGAGCACAATTCCTGATGTAAGCCTAGCAGTCAATTTAAGGTGTGCTGCTCATACCGCAACAATGAGTTTCAAAAGTAAGGTTGATTTGACTTTGCACAGTATCTTTTAATGAAGAAAGTACTTTTGCTTCCCATTAAGAGTTACGCTGGTTCTGCACATAAAAAAAAAGTCTTTGTTGTATTCTCCTAGTGACAACTGAGGCCTTCAGACTAGACACAGAAGAGTTACCTGTCAAAGAAGATATTCTAGTGGGCAACAGATTTAAAAAAATAATGTTCAACTTTACGAGCCATTTTAAAATACAAGTGAAAAGCACCACGAGACAGCATCGCATCCCATTCAGAACGGCTTGCATCAAGGAGACAGAAGTAACAAATGTTGGCAAGGACATAGAGAAAGTGAACTTGCACACATTGTTGATGGGAATGTCAGCCAGTACATGGGAAACAGCGTGGGGATTCCTCAAACACGTAAAAATAGATCTAACATGTGAGCCAACTATCGTGCTTCTGGGCATATATCCAAAGGAAATGAAATCAGCATTTCATAAAGCACCTGGGCATCCATACTTGTAACTACACTATTAACAGTAGCTTAGATAAAGAATAAACCTAGATATCTATCAGGGAATGAAGGGATAAGAAAAATGTGGTATATATGTATGATGGAATAGTATTCAGCCATAAAAAGTGATGGGCTATCATTTGCAGCAAGATGGACAGAACTAGAAAACATTATGATAAAAAAAATAAGTTAGATACAGGAAGAAAAGGACCACACGTTCTCTCTTACATGTGAAGGTTTAAAAATGTATTGATCAGAATGTATGGTAGTTATTAACAGAGTATAGGAAAGAGGGGAGTTAACAGAAAGTTGGATAGTGGGTTAAATAGACACAGTTAGATAGAAGTAATACATTCTAGTTTTCTATAGCACAATAGAGTGACTATAGTTCATAAGAACCTACTGTGCATTTTACAAATAATTAGAAGAGAGAAGCTCAAAAACATCTAACACCAAATAATGGTGTTAGAAGCATCAAGCATCTTTGTTTGATTAGTACAGTGTATACAGCCATGCATTTAAATATCACACCATGCCTCGTCAATATGCACTTATTACATTAATATTGTTTTTGCGGTACTAGGGATGGAACCCAGGGTCATTCTACCTCCGAACTACACCCCAGCCCTATTTTTTTATTCTTTATCTTGAAACAGTGTCTTACTGACTTGCTAAGGAACTCACTAAGTAGCTGAGGCTGTCCATGAACCTCGATCCTCCTGTCTCAGCCTCCTGAATGCTGAGATTACAAGCCTGTGCCACCATGCCCAGCTTACATTAATATTTTTAATTGAACAAGATAAGCTGAGTGTGGCAGTGCACACTTGTAATCCCAGTACTTGGGAGGCTGAGAGAGAAAGATCACAGGTTCTGAATCAATTTCTGCAACTTAATGAGCCTCTCAGCAACTTAGCAAGATGCCATTTTCCAAATAAAAAATAAAAGGACTGGAAGTGTAGCTTGGAGGTAGAGGCCCCTGGGTTCCATTCCCAGCACCATACACACACAAGAAAAAGATAAAAATACCTCCTCTTCCTTACTAGATCATGTTTACACTGAATACATGTGACAAATTATGACACTGAACCCTTTAAGTTTGTGCAATTAAAATAATTTTTTAAATTATTAAAGATATATTTTATAGTAAAATTTAAAATTAGCATCAAAGGACCTCTTGTGATTACTGATTTCAGTTCCTTACTTTAGCGAAAAGTTCTGAAAATTCCTTGTGAAAATAAATTACAGGGAATTGATAAAGCAGCTAAGAAGCAAAGACTTGTAAGATATCACACGTTTGAAAATTTTCTATTACATGCCAATTATTTTTAGATTAATATGTTAACCTGGTCATAATTTATAGCATTTTTCTCCCTGAAGGTAGGTATTCTGCAACATTCATGGCACATCTTTAATGTGTTGGGATTTTTTTCCCCTTTGTTACAAAGGTCTAAGTCCAAAAAACAACTTTATCTTTTTTCTCCTTCAAATATTATGGAAAACACTCTTTCTTGATGGGTTGCCAACATATCACACGTTAATCCTTCCGGAACTTCATTTGTGCAAAGTGAGAACCCTTGAAACATAGCTGGTAACCGTTGCCCAGACAGGAGGGATCCAAGCTGCAGCCACACGCACATTGCTAGAATTTCTGCAAACCTGAAGCTAACACAGGCTTGTGCGGTGTCTTCTAAGACTCTGGTATTAGTGATGAAGGAGTCGTAAATAATTTCTGCATGAAACTCTCCAGTCTTCCTCGGCTTTTTACTTAACACAAAGACATCTTAGAAGCAAGCCGAGTTTCTGTCTGTAGAACAATGTGAGCCTGCGGTAGGTCCATTTGAGACAAGATTTTACAGCTATGTCATAAAACATATCTGAGTAAAAACACATGGTTTCTTGATCATTAAGAGTTTTCCAATTGAATGGGCCAAGCTTCACAATACAGCAAAGTTTTGTTTTTGCTTTGATACCTGTAATGAATGACCGAATAATCCCAGAAGGCAGTGGATTTTAACAAATGATTAGCCATTCTTTAAACACTCGTGCATGCTTGCTGAAGTACAGGGATAAACTTCTTTTCCTGATTTCCCCCAATATAAAGCATGTGCAAGCATACAGGCTTACACTCACACAGTTGCTTAAGCAGCTTTTTTTAAAATTTATTTATTAGTGCATTGTAGTCATACATCTTAATGGTGCACAAGATGGTAGAGGCATACATATACATAAAACTCATTTAGCCCTTCCCCAATTCCCTTTTGAACATTAGCACTAATTTCTTCTCAAACCACTTATTTTTATTTATTTATTTTTTTGTGTGGTATCTGTGATTGAACCCAGAGACACTCTACCTCTGAGCTACACCCCCAGCCCTATTTTTAACTTTTTATTTTGAAACAGGTTCTCACTAAGTTGCAGAGGGCCTCACTAAGTAACTTAGGCTGGCCACAAACCCGAGATACTCCTGTCTCAGCCTTCCAAGTCTGAGATTATAAGTGTGTGCCACCACACTGTGACGATCTGAAAATATTTTCTCCAAAATGGTAGTGAGATAATACTTTGACAAGAAATCAGAGAAATCAGATCAAATGGTCAGTAAAAGAAACTTCTGGTTCCTTCCTAACCCTATCCATACCACTATAACTCTAAAAAATTTAAAAAGTAAGTGGAATAACATTTTATTGAGAAAAAATCTTCAATTAAGAAAACATTCACCAAAATTGTTTCTTAAAATTTCTTATTAGACCTTATCACAGGAAAAAAAAACTTTTTTCTTTGAATTTTGCAAAGAATCTGGCAAATGTTGAATGCATGGTACAACTCCATCAACTCCAGCTCTCCTGATATAGGTTAGATTTCTAGACTGGCACAGTCCACCTAAGTACAAAGGTCTGCCTGTGGCCTGTCTGCCCCGCTTCCTCCCTATCCATTATGGTTGCTTTCTTTACCTTAATGCTATCCTTTGTCATGCCTGATTGAACATTTTATTTATATCATAAATTTAAAACAGTGCAATAGAATGCACAGTTCCATCATTGTTTCTATGTATTTGGCTTTTTCCTTTTGATATTCCTCATAGAAGTGAGACCACGCAGTATTTTTTATATCAAAACATCATATTGAAGGCCTTATATTTATTTTTTTAAAAAGACTCTAGTCATATATCATAGACACCTATGTTTTACATTTCAGATTCATGGCCTGAACTCACACTACACTTTGCAATCATGCATACCTGTTCAGAGTGATATTCCTGTTAATTTATTTTAAAAAGAGTCTTCATGTGACCAACGGCCATGATGGGCCATGATGGGCCATGTGATCCCTTTCCCTGGACACACAGGTGGTTGAAAGGCCTCAACTCCACACTCCTCAGGGCCCCACTAGTCCCCACAGCCAGCACTGGGCTCCGGGCCCCTTGTAGCAGGCCACCTTCTGGGAAGTGGGGTCCCCATGTAACCTGATCTCTGAACAGGGTCCTGCTAACTCCCAGCCTGGCTCACTTTCTAGCTTCAGCTACAGGGTTTCATATCCAGGGAAGCAGTTTGAATAAAACAGGATGGAGTCATTCTGTAAGTCCCTCAAGCTGATGGTTTTTAATGCCTCTTGGCTTATCCCAGGTTCTTACGTTACATTCCTCCCGGTGAGCTTTACTGGCTGTGGGTGGCCCAGAGAAGTCGCCCCGGCTCCAGCTCCAGCTCCACTGCGCAGACTCTTGGCCGTGGCTGACAGAGGCGGGGAGCTGTCTCCTGGTCACAGGAGCAAACAGGCCAGCTCGGGGATTTTAGAGCATTAAACACGTTCCTGTGTTGGAGCTCAGGTTCTCCAGCCTACTCACATTTCACCTCAGAGGCCAACTAAATAGTTTGACAACTTTTGTGTATGCACACACACATGCATACACACCCACAGGCCAGGAAGGGTAATTAACAAGTCACTCTTTACATTTTAAGCAAATAATCTTCTCAAGTAAGGAACACATTTTGCCTTTTGTTACTGAGCATTAGTAAATAAAATAAAGCCCATTTGGTATTCCAGCAGTGTTATATATCCATAAGTACTGCCAAAAGTCATAACTAGAATGAACACATAAATCATTAATTACTCAGTAATACTTAGCTTTGTGATTCAAGTGATAGGCATTATCAGTATATATTAAGGTAGAGTTGGATATTATAGCCTCTTCTTTTTTAATGTTTTAGTTTATTCTTTTTATTTTAAATTTCTTTAGGTTTTTTATTGGTGCATTGTATTCATACGTCTTAATGGGATAAAAGATGGTGGAGACATACATGCACACATCACCCATTTAGCCCCTACCCAATTCCTGCCCCGTTCCTTCCCCCTCCCTCCTTCCCATGCTTGGCTTAGTGATTGGCTAGTGATTGACTTTGATATGTTTAAGTACATCATGTGCTTTAGAGAGTTTCCCTCTTCCCCCACATCCCCTCAGGTAGGTCACCTTATTTGCTCATCTATAGTATCTCCTTCTTCATCTAGAGTTCCTCCTATGTCCCATTTCTCCCTAGCTTTCGCATATTAGGGAGAGCATCCAATTTCTTGTTTTTTTGTGACCGACTAATCCCACTTAGCATAATGTCCCCAGTTTGTTCTTTTTAAAATGTAATGTGTGAGTGCATTAGACTCATACGTCACAAAGAGGTCCAGCACGATAGGAACATTCATATAGACAGAACATGGTGTATTTCCTTGTGGGTTCCACCTCGCACCCACTTCCCCATATATGTTATTGAGATTGGCATTAATCATCCTCTGAGTGTTTCTCATGAGCCCTGTTTCACACAATGACCCAGGCACAGGGGGACTGTGCCAAGGTCTCACAGCACCCAAGTTTCTCACCCTTTGATTTGACCACAATTCTGATTGCGTAGCCCAAACTGAGATGATACATAGAAAATTTCTCAAAGAGGAAGTGCTTCAACTCTGCTACTAATGAAGTTACTTAAATTTTTGGAAAAAGAGCCACCGCTGCTGTCAAGAAACTATTTTAGCCAATATTTATGTGAAGAAGCAGAATATTCAACCTATCTCAGTTAGGTAAATGGATATTAGACTGTTTTCTGACCTAATCATTTTTCCTCTCCCCCAAGATTTATTGGCCTCCCAAATTTTATTTTACTCTTCTGTGATCATTAAATTCTAAGTAAAAGATTAAACTATTTTAAGTTGAAAGAAGTTTGAAAAAATAGAATGAATTATTTATATTTATTAAAGCCTTATAAAGAGATATACCCCGGCCAGGTGTGATGACACATGCCTGTGATTCCAGTACTTCAAAGGCTGAGACAGGAGGATTGCAGATTTGAGATTAGACTCAGCAATTTAGTGAGACTGAGCAATCTAGTGAGACCCTGTTTCAAAGAAAAAAACATAGGGATGGGGTGTAGCTCAGAGGTAGGTCCCTACTACCTACTACCCTACTACCAAAACAAACTAAACAAAAACAACAAAAAAGACATACCATGATTCTTTATTTTCTTAAAATAAATTTGACAATGAAAAATGATTCATATTAATATCAATACTGTATTTTTACTGATTATATGTGAATCATATATATGTATATGTATATATGTATATATATATCAATAAGTAGAATTTTCATTAATCAGCTAAATATTTTAGATACAGTTGGGAAATTCTCTGAAATACCTAGTAAAGAAAAAAAACCACAATCTTTGGACCTTTAAGAACTGGACTTGGAGGCCGGGCGTGGTGGCTCACGCTTGTAATCCCTGCGCTTGGGAGGCTGAGACAGGAGGATCGAGGCCAGCAGTGCTGGCTTAAGAGACCGTGTTTCAAAAATACAGAAAATAGGTCTGGGAGTGTAGCCCGGAGGTAGAAGGGCTTCCAGGAACCCCAGTACCACCAAAACAAACAAACAAAAAAAAAAAGAACTGGACTTGGATTTCCCAGTACTGATTGACCACCCTTGGGAAAGCTTATAATGTTTCCATTTTCTCACTTTTGAAGGATGACTGTATGATTATATAAGATGCTGCTGCTGCTGCTGCTGTGTGTGTGTGTGTGTGTGTGTGTGTGTGTGTGTGTGTGTGTGTGTGTGTTTGCACATGTGTGCTGGGGATTAAACCCAGGGGGGGTTCTACCCCTTGCTACACCACCAGCACTTTTATCTGTTATTTCAAAACAAGGTGTTGTTAAGTTATCCTGAGTTGCCCTCAAACCTGCAATTCTTCTGTCCCTGCTTCTCGAGTACTGAGATTATGGGAGCATGCCACCTCTCCAGCAGAGACGACATATTTAAAGGACCACGTGCTGTGTAATGTATGTTTCTTTTACTCTGAACCTAATTATAATATATAACTGCAATGCACCAATGAAAGTTTTTTTTTTTAAATTAAAGGACTGACTGTCATGCCTCAATCCGGGTTCATGTCCAACGATCTTTATATAGCTGGGCGTTGGAAGCCCCTCTGTGGAAACACACAGCTATGACTTGTCTGCAGAGATTTTTATGGAAGTGGGGTTTTGGTGTCCCCAGAACCAGTCCAAGGTGGTCAGAGGGTATTTTTTAATCATTTAAAATAAATAAAACAACATGGTTGGGGAGAGCAGGGAGACAACTCAGAACAAACTTCTCTTTTTCATTTGGTGTGAACTATAATAGAATAATGTGCTTGATGGACTAACCAGAAGAACAGAAAGTACAGAGAAGACAGAGAGAAGGAGAGATGGATGTCCAACACATCCTGTCCAAAGTGATGCGTGGCTGTGGGCTTCACAATACAGAAATCCCAAGCCTGGTCCTTGCCACCAGGCGTTGCCCGAGATAAACAGATCCTTAAATGAACTTCAGACATTCTGTGCACCGTCTCTCTGCCCAGTTACAACATGGCACTTACTGGACAGATGCCAGTCTGTTGAGATGCTGTGCGCCCTGGCGGCTGTACCTGAGTAGATTCAGGGCTCCTGTGTGGTCTGCCCTCACTGGCCTTTTAGCCATGTAGCACTTAAGCCTGCAGAGAACACTGAAAGCTATGAGAGGATATTTGCTTTCCAACCCCAAACCATGGATGTAACTTTGCTGTTTCTCTTAATACTCTAATTTATCACATTAAAATACAGAGAAGCAAGCCAGGCATGGTGGCATGCACCCATACTCCCAGGACTTGGGAGACTGAGACAGAAGGATCACAGGTTTCAAGTCAGCCTTAGCAATTTAGTGAGATCTTGTTTCAAAAATAATAATAAAAAATAAACAAAGGGCTGTGAGTAGAGGTGGAAATAGAATGCCCCGAGATTCAATCCCCAAAACAACAATGGCAAAAAAACCTGAGAATCAGAACCTGCTTTCTAATTTATTTAGTAATTTTAATTACTGTGCATCCCATCACAGGCCTAAGTATATAGCAGGAGAGGAATGGCTGTAGCCTGCTCAGTCTCCCACACATTCCTAGACCCTTCCCAAGCACTTTACTACACGCACGCACACACACACACACACACACACACACACACACACACACACACGTGTGTATGCATGTTTGCATATACATTTATATTATTTACATATATACACATATAAATGTAAGAAATTATAACATTAAGGCATTATCTCATATCCAAAAGCAATAATCTATACTTTTCGTTAGTTCCTAAACATGTTGCTTCAGAATTTCTTAGAGTCCATAATTGGCAACATTCACACACTAAGAAATCGAACCTTGGGCTTCTAGAGGTCTCTACACCAAAACACTCTTGCATGGAGGTAGGGATAGAATTAATATTTCTTTTTAACGTTGTAGTTCATCTTTCTTTTTTCTTCCTTCTGTGCTCCGTCAAATCATAAAATTTGAAGGAAAGAACCCATTTTCTCCTACCCATAAGGTGTCTTCTAATTTCTCTTGACTCCTAGGCTTTGATGCCTCTGCCTGACACCTGTCACCTAGATTCAGTCAGTCCTTCAAAAGATGGGGTGCTATCTCCATGACAAAATCCATCCAGTGACATGTGACATTTTTGCTTCCATTAACAAAGAAAACAACAGCTCCTGGCTATGAAAACAGCCAAAAGGACATCTTCATAGTTTTGCATGAGCTCCTGAGAGTGGTGCCGTTCATCTTTGCACGGTCATCTGCTGTGTCCTGCGTGCTTGATTTAATTATATGTGAGCCATCCCTGATTAGGTGGGAGGCGGTGCAATCACAGGTGTCGCCCAAGGAGGCCCTCTGTCATAAATAACAGCCCACTCCTGGAAGCCCGCTCCCTGGGCTGTGCTACAGGAGAGCTGGGCCAGCCCTGGTGAGGTGCAGCGGTGGGAGAGGAGCAGGGTGGTGTGAGGAAACCCTGCTTGTCCTGGGCGACTGCAGAGGAGTGCTGTTTGTACTCTGTGTTCTCTTTCAGGGCCTTGGAATTTTTCATCAATTTTTCAGTCACCCTGACTCTGTTCTGGAATTCAAGAAACTTAATAAGGATGCCGTGGAAAGGAATTATTACAGATGTCGACATGATCCCTTTGAAACAATCCTTTACATTCTGGAAAAATACCTTCCTTTGAAGAAGAGATGCCCATAAGGGCCCATCGGCTCCTACTGACCTACATACTTTTGATTTCCTAATACTTCAAGCCCACTTTTGGCAATCCACCAGGAATCGGGGGTAGGAAAGTTTTGAGTTAGATACTTTCATACCATAAATTTTGTCTGACAAGTCGAGCCCTTGCTTTTACTGGGTGTCTCCTTTCCCAGGCACAAATCCTAGGGATTCCAAGGCCCCACCCTGCCCCCCCCCGCCCAGCCCCAGGCAGCACACTGACTGTTTTTAAAAGCCTTCTTTTAATGAGTTCAAGTTAGACAGTATTTCTAATTACATTTTGTGTACAAATTTTATTTATAAATAAAATTCCTATAAATCAGTATGAGATATACAACATTATTAATAACATCCATTTACCCAGATATCGCCATATGGGCTGTCATGGTTACTGTTTTTATAAAGGGTACCTGATTATTTTTCTTCCTGGGATGTCAATACAGTTGCTAAAGAAGAGAATGAGAGCCGAGGTGCTTTAATCAGTGCAACAGCTTAAAGATTGTTCCCTTTATGTGTGTGAGTATCAGAAAGCTTTTCTGTATTCATAGGAAAAGGGTCATAGACAATCCTTTATCCTGAATGAGAGCAGTTCACACCAAACAGAGGTGGGAAGTTTACATCTTTTGAGGTCAGGCAATCAGGCATAAAAAGAAAATAGCAAAAGAAAGCCACTGACCCGTGCCTCCTACACCAACACTAAAACTCTTTGCCCAGAATCCCCTGGGCTCTTCGGCAACCCCTCCACGCCTCATTTCTCTCTCCGAGCACCATTGGCTAACACAGTAAAGAAGAGCAGTTACATCACTGGGTGCCACCAGCTAGTGGTCAATCGCTTGTTCATTAATAAGAAAATACTCCCTGACCTGTTGGCCTGACCTGGCCACTGGACAGGTGCCACTCGACTTAAAATGGAGTTGCATTTCAATGACCTCATTGCAAGTCAAAAATGAGCACAAAACACCTACTTTCCAGGGCCGGGACGTGCTAGCTCGGCTCAGCACACACTCTGCAGTGCCACTGGTCACCCATCCTGATTGTGGGGCCGACTCGGAGCTGCGGCTGCGGCTGCTGCCACCAACCAGACCCAGTATCAGACCTCATGTTGCTCCCCAGGAAAAGATCAAGATTCAGATGCCAAGGGTGGTCTCTACTGAACGTGTGCTGTTCTCACACAACTGTAATGTAGAAAATCTTCAGTCAAACCCTCATAAGTCAGCAGCTGTGTATTCGGAATGCCACCAAACGGAGCCAAGCACACCTAAGTCCTTTCCGCGCCAATTAAACGAGGAGATATTGTGCACTAACCCGTCTCAGCCTCTCTGTGCCTTTAAGCACGTGCTCTACCAACGAGCTACACCTCCAGCCCTCTGGGCCTTATTTTTCCATCTGCCAAAACAGGTAACAATTGCCAAACAGCACTTACCTCATGTGATTCTAAATAGAGGCTGGGGTGTGGTTCTGCTCTCCAGGAAAGCCTTCTCTCCGTATGCATGCTTCCGTCTTTCCACGTCTCCTGAGGGTTTTCACAGGCACCATCTCATTTTATCTTCAGGCAGTCTTCATAGAATAGTGACCCTTAGCCCTACTTCACTACAGGTTAGCCTGAGGTTTCCCTAGCATCCTCAGGCAGATGACACTTTTGGACAACACACTCTTATCCACTTTGCAGAGAAACACATCATGGCCATCAGATTATAGCCACGGGCTTCTGTTTTGTCTGTAACAGTTGACTATCTGTGGGTTCCCTAAATTGCTGACCATTTTTTATGCAAAAGAACGCACTGATATCAGAAATCTCACTATTAACAAAGCAGCATATTTCTTGAAGATAAACATCGTCCCTTTCTTTTTTCTTTTTTCATTTGTTGCCAGTAGAGATTGAACCCAGGGGCATTCTACCTCTAAGTTACAGCCCCAACCCTCTTTTATTTTTTTAATTTCAAATAGGGTATCACTAAGTTACTGAAGCTGGCCTCAATCCTCCTGCCTCAGCCTCGCAATTACTGGAGTTACAGGCATGTGCCAATGAGCCCAGCTGAATTTCCTTTAATGTTTGCCCAAAGTGTGTAGTAAAGACCTACACGTGTAAGCACAGTTAGTCTGTAATGCTTTAAAGGGCACTACTTTGTCAGCCTCGTTGCTAAAAGGGAAAAGCTGGATTAAAATAGAGACCTGGATTCTGGGGAGGAGGAAGCAAAAAACAAACAGAAGCCAGGAACCACAGCCTCTTAGTCTCCTGGACTTCCCAGCTCCAGGCAAAGTCCTATAGTCGGCTTCCTATAACATGTGTCACTGGAGCCAGAATGAAGGCAGAGCATTGGCGGCCAGGGCAGCGCACCAGACAGTCCTCGGGGCTTTTGCTTAGCCCAGCTCACTCCATGGAGTCTAGTTTGCACTTATTTCATTGAAGCCAAGTTGCTGCCCCTTCTGGATGTGCCGGCACAACTCCGCTTGCCTCTAGACTGAGTCCATCCTTCAGCCTAGCACCGAAGGAGGCAGGAGCTCCTCAAATAACTGACTTTAATGAGGTGCTAACTATGCAGCTTAATTATAAGCACTTACATTCCAGTGACATCACCAGGCCCAGGGCTGAGGGCGGGGCAGAGACTGTGACCCCAGTGGATGCCCGCTCCACAGGAGCATGTGGGCTCAGCACAGGCTCCCTGCAGAGGCAAGGCATCTTTTAGGTGAAGTCTAGGGATAGCTGGCTTCGGCTCGAGACTTTGTGGAAAGGGCAAAGCAGGACTAGAAGTTTCTGGAAAGATGAAGAGTCATGGCCCCATAGACACAACGTGGATTAAGTCTACACATGAGTCTTCCTCTGTTGTTTTCCCTCCATGGGAAAATCCACTGAGGGACCACTTATTAACGATGTGCCAGACTCCAGACTGCACATGGAATTTCTTTTCTCTATTTAATGAACAAAGTATGTATCATTTTGTCTTTGACATGAAGTATTTTTTAAAACATTGTTTTCAATGTTTCAACACTGAGAATGAAAAGAAATAAGCATTAAAAGGGCATTGATACAGAGTATAGATGTATACCATTTATATCCATAGTATATATTTTTATCTCAAAATGCAGAGTAGGTATTTTTGTTACAAATACCAATTTACCAAGATTTCTTAAAAATGATCAAAGATAGGGAACCGGGTCACTAAAAATTACTTAGGTAGATTAAACAAAGCTATTAAGAGTATAATAGTAAATTGGATGTGGTGCCACATGCCTATAATCCCAGTACTTGGGAGGCTGAGACAGAAGGTTCAAGACTGGCCTCAGCAATTTAGAGGGACTGTCAGCAATTTAGTGTGATCCTGTTTGAAAAGGGTTTAATGTATAACTCAGAAACAGAATGCCCCTGGGTCCCAACCCCAGTAACAAGAAAAGGAAGTATAACAGTAAATTTAAAGTCAATGGAATTGAAAAGTAATATATTCGAAAAAGCCACATCTTAAAGTTTTTGATGCTCTGAAAGTTTTACGTATACATTGCAAACAGACTCCACAAAGTTTGTAGTGAGTATTAATTAATGTTATAAATGAGGGCTTCTATTATTCCTTGCATCCTTCTAGCCCTCTAAAAATAATATTTTGGCAACAAAATTACATAAAAATGGATTTTTTTTGTGGTACTGAGATGGAACCCAGGGGCATTTTACCTCCAAACTACACCCCCAGCCCTATTTTTTAATTTTTATTTTGAAAAAGGGTCTCAGTAAGTTGCGGAGGCCCTCACTAGAGTAGCTGAGGCTGGCCACACACAAACCTATGATCCTCCTGTCTCAGCCTCCCAAGTACTGGGATTACAAGCATGCACCACAACACCTGGCTCAAAAACCGATTTTTAATTGAAGTTATATAGTTGTATTCTTCAACTTGCTTATTTACTTTCTTTTCTTGGTTTTCCATTAGATATCCAACACTTTTATTAATAAGTCTTCTTTATATATTCTTTATATTTCTTTAGTTATGCATATTTTCTTTTGAATTTTGTAACGGTGAGCTTAGAGGTATAGAAGGATAAAATACATGTAAAGTAACATACATGAATATTTTTCTTTGATGGCATACTTATAAAGATCTTCCAAGCTCCAAAAATGTAGCAGTAATTCCTTATATTTCCCCACCCATAAAAACATATGAAATATTAATAAATGAGAGAAGTCTTCACTTTTAAAAGTTTTGAATAGTTCATCAATTGTTTCAACATCTGTTATATATGCTGTATAATCTAAAATCCACTTGCTAATCTTTGGGATACGTCAAATTCTGACATAGAATTTTTCAGTACATTTATTATTCTAGATGAACTTAAGATATCTACAAGTAATTCTGAATAACTTCAAAAATTTAAACAGAATTTTGTTTAGTGTAGTTTATTTGGATTTACAGCATGTTTATTTAAACTTGTCTCTGAAGTGTGATTTTTATGGCAATATGCACATTTTTAAATTCTAGCCACACACTTTCTGTTAAATGCAATATTCACTGCCAATGCTTACTCAATGCTAAGAAAATTATTATATACTACCACGCATATACGATTTAATTTGTAAACGGCATCTTATTTGTAAACAAATTCTTATTTGTTCTGACAGATCTTTTAATCCAGATGGATGAAAATAATGAGCAAATTTCTCCCAGCATTCTATTTCATTATCTTTGATAGTGAGAAGCATTTTTTAATATTCTAAACTCTAATGTATTACCACTTAATAATTGTTGGACATTTTAGGTATTCTTTATCAAGTTTAGCATGTATATCTTTTTATGTTTTATTAGATGTTTTGATCATATTGTACTGTCAATTTTCTTAAGTGTCTTCATTCAATATTTTAAGGGAATTTGTCAAATTCTGAAAACTTGATTCGACGTCTATTGTCTACTTAAAATTTTTAGTATTAGCATCATAAGGTTTAGTTAGAGACAAAGGTACCTCAAGGCAGACTGTCCCTGTCTTTTGTTGAAATTAGGCCATACAGCTAATTTCAGGCAAACAGGCTGTGACCAGCACTTGTCCAGTTTTTGCCAAGTGACATCGCTCTTCCTGGAATGTTGAGACACAGCCATGAATGGAGCACCGTCTGGGACTGAGAAGCAGAAACTAGTGGAGTTTGTTAGTCGCATATCACACTGGAAACCAAGATGGTTACAAGAGGCACAGCAAGTATGTGGGGAAATAGAAACTCGTGCACAGTGTTGGTGGGATTGTGGGTTCCAGCCACTGGAGAGGTCAGTATGGAAGTTTCTCAGATGACTAGTAATGGAACCGCCATACGACTCCGCTGTACCACTTCACAATATCTTCCCAAAAGAATTAGAGCATTTGCGTGCATGCCCATGTTTGTAGGATACATTCACCATAGCCAAATTATGGAACCAACCTCAGTTCCGTCAGTAGATGAGTGGATAAAGAAACTGTGGCATATATACACATGGAATTTTATAAGGAAGAAAATATTATATATATAATTTGTAAGAAAACTGATGGAATTTGAGAACATTATGCTAAGTGAGATCAGCCAGTCTCAGAAAGTCAAGGGCTGTATGTGTTCACTCATATATGAAAGCTAGAGAGAAAATAGGAAACAAAAGGGACTTCAGATAAAAAAAAATTAAAAGAGAAACCAGTAGAATAGTGGAATGGGTGGAAGAAGGAAGGTGAGGAGGGAAAAAAGAGAATTGAGGAAGGCAGGGCCAAATAATGTTGTGTTCACATAGAAGGTGTCAGTACCGATCTCACTGACATGGACAGGAAGGAAGAATGAGGAGGGGGCTGGCGTCAGAGGGAAACAGCAGTGCTGGGTGCATGTGCAAGTGAATTGCTTTGAATCTCACTATGTCGTATAATTACAATGCACCAATAAATTATTTTTTAAATAAAAGTAAATTAAAAATTAAAAACAAAATAAAATTAAACAGAACAAGAGAAGCACATCAATTTACCAATGAAAACCACGTTCTTCTTCCAGCTTATTATGTAAGGGAGATATGCATACACACGTTTATATTTAGATGCTTATGTATAGTCACCTAAATTATAAAATGTATTTATTATATCTGTTTATATACATGTATTTAAGTACTTGTATATTAGTATGTCTTCCTTAGCAGTTTCACCTATTACCTAACCAATACTCACATCAATATAGTCATGTAGCTTTAGGTCTGGAAAGCTATTAGCAATATAGGGGAAGAACACGGAGGCTGGCATGATAATCCTTTAATAGGATGCAATATTTATTCACTACTATGTGACTTAGAGTTCTCATATGTACTTCTACTAATGGACTGGTCTGTGTGTGAGAGGGTCAGGGTGGCATAAGAACATGGCCCTCAAATTAGACGTCCTGGGCTTGATTCGTGTTTCAGTTCCTCAGGGGCTCCAGACTGGAAGACATTTTCTATCTGTACTTTATTTCCATTGTTGGTGAAGTTGAACTAGTCATTGAACTATCCCAATAACTGACATGAGAAGGAATGAGGCCAATATAAGTAATGTACTTTATACAATATTTTACACAGGCAAGTGTTCAGTAAGTGCCAAACTCGTAACCTGTGACTGCTTGGCCCACTGTGTTGGGTCTGTGCGGAGGCAGCGTGTCACGGCAGGTGTGCACTGCAGAACAAAACCGCACAGCTCATGCCAAGGGATCAAAGGAGAGAAAGAATAAGACCAGAGCCCCAAAGTCCCCAGGACACACCTCCACAGACCTAAAGCCTACCACAAGGTTCTACTCCTTAAAGTTCCTACTGCCTCCCAATAGCACCAGACCAAGGCCCAAGCCTTTACCATAAGGACCTATAGGGACATTTGAGGCCCAAGCCACAACATTGACAGTTATAGTGCATTATTTAATGTTTCTCCCTAGGACTAAGAACAAAAACATTTATCCTCAACACTTCTCTATTTAGCACTGTGTTAGAACCCCCAGCCAGTGTATAAAGCATAAAACAAAGTCTAAGGTGGAAATGAAGAAGAAAAACTCCACTTCTTTAAAGATTATATACCTGTGTACATAGGAAAACCTTATGAAAAGCACAACATAGAGAAAAATCTACTAGAAAAAATGAATAAACTTGTCTGGGTCACAAAATTAAAAGATTAATATGCCAAGATCAATTACATTTTCATATAATAATAAAACTGTGAATATAAAGTTTTAAGATAAGATACCATTTAAAAGCCTTTTTAAAAATCAAAACTTAATATGTATAAATAAATTTTATAATATACAGGCACATGTCTGAAATGACACTTCACAAAGATAGGCAAATTTCTATTAAGCAAATGTAAAAGTACTAAATATTTTTACTTATTGGGAAAATCCAAATTAAAACACCAAATAAAATTTATTTCCAGCTAGAATAGTTCAGATATCTAAATATCTGAAGATCTGAAGCAAATAGAACTCTTGTGCACTGCCTGGGCTTGCAGAGGGTCTAAATAATAACTCTGAAGAATGCTTGGGAGTTTCTTTTAAAGGTAAATGTATTTTTACCATTGATCCATAAGTTCTACTTTGAGCATTTACATAAAATCCATGAAAATAAAATCCCCTAATGTTTTATTCCATAATGTGCATACCAGTTTTATTTTATGATATCAAAAATTCATTGGTGGGCAAGTGCTATGGTTTAGACATGATTGTGCCCCAGGGACTCATGTGTTGGAAGCTTGGCCCCAGGGTGGCAATGTTAAGAGATGGTGGGACCTTTAAGAGATGGGGCCTAGTGGGAAATACTGAGGTAGTTCTCTTCAGAGAGGGATATTATGAAAGATCAGCTCTGACTCCTCTTCAGTTTCCATCTGCCTTGTTATATTATCATGTAATCTCAGGGGCTGAAGGTGTAGCCCAGTGGTAAAGGACTTAACCTAGCACATGTGAGGTTCTGAGTTCAATCCCCAGGGCCACAAAAATAGACATATAAATATTATCATGTAATCTCTCCTTCTCAAGTGCACTCCTGCCATGATGTCATCTAATACTACAGAAGTTCTACTGATATGTGCAATGATATGGATAAACCTCTTACACATCATAATGAGTAGAAATAGAATATTTAGCTGCATGCTTCAATTCATATGAAGTTCAAAGGCATCAAAACCCTCTTTCATCTTTGAATTCATAACAGTGGTTGCCACTGAGGTGGATTTGGAAGGAACATGATCTCGCTTTTTACATGGCGGAAATGTTCGATCTCTTGTTTTGAGTAGTGTCACACAGGTATATTAGTTAGCTTTTTTTGTTTCTGTGGCCAAAATGCCTGATGAGAATAACATAGAGGATAAAATGGTTATTTTGAATCATGATTGTAGAGGTCTGATCCATGGTTGGCTGGCTCCAAGGCAAAAGCATCATAAGAGAAGAAAGAGCTGCTCATGGCAGCCGGAAGCAGAGAGCTAGAGAAGGGACCAGGGAAAAATGTAGTCCCCCAAACCATGCCCTGAACACCCACCTCATCCAGGCAAAGCCTACCTTCCTACAGTTATCACCCAAGAAGTCCATTCAAATTATGACTCCATCGATGGACTCATCCATTAATGAGAACAGAGCCCTCATTCCATTATTTCACCTCTGAATAGTATCACGTTGCCATTTTAAATCTATTCTCAAAATGATTCCAACCTATAAGATTTTTTCTTCCTGTTTTTTAAAGGATACTTTATTTTTCCAGGCGTGGTGGTGCACGCTTGTAATCCCCACGCTTGGGAGGCAGAGACAGGAGGATTGCACAGGTTCGAAGCCAGCCTCGCTGGCTTAAGAGAGCCTGTTTCCAAATAAAAATATA
Source organism: Muscardinus avellanarius (assembly GCF_963383645.1). Classification (NCBI taxonomy): domain Eukaryota; kingdom Metazoa; phylum Chordata; class Mammalia; order Rodentia; family Gliridae; genus Muscardinus; species Muscardinus avellanarius. The sequence continues at coordinate 121,643,380 of NC_137787.1, forward strand.
AAAAATAGGTCTGGGGGTGTAGTCCAGAGGTAGAAGGGTTTCCAGGAACCACAGAACCAACCAACTAAAGAAAGAAATGAAGAAATGAAGAAATAAAGAAAGAAAGAAAGAAAGAAAGAAAGAAAGAAAGAAAGAAAGAAGAAAGGAAGAAAGAATACTTTATTTTTAATTTAGGTGAACTTATTTATTTATTTTTAATTTATGAAAACTGATTTCATATAGTTTAGATATTACATGCAAAATTCTAAAAAAATGTATTCCACAAAAAAAGATAACCAGTGGTCAGTGAGCAAATGTGAAAGTGCCTATAAAATTTATTTTCTGCATTTAAGACTGCATACTTGTTATCTGTTTTTAAATATGCTTAGCCTTGGTGGTTACTGTATAGTTATAGAAACTTAAAAGTAAGTGATGCCCAGTTGCAGTGTCTGATTTTGTTACAAAAACTTATGCAACATGCCTATTTGTCACAAGTGGAAGTGAACCTGAAGCAGCAGATATACCCTCCAGAGTGTTTTTGACATTCCTTTTGTTATTTCCTGCGTTAGTCAGTTTTACATTATTGTAACAAATACCTGAAATAATTAGCTTATAAAGATGAAAAGTTTATTTCAGCTCACAGCTTTGGAGATTCCAGTCCATGATTTGGTTGGCCCTGTTGCTTTTGGGCTGGGTGAGGTGGCACATCATGGCAACAGTGGCAGCAAAACCTGAGCCTCATGGATGAGAACTTGGAAGAGAAGAGGAGGAAGGGCCTAGGTTTCAGTGTCCCCCAATGACTGCAACGCTAGGCTCCAGCTCTTAAAGGTTGTATTACCTCCTACTAGCACCTTCCTAGGGACCAAGCCTTTGCCCCATGGGCATTTGGGAAACACTTAGCAGCTAAGTGTTTCCCACACACATACTAACATTTCTAATTAAACATTGTCAATTCCTGTGTATTTCCATTGAACACAATTACTTACCTAAGGAAAACATCCCCTTTACAGGTTTCAAAAGTCAAAAAGATTAAAAGGCAACTAGATCCAAAGAAGGAAGTAATCTAGATAAATTTATTAGATAAAAATGGTGGATGTCACCAGTACGCAGGAAGTGGTTTTGAAATAAGTGACCTTGACCGAGCTGTCACCACCTGATCCCTCCTTGATGTCACAGGAGAGGCCTCACTTTGGAAAAGCTTGTCAAGAGCCTTAGGGTGTCCTAGAGATGGAATGAAAGCGCACTGGTCTTGGAAGGTTGTGTTGACTCCTGGATGACAGCATCCTGGCATGGCAAGGGCTTGCTTTTGGACATTCTAAATATTGTTTTCCCTTCCCCAGAGAAAATGAATGTTTGGCAAAGAATAAATTAGTCCTTTTTTAAGAAGGAGAAAAATAGAAATTATTTCCCTTAGATAATGTTATCCAAAGGAATTTGTTTATGGGGTAGCAGATTATCTACATAGTCATTCCAATGTTTGTGGCCACTTCTTCAATGTGTTTTGGCTCTTATGAGAAAGTGTTCTGGAAATAAAAATAAAGGTTACTTGCTTTTCTATGAAGGCATTTAGTTTTCATTCTAACTTATTAAATATAAGTGTTCCTTGAATTTCATATTCATGACAACAGGAAAATAAAAGCAAAAGACCTGAGACAGAATATAAATTATATTTTGGGAACTATGTATGCCTTTCTTCTTTTTCCACTGGGGACATTCTACCTCTGAGTCATACCTCCAGCCCTACTTTACTTTTTTATTTTGAAACAGGGCTTCACTAAGTTGCTGAGGCTGGGCTTGAATCTGCAATTCTCCTGTCTCAGTCTACCAAGTACTGGCATTACAGGAATGTGCTGCCACTCCTGGCTAGGTCTCTTGAATCTCTATAGTAGACATAACCAAGCAACAGCAGGGAGGTGCTGAATCTGGGAGCTGTGGAGTATACTGTAGAGAAAGCAAGACTAATTGAATTTAAGAAATAACATACCTAGTTTTGTTGAAAACTATCAGAAGCATCCTCTGAGTTTTTAAAAATATGCCTTTTAGTTAAATTTTTTTAAAATACAAAATTATGAATGGATTAGTAAAGTAAGATGGATTTCTTCTAAAGCATGCCATAAGATCAAAAATCACCAGGATTCTGAATCTGTTTAATTGGAAAGCTTTACCGAATGACCACATGTCTAATGGAAGTCTAGGATTCAACAGATCCAATACTCTCAAAGTTAATTAAAAAAGTAAATTTAAAGAGGGTTTCTTGAACATAAGAAGTAAATTATGAGGTTATTTTATTCCCACCTGAGATTCTGAAAAACACATAAATATTTGTTTATAAAGAATTGTATGCATATTTTGCTATCTTTCATTGCCTTTTAATATATGTATTCAAAGTAATCATCATGTGTGCTACTGCTTTTTAGCAACCATTCCATACATCAATAAGAGTAAACAAACAGTGTGCTTATCTTTATTGGAACACTAGTTAAGCAAATTTAGAAATATCTTTAGTAGCAAGGTATCATAGAAGAATCACAACCATTATGTTGTTGAAAATCCAGCTAGTTTATTACCTAAGTAAGGGAAATAACCAGACTTTTCTCCTACTCACAGAAATCCCATAGGGCATAAAGAGAGAGAGAGAAAAATGGGCACTATTTCTTTGAGGGGCTTAGAATAGGTTAGTTATATTCATTTTAAATTTATTCCTGAAAATGTCCACAACTAATTATAGGATTTTGAGGCAGTAGATTCATTAATTCATTTAAATACTGGATAATCTCAAGTCCTTTGCAAGACCAGGGATATGCTAATTTTACATGAGTCAGAAGAGGAAATAGGACAAAACCATGCTTTGTAATTTACCTGCAGTGAGTGAATTACATGATGGAAAAGAACATTTCAAAACTCCATTATAATAGACTATAGCCTGGTATAAAATACAAAATATGCTGTGCCCTCCCTCTCAGCAGCTCCTGGTAGAGAAGTGACCAGTGATAAGTTGGGTCCCTCCCCCACGTGATCTCGCAGCTGGAACAGAAGGCAGAACCCCGGAAGTCAGAAGCAGAGATATCGCGAGACACCAGGTGCCTCGAGACTCCAAACATCACGAGACTACAGATGTCACAATGCCTATGAAACATCGGTGCCTCCCATCCACCACAAAATCAGCCGGCTGATCAGGACTATGCGCAACTCTACAGACGGTCCCTTCTCCCATGGCCCGCTGACTCTCCAGAGGGGCTGGGTCCAAATAAAGCAGCAGTCTCTGATAACCCAGTTGGTGTTTTTACCTCTCTCCTAAACCTCCTATTTTCAACCTTTTATCTGATGCCGACCCTGGGAGGATTTTTGAGTTCACCCCCTATTTTTTCCCCCGTTTTCTCCCTTTTTGAGGCCCGGACTCTCCAACCCGCAAGCAGCTCAACCTCAAGGTCCCGTGTTAATGCATGGCTTGCAAGTGTGGCTCCGCCCACTGCTGCCATCGCCACCGCCACCATGGCATGCAGGCTCCAATCCTGCCTCCACTTGCAGGCTCCAGCCACTGCAGGTTCTGCCGGCTGCTAGGCCACCAGTTGCACCTGCCCTGAGCCAGGCTCCTTGGGGGTGCATGGCCTGTGACCACTGGCACCTGCTCAGCCTGCTGACTGCCTGCGCGGGCCAGGACCTCCACCTGCTGCTTGGACCTCCCACAACCTCCATTCTGGCTCAGCTCTGGTCGCCGCCGGAACCTCTGACACATGGCCTGGCCTCAGTGTCTGCCACAGTCACCCGCGCCGGGCTTGACTTGCAGTCGTAGTTCCACTCGCTGCCACTGCTCCATTCCGCCCACCCCCAAGCTAGGCCCGGCCTCAGTGTCTGCCATGCTCCTGGAAGCCTTTGTTTACATGCTGCAGGCCTGGCAAGCCACACCGCCTGTGCACCACCATTTGATTCCGCCCGCACCAGCTGCCAGTGCCACCCACACCAGTCACAGGCACCAAGAGCCCCGGTTCCACCGCACCCTCAGCATCTTCTCAGTGCTTCTGCTGCAGCCGGCGCTGGCCAGCAACACTTCACACTGGTAAGCTCCTTCTCCTTCCTTTCATTAGCGGGTTCCGGACTTGGGTCTTCCCATCCACTGGGACCCCGAAATCCAAGCGCTTGGTGACCCACTGTCCCCCGGTGCACTGGGGCCACCCTCCGGATGACCAGGTCATTCTCTGGTTTTTGAGAAGGGATGAAGACATCTTTTCCAATCTCTTAAACCCCGTTTCTGAATGATTGATCAGGAAAATGGGGACGCCTATTTCCTTTAATTCGTTTTCACCCGCGAACCAATTTTGGGAAGTCGAACCTCCAAACTAGCGGAGGACTTATGCCCTGAGCGCCTGTCTGGCCTTGATATGAATTGGGTAATTGGTTGTGGTGGCCCAAGAATGGTTAGCAACTTTCGTAAGCAGTCTGGTAAATGGTCAGAAGTCTTTATGTCCAGGCTTTTTCCCCTGCATTCCATCCCTCCAAATGCTCTCCCCCATCAGCTGCCATTTTCCCCTCAGCTGCCATTTTGTAATGGCGCATAGTCGCTACCTGGTGATGTCACAATTGCCATCTTGGTCAGCATCTTGTGACATCACAGTCGTGACCTTGTGACGTTGTGCCGTTGCCATCCTGCAATTTTGCTGACTCACAGGCATAGTCACCATTTTGTGGTGACATGTGGGTGCCAGCATCTGACTCCGCTGGGTGGCAGGTACTGCTTTCTGCAGATCTCTTCATTGCCTCAGCCACCATCCTATCCTAGGACAGCCTCCCACTCTAACCTGCTCTGCTCCCCTGCCTTCCTCCCTTAAGGAACCAACTCAAGGCTTTTTGAAAAAAATAAGAAAGACTGAGGATGGTCCTCAAACGCCTATCCAAGATTTGGTTAACATGGCATTAAAAGTTTATAATTCCAAAAAGGAACAGATGGAGATGGAGTATACAGTCTGACTTCACAAAAAGGCAGATCCCTGGTAGGTGCTCTATGGCTGGTGGTGGCAGCTCAGCCCTCTGGAGCACCACCTAGGGGTGGAGGACAGCAATGACAACTACCTCCAGGAGCTTGCCTCAAGTGCCGCAAGGCCATGCCCACTAATCAGACTGTGTCCGGTGTGTGGCCAGGAGGGCCACTGGAACAGTGCCCTTGGAAAAGCAGTGAGCCCCAGGTGCCTCAACACAGGGGGACCACTTTTCCAGACCAGGCCCCCCCGCTAGCCCTACTCAGCCTGGCCAAAGACTGACGGCTCCAGGATCCATCAACCTCCATCCTCCTTGCCAGCCCAGGGTAACTCTCCAGGTAGCGGGTAAGTCAATCTCCTTTTTGGTTGCCTGCTTAGTCCTTCCATCCTTTCAAGTTCTAGTTTTTCCTTTTCTGATCTTGGTACAGGGGTTTGACAGCAAGCTCTCCTGATCACGCACTACAGGCCCTCTTTTACAGGACAAAATTGCTCTGCCTGAAGCTGAAACCAAGTCGGGGCTCCACTACAACAGCCTCATGAAAAATTGTCTTGCACAGTTTTGGGGCCTACTAAGCTTCATTTTTTATTTGCAATTCCTTTTAATGTTTTTATTTTAGCAAGTCCACTCATTGACATAGTTTGACACTCTCCCTCTCCAGATGCCAAACAGCCATAAGTAGTAAACTCTCTAAAATCCATTACTGATGTTCCTGACCCTATAGCACGTTTTCATTTGACCAGACTGACCCAAACCCACACACTGCTAAAAGGGTGGTATACATCTTTCTCAGAAAAAAATGCTATTATATATTAATAAATCCAATGACAATCTACCTCATATCTTGAAGAACTCCAAGTTCCAACAGCTGCTAGGCTCCTTCCCTTCCAGGCAAGGGCCAATAGCTGATTGGCTCCTGCCTTTCCCAGGACTCACTCTCATGATTCGCTTTTTCTTTTAATAGCTATTCATCTGTTAAAGTCTCCTTGAACGCACTTCACCAAGCTGTCCAGGGTAACCTCCAATTCCCGCTGCAGCCATACTCTCACTTGCCCACTTCCAGAGGACCCAACCTCTCCCAGCCCAGGGACCCCCTGCGACACCCCCTAACAGCAGGAAGTAGCTTAAGACTTGGTCTCTGCCCATTATCACCAAAAGGCTGGGATGATAAGTTGGGTCACTCCTCCACATGATCTCAAAGCCAGAACAGGAGGTGGAACCCCAGAAGCCAGAAGCGGAGATATAGCGAGACTCCAGGTTCCTTGAGACTCTAAACATCGCGAGACTACAGATGTTACGAGAGAATCCACATGCCTATAAAACTTTGATGCCTCCGATCCACCATGTGACCCAGCTGGCCAATCAGGACTATGCACAACTCTCCAGACGTGTGGCCCATCAGTCCCTTCCCCCACAGCCAGCTGACTCTCTGGAGGGGCCGGGTACAATAAAGCAGTGGTCTCTGATAACCCGGTTGGTGTTTTTACCTCCCTCCTAACTCTATTTTCAACCTTTCAACCAGCAGATGATTTCAAGCATCTCTCAGCTAACTTGCCTTGCCTTGTGGGGACAAGGAGACAGGTGTGCTTCCTTGACACAATCCATTTTCTTATGGCCTGAAACACAGCACTGACCCTGCTTTCTACCTCAAGCAGAGCACACTTTAAGTAAAAATTTAAATGAGAGTAAAACGGTTTTGATAACTCCTGCTTGAAAGCGCTCATCCTGAGCAGAGTTTAAGTGCAAAAAATAAGTAGATGGTACTTGGTTATAGAATCCTCATTTGGGGGGTACAATAAGCAGGTTATATCAGATGTTTATGAAATCAGATGTCTGCCTTCTTGTCTTCTCCTTGGTTATCAGGTCCTTTTTATTCTTTTGCTCTCTTCATTTTTGTTTGTTTGTTTAAATTTATTTTGTTTGGTTTGGCACTGGAGGTTGATTCCAGGACATTCTCCCTCCAAGTTACACTCCCAGCTCTTTTTACTTTTTTATTTTGAAACAGGGTCTCACTAGATTGCTGAGAGTCTCACTAAGTTGCTGAAGTTGGCCTTGAACAGGTAATCCTCCTGTTTCAGCCTCTCAAGTATTGGGATTACAGGCATGGCCACCACACCTGGCTATGTTTCTCTTCTTCCTTCCTTTCTTTCTTCCCTTCCTTTCTTTCTTCCTTCCCTTGCTCCTTCCCTCCCTCCCTCCCTCCTTCCCTCCCTTCCTTCCTTCCTTCCCTCCTTCCTTCTTCTTTTTCTCTTTTTTTATTGAGGATTTTTTTCAGAAATATGTTCATAATTCCCTTTCCAGGAAAGCCCTAACTAATAGGAAATGAGCTTTTTAATCAATGGCATGGCACCATGTCAAAGAACACCCCTAGGGCTTGGCTGAAGGGCAGGATAACTTCTCTTTGGGGAGTACAGTAGGATTTATCCCCTCCTTTTCTGGATCAATAAGGATAAAGCGGTATGACTTGCTTCTCTTTGATTTCTTTAGTGTTTGTCCTAATACCTGGCCCCCGCAGTTTCTAACAGGAAATAGGAGGACCACTGGGGCTGGCTGTCCCAGTCCCTGTCCCTTCACCTCGTTCTCTGCAGCCTCTGTGGAGACAGAACAGACCATGAGGCCCACGCTCCCTTCCCAGAGCTTCTAAAGACTGAAACAACAGGGATTCAGGCCCACTGCATCCGTTTGCTGCCATGGGCCACTGATCTAGGAAGAAAAATAGGCAAGGGTTACTATGTTTTTATAAACTGATTTTGCTGAAGAAAATTAAATATTTAAACTATTATCACTTTGCTCTAGGGTCTTCTATGCTCATTCAGATAAAAAAAAATTCACTAATAGGGAAAGAAAAGCCATCTCATTGGGTGAGATTTTTGGATTTTTTAACAAAAATTTCACAAAGGTAAAAACAAAAAGATGGAAGGAATAGATCTGAGTATGGAGAAGCCGCTGAGTGTACCAGTGTGTGCTTGGTATTTCACAAACGAGACATGTTAGAATTTAGATATCCAGGGCTGCCAAGACTCCAAATGTTTCCTTAGTGACCTTTTAAAGGCAAAAATCTAATTTTATGACAATTATAATGGCAATTTTAAAGATCCAGATGTTAGACGCATTAAACCAAATAACAGATGCGTGACGACCACACCGTCCACCTTTCCTCTTTCACCTCCGTGGCTGTCAGTGATCTCGTGAGCCTGCGGTCAGCACAGGGGCTCAGACAAGTGCTGATCCCATGATTGTCCAATGCAATGTCCAGACCCCAAACAGAGTGTTGCACTGGCCGCAGGCGCTCACAAAGCAACCCATCTCAACTCAGGCACATTTAATCCTAAAATCACTTATGTAAGACTTCAAGCATTTTTCAAAATATGCTTGTTTCCCTAATATTTGACTGGCATGCAGTTACACTATATTTTTAATTGTCTATCTGATTATATATTTTATGTACACATAGTATGTTTGTATATCATACACATATAAATATGTCTATATATGAATATAAATGAAACAATAGTCCTGTATTTCACCTTAGCGCTTCGGATTGATGATACAATCACTGGACCTTTGCTCTGATCCTTTCTTGGGACCACTGGAGTACCCACTGGAAAGTGTATTGATAGATAGAGCTCACTTAAAAAGTCAGTCAAATTGGAAAACACTTGCCATGTCTCTGTGTTCCCTCCTTTCCACCACATCAACACACCTCAGGAAAGAAGTCTCCATTTTGCCCGGACATGGGCCTCCAGAATGCCTTAGCTTTGATTTGAGCTTTTCTATGGGAACCTGAGCCAAGATCTCTAGTTGTGTGGTCCAGTTGTTCCCAAGCTGCAACCACTGCTGCTTTAGGCTTTAGGAAGAGCTTAAAATTTTTGAATTTTTAAATTGTGAATTAAAAGTGCTTCCACAGAGAGTAGTTCTTGGGGTTCCAAACACATGACTTCTTGGGAGGGAGTTTCTGGAATGGATTACTGGGCTATCTGGCCTTCTGAGGCTATCCCAGTGACACCTCTCCTCTCCTATGGAGGAGGTCTCCTGCATGGTGACCGGTTTCGAATGCTGAGGCCCAGTCCATCTTACTTAGAGGCACTTCACAAGTCTTAGAGTTGATATTTTATCACTGCAGAGTAGTTTTTGTTGGTTATAGATGCCTGAGTTGAAGAGTGGTCTCCTAAGCAGTATGTAGCAAAACACATTGCACTTCAAACGAAGTTGACAAGAAACATTCAGTTTTTCCTGCCTGGTTTTTAAACATCATTACATGTTATTGCGATTTATGGCTTCTCTTGTCCTTTTGGCACCTGTAATGGATAAGATCATTAAAATTTTTTTTTGAGTTTTTATTTATCAGAGCCATGGAAGAATTACATTCCTATTAGCTTTAGCTGGAAAAGTTGGAAAAGGGCATTGTAACTTTTTCCAGGTAATAGCTTTCTTTCTGTATGGTTATTACTCAGACATATCTAAGGAAATACTTGAGTGTGAATTCTGTCAAAATCAAAGTCATCTCTTTAAAATTTGAAATGCGTTTTGCACCTGAAGCGTTGACAGCAAAGACCGAGCCAAACATTTGATCCACTTAGACCCGTTTTCCAAGGGCTGCAGATCTTCAAATCTGCGTCTCTTCCAATTTTTTTCCCCTGAGGCCCATTTTCACAAAGGGATCGGGAAACACTTTGGGGTCATAAATCTCACTGATGCTGGGGAGGGTGCTTTTGCTTCTTCAGATGTGGTTCCACACATTGCTACACGTCTTTCAGCTAAATCAGAAACCCAGATGCAGGATGACGGTGCTTACGTGTGTTGGGTCTATTTGTGGATATTCCGTTGAAGAATGAAGAATGGAATGACCGATTGGGGCCACCCCATGGCCTCTTAAAGTCAACATGGCAGGCACCATGGGCAAGCATGGGTTGGAATGAGTGTGGCCCCCTCTGCTGTGTGTCCATTTTGATGAGTTAATTGATGCAGCCAAAATATAAAATCCCCCGCAGTGAGGCAGACTAGATAAGCACCCGCCACTCATTCAAGAAATGGACTTAGTCCCAATTTCATTTTTTCTTAAAAGCATCCTACCCTTCTAATAAGATAATTGATCTTTTCCCCCTCGTTTTTGCTTTGTTTTATTCTTTCTAGGTTTTTAAAATAGAGTGTGCTACTTTCTGAATCAAAACAACACATTTTACAATCCCTAGCTTGTCTTAGAGATGCTATTTATTGATTGATTTATTATTTATATACTGAGAATCAAACCCAGGAGTCTTCTACCTCCAACCTAGATCCCCCAGTCCCTTTTATTTTGAAGCAGGGTCTTACTAAGCTGAGGGTTTTGCTAAGTTGCTCAGGCTGGCCTCAAACCTACAAACCTCCTGTCTCAGCCTCCCAAGTTCTGGGACAACAGGCATGTGCCACCACCATGCCTGGCTTAGATATGCTACTTAAATCTTTAGGGTCTCTCTGGTTTTCTGCTCACAGTGATGTCTCTTGCAGCTCTCCTCTAATAGGTTTTCTCTGGTGCAAGGCCCTCATTTGATTCTTGTGTTGGTGATTCTTTTGAGCACAAGCCATTTTTTTTCCAACTTCATCACAGGAATCTTGGCAATCTGTGGGATTTGTGTAGAGCCCGGTGTCTCTGAGCAGAAACAGAACATTAGCAGTAGACAGTTGGTACCCATAGAGCCTTTTCACAGTTTTCTTTTCCTTTTGTTTCCTTTGGGCCCCTTTCTATCCTTAAGGGCAAAACCAAATTAAGTATCACCTCTCAGCACTAAATATCAATTTTTGAACTCTGGCTGAGAACATTTTTACCAGGCTATTTATTTTCTGACCACCCACTCTGAACTTGGTTATACACTTAGTAACCACCTTTCCTATTTATATAATGACATCTTTAGTATCACCCCCAAGGCTCAGACCCCTGACCCAGTGCCAGACCCAATTTGGGAAGAAAGACAGTATTTTCATGAACCATACATTGGATGACAATATAGTCATCAGTATTTTGATATCTAAAATGTCTTACATTCCTGAGTACTTATTTTATGAAGCATAGTTTCTATTTTTATTTGTACTTATTTTGTAATTTATTGTATACATTTTATTATTTTATTTTTATCTTACTGGTAATTCATTATTTACTTTGTGTGTGCGTGTGTATGTAGTAGTACTGAGGATTAAGCCCAGAGATATTCTACCTCTGGGCTACACTCCCAGCCCTATTTTGTTTTTTATTTGGCAACAGGGTTTCACAAAGATGGGAAGGGCCTCACTAAGTTGCTGAGGCTGTCCTTGAACCTGCAATCCTTCTGTCTGGGCCTGCCAAGTACTGGGATTACATGCATGCATCTCCATGCCTGGCTATTATTCACTTTGAATAACTAAAAAAACAACTGTTCATTTTTTTGCTTCTTTTGTGCTCTAAAAAAGTCAAATCATACACTTTAAGCCTTCTTAATTTGGGTTCATAAGAACATATGCTGTCTCTCCTGTGTCACATCCAGCCTATCAGGAAATCCTGCTGGTCTATTTTTTATGGATATGCAAAGCTGGACATTTATCCCCACTTCTGCTGCTACAATAACTTCTAACTCCTGCACACATCCAATTGCTTTCTAACCAACTTCACTGTTCTTGCTCTTTCTGATAGGATAATTGATCTTTCCCTCTTTATTTTTGCTTCCTTTTGTTCTATGATTTAAAAATAGTGAAAGCATGTTACTGTTTGAATCATAAACTATTAGCCAGGTGTGGTGGCACACGCTTGTAATCCCAGCATTTGGGAGGCTGAGAAAGGAGAATTGAGGTTCACGGACAGCCTCAGCTACTTAGTGAGGCCCTCTGCAACTCAGTGAGACCCTGTTTCAACGTGGTGGTACTTAGGCTTCACTCTCAAATTCTTCAGTCTCCAATCTGCATTCCTCTAGCCTTCCCCAAACTAGGCCGTCAGCCACAGAGAAATACTGGCCCCATATCATCATGCTAACACAATTTTGGTAAGTGTCTGTCTCTTTAGGAAGAGAATAACATTTTAAGTACTAGAATTCAAATGGTTTAAAATAAAGTTTTCGAATTCCAATATATATATATATATATATATATATATATATATATATAGAGAGAGAGAGAGAGAGAGAGATAGATATATAGATAGATAGATATAGATATAGATATAGATATAGATAGATAGATAGATAGATAGATATAGATATAGATATTTGCAGTACTGGGAATGGAACCCAGGAACATTCTACCTCTGAGCTACACCCCTAGCCCTATTTTTTTATTATTTATTTTTGAAACAGAGCCTCACTGGGTTGCAAATGGACTAAGTAGCTGAGGCTGTCCATGAACTGCGATCCTTCTGTCTCAGCGTCTCAAATGCTGAGATTACAAGCATGCGCCACCACATCTGGCATTAGAAATTATATTTCAAGTGAGGAGATCAGGCATGGAAGCAGGTGTGTATTCAGATGCAAAAGACTATGTATACTCAGTATAGGAGGATAGAAGAAAGACAGGATTCCCTTTCTAGTTTAAAATCCCTACTTTGGAACCACTACCCAAATCATGTCATCAGTAGTAACACCTGTTATTTCCATTGTAGCCACCATCACCACCACCACCATCACACTGACACTACCACTACTGCCAATACACTTAGACCACCCACCCCATCAGCAGAGCCACTACTGTCAGTCATCACCACCACCTTCACCACTATGGCTGCCCTGACAGGCATTGCTACCACCACTGGCCTCACCACCACAATTATACCATCGCCAGCATCACCAACACCACCCCCATTATCACAACCATCTCACCTGGAAAGAATTATAACTGCTAGCATGTAACAACTTAAAATGTTAACCCATGAATTAATTAACTATGACATAATATAGTTCACAATTACGTTTCCCCTGAGTCACAGTATGAACATTATATATACTTATTAAGGCATTAGTTAAAAGATTAGGCATGAGCAGTATCTTCACTGAGTCCTCCCAATGGAGCCAGACCATAGCTTTGTTCTGAAAGCCTTTGCTGTGATGTTGTTTGAGAGCATGGGTCAAGGGCCTTGCAAGTTGTTCTGGAACAATGAATTTCTCTGGGAGTTATCAAATAAAATTATGTTAAACTACAAAGTGATGTATATCATGGTGTAAACAGCAAGTACAATGGCAGTTTGCAAGAAGGAATAAACTCTAAAATTTAGTTCAAAGAAGACTTATAAAAATTTTAACCAAGCTTTAAAAAAATTTATTTGGATGAGCTGAATGGTAAAACATATATATATATATATATATATATATATATATATATATATATATATAATGTGTACAATGGCAGTTTGCAAGAAGGAATAAACTCTAAAATTTAGTTCAAAGAAGACTTATAAAAATTTTAACCAAGCTTTAAAAAAAATTTATTTGGATGAGCTGAATGGCAAAACATATATATATATATATATATATATATATATATATATATATAATGTTGGGGGCCAGAGATTGAACCCAAGAACATTCTACCTCTGAGATACACCCCCAGCCCTATTTGCTAATTTTTTTGAAGCAGGGATTGGCTAAGTTGCTAAGGGTCTTACTAAATTTCTGAGACTGCAGTCTTCCTGTCTCAGCCTCCCTTGTATTGGGATTACAGAAGTATATCAACATGCCCAGCCAAAATTTTTTTCAAAACCAGTTGGGTCTTAATATCTGTGGAGTCCAAGGCAAGAGTTCAGACAAAAATCCATGAGTGAGGTGCCTAAATGTTGAAAATTACAAATTGAGGTAACAGTCTCTTTAAGAATGTACAGTATTTCCTGCTCCTCAGAAGTCTGAGTACAATGAGGAAGCAGCCATTGCCTCTTTCTAATTGTCTCTGCATCACCCCACTCTGCAAAGGACCTCAGTCACATGCTTTTGGACATCTTGGCCTAAGCATCAAGCTTAATCCACACTTTACCCCAACCACGTTCTTTTGATTGTTCTTTAGGCCTAAGGGTATGGTTTGCATATCAGATGCATGGTCTGCCCTGGGGAAGAGGCCACGTTGGTGCCAGTGCTTGAAGACCCGGCTTGTATCCAGTTGCCCCTCCTCCTGGACCTATGGAGAGGAGCTTGCCTGGAGGAGAAAAAGAGCAGGAAGTGCTCTGAAACGCAGGGCTCCAGGCAGATCTCCCCAGGCCAGGCCCAAAGGGGATACCAGTCCAAGTTCATTATCAGCCAGAGCAATTTCAGAATAAAGGGTAAGGGAATGCATTACTGTACTGGTCACTTTGAGTTTCCAGTATCACTTTGAGTTTAGAATAAAAAAGTAATAGCCTCTCTTGTAAAAAGTTTTTTGAACTATCTTTGTTATTGTATATGTGGGAAGTTTTCTATACTTTTTATCTTAAAAAAAGAATTTTAAAATATTAAAATTTATATTAAAATTACAACTGAATATTAAATACCTGTAGATTCTCACTTATAGGTGGTAAAATAAGCACTGATTTTGTTTAGGCTATTACTATCCAGAGACAGAATTTCTAGAAGACATTAATTTAAAATAATTAATTCAGAAATATAAAGTTAAATAAAATAAAAATTTATGAAGATATTATTTTCCCCATTCACTCAAAGACAAGGAACAAAGTGAACAAAGTCTACTTTTTAAAATCATATGTTGGTTAATTACATAAAAACAAGGGAGTAAATGTGAGACAATTCTTACCATCCTCTGTCGAGAGCTATGGCTTTTAGACTCCATGATATAAAGAAAAAAAATAAAATCTATATATTGGTTGGTGTCATTTAAAGATATCTATCAGATATTTGTATTTGTGCTTAGTTTTTAGACAGGACTTCACATAGGCCCAGGGGTTCTGAATTGTATTGGTAAAAGTGACATCTCAAAAGGAAGAGAACTGAAGGAAGACCAGCGAAGAAGGACACTCTCTAAAGGTGTCTTTCATGAAGGTGTGTTCTACTCAGACATTTTTATTTTTATAAGATCATGTGCCAATTAACTCAAGTTTGTTAACTAAATGAGCATGTTTTGTTTATTTTCCTAGTATGTTGCTTTTGATATTTCAGTGTTTGAAGGCATTTTTGATCCAGTCTTTAGACCTGAAGTATAGATGAATAATATTTTACTTAAGAAAGGAGAGTGGCTGGGCATGGTGGCTCACGCTTGTAATTCCAGTACTCGGGAGACTGAGACGGGGTGATCACAGTGGCCAGCCTCAGCTATTTAGTGAAGCCTTCTACAATTTAGTGAGACACTGTTTCAAAATAAAAAATAAAAATTAGGACAGGGGATGTAGCTCAGAGGTAGAATGCCCCTGGGTTCAATCCCCAGTACCTTAAAAAAAAGAATGCCAGACAGACTTGGTATGCTTGTCCTATTAATTTTAACATAGGATACTGCCTTGTTATTACATGTTGACAGATGATTAGATGTAAGTTTCTCTTTGAACACAGCCACACTTCTTGCAGGTATGGGAAGCCAAAATTAACCTATTTAGAAAATGACTGTAATTATGTCCCCATTCATTTAATAATAAATGAAAATACAGGTGGGCTATTCCAAATGAGCTGTTGTTAGATAATGTGAGCTTTGAGCTGCATTTCATTTTCAAAGGCAGACATTTCAGATTGAATCTCTGTGCCCAATGACACGGTGATGTTTCCTGCCACTTGGCTGATTAGAGAGCTCACACATCAATTCCGGGGTCTGCAGATTGGGACGGGGAGGGGGTGTCTTGATGATTTCTTGACACTGACAGTGACTTTACTGCATTCTTCCTTCCATTTTGATTCTTTCATTAGTCCATTATGTACTTTGTCATTTTGCCCCATTGGAATCCAAAACTGCAACTGATTTTCAGCATAGGTTAGTTTTATTTCAAGAGGAAAAAATATTGTTTCAACAGTGAAGAATACTGCCTACTCTCCTTTCTTTATACATTAATAACCTCAGATAAAGTGCCCTGAGGACTTTGCTTTAGTAATAAGTAGAATGTGTGTAGATGAGGCCTTTGCCTTTTTATTTCCACAACTTCATCTTAACTTAAAAAGAAATCAGTAAGCTATTTGGGGGGAAATTTTTAAAATTCACTTTTATGATAACAAGAGAAATATTTTAAGTAAAAAGGCAAACAGGCAATTCCCTATGTAAGTGACAAGAAGAACATAAACTCATGCAATAACACCATAAGAATGAAAAAAAGTGTTAAAACCCTCATTAGATTTGCTAAAACCATGATTAGAAAGGCAGCATGAGGTTCCAGTTAATTAAACTTTATAAAATGGGCTCAACGACTCAATCGATAAGCTTTTGTTGAACGCTTTGTACTGTATGGATTTTGTAGATGTTGAAAGAATTACATGTGAATGTTATAGGGTCTCTACGTGAGCTGAGTTTTAGATATTTATGATTAATTTAAAATCCACTCAACAGTTTTTATTAGAAAGTAGCCCTACTATATTAGAGAGAACTCATGCTGTTATGTTTCTGTGCCTAAGATGATTAGCATGGTGCCAAAGAAGTGCTTAATGAAGAGTTAGTGAGCACGGGTTGGGTTTTTATTACATGAAAACCACCATGCCTGGCACTTAGAACACAACTGGGTCAGAAGCAGCTAAGGTAAGAAAGTCTATAACTGCGAGTGTGTGTGTGTGTGTGTGTGTGTGTGTGCGCGCGCGCGCGCGTGTGTGCACGTGCGCACATGCAGTCCTGGAAATTGAATCCAGGGCTACTTAGGTGCTACATCTGCAGCCCTATTTTATTTTTTAAAATTTTTAAACATAGTTTCATGAAATTGCTGAGGGTCCCACTAAGCTGCTGAGGCTGGCTTCAAACCTGTGATCCTCCTGTCTCAGTCTCCCAAGTACTGGGATTACAGGTGTGTGCCACCATGTTTTACTCTTTTATTTTGAAACCAGGTCTCACCAAATTGTTGGGAGCATCACTAAGTTGCTGAGTCTGACCTTGAACCTCCAATCTTCCTGTCTCAGCCTCTCAAGTACTGGGATTACAGGCAGATGCCACCACATCTGATAAAGTCTATCAATTATGACAGCTTGTGGTTGATTCTGCCTCCTTACCCGTAAATCATTCACTGTTTGGCCTGTTGAAGAAATGTGCATATTTGTTTCACTAACCTCTTCTGCCTGCAACACTAGTAATTCTATGCAACCTAAAGAGTTTACATTTAAAGTTGAGATATTCAAAATAAAATCTACTATGCAGGCTGAATGGACAACATTCTTTTTTCTTTTGC
Organism: Muscardinus avellanarius; assembly: GCF_963383645.1. Lineage (NCBI taxonomy): Eukaryota > Metazoa > Chordata > Mammalia > Rodentia > Gliridae > Muscardinus > Muscardinus avellanarius. The sequence goes on from NC_137787.1 coordinate 121,660,592, forward strand.
AGTACTGGGGATTGAACCCAGGGGCATTCTACCTCTGAGCTACACATCCAGACCTAATTTTTATTCTCACTAAGTTGCAGAGGGCCTCACTAAGTAGCGAGGCTAGCCACTTTGATCCTCCTGTCTCAGCCTCCCAAGTACTGGGATTACAAATGTGCACCACGACACCTGGCTGAATAAGGAAAATTCTTGAAACATACAAAATAAAAACTGGTAGAGAAAGAAACAGAAAATCTAAATATCCTGATATATATTTTAAATGAAATTATGCAAATGAAGACTGCACTGAGACTCTATCTTCCTCCAGTTAGAATGGCAATCATCAAGAATACAAAGGTGCTGGTGAGGATGTAGAAAAATAGAAACTTACACACTGTTGGTGGGACTGCAAATTAGTACAAACATGTGAGACACAAATAATACCAATTAAACAGAAATAACTCGTTTTAGAAGACCAGCTTTAACCTAATACCAAACCCATACAGAACAAGAACAAGAAGTTTATGAGACAAAATCTTTCATTAAAAAAATTACAAATATCTTTACCAAAATACTGAAATGTTTTGTCAAAATATTAATAATATCATATCTAGTAACAGATATACATGTGCACGGGTGTGGGAACACACACACACACACACACACACACACTAATCCTAGCACATCTTTCCAAAGTGATGATCATTCCAGGAATGCAAGAATAACATTTAAAAGTCAGTCAATATCCTTCTCCATATTAATAGAATAAAGGACAAAAAATCTAATGGCCTCAATAGACACAATAAAGGACTTTAACAAAACTGAGAAAAATATAAACAAAGCTAATTATGGACCACTATGTTATTTTACAGCTAACTTTATATTTCATGATGAAATAGTCAATATTTTCCTCTACAATTAGGAACAAAGCAAGTGTGTCCTTTCTTGGTATCTCCTTTCCACTGTATACTGGAAACCAACTGAGTAAGTTCCAGGAAAAATATCTTAAATATGAGAGTAGAAAGAAGTAAAAATCTATTTATTCTAGGATAACACAATTGAGTATGTAGAAAATTCAAAGGAGTCTCCAAGAAAAGAAAAGAAGAGAGAGAGAGAGAGAGAGAGAGAGAGAGAGAGAGAGAAGAAGAAGAAGAAGAAGAAGAAGAAGAAGAAGAAGAAGAAGAAGAAGAAGAAGAAGGGAGGAGAGGAGAGAAAGAAAGGATGAATACAAAGTTAATTCCATAAGGTCACATGATGAAAATCAACACACAAAGATCAATTATATTTCTACTTACAAACAATAAAAATTAAAATGTTTCTAGTAACACATAATATAAAAAGAATTTTTAGGAATAAGGTTGTTGTTTTTTTAAATGTGCAAGGCTGAATCCATAAAGGACATTCTAATAAAAATCAAAGGAAAGAATACTCAGAATATGGAGTTATGGCTGGGCAGCGCACCCTTGCCATCTCAGCATTAGGGAGGAGGAGTCCAGAGGACCGCGGTTCACAGACAGCCTCAGTTCCTTAGCGAGGCCCTTCGCAGCTCAGTGAGACCTTGTTTCAAAAATAATACAGACTAAAAAATAGGGCTGGGGGTGTAGCTCATGCCACAATGTCCCTGGGTTCCAACCCCAGTGCTGAAAAAAAAAAAAAAAAGAATATGAAGTTTTGCAGTGTGCACGATTCAAAACAGTCAAAATTGTAAAGATGACACTTTTTTTTTTATGGCACTGGGGTTCCTGGAAACACTTCTACCTCTGGATTACACTCCCAGACCCATTTTTATATTTTTATTTGGAAACAGAGTCTCTTAAGCTAGCAAGGCTGGCTTCGAAGCTGCGCGATCCTCCTGTCTCTGCCTCCCAAGGCCGGAGATTACAAGCGTGCGCCACCACGCCTGGCTCTACTTCTTTGTTTTTGAGAAATCAACAAGTTGGCTCTAAAACTGTGCAGTGAACTGAAAAGAAATAAGAACATGAAGCCAGGCATGGTGTACATGGCTACAAGCCCAGTACTTGGAAGGCTGGGACAGAAGGATCACAGGTTCAGGGCTGGCTTTAGCAGCTTAGCAAGACTCTGTTTCAAAATAAAAAATGAAATATGTCTTGGGATATAGATTGAAGGTAAAGTGCCACAGGTTCAATCCCCAGTATCACAAAAATAAGTAAAGAAAGAAAAGCAATTTATAAAATGAAAGCACAGTCTTATTTTAGAGTGAGTGTTACTCTAAAACTATAGTAATCAAAGAGAAAGAAGATGACCCAAGGATGGGAAAAGTGATCAATGGAAAAGAATGGAGAATCTAGAAATCTCTTCCCACACACAATTATTTTCTCAAAAGAGGCATCAGAGTTAGTTGGATGGGAGGGTGCCTTCTCAGCAAAGAACATTGCAGTTACAGCTATTTCAATAAAGAAATAAGCCTGGAACTCTGCATTGCATCGTACTTAAAAATTAACTCCATGTAGATCATATACTCACACATAAAATTTAACCCCATGAAGCTTCCAGGACAAAAATTATATGACAGTGCCAATGCTCCTCAGCTTACTATATATAAGTTGGTAATTGGTAAGTTGAAAGTAAATTTAATACACCCAACCTACCAGACTTCACAGCTCAGCAACACACTGCACGGTAGGGTATTGTTCCCCTCATGGTGGTGTAGTTAACTCAGCAGTTCACTGATGGTGCCCAAAATCACAAGAAAATATTGTGTGTATGCTGCTAGCTTGGAAAATGACCAAAATTCAAAGTGTGGCTTCTAAAGAATATGTACTGTTTGTGCACCACTGTAAAGCTAAAGCATTATTCAAACCATCAGAAGAGCCAGGTGCAGTGGTGGGTGCCTCAAATCCCAGTGCTTGGAAGGCTGAGACAGGAGGATTGCAGGTTTGAGGTAAACCTCAGCAATGTAGTGAGACTTCTAGCAACCTAGCAAGACCTCGTTTCAAAATAAAAAATAATTGTAAAAAAAGGTTTGGGGGTGTAACTTGGAGGTAGTATGCCTCCAACATAAAAAGAAAATAATAAGAAACTAGGAACCAGTGTATACATAGTACTACAAAAGATTTCTTTGAAAGGGAAATAAAGTGCCAGGCGTGGTGGTGCACGCTTGTAATCCGTGCTTGGGAGGCTGAGACAGGAAGGTCGTCGTGCTGTTTCGAAGCCAGCCTCTCTGGCTTAAGAGACCCTGTTTCCAAATTAAAAAATATAAAAATAGGTCTGGGAGTGTAACCCGGAGGTAGAAGGGTTTCCAGGAACCCCAGTACCATCACCACCACCCAAAAAAGAAAGAAATTAAATGAACTAGCCATAACAAAAATTCAATAAAATTGATAAAATAGGCTTTTTCAGAATTCAAATAGCTCATCAAAAGCAACAGATAAGAAATTAATAGGTATGAATTGGGTGAGGCGAGATACTTGAAATGTCTACATCTGACACAGGACTTATATCCCCAAGAACTACCTAACTACAACTGTATGTTTTTGTAAAATTTAGAAGAAAGCATTTTGAATGTCGTAACCATAACAAACAAGAAATATTTGAGGAGATAGAAATGTATAACTGACTTGGACATATCACATAATGTATATCCAAATTGAAACATCACAAGATATGCTATCAATATGCATAATTTATCAGTTAAGTTAAAAAATTAAATGTATTCAATTCAATAATGGTAAGGATAATAATAAAATTAATTTCAAAATGAGTGAAGACTACCAGGAACTTTCAAAGAAGGAGAAAAGAATGTACAGTAAGCAACTGAAATGTAATTACCAGGAGTCACTTAGGAAATGCAAATTAAAGCCACAATTATTTCTATTTTACAGACACTAGGATGGTTAGATTTAAGATACTTATTACCAAAATTTGAGCTGGCTGTGGAAAAATTACCATTCCGATATATGTTTGATAATTGTGTGAAATGATACAATATTTTTGAAAACTCTGACAGTCTCTTATAAGATAAAACATGCACCTATCTTATGATGTATAAATTCCAAGCCTGGTTATTCTCCCAAGAGAAATAAATGCAATTACCAAAAAGACATATAATAAGCGGAACATGGTGGCACACACCTTCAATCCCAGTACATGGGAGGCTGGGTCAGGAGGCTTTCAGGTTTGAAACCCAAGTAAGAAACTTAACAAGACTTTGCAACTTAGTAACATCATGTTTCAAAATAAGCAATAAAAATGGCTGAAGGTATAGCCTGGGGGTAGAATGAACCTGGGTTCAATGCCTAGTACCAAAAACAAATTAAAAAGACTTCTATAATAGAAGCTTTATTCATAATAACAAAAACCTAAAAATAACCTAAAATATCAGTCAGAATGGATGACTGAGTTGTTACATTTTTCATGTACCTTTTGTCTATTATTTTTAAATTTAGCCTGGCATAGTGGTCCATGCCTGTAATCCCAGTGCTTGGGAGGCTGAGACAGGAGGACGGCAGGTTTTAGGCTAGCCTCAGCAACTTAGTGAGACCCTTTTAAAAAAATAAAAATTAAAAAGGGTTGGGGGTGTACCTCAGAGGTATTCACCTTGGGTCCAATCCCAGTCCCAGAAAATTTTTTTTTAAATATAATTGGTTTAATTTTAGACCAGCTTTATATTTGAGGGGGTCTGGGTATGGAACTTATGGGCATTCAACCTCTGGGATACACCCCTTGCCCTATTTTTTATTCTTTATTTTGAAACAAGGTCTCACTAAGAAGCAGAGGCTGTCCGCGAAGCAGGATCCTCCAGGCTCAGCCTCCCAAATGCTGGAATTATAAGCATGTGCCACACCCAGCTAGAAGCTTTAGATTTACAGACAACTTAGAAGATAGTGAAGAGAATTCCCATAAATCCAATACCCAGCCTCCCCTATAAACATCTTACACCGGTAATGATGTGTTTGTTACAATTAAGAAATCGAGCTGATGCATGGTTATGAACCAAAGTTCATAGTTTAGTCCAGTTTTATATTTTACCAAGCATCTCTTAGCTATCACGCCTCGGTGGGCTTTCTTGATAGTGACGGTCCTGGGCTTCTTTTGCTTTTGGCAACCTGGACAGCATTGAGAAGTGCCGGTGCCATGGGGTTAACCTGATGCTTTCCTCTCCCGTAGACTGGCTCACGGTCTGTTGACCACATCTCATTGGGCCACATCCTGTTGCCATGAGTTATCACTGAGGGCATGAACACTGCTCACCTGGCTGAGGTCGTGTCTCTTAGGTTCTTCAACTGGAAAGTCACTCTTGTTTTTCCTCTCCTTACTGTATTCCTTGGAATCAAGTGGCACCAGAGGGCCCACACTCAGGAGGAGGAGTAATGCTCTCCATCTGTTAGATGAGGCAAATTCTAATATTTTTTTGTGTAATGGAATACTCACTAATAAAAAAGATAAGAAAGGAAAGAAAAAATGCGACTGATGTCAGGAGCAGCATGGCTAAGTTTCAAAAACATTATGATGCATAAAAAAAGCCAGGCACAAATGTGTACATATTGTGGTTTTTATTTGTATCCAGAATAGATAAAAATTATCTCTAGCAACTTTAATCAGAATTATCAGGCCTCCAGGGTAGCCTGATGGACCTAAAAGAGGTACCAGGAAATTTTTTTAAATTTTTTGATGCATTGCAGCCATGCATCTTGATGGGGCACAAGACCGTAGAGGCTTACATGCACACACCACTCATTTAGCCTTCCCCAGTTGCCACCCCATTTCCTCCCCCCTCCTTTCTTCTCATGTTTGGCTTAGTGACTGACTTTGATATGTTTATAAATGTACATCATGTGCATTAGGAAATTTCCCTCTTCCTTCCTCCCATCCCCCTCAACTAGTTCACCTTATTTTCTCCTCTATGGTTTCTCCTTCTTTGTCTAGTGTTCCTCTTGTGACCTCTTTTCTCCCTAGTTTTCACAAATTAGGGAGAACATCTGATTTTTTTACTTTTTGTGACTAACTAATCTTACTTAATGTAATGTTCTCCAGTTCTATTTATTTCCCTATAAATTACATAATTTTGTTCTTCTTTATGGCTTAGTAAAATTCCATAGTGTGCATATCCCATAGTTTTGTAATCTATTCATCTGTTGATGGACTAGTCCCATACTTTGGTAATTGTGAAGTGCGCAGCTATGAATATAGATACGCATACATTAGTTTGGTAGTTTGGTTTCTGTTCTTTTGCTGGGTCATATGATAGATGGATTCCCATTCTTCTGAGGATCTTTGCAACTGGGCATAGCAGCTCACACCTGTAGTCCTAATACTTGAAAGGCTGAGACAGGAGGATCTCAGGTTCAAGGCCAGCCTCAGTAATTTATCAAAGACCTCAGCAATTAAAAAATAAAATAAAATAGGTCTGAGGTACAGGTCAGAGGTAGAATGTCCCTAGTTCAATCCCCGCTAACACACACACACACACACACACACAATCTTTTGCATTTCATGTCAAGGAAGTCATTAATGACCCTGCTAAAAAGCAGCCTCAGTACAACTGCAAAGGCAGGTGGTATCTTGGGTCTTAGTTTAGTTCACCTAAACACCTGCCTGATGGCATGGAGCAAGTAAAAGAGTACTAGTTATTAATGGATATGACTAATTACACCTGAAAACTTGGAAGACCAAAATAGAGGACTAATTATCTATAAAGAATCAAAACCAAACTGAACAAACACCCAATAACAGTGCTCACTCCATAAAGGGAGTGGAAGACAGAATGTATTAAGCCCCTAAGCACTGCAGATCCATTGGAGAAGTCAAGACAAAGGCATGAGGGCGCCTTGCAATATGCCACCTGGAGACCCCAGGCCAGCAGCCTGAATAGACCTTACATCTTTTTATGTGACCTTTGGAGGTTTGCTATGACCTTGAAGTACACTCACAAGAAAGAGAAGGGACATATGTTTTCTCTAATATGCCCAAACTAGGGAGTATTAGGGATACCAGAGGGACTCCAGATAATGGAGAAGAAACTTCAGCAAAGCTAGAATAGAAGGGTAGGAGAGGAAGAAGGATGAGGTCGATTAATGAAGGAGCTACATCGGTATATGTGTAAAAGTGTGAATGTAGCATGTCAAACGGGACACTCGTTGTTGGGAGGGGAAGGGGAAGCGGGGAAGGAAAGGGCACCAAACAGTCTGAATGTATGCCATTTTCAGTATGATCCACATACAAAGAAGAAAGAAAGAAAGAAAGAAAGAAAGAAAGAAAGAAAGAAAGAAAGAAAGAAAGAAAGGAAGGAAGGAAGAAAGAAAAGAAATTATTCCTTAAGTGTTATGGTTTTTCAAGGACATTCACTGCTAATATGGAAATAGTGTTTAAGGCACATAGAGAAGGACTTATAAAGCAATATATTTAAAACTCTAGGACTCAGGACACAATCCTCATGTTGTTCTTTGTCTAGTGATTGGTGGTTGTGTCTTATTTTATCTTTTGTCATTGAAGAAAATCTCTAGAAAACTAATAAGAGTGTTCTTATCATTAAAAGAGTAGCCGGGTGTGGTGGCGCACGCTTGTAATCCCAGCATTCGGGAGGTAGAGACTGGAGGATCACCGTTCGCGGACAGCCTCAGTTACTTAGCGAGGCACTTTGCAACTCGGTGAGACTCAGTTTCAAAAATAAAAGGACTAAAAATAGGGCTGGCGGTGTAGCTCAGAGGTACAATGGCCCTGGGTTCCATCCCTAGTACCACAAAAATAATGAGTAGAAAATGAATTTTTTATCTGAAGTAAATTAGAAAAATTATCCAGCATGCTGAGACAGAAAATCATAAAAGCTGCTTTCAGTTGGAATACAAAACAGAAAATCAATTCTGCATAAGATGTTGGGAGTTCTGAGAAAAACTAATCTTTCTTTGTTTTCCCATGAAGTTCTGGGTAGCAAATGTATCTTAGAGAAGAGACAAAAAGCAATAACTTTAAAGGCAAAATGAAAAAGAAATAGAGTCTTTGTGTATTTGTCCTTGGGTATGAGAGAGAATCAGGATTCTTACACAAATGTTTTCCCAGAATAATTATATTAAGTCTAGAACTATAAAAAATGCTTAAACTGGGAATTTGAGGCTCAGACATCTTTAAACCCCCATTAAAAAAATGGTGGGAATAAGTATTTCATATTATTATATGAATCGGCCTCTTAAGAATTAAATTAAATTAAATGACTTGTTAATCCCCAGCTGTAAATTCAGAAAATCTCATATTCCAGTGGAAAACAAGGGGAACTTAGGTTTAATTGCGTTGATTTTAATTAAATTCTCCTTCCAGCACACCTAGTTTTTAGGCAATTCTCATTCTGTAACTACTTATTGAGTAAATAAGGATATTATTTACTCAATATTATTATTATTATATATAATAATATTATCAGATATTATTTTCAGTACTTTGTTTTCAGAGATGAACAAACAAAATTCCACCTGTTAAATAATTCACTGTTTCCATTTTTCTGGATTTTTACTTTGTTTTGTTTTATCTTTTGGGGGGGAATAATATTATTTTGAGACTGGGAGATGGATAAGATCTCCTCATAGCATTCCTTCTAATCTCATAATTTTACTAAACATATTGTTGCCAAATCAAGAAATCAACATCATAACTCATACATATTGGTAAGAGCTTAAATAAATATATAGTTATTGCTGGGCTTTGACATAGACTATCAGATGACACATGGAGAGAGCTAAAGCCAACAGAAAAAACAGTTCTGTTTTCCCAGGACGTAGAGTTTTGATTCCAAAGAAGTCCTGAGTTTAAGATGTTTATTTAAGCATTTCTTCAGTAACACAATATCAACTAGTTATTGCATTTGATGTACATGTGATTCTTTCACTATTTAATGCATAAGCATTTTAAGTATTTCAAGACAAGCTTGCTGATTTTATATAACTAAACATTAGTTCTAATCTCTCTCTGTTGCCATATCTAGAGATAAAAACAGAGACAGATCTGCCTGCTATGAAAGTTCATGAGGCATCAACAATCCATAAAATTAGAAAATATTTTTGTTGTAGAAACACATACTGATGTTGACTGTGAATATTCATTTCAATGTGCGAAGTAGAGGTTCTTTCTATGTGGGGCATAGGGAACTGCTGAATCAAAGCTTTCCATGAGACTCAAGGATTATATTTTTTGTGATTTTTTTCAAAATCTGTCATTCTTATTTTAGCTAAAATTGTTTTGCCTTGACTAGAACTGAGCTGGGGGAGCTTAGCACATTATCTGGCATCATCATTTAGCATTCACTGAAATTTTTTAAATTTTATTTTCTTAAATTATTTCCAAAAATAACTTCAGGGACCATTAGGTAAAATCATCAAGAATATTCAACAAAGAAATAATTGTTGGAGTTAAAAGCTTAAATTCCTATACTCTTGGGTGGGGAGAGATCTCACCCCCCCACACACACACATACACACACATGCATATTTGAAAATATTTCCACAATTGGTCATTGTGATCAAATAACAGAAGACAGCTGCATTGAGTAAGGAAACAACTGGAATGCCACTATGACCCTGGATTTTACTTGATAATTAGAGGAAAACCTTCCTCTCCGTATGGTAGAAAACATGGCCTGCACCACGAGCAGCAATACTAAAGAAAAGTTTATTAATGTCTCAGAATTTCCTCCCTCTGCCCATTTTGATCATATATAGAAGTTTGTCTTCCTTCTTTCCTTCCTTCCTTCCTTCCTTCCTTCCTTCCTTCCTTCCTTCCTTCCTTCCTTCCTTTTTCCTTCTTTTCTAATATTGGGAGTTGAACCCTGAAGGAGGTCTACCTCTGAGTTACAGCCTCAGTCTTTTTTTTATTTTGAAACAGAGAATCCCTCTGTTGCTGAGGCTGGTCTCCCAAGCACTGGAATTAGAGATGTGAACCGTGGCATCTGGCTCTTTTCATTGGGCAAGTCTCATATCATATATCATAGGCTCTCAAACTTAAGAAAACAAGTATTCTTTGAAAGTGCTCATTACTAAGATCTACAGGAAGCAATGATTTTAAGCTAAACACAAAACAAGTTATTGGTAGAACAACATAAATTGACCTTTTTGTTAATCGTTCTTATAATCCAGGTATACATTTGGTTGACTGAGTCTAATGATGGTTCAAGGCTCTGTCTATCTCTCCTCTTGTTTCAGCTTTTATTCTCTATATTTTAAAAATCTTTAGATGACCCTTTTATTTTTAAGGATCAAAAAATATAGCATCTATCATAATGAGTTGGACAAAATTTCAGTGAGGGTTTTGTGAACCATACCAAGCCCTGGACAGCGAGATGGCGGTGAGTGGACGGGAGGAGCAGGGTTTCCAGCAATGTCAGTGCCATCCCATGACTGAAGGTTCACTGCGTTGCAAGAGACGTGAAACTATCTCGAAGCCATTTCAGGAAATAAGAGAATGATTGGCTAGGAGGTCTAAGGACAGAATGAACACTGAAGATTCGAGAAGGCAGGAAGGACCCTAGAATTGAGACCTGCATCCTGCGGAGACACTGTCTTCTGCTGTGTTTCTGTTTTCATAGCTATGTAATTATTTCCCAAGGCAAATAACGCACTTTCTCCACAGTAGGAAGCAAGGAAATGCAGGTGAACTGTTACTATAGCTTTCCACGGGGACAATCATAAGCAGAACTTGTTGTGACCTCCAATACCATGAATAATTTTTATTTCTAAACATTGCACAAATGAAAACTCTATAGCTTATATTCTCTTGCGCCCAGCTTTCTTTACTCAATATTAAGCTTTCAAAATTTACCAGTGTTATTGCTCTTGGTTACAGCATGTTTATTGTCATTGTTATGTAATGTTTCATTGTATGCCTGAACCAAAATCCATCTCTTGATTCTATTGATGAAATTTGAGATTATTTCTCACTTGAGGCTACTAAAAACAATGTGTTGACAAACTACCCTCTGTTTTATTTTATTTCACTCTTTTACACATTACATACATTTAACATGTATATTATAATGATTTAAAGTATGTTCACATTGCAGAATTGATAAATTGAACTAATATTTGTGTTACTTCAGATACTGATTTTTGGTATCTAGTCTTAATAATGATCTTTTTAAGAATATAATATACTTCATTAAGTATAGTCACTGTGTTGTTCAATAAATTACTGAACTTATCCCTCCTATGTAACTGAAATTTTATGTTGTTTTGTCGCCATTACCCCGTCTCCCTCCTCACTACCCCTGAAAATGCCATTCTGCTCTCGCCTTGCCGGAGCTCAGATGCAGTGAGACCAGACAGTACATATCTTTTTGCTCCTGGTTTATTTCTCCAGGCTCATCCATGTTGTCACAATTGACAAGATTTTCTTCTTTCTTAAGTATTACATTGTGTATATATACTTTTAAAAATTGTTTAGTTCTTCAGTATTGACCTTGATATTTAATCCAGTCCCCCTCATTATTGTCTTCCATGATTTTTACACTGAGTTGCTGATTATCCATTAAAATATGATTTCTATTGAATCTCTAGGATAATAACTAAAATTTTTTTTATTGAGTATTGGATATTAGATGAGAAAATCTAGAGAGACTCTGGATGGTGATCTTTCTCCAGGAAGGTTCTGCTGTGTGCCTAGGTGGCGAGAGGCAGTCAAAGCACATCATCTTAATCTAATTTAAGACTAAGCTGGGTCAGAATGCATTTGTAACTCCATTTCCCTAGCCTTCACACCCTTTTCTAAGACCTTGTCCTTAGTGTGCCCACCTGAAAGCCCAGAGTACTTAAAAAAGCCCCTCTACATTTACAGTATTCTAATACTGAGTTTTGTTTCCTACTGTATCCAGAAAACAACACCATATTTTTCAGTGACTTTTTGAGGATGGTATCTTAAGAGTTCAGCACATCTTTCTGGGAAAACAAACATAAGACACCTCTTTTTTACAGATCTCTTTATTCACCAGGAAATTAGCTTTGTGACTTCCATTGAAGTCACAAACTCCATTTTATTTCTCTCAAGTCTTTGGAAATTGCCAGGTTACCTCCTATTTCCTCAGCCTACAACCTTGGCTTCTCATGTGGTAGACAAACTGGACCATGGTCAAAGAAGAGTGGGGGAAGGAAGGTTGCCTGACTCAAGTTTTCTTCTCTTCAGGACCCTGGCCTATTGGTTCTTGGTTTTCTTGATGACCTTCCCATGGAGCCAAGCAAATAGTTTGACCCACTCTTTCCTATTTGTTTTCACATTAGGTATAGATCTGAGTCAATTTATCCACAATAAATAGAAACAGTGCCAGGGACTATTTGACTGATGAAAATGTTGTAGGCTGCACTTCTCACATCTATTACTGTTGCTAATTGATTGAAATGTCTACACTATTTTTATTTGGTGAGAATAAATAAGAATCGACTATTCAAAGCAGAAAAACTCCATCTTCTACAGATGCCCTTCTTTTTGAGGTAAGACATCAACAGTAACAGCTCGGCCTTGTTTGGTATTTGTATGTTTTTAGTTGTGGTAAATATTACCATCTACAAAAGTCATGTGTGTAATCCTCACATATCCCAATACATTTTATCCTATATTTATCAATATAAAAATGCAATTTTCAGCTAAAAATAAAAATGCGATACTCAATTAAATTTATCTGTACTTAATACTTTTTTTTTCACAGAAGGAAGAAACTTCTGGCCCTTTTTTCATAAGCTAAAGTTTTTAGGGTATAAAAATATTTCTTTTTTTTTTTTTGGCGGTACTGGGGATGGAACCCAGGGGCCTTCTACCTCCGGGCTACACTCCCAGACCTGTTTTATATTTAATTTGGAAACAGGGTCTCTTAAGCCAGCTGAGGCTGGCTTCAAACTTGCGCGATCCTCCTGTCTCAGCCTCCCAAGCGCGGGGATTACAAGTGTGTACCACCACGCCCGGCTAGGGTATAAAAACATTTCTATCCTACCAGTGATTGACACACTACAATATATAATAGAAAAATATTTTCAAATATTACATATTTAACTAACAAGTTGATATAACATTAAATATTTGTTTGGTGTCCTGGGAACTGAACCCAGGTGAGTTCTACCACTGAGTTATGCCTTAGCCCTTTTTATTTTTTAATTTTTCAAACAGGGTCTGTGAACTTGCTTGAACCTGTCTCCTGTCTCAGTCTCATGAGTACTGAGATTATTGGTGTGCACCACTACACCAGGTTAAGACCTTTTTATTGATATAAGATTTGTGTGTGTGTGCGAGTCATTTAGAAAATATATATAAATATCACTGAGTGAATTAAATTGCTTTAAACTAATCAATCATGGGTTGAGGCTGTCCTGGTAAAATGCAATTTTAATATTGATGAATGGAAGCAGAGTGTTATAGCTTTATCCTGTTGGGTCAGTATTCATCATTACTTGAGTGTTTTGTTTCAACATCATACCTTAAAAGACACTTTGGTTACAAAGCAGAGCACAGAGCATTTTTAAGATGGAAACAGACACTTAAACCATGTTGGTGTAGTAAATCCACAGACCTGAGAAGAAGGGAGAACTTGTCAAGGGACAAATTCCTAGTATTTACCAGTCTGTAAATAAAATTTAGAGCAGACATAATTCAACAATACTGTGTAAAGTTGGTTGTCTTTTAAATTTAATAGCTTAATTTTCTTTGGGTATTAGAAGCTGGGTATATGGGCATTCTATCTGCAAGAATAACCCTACCCTGTTTTAAATTTTTATTTTTTTTTTATACTGGGGATTGAACCCAGGGGTATTCTACCTCTGAGCTACACACAGCCCTATTTTTCCTTTTTCTTTCTTCCTTCCTTCCTTCCTTTCTCTCTTTCTTTCTTTCTCTCTTTCTTTCTTTCCTTCTTTCTTTTTTGAAATAGGGTCTCACTAAGTAGTGGAAGATCTTACTAAGTTGCTGAGGCTGAAAACCTACGATCCTCTTGTCTCAGCCTCCCAAGTACTGAGATTACAAGTGTGCGCTATCATGCACGGCTTCATTTTTTTTTTTACTTTAAAATAGGTCTCACTAATTTGTGGAGACTGGCTTGCAATCTGCAATTCTCCTGTCTCAGCCTCCCAAGTACTGGAATTACAGGCATGTGCCATCACGCTTGGCTATAAATTTATGTATAACACTAAACATTGATTTTTTTATTTTATAATTTGTGGTAAAGATTAAAATTTGGAAAAAAAATATGTATAATTGCATCATCTTGTAGCATATAGTTCAAATTTCCTGCTGTACGATTATTTCTATAATCAGCCATAATAAAGGAGATAGGAGTCATGGTTCTAGGCCTGGAATCAATTGAACCAACTTTTCTGTCATAAGAATGGCTTTTCCTCTGTGCCCAATACTTCCGTTATTATTTACTTCTGACATTTTACCAGAAGCACGTTTAATGTCCACGTTTCTGTAGTAATCTTTCATAATTGTTTAAGATGCTAGAAGCATCTCCTTTCATGTTCTCTTGACCATTTGAGCCTTCGCCAAAAGTTTCATTAGCGATTGTGCCCAGTCACCTCTTCAAGGGAATGTATTTTCTCTATCTTGGACCTCAAAACTCTTCTGGTCTCTACCCACTAGCCAATTTCAAACCATTTCCACACTTTTTATATTTGTTACAGCAGCAGGCCATTTCCCAAAATACCAAACTGGGTGGTTTAAACAACAGTTCCTTACTCTTCCACAATTTGGAAGGCCGAAAGTCTGAAATGAGGGTGTTGGCAGGGTCGTTTTCCATCTGGAGGCCGTGAAGAAGAGTCTGCTCCATACCTTTGGAGTTACAGATGCAAATGTTTCAAGGTGCCCCTTGGTTTGGAAATGTGTCACTTCCGATTCTGCCTTTGTGGCCGCCTTCCTTGGATGTGCGTCTTGTTATTACAACACCAGTCACTTAATTTAGCATCTACTCAATGGTATGATCTCATCTTAATTTAATTAACTGAATCTTCCAAGGCCCTATTTCCAAATAGGTCCACACTCTGAGGTTCTAGGTAGACATAAATTCTAAGGGGGTTGGTATTTAGTCCACTAGACAGGTTCTTGGTTCTTTGAAATCTGTAATTCATGTGATTGATCTTCATAAAGTTTCAGAAGCTAACAGTGCCTGCCACTTAGAGGGGACAAATAGGTAAGTGAACAGCCTCAATTGCTAACTTTGTCAAACAGGCTTAGTTTAAGTCTCAAAGTATACACGAGTACATTAAATAATGCCCATTTTATGTGAGCAAAATTTAAGATTAATTCTTGATTTTCACACCTCTTATTTGCCATATAACTGTTGCTCACTTGTCACGCTGGGATCTCCTGTTAATTTCACTTCTTTCTCCCCCTCCTCCTCCTCTTCCTCCTCATTTTTTCCTTTTTGGTATTGGGCATTGAACCCAAAGATATTCTACTCCAAGCTATACCCTTTTAACTTTTATTTATTTGGAAATAGGTTCTCACTAAGTTGCCGAGGCTGATTTCAAACCTGTGATCCTCCTGCCTCATCCTCCCAAGTCTTGGATTTCAGGCATATCCCACAGTGCCTGTCTAACCTCATTTTTAATGTCCCCAATAAGCTTGATTGAGAATACCTTCCAATCCACACCCAGAAATTCAAGTCTGCCTTTATGGTCAAATCTGTACTATCCCAGCAGGATCCTTATCTAGCCTTTTGGTGTCCTTCGAAACATGAACACTTCTGTATGTTAGGGATGTAGTTGTACCTTAGTACATCCCCCCTTAGTACACCCCTTAGTACACCCCTTAGTACACCCCTTAGTACATCCCTTAGTACATCCCTAACATACACTTCTGTATGTTAGGGATGTAGTTGTACCTTAGTACACCCCTTAGTACACCCCTTAGTACATCCCTTAGTACATCCCTTAGTACATCCCTTAGTACACCCCTTAGTACATCCCCCCTTAGTACACCCCTTAGTACATCCCTAACATACAGTTCTGTATGTTAGGGATGTAGATGTACCTTAGTAAGCCATTTAACTTTCTGTGCTTTCATTTCTTTAACTTGAAACTAACAATGGTACAGACATCATAGTGCTGCTATGAACATTAAATAAGTT
Organism: Muscardinus avellanarius; assembly: GCF_963383645.1. Lineage (NCBI taxonomy): Eukaryota > Metazoa > Chordata > Mammalia > Rodentia > Gliridae > Muscardinus > Muscardinus avellanarius. Next base: position 121,676,613 of record NC_137787.1, read on the forward strand.
ATTACATATTAGTTACTTAAAAATGTGCCTGGGATACAATAAATGCTCTATCCATATTTGTTCAAAAAGTGGTATTGAAATACTACTCAGTGGAAATTTGTTTCTCTGTAAGTGCATTAATAAGCAGATACCCAGTGCCCCAAAGTTTTCTTATAGTTTTTATAGAGACATAGCAGCCCAGAACTGGTTTCATCAAGGTAGTTACTAAATTCAGCAACACGAAGGAAAATTTTCTGAGAAGCATTTTCCTGGCTAAGCTTAAAGGTCTGCCTCTCAAACACGTCTGTTTTGGAGATATGACATTTTATAGCACGAATGGAAAAAACTGCGTGAAAGTTAGAGTGTTTTGTTTTTTTAACCTTACACTCACTATTGTACCTTACATTTTGTGGTTGACAGAATGTTTGTTCTCAATAGTCAGTAAGGATGCAAAAGGTGTGCCCATGTACGCCCAGCTGATTTGTGAATGCCCTGTGACCCGAGCACAGCCAGAGGCCTGCTGCTGCCCTGTCTTGGCTGGTGGCTTGCACACTCACTTGAAGGGCTGTCAAAGTTGGCAGGACTTAAATGTCATTTTTTTTAAATGGAGGTCTTAAAGTCAGGTTGAGGGTGTGTGTGTGTGTGTGTGTGTGTGTGTGTGTGTGTGTGTGTGTTAAGATGAAAGAGTTTAGCAAATATTCAATATTATCACATATGAACATTCAGACCGCACATAGGTAGACCACTCTTCTCACCCACCTATAGGACTGTTTCCACGGAGTTCAATCAAGGTGACACTAATGAGCTGAGAATCTGCCAGGCAAGACTGCAAGTGCTGCGGCTGACAGGGGAGGGAGGCTTTCTCTGGTCTGAGCCCCGCCCTCTCCTCTCCCCAGACCCCCTGCTTTCCTGGCCAGAGCTGAGCTCTGCTGTGCTTCCTCCTGGGAGGTCCGTTTACACTGAAGGCACAGCTGGCTTAATTAGGCTGACAGCTGCTGCAGGTATCGTTGGACAAGCTCCAGCATCAGGGCACCTTCCCCTCCGTTGACAGTTTCACCTTTCCTAATCTGATCTTCAAGTGCCGATGAACTCCAGAGGTGCGCTTTTATTATTTGTTAATACATGTTCATTTTCTACCTTCCTACCCAAATCATAATCAACAGAGACCACACGAAAAGGCGACGGACGTTTCTCTAATGCCAGTTGGTGAACTGCAAAGACCACACTACAGAAACCTGGGAAAAGCAGGCCAAAAAGCATAATAAGAGAGGGCCAGGGTGGTTGGAGGAACGGCTAAGAAAACGGTCCCACCTACTTTCAAGGCTCATGGCTTGAGTTTGCTTATATAAAATATTTAGGCAGTAAAAAGTGATTATAGTTATGGCTGCCTTTGGCCTCAGCCAACAAGGAAGGTGGTCTTCAGATTACTTGTGTACACACTGATTTTTAGCCACATCCTGGTTCTTCCAGCAACCGACAGCTCCGCCTACACATATGGGACGGATCAGTTTGTCTCAAAGCCACACGGTCTGTGCTTTAAACCACCTGCATTAAATGCCTTTGCTGTTGTCCTAATTAGTTTTGTGCATAGTTTTATTCCGCGAGTGCTTCAGTAAGAAACATCTAGGAGAGTCACAACTACTTGTAGCTCAGCTCGAGCAGGGCCCAAGTTAACGAAAGCGGTTCATTCCAGCAGGCCTGCCACCGCAAGGCGGCAGCTTGCTCTCCTCCACCTGCACCACTGAGAGCAGGGGAGGGTTTTAGTTAAACTGCTTGCCATCCTGGAGGTTCAACTAATAGCATTTGGGAGCCAGGCATGGTGGCACACGGTTGTAATCCCACTACTTAGTGAGGCCCTCTACAACCTAGTGAAACCTATCAGGCTGGGAGTGTAGCTCAGAGGTAAAATGTCCCTGGGTTCAATCCCTAGCATCGAAAGGAAGGAAGGAAGGAAGGAAGGAAGGAAGGAAGGAAGGAAGGAAGGAAGGATTGATTTGGTTCTCCATAGGGACTTTACTTTCCCAACCAGCAACACCTCCAGGAGAACAGGGAACAAAGAAAACCCTTTAAAACTCAATTTCCTGAAGTTTCTGAGAACCATAATTTTTAAAATTATTATTTTTGATTATTGTAGTTAATTTTTTCTTATAATTTGTTTATGCTTTGGTTGGTCCCTATACATACAGGACATATCAAGTTTACTATACCACACTCCCTCTGATAATTATATTTATTTATTTATTTATTTATTTATTTATTTTTGTGGGTCTGGGGATGGAACCCAGGGGTATTCAACCTCCTAGCTACACCCCTGCCCTATTTTTTATGCTTTATTTTGAAACCAGGTCTCACTGAGTTGCAGAGGGCTTTGCTAAGTTGCTGAGGCTGTCCGCAAACCAAGATCCTCCAGTCTCAGCCTCCCGAATGTTGGGATTACAAGCGTGCGCCACCACGCCCGGCTCCTCTGAGAATTTTAAGTTGGCAAGTTAGAATGTATTTTGTCTTATAAAATAAGCTGAACCTTTCTTTTGTTCTTCCTTTCTTTCTCTCTTTCTTTCATTTCTTTTGTTTCTGGCACTGGGGGTTGAACCCAGAGCTTTTCTACCTCTGAGCTATACCCAGCCCTATCTTATTGGCCTCATTAAGTCACTGAGGCTGGCCGCAAACTTCTGATCCTCCTATCTCAGCCTCCTAAGTACTGGGATTCCAGGCATGTGCCGCCATGTTGGCTCTGAACCATTTATTTTTCAAATGCACGTTTTGATTAACTTAGCTTTGTCTTCTGATTCATCACGCCTCATCTTACTGTGGCCACTTTAAGCGAACCTGATGAAGTTCGTGACCTATAGCATGTAACATTCAAACCCAGTCCCAAGAATGAGTTGCTGGGATTCTATTCAAACACAGGCAAGTGACAAAAATAAGTCCAGCAGGACAGAATGGTCCTCCAACCAAACGTAGCAGCTGTGCTCAGCTCCACTCAAGACACATGTGGTTGACCCAACATTACTCAAGGATGGAATACAGCCATACGCTTTTTACTAAGAAAGACATGCAATCTTTTTCTTTCACAATCCTCCCTATAGATGAGGAAAGAAGTTTCTACATTTTCAGGAACTCGTACTCAGCTACTTTCTCTGCTTGGGCCAGGAAAATGAGTCCCAGAATCTCTGTCCTTCAGTCCTAACTGGTGAGTCCAAAGTTTCACAACACCTTCAGGTGCTGTGAAACTGAGGCTACCTTTCCTCAAAGCAGCCAGAGTTGCAAGCTGTGATGGATAGTCATCTGCCTCGTTGGTCTCAGTAAATAGATAACACATTATAAACAGGAGTTGAGCTGGATGCCGTGGTTCATGCTTATAATCCCAACACTTGGGAGAGGATCACAGGTTTGAGGTCAGCCTCAGCCTCTTAGGAAAACCCTGAGCAACTTAGTAAGACCCTATTTCAAAATAAATAAATAAAAAGGGCTGGGTATGTAGTTCAAAGGTAGGATGACCCTGGGTTCAATCCCCAGGACCCAAACAAACAACAACAAAAACACATGAGTTGATGGTGTTTATTAAGAAGGGATGGTGGCACAACACCAAGTTCCTCTGAGTGTCCCCAAAGATTTGGCAGCACTGCTGAGGTCAGAGTGGCTGCCGCAGGTGCAGTGAGTTTGAGCCAGAGCAAGTTTACCTTTCAGGGCAGAGCAGGAAACTCAAGGCAGCAGGGGCACATTTGCGTCATCCTTGGTGCTCAAGAAACTGATAGGGATGATGGAGCCTTCGCTTAGTAGTGCGCTGACTCATGGCCTGGGTACCTGGGAAGGGCTCCCTACCTCTGGGGCTAGCTAACCATAGGAAAACAAGGTTTGTTTGTTCTTTGAACTGATGATTGAATCCAGGGACTTTCTACCTCTGAGCTATAACTCGGCCCTATTTAAAAAAAAAGAGTCTCACTAAGTAGCTAGAAGGCTCATTAAGTTCCTGAGGCTAGCCATGAACCTGTGATCTTCCTGTCTCAGACTCCCAAGTACTAGGATTACAGGTGTGCCCCATCACATCTGCCTGAATGTTGCCCATTTTTGTGACTGGGGATTGAATTCTAGGGAATCTTACCTCTGAGCGGTACCCCAGCCTTTTTAATATAATTAATTTGTTTTGTGGTACTTGGGATTGAACTCAGGAGTATTCTACCTCCAAGTTCTACTTTATTTTTTATTTTAAAATAGGATCTCTCTAAGTAGCTGAAGGTCCCAGTTGCTGCCGAGGCTAGCCTTGAAACTGTGATCCTTCTGTCTCAGCCTCTGAAGTACTGGGATTACAGTAAGCCCCACATTTTCATAATGCCACTGATGTCCCAGGGCAAATACCAATAACTAGGTTTTTTAGAGATGCTTATCTACAATAGGAATGAAACCTTTTGTTGTTGTTGTCATTGTTGCTGTTGTTTTGCAAATCATTTTACCTTTTGCTATAATAACTGTTCACAGCATATTGGAAGATATAAAGCGATAAAGTAACAAAATTAGAAAAATGTTAGTGAGTCATTCTTATTGCCCTTACCACCCAAGTAAAGAAATGAGAGCATTTCACACACCCCACTTAAAATGTGCATCAGCAATTAGCCAGCACATCGCTTTGGACCCACTTCCTAACAGCAAGCAACAAGCAAAAAAAAGTGTAGTTAAGCAAGCAAGACACTCGATCCGCGTGCCTTCACATTTCAGTGGTTTCAGTGGGCAGCAACTGAATACGTACTTTAGGATCAAATGCTATCAGAATAGGGGATTTCTTTCTTTGATTTTTGAATTTCAAATTTAGATAACAAATCAGGTCAAAAGTTCCTTTTAGCTTAGAAAAATATGAAAAATAAATATAAATAAGGTGTTATAATCTAATCACACATCGTGCCCTAGATATTAGTCACAGGACTAGTATGGGACTTCCTAACCCAGTGCAATTCACTCAGCGAATCGGATGACTCCTTTACCATAAGCTCTCTTGACAGGCAGTGCTGTGTCTTCCTTCTGTATTAATTAATAACATAAAGAAGGATCACGCTGTCCTTCCAACAACAGAAAGCTCCGTTCCCCAGCCTCCAGCGTTCACTTGGGCTTCCCTTTGTACTTACTCTTTCCTTTCTGATTAAACCAGATAAAGTCAGGCTGCACTCCGCACTCCAGCGGAGGACATGGAAGATAATCCTGCACCTGTCAGAGGCTTAGGAAACGTGTGGGGGCCGGGGGGAGCCAGGCTCTCACTCTGGGACTTCCCTGGCCCCCGGCTCCCAGGGCCTGGACAGTGCCCGTGAGCTCCTCAGGCCTCCTGCGTCACTTGCGACCCAAGGCCACGCCAGCTTCGGGTCTGAGAGCCACAGCCTAACTTTCAGCTATTACTCTTTTTATAATGGCTCTGACAAGCCAATCTGACACATAAGGACAAAGCAGCCAATTGAAGTCTGACCAGAAATATAGCAAAGAAAAAAAGCTACTTACTTGTTTTAGATGAAATAGTGAGCTATTTGGAAACGCTTTTCAGCTAAATTTTTATTCTCATCCAGATGTTTGGCATTTTGTAGACGTAAGTAAAATGCCTGAATGTGCATATAAAGACCCATTTCAATAGGAAAGGTGAGGTAATGGTCCTATAACTTTGGCCAAGCCTTTTGAATTTGGCTCCTTTCTTAGGAAAATCAAAACAAACTTTGCTCATCCCATTTCTAATCTCACATCCCAAACTGAAGGGTGAAATGTCTGTGAAATAGCTGTTTTTATCCCGTTGCTAATTGTTTATCTCTAGGTTAGGAATTATAAGCGAGTAACACACACACTACCCTGAGGAGTCAGGCAGGGATGGAGCGGGTGAGAGCCACCCCAGCACACCTGCTCTGCTGCCAGCAATCTCCACCTCGTCTCCAAGGGGAATGCCATTCATAAGAGGACCCCCATACCAGAGTGAAAAAATTCAGATAAATTGCTTTTTGGAAATATACTTTTATTGGTGTATCATAGGTCTGTGCTTCATAGGGAGGTTCCGAGTGGTAGAAACACACATGCACACAGAACTGATGTGTTTCTCTCCAGAGCCCATCCCTCCCAATACATGTTATTGGGATTGGATTTGATAGTTTTCTATATGAACAGAGCATTATTTGAACTGTTTCCTACAAGTCTTCCCTTCCGCTCCCTCCTTCGCTCCCCAAATCCCCTTCCTCTATTCTACTGTCTCTCTCCTCAGTTATCTGAAGTCCCTTTTGTTTCCCAATTTCTCTCTAGCTTCTACATATGAGGGAAAACATGCAACCCTTCGATTTCCGAGACTGGGTGAACTTAGCACAATATCCTGACACTTAGCATAACATTCTGACATTTAGCATATTGTCTCGTTCCATCCATTTTCCTGTCAATGACACAACCTCGTTCTTTAAGGCTGAGTAGAATTCCATGGTGAGCATACACCACAGTATTTATTTATTTATTTGTTTATTTATTTATTTATTTATTTATTTATTTATTTATTTATTTTTGGTGGTACTGGGGTTCCTGGAAGCCCTTCTACCTCCGGGCTACACTCCCAGACCTATTTTTACATTTTTATTTGGAAACAGGGTCTCCTAAGCCAGCGTGCGCGGCTGGCTTCGAACCTGCACGATCCTCCTGTCTCTGCCTCCCAAGCGCGGGGATTACAAGCGTGAGCCACCACGTCCAGCTACACCACAGTTTTTAAACCTGTTCTTCTGTTGATAAACACCTAGGCTGGTTCCATAATTTGGATATTATAAATTCTATGGCTAGAAACATGGATATGCATACATGGCTATAATATTTTGACTTCAGTTCCTTTGGAAGGATACCCAAGAGTGGTGTAGCTGGGTCATATAGTGGTTCCATTCCCAGTCTTTGGAGGAACCTCCACACTCATATTTCCATAGCAGCTCTACTAATTTGCAATTCTACCAACAGTGTATAAAAGTTCCTATTTTCCCTCAACCTGACCAGCATTTATTATTGCTTACGTTCTGATAGCTGATATCCTAACTGGAGTTAGATGGAATCTCCATGTGGTTTTGATTTTCATTTCTCTGCTAATGATGTTGAACATTTTTTTTATATTTACTGGCCATTTCTATTTCTTCTTTTGAGATGTGTTTATTTAGTTCTACCACCTTTTGATTGGGTTATTTTTTATTTTAGTGTTAAAATTTTAAATTTATTTGTATATTACAGATGTTAGTCCTCTATAAAAGGAGTAGCTGGTAAAGATTTCCCCTCATTTCATAAGCTCTCTCTTCAAACTCGTGATTACTTTCTTTGTTGCACAAAATCTTTTTAATTTAATGCTATACCACTTACTGATTCTCATTTGTATTTTCTGAGCTTTGGGGGTCTTGTTGAGGAGGTCTCTACCAGTGCCTATGTAATGGAGCATTACATAGGTCCTAGTCCCTCTTCTATTAATTGCAAAATTTCTGGTTTAATTTCTATGTCTTTGATCCATCTTGAGCTGATTCTTGTACAGGATGAGAAATTAGAGGCTAATACCATTCTTCTACATACGGAACCAGTTTTACCAGCACCAGAATCATACTGGAGGCATCACAATACCTGATTCCAAATTATACTACAGAGCTGTTATAATAAAAATAAAATAGTATTGGCACAGAAACAGACACATAAACCAATGGGACAGAAAAGTAGATACAGAAATGAATCCGCGCACTTGATTTTTCATGAAGGTTTACATGGAATCTTGACATGAGGGAACTTCCTACTTGAGATACTGAGGGTGTTAGAGGAGGAAGCTTGATTCCCAGGGCACCATCCAGGGGATACTAGGTAGAAAGCCAACCTACCAGAGGCTCGTGGCTGGACACGCTGCAAGCTGTTTCCAAAATGTTCCAGGTTGGAAGCTTTGATGAGGAATAGCTAAGCACTCTATGAGAGCTATCCTAACCATTTTAGGAGAATCCATTTCAGCCCCGAAGACAAATTACTTATAAGACAGAGATATGGCGTTTTCCAGGCTCCTTTCTGGTTTTGCTTTTAGAAGCTTATGAACATAAGGAGTGCTGGGCAAAACTGCGGCAGGAACAGGCTTGGAGTTGCTTTAGTGAATTCCTCCAGTGAGGCAGATGGGATTCTGGTCTGGACGATGACAGGGTAGGAGAGAAGCTATTGACAGATGTGCACAGAGACAGCGGGGTGTTTTGTAAATAAAGAAAAATGTCTGCAAGTCTTTTATGCCAAATCTCTTTCCAAGTCTCTGAGCCTCTCTGTATGTTGCAACTAATTCTTGATGGAAATGAAAAGAAACCAGTCTTTTTCCATGAGTTTATAACATCAGAGGTAAATTCAGTGCTTTGGTGCATAAGAAATAAACATCGAGCTTTCAAGTGTTTGAAATTATATTCTTATCAAATTTTAAATCAATATTAATACAGTTACTGTTATACAGGTCAAGAGTTTATACAACTTTATGTTTATTTTTTCTTTGTACATTGAGACACAGCAGAAAAAACTCTGGCTGGGGGCTCAAATACCCAAACACTATGATCAAGATTGTATCCAAATTTTACCAGCTATATGATTTGGGAAAGATTGCTTAAGTTTTCTGAGTTTTCTTTTGGGTTTTCGTGGTGTGTGTGTGTGTGTGTGTGTGTGTGTGTGTGTGTTACTAGGGATGGACCCCAGGGACACACTTCAACCCTATATTTTATTCTTTACTTTGAAACAGGGTATCACTGAGTTCCAAAGGGCCTCACTAAGTATTTGAGGCTGGCCACAAACCTCGATCCTCATGTCTCAGCCTCTCAAATGCTGGGATTACAAGTGTACGCTATCACATCCAGCTCCTTTTAGGTTTTCTGAAGTGAAAGATATTAGAGGGGACAAACGATAGCATAGATTATTTTAAATTTTGTAAACTCTTGTGTAGAATTTGAGGCTAGAGAGGTGGACTCCTGAACTGAATGTTTGAGAAAGCCCTTGGGAAGTTTTACACAAAAAAATGCTAGGACTCTATTTGCATTTTATTATTTTTATTTTGTGGTACTGGGATTAAACTCAGGAGTGTTCTATCTTTGAACTCTATCCCCAGCCATATTTTGTTCTTTTTTAATTTCAAAACAGGGTCTTACCAAGTTACCATATGTTGTTGGCCTAGAACTTAGGATCTTCCTGCCTCAGGCTGCCATGTACTGTTATTATAGGTCTCTGTCAGAGACACAGTCTTCAGTTTGCAGTTTAAAATGTGGTGAGCCAAGTGTTGTGGCGCACACTTGTAATCCCCGCACTTGGAGGCTGAGACAGGAGGATCACGCAGGTTCAAAGCCACCCTCAGCTACTTAGTGAGGCTCTCAGCAATTTAGTAAGACCCTGTTTCCAAATAAAATATAAGATAGGTCTGGGAATATAGCCCAGAGGTAGAAAGCCCCTGGATTCTACTCCCAGTACCACCAAAAAAAAAAAAAAAAATTAAATAAATAAATAAATAAATAAAAAGTGGTTTTGCCCTATTGAGAGTCAAATTTAGGAAGCGTGAGTAGAAAGAGGGGGAACTCTAGAAAGCAATCATGGTGTTTTACCTCAGAGGCAGGGTGGTCTGACAGGTGGTCTGACTTAGGATCTCACCGATGGACATAGTGAGGAGCAGGTCACCTAAGACCTTGGCAAGTCATGGTGTCAAGTGTCTCTTCTAATGTTTTGACCTGAGCACTCATGTAAATGGTGTGAAGTTGGGAGAGTAAACAAACAGGAACCAGTCAGTTTGGCAGGTGCTCAACCTGAGTTACCTGCAGACACCCGTGAGCAGGTGAACATTGGACCCACCATACCAAGAGCCTCCACAGAGTTGAGATGTGACTTTAGCACAGGTATGGGATCTCAAGTGCTAGTTCTTGGAATCCATTCAGGCTGTGGAGACAGAATAGAGAAGTTGGCCTTTGCCGGGTGCCAGGGTATGCTGGTGTTAGGCGGTCAGGACTGTGGGTGGGCAGTGCATGAAACACCTGGCAGCTGCCAGGGCATGGCCTTCTCTAGACCATCCGTTCCCAAATACTGAGTTAGACTGTGAACCTCAGGAAGGCTCTACTTGCCTACTGAAGCTTGTATCCAGCTATATGGCAAATCTTTTACCCTAGATGGTATATTCTAGAAAGGCAGAGACTGTGTCGTGCTCATTAATCAATATCCTGAAACGGGCTCAGGAAAATGGAGCCTATATCTGTGGATCGAAAGAAGAAAACTTAGATCTCAAAAATTGTACAGATTTTTGAGCCAGGTGTGGTGGTGCTCACCTACAGTCCTAGTGCTTGGGAGGCTGAGAGAGGAGGATCAAAGGTTCAAGGACAGCCTCAGCAAAGCAATGAGACTCTTGGCAACCTAGGCAACCTACTGAGACCTGGCTTCAAAACAAAAAAATAAAATGGGCTGGGAGTGTAGCTCGGAGGTAGAATGCCTCTGGGTTAAAGTCCAGTACTACTAAATAAATAATCAAACAAACAATTCTATAGATGGCCTAAAATGTTATCCCACTTTACAAGCAACTTGTATTAGTAGCAGCTGCATTGCATAAAAGGTGGGGGTCTGAGTAAATGTTATTCTATAAATAATATATGGTCCTGGAAGAATCTCTCCTCTCTCTCTCTCTCTCTCTCTCTCTCTCTCTCTCTCTCTCTTTAATTCTTTCTCTAAGTGTTACAAAGTTACTGCTGAAAATAACTTTAAGAATGAATACTCCTAATTCCGAAATTTCACATATGGGATCATTCTTCCTTTATTTTTAAACACACCACAGTGGCCACCACCTCCACTTCCAACCCGATTCTCCTCCCTACTGCCGCACCAGCACTGCCCTCTGCAAGGCCCCACACCACGGCCCATCACCTCCTCTGGCCCATCCTGCTGATTTATTCCTTGCATCTCCTTATTAGATTTACAGGAAGACACATTCATTGCTTTTGTCAATTCCCTGCTTCTCGTTTTGCAAATTCAAAGTTGCCTTTGTGTTGTTGTTGTTGTTTTTTAATCAATTTGGGACTTGATAGGTTTACTGTGCACTATGATAGCTCTACTTAAATAAAAATAAAGTGTCAGACTTAGCTCTTTCCAGTGCCAGAGTCTCGGTGTCACTGCTGTTGCTGAGCACTGACCTGGTTCCTGCCCTTTAGTCCTAAGCCTCTGTTTTCTGGATCAGTAAAATGGGGCTCTCGTGAAGCTAATGCTAATATTCCTAAGGCAGCATCAATTTCCCTTGACTTCTGTGGTTAAAAACACCATTTCCCTTATAAATCACAGAATTTGCTTGCATCATGAGGACACTGGCCCATTGATTGCTTGCGCAAACTGCCTGCACTAGGAGTTTTAGTTGGAGTCAACCAAGCCACATCCATGACATCTACATTTGTAGATGATGTCTATGGACACACTAACTGTGTGAAATTCAGGGCCGATTAGTTGGCTATGAATTAGAATAACATCTGCCATTTTACCAGGGAGGATGAAATTACCAGAGTGATCAATCCTTTTCTTCCAGGATGTAAGCTTGAGTAACAGCTGGGTTTGAGAAGAAATTTCTATCCCTGTGCTCAGATTTCATCAATAATCAGGCACAAAATGAGTGGGTGACCGTGGCTGAAACTCCCACTCTGGGCTTTTGTTGCAACACAACATTGACTGTAAATGAGCAGATCCTCAGCACTTGCAATTCAGAAGCTCATTTAAGTGGAACGGACCCATGAGGGGTTTGGAGAGCAGTGCCACACCAATCCAAACATAAGCCAGGCCAATGGACGCCAAGAGTGGGCTCCAGGCTAACAGTGGCCATTGCCCAGGCATAGATCTGCCTGCAGTTAAGTTCAGGCAGGAGGCTTGCCTTTGCTATCAAGTTATCAAAACAGTAGGACTTTTTTTTTAAAAAAAAAAATGAACTCTCCTTCTCTATTCTTGCTTCTTTTTTTTTTTTTTTCTCTTTCTTGAGTCTATAGTGAGAAAGAAACATATTTGGTAACTTAAGTTCTCATTTGAAGAAAAGTTCAAGGTAGGTGTGGAGTCAATGTTGTGAGAAGGAAACTTAAACCCAGAGTTAGTGTAAGCAGCCCAAGTCCCAGACATATCAAGAAAGACGTTGATGCCAGAAATAAACAGAATCAAACATAAATCAACAGAGAATGTAGATGGAAACTTCACAGTGGAGATCACTGGGAACAGATGGGAATGTTGGAGGGGGAAAAGGAAACATAAAAAGAAGAACTATTTGAATTTTTCATAGGATAAAAGAAATTTTGGATTATTTTCTACTCAGCAAGAGCAGAAAGGAGTGTGAAATCAGAATCATGATGAAAATAAATACCACATTAACGGAAGGGATTATAAAAGGAATGGAAGATTAAAATGGGCTCAGGAAATTTTAGAAATCTATGCCCAGATCAAACCAGTATTGCCTACCATCAGGAGCAAAGCAACACTAAACTTAGATTAGAGGAGATATAAAACAGCCTACAGACAAATTTAGTTCTAACAAACCCAGAAAAATCAGAAACCAAACAAAATGCAAAGATATGATTTCTCAGAAATCATGTTCATTAATGAGATTTTTCCTTCATTAAAAGTTAACATTGTCTGTCGCTGCCCAACTTGATGGCACATGCCTGTAATCTCAGTACTTGGGAGGCTGAAACAGGAGAGTCATAGGTTTGAGACCAGCCTTAGCAACTCAATGAAGCCCCCTGTAACTTGGTGAGACCTGTTTCAAAATAAAAATAAAATAGGGCTGGGGGTGTATCTCAGATGTGGAATGCCCCTGGGTCTAATTCCTAGAAACATGCATACACACACACACACACACACACACACACACACACACACTTGTCAGCTGTAAAACTCTATGTAAAAGATAAATAAAACTATCAACATGCCATCTTAAATTATTGGAAATTTTACTTATAATTGAAAATATTTGTAGCCTCAATTGGCCAGTTTTTATAAAGCAACAAAGTGGGCATTTCTATTGTATATGTATGGTTCATTTCAACAGTATGTCCTGTGTGTGCACTGTACATTGGCAGAATGCTGGGTGTTAAAGGCACAAAGGTGAAAAACACATGGCCTTGCCTTCAAATGATCAGGGCCAATCGGTTGTTAAATTACTCTGTTCACATAAATATCTTCACATGTGCACTTGGAATTATTGCACATAGAGATCTATAAATGTTTTAATTTCAAATGCTAAGCAGTCTATCCATCTGTACTTGAACATCTTTTCCTTTGAGACCTGACTCTCTGATCTTCTAAATTGAGTTAATTCCATTCTATAAGTTTCTGTGGAAGTACTTTTCTGTGCTTCCTCTTGCAAAATGCTAAAGTCATCCTACTTTAGGTTTGCTTACTGTCTGCCTGGTACTGATTTTTTCATTACTGTACTCTTAAAGGAGTCAGATAGGTGCCTCATGAATGAAAGAGTGCATGACTGAAAGGTTGAGTAAATAAGTGAAGTGATCATTAGATTGATTATACCAGAACATCCATGAAATCTGGACCAAATAAATGAACCTGCACACCTGGCCCTATTTTTAAATATCTTCCCTGAAATTGCACAATGCTAATTTGAACTTGAAATTCATTTCTAATAGGAATGTCATGTTCCAATGTTTCTGTTTCTCTTTATTGCAATTCATTGCTCATATTTTTCCAGATTAATTTCTACAGCACTCTTTATCAAAAATGGATTGTATAACTTTCATATTGAAAACTCTTTTTAAAATTGCTCACAACTTTAGGTAAAATTAGGTAAATATGATCTGAGAACAATGCATATTTTAAATGTGTAACAATGCTATCAAAGCTAGTGATAAAAGATAACTTTGTTCTGGGCTATATGAACAAGTTTATACATCTCTAATACCTCTTGCATGTTTTATTATGAAAATATTTGTCTTAAACAACAGAATAGTTGTCAGAAATCTGATCTGTCCTGCCACATAAAGAATCTGGGTTTTCTGATGGAGGTGGATTTTCTGCTGGATTAGTCATAACCTGCTCTTATAAAAACACGCAAGAATGGGCTAAGACACATTCTTCCATCATGCCGAGTTCAGAATTCAGAGATTAATTACCTCATTGTTTCACTAATATACTGTAATTAACCAAGCTTCTCAGTTTAAATTACTAATTGGGGATTCCTATCAGACTTGAGCTCCCTCTCTTCTCAAGAGTTCTCACTCTAAGCCTGTTGCTCGAGGCTGGGCTCATCACGTTACCACTTCATTTGATACAGCTGCTCCCCCATAATCTCTCCCTTCAGAAGAACACTATCCAGCAGAGGCATTTTCTATGTTTTATAATTATTGACTCCTACGAAAAAGACCAAGAAAGCTGACAAGAGCGCCACACTATGACTACCCAAGTGAGATGCATTCTTCCAAATGTAGGCACACACGTGGCTGATGGATTGCATTGTCTTAGGAATCCTTTGCAACTGCACTAGAGATTTTCTGTAACCACAAAAGAAATTTAATTCCATCTAAATTTACTCTGTATGCATCTAATCTAGTTTTCCCCCAATAGTTGAACTTCCATTCATTTGGGTGACTAACCTTTGTTTTGAGTTTCTTTCTCTTTTTTAAATATTCTTTTATTGGTGGATTTAACCACACATCACAATGAGGTTTAATATGATACAAACACACTTACACACAGTAGCCAATGTGTTTCCTTCCAGATTCCGCCCTGCTTTCTCCTCCCCATTCATAATACTGAAGTTGGTATTGATGGCTTCACAGATGTACATAGAATTGTTTTAAACTGTTTCTTTCATCAAGTCTCCCATTTTCCCTCCCCAGCCTCTTCACCAAATCCCCTCCTGCTATTCCACTGATCTCTTTCTTCCTTTATCTGACACCACTTTGTTTCCTGGTTTCTCTGTAGCTTGCATGTGTGAGAAAAAACGTTATGTCCCTTTACTTTCTAAGACTGACTAATCTCATTTAGCATTATGTTTTCTTGTTCATCTATTTTCCCACATAATTTTGTTCTTTGTAGCTCAGTAAAATTCCACCCTGTGTTTATAGCCACAGTTCCATAACCCATTTACCTGTTGACCGGTATTAAGGCTGGTTCCATACTTTGGCTATTGTAAATTGTGCCACTAGAAACATAGGTATGCATGTATCGTTATAATAGTTTGACTTCAGTTCCTTTGGAAAGACACTCAAGAGTGGTATAGTTGTGTCTATTTTTCAAAAAAGTCATTCTGTTTTAAGTAAGAGAAGCATAGTACAATGTAGATATTTAAAATGTGTAATAGTGTTATCAAAAGTACTAACAAGGCCAAGCATGATGGCGCACGCTTGTAATCTCAGCATTTGGGAGGCTGAGATGGGAGGATCTGGGTTTGCATTCAGCCTCAGCTAATTAGTGAGATCCTTTGCAGCTTAGTGTGAGTCTGTTTCAAAATAAAGACTAAAAAATAGGGCTGGGTATGTAGCTCAGAGGTAAAATGCCCCTGGGATCCATCCCCAATACTGCAAAAATAACAACAACAACAACAAAAAAAAAACCTAATAAACCAGGCATATGCCAGTGCATGCCTGTAATCCCAGTACTTGGAAGTGACAGAAGGATCGTAGGTTTGAGGATGCCCACAGCTAGTAGTAAGACTCTCATCAACCTATCAAGACACCATTTCATAATAAAAATAAAATAGGGCTGGGGGTACAGCATGGAGGTAGAATACCTCTTGACTTAATACCAAGTACCACACAAATAAAGCCAAGAAGAAAAATTAATTTTTTGATTGGTGCTTATAGTCATACATCTTAAGGGAATACAAGATGGCAGAGGCATACATGCACACATCGCTCATTTAGCCCTTTCCCAATTTCCACCCATAAAAGAACTAATCTATAGAATAAAAACAAAGCACATATCTCCTTTCTACTTGGAATCCAACAATAAATGCATTGGTTCACAACAGTAAAAAGTTTTTTGTCTGTTAACAATGAGCCCAGGAATTGAAGCAGCAAAAGTTGAGTAGCCAGGTCTTTATTGGTAAATCAAGAATGTGCCTTGGAGAGCTGCTTATGAAGGCACCACTTGGGATAGCAGGGAAGTGTGCAGATCACAGTCATACCAAGAACTGTGGCTAGTGGCTAGTTTCTCCCTCAGAAAGTTTTGGAACTATGCCAAACTTTGAGATGCCGTGGTGTAGACAGACGGGCTTTTATCCCGTAGAACCTCCACATGCTCCTTCTTTTTAAAGAATATCATGATGTGAGAAATAATGGAAGCTAGACAAAAGACAATATTGTTTTCCATTGCATGTTTATGAAATATCAAGCCTTATGAAAACAAAAAGTCACTGGCTGCTATACAGCCCAGTAATATTGCAACTCAATTAGAATGCACACTTGACAATATGTAGTTTTCAACTGGACACCAGGCAGTTGGAAAATCAAAAGCCAAAGAGGTGTGTGTCTTATGAACACAAACTCTTGAGAGCCCTAACTACAAATTAAAGATAAGTTTTCTGTGCTTCCTCAAATATTTTGAGGCCAGACTTTTTTTTTTCTTTTGTAGTACTTGGAATATGTTACCTCAAGCCCTTCTGGCTTTCATAAGTTGGTTTGGGAAGTCTGGAGTGATTCTAATCGGTTTGCCTCTGAATACCACTTGGCCTTTTGTTTCTGTTGCCTTTAAGATTCTCTGCTTGGCTTCCACATTGGTCATTTTGACAATTATGTGGTGTGGGGATCCTCTTCTCCGATCCTGTCTAAAGGGAGTTCTACAAGTTTCCTGGACCTATGTATCGACCTCTTGCTCTATGTTATGGAAAATTTTCTGCTATTATTTCTTTGAAGATATTATTGATCCCTTTGGTTTTACCTTCTTCTCCCTCCTCTATTCTGATTATTCTTAGGTTAGCTCTCTTAAAATGGGCCCATATTTCTTCAATGTCAGATTCCTGTTGTCTGATTTTTTTTCTACATTATACATTATGAGTTCATTTTTGGAGTGATCATCTTCTAGGAGCGAGATTCTATTCTCCATGTGGTCTAATTGATTGTTCATACTTTGAATTGAGGCCTTTACCTCAGTGATTGCTTCCTTTATTTCTTTTAGATTCTCTCTAAATTCTTTTCAAAAGTCCTGTATTATTTCTACAGTTATATTCCTGATTTGATCTTCTGGAGATCTCTGAATTTCTGTGTTATCAGGTTCTGATAATAAGGGGTTGTAGGTGTTCATCGCTCTATTGTTGTTCCTCTTTCCCATGATTTCAGAAGTTTGTGCCTTCCCTGGGTCACTACGACTTCACTTAGGGTGCTCTGTCTCTCAGCCACCACTACTCCTTTACTGGGTTTTATCACAAAGTCTCAGACCCAGGAAGTTAATCGAGGCTGCGCAAGACCGTGGAGGTACCAGGCTGGGCATTTTCCCATGGGGAGCTGCGACTAGGGTGTGGTATCTCTGCCACTGCTACTCCTTCACAGGGCTGGACTGCAAAATCTCAGACCCAAGGAGATTATCAAAGCTGCGCAAGTCCCTGGGAGGGCAGTACAGGGATTTCTCCTTTAGAGGCTTCAATTTCACTCACGGTTATTGTGCACGCAGATCTGGAGCTGTTGCGGGGAGCGGTAAACTCGCTGTTGCTGCTGGCAATATGGCACTGCTGCCACGCCCTTGGCCGTGAGGCTGGCGTATTTCTCTTCTGGTTTTGAGCTCCGTTCTGAGTCACTGGAAGGCGTGATGACCTTGGCCACTGGGAGTTTTAGACGTTCTTTGCTCTGAAAGAACTGCTGAATTACACTCGAATGATCCACAGCTCCTCACTTCAGCTCCTTGTTTACCTTTCCTCTCTGGATCCTGGTGCTGTGAGGGAAGATGGTGCCAGTGCAGCTCTGCCACCACATTGCAGGCTTGATTTCTTTTCTGGTCTCTGGTTGTTCTTCTAGTCTTTTTTTTCTCTGTCCCTTGTGTTTGCATTTTTATTTCTCTGCTGATAGTGTTTTCTGGCTATGAAAAGCACTGATTTTGTGGCAATAGAGATGGAGTTTTAGCAGGACTCGTAAACACCACTTTTCTCGGTCGCCATCTTCCCGAAAATTGAACCCAGAGGCATCCTGTCTCTTATCTACCCCAAGTCCTTTTTATTTATTTACTTATTTATTTATTTAACTATTTATTTATTTATTTATGGAGGTCTGGATGGCATTCAATCTCTGAGCTACACCACCTGCCCTATTTTTTATTCTTTATTTTGGAACAGGGTCTCACTAAGTTGTAGAGGGCCTCACTAAGTAGCTGAGGCTGGCTTTGAACCTGCATGATCCTCTTGTTCTAGCCCAGCGAATGGTGGGATTACAAGCATGTACCACCACACCCAACTATTTTTTATTTTAAATAACTGGCTGCCAACCTGAAATCCTTGGGTCTCAGCCTCCCAAGGACCTGGATTATAGGTGTGTGCCACTGTACCTAGCAGGCCAGACTTTTGTTAATTAAAATTTTTATCTTGAGACAATTGAAGATTCACTTGCAGCTTTAAGAATTAGTAGAGATCTGAGCCAGGTGTGGAGGTACATGCCTATAATTCTAACCCTTGGCAGGCTGAGACAGAGGGTCAAAGGTTCAAGGCCAGCCTTAAAAACTTAGAGAGATCCTGTTTTAGAAAAAAATAAAAGATAAAAAGGCTGGACATTTAGCTTGGAGCTAAGATGCTCCTGGGTTCAATCCCCAGTAACAACAACAAAAAAACTAATAATAAAGACCTCTTTCCTCATATTTTATTTTTG
Organism: Muscardinus avellanarius; assembly: GCF_963383645.1. Classification (NCBI taxonomy): domain Eukaryota; kingdom Metazoa; phylum Chordata; class Mammalia; order Rodentia; family Gliridae; genus Muscardinus; species Muscardinus avellanarius. The sequence goes on from NC_137787.1 coordinate 121,695,365, forward strand.
CTCTTCTTTATGATTGAGTAAAATTCCATTGTTTATAGCCCGCATTTTCTTTATTCATCTATTGATGGGCACCTAGTTTGCTCATAATTTGGCCATCATGAGTTGTTGCTATAAACACAAATGTCCACGTGTCACTATAGTATCCTGACTTTAATTCTTTTGGAATGATCCTTACCCAGCAAAATTCCAAAGATTTCTCTAAGCAAACTAGTTTGGTAGTTGAGATTTAAAAGCCTAATTCAGTACACAAAGAAAAGCCTAGGAAGAAATGGGTTACTACTTCTAAAATTAAAACCATGAATTATTAACCTTTAAAAAAAAAAAGAATTACTAGAGAGCCCCAGTACCTTTTACCCTGTTCCCTCCAATGGTAACACCTAGCAGAACTTCAGTGGAATATCACAGCTAGAATACTGGCCAGCAGGAGTCTGCCAAGACGGTGGACAGTTTCAGAGCCATAGGGACCGCCACGCTTTCAGCATTGACACCTCCTCCCCTTCTTTATCCCTGCCAACCATAATGTGCTATTCTTTCCTACAGTTTGTCATTTTGAAGAAATTATGTAAGTAAAATCTAATATATATATATATATATATATATATATATATATATATATATATATATATAGGCAACCTTATGTGGATGGCTTTTTTTTTCTAGTATTGGGAGCTGCACCGAGGAATGTTCTATCTCCAAGATAAACCCTCAGCCCTTTCTTTTTTTCATTTTGAGATAGGATCTCACTACATTGCTGAGTGCCTCACTAAATAGCTGAGGCTGGCCTCAAATCTGATATCCTCCTGTTTCAGCCTCTCAAGTACTGGAATTACAGGCCTGTGTCATCTTGCCTAGATTGTGACTAGCTTCTTTTACTCAGCATAATTCTGTGTTGATTCTCAGCAGGTTGTGGTTATCAACAATATATTCCTTTTCTCTCCACTAGGAAGTTCCCATAGTATGTAGACATGGTAGTTCATCCAGCTATTTATAGCTGCAGGACATCTGGGTTATTTCCAGGTCTTTAATTCTATAAATAAAGGTTCTGTAAATATTTAAGTGCAGGGTTTTGCATAAACATAAGTCTACATACCTCTGGTATAATGTTCAGAAGTACAGTTACAGTGTTGAATTTTCAAGAGCATCTGTGCCACTTTACACTAGCACCAGCAGTGTCTGAGTGACCCAGTTTCTCTGCATCCTCGCCAGCACTTGGTGATGTAATTATTTTATTTTAGCCTTTTTAAGAGGTGTGCAGTGATACATCATTATGGAAAACCACAATTTGCATTTTCCTAATGACTGATGATAGTTAACATTTTTTTACTTTGCCACCTATATTTTTCACTGAAATGCCTACCATTTTCTAATTGAATTGTTGGCTTTTTGCAGCCAAATGTTGAGCTTTGTTTATTATATACAGCAGTCCTTTGTAAAATATGCAGTTTTTCCTTCCAAACTTTAAAGTGTCTCTTCATCCTCAAAGGGTCTTTTACAAACAAAACGTTATTTATTTATGTATTTATTTATTTACTTATTTACTTATTTATTTATTTGGTACTGGGAATTGAACTCAGGGGCATTCTACCTCTGAGTGCCACCCTCAGCCATTCTTAATCTTTAATTTTGAAACAGGGCCTTGTTAAGTTGCCAAAGCTGGCCTCCAACCTAAGATCCTCTTGTCTCAGCTTCCCATATACTGATTTAAAGACATGTACCACCATGCATAGCTAAAACATTTAATTTCAATGAAGTCAAATTTGTCATTTATTTTTTGTATGGATTATGTTTCAGTGTGAAGTCCAAAAATCCTTTGCCTTGGCTTACATTCCAAGGATTTGTTCCTATTTTTCTAAGTGTTTTGAATAAAATTATACATTTTTAGCTAATATAACTTAGAACACATTCATATTTTTATTCATTGACATTCAGCTGTTCCAAAGTCATTTAATGAAAAATGTATCTTTCCCCATTGAATGAATTTTGCATGATTGTCAAAAATCAATGAGGCCTAGAACTGGGGAGGCTGAGGCAGGAAGCCCCCAAGTTCAAGGCCAGCCTCTGCAACTTAGCAAGACTGTGTTTCAAAATAAAAATACGGCTGGGGGTACAGCTCAGCTCAGAGATAACATGCTCCCAGGTTCAATCCCTAGCACCACCAACAACAACAAAAAAAAAAAAAAAAAGGGAAAGAAGGAAGAAAGGGAGGAGAGAGGGAGCAGAGAGCCTATTTGCGCAGGTCTATTTCTGAATTCTCTATGTGTCTAACTCTCTGGGGATGGCACACAGTCTTGATTATTTACATTCCTGAAGATGCTTCTCATTTGGCTTTTGCAGGAAGCCAGATGCTCAGAGAACCCGGCACTGCTCCTCAGCCTGTTAGTGTGTGGGGACGATGCCAGGGGAGCACGTTGTCTCACCCAGGTGCTTAATTCTCCACACTCTTGTGCAAAACGTTCTCCTTTGATGCCTCTGCTGCCTAATTTCACTACCATCTCCCTCACCTGGTCTCTGGGGCTCACCAGGCTCCTAGTTGCTGCTTCATTCTTCAAAAATGTGCACCAACAAAAGTATATTTTTTAATAAAGCTGATCCAGCACCACCATCGTTGCCAGGGACTGCATGGACATGGACTGTGTGTCAGTTGCCCACTGACCCAGGCCTTGCTGACAGGACTCCATCGCACTGAGTGGCCTATTTTAATATTTACCTTCTAGGAACCAGAAAGTGTCGAAATAACAAGGAAGTCTGTTACTTCCTAAACCAACAGTCAAGAAGATACACCCATCTGGCTCAGTCTTCCCTCCCCTGGAACCTTTCCTGAGTCCCATGTGAGTCTTGAGCAACTGGGCTCTGTCTTCCTCTCATCGTTGACACCACAACCCCATGTCTAGCCCCAACCTCTTCCCAGGATCCCCACGATCAGTCCTACCACTCTCTCCCCATCTCCTCCTCGCAGCTCTCTCCCTTGAGTCTTTTTGTATCTTCTCAATGATTCTTTGACTATATGAAAACTCCTATATCTCTCTTTTGTTTTGGGAAGTATGTGGGGGAATTTCAAGCCTTAAGTTATTTTATTTTTTGTAGCTATGAGTATCTTGTGTCATCTTGAGAAAACAAAAATAAAGCCTCTCTGAGCCATGTTTCCATCCACTGCTGCCAATCTGCCTCGCCATCCTTTACCTACAGACTCCTTCCTTGGCTCCATCAGATGTGACTGGCTTGTGCTCCCGGAACTAGACAGGGACAGTTCTTCCCCACGGTTACTGCATACCTTTTAGTCTACTGGGAGTATTTCCTCTTCCTATGGTTTGATCATTGTATTTTGTCCAGGTGTGAAGAAAAGGGAGGCTGTGCACCATGTATCCAATGGGGCTGAGATAATGTAGAATAGAAAAAAGTAAGGAAATAAATAAAACAGGGGACAAATGGAAAGAAAAGGGGACTATTGCTTTAAATCTAAAACCTCCAGGATCGCCCTCCTCTTCACTCTTAAGGCCTGTTTCCCTCCAAGCCTCATTCTTCAAAGGTCCAGTCCAGTTAATCCGTACATAGACATTTTGTTAGCTTGCAGAATATATGTTAGACTGATTAAAGCAGTCTAGAGAAAGACATGGCCCAATGCCCAATGATATGGGAAGAGTCCAAGTGCTGTCCATGAACCAGCTTGAAGATTCTGAGACAAGTCCGAGCACTGCTCTGTGACTACGGCCAAAGGGCATGGACTCCTGAGGCCAACACCACCCTTTGACCTCTTTGCTCTCCATTTACAGAGTTTCCTATACAAGAAAAGCCATGCCTCCCCTGCACAGAGGCACCTCTATTCCTCTCACTCAGGAGCTGGCCCACATACTCCCTTGAATGTATATTTCTTGCTTTCCTAAATAAACCTGTCTGTAGCTCTACTGTTCTGTCTCCTAAGTCCTTTACCAACCCATGTCTGCACCACAACAGCTGTCTCTGTCGATGGTGACCAGTCCTTCCTGACAGTAACACCTTATCTTGGTCCTCTCGATTATCCTCCTATGGTAGCAATCATCACGTGTCACCTTGCAGGCTCTCATGCTCTGTCAATCCCTGATACGCTAATATCCTCACAAATTTCCATTTTCAGGTCTCTGCCCTTCCTTTTTATGACAGGAAAATACTTGTACCACAATTCATCTGCTTTACGCGTTGCCAACAAAGTACCTCCAAGACCCTCTGTCCCTTGCAGGTGGTGCTGGCTTCACGAGCACGTGGCCCTGGCTTAGCTTTATGCTCTGTCACCGCCAGAGTGGACAAGGGGCCACACATTCTCATTTTTTAATGTACTTTTACTGGTGCATGTGACCAGACATCATAATGAGGTTAATGCGATAGAGACCTCCATGCACATGGCACTCGGTGAATTCCCTCTGGACCCCACCTCCTCCCCATTCAAAATACTTAAAATAACAACAATAGCTTTATAGAGGTTAAGAGGATAGTTTGAGCTGTTTCCCTCATCAGGTCCCCTCCCGTGAACTCTCATCCTTCTGCTATTTCTTCTCATTTACCCAAAGTCCCCTTTTTTCTCCACTTTCAGAAATCCTCACACTTATGGCCATATTTTTATTTTTGTACTGGGCTTTGAAAACTGTAACCAAGCCTGCCTGTACTCTATACATTCAGGGTTTCATCAATTTAACATGCCAGATGTCTCTGAATCACTCGTTCTCCAAGTCCCACTGCCCCTGTGTGGTCAGGATTGCTAGGGCAGAGTTTCTCCTGGATCCATGTTCCTAATCCTACTCCCTTCCAATTCAATGTTAAGAAATAAAACAGAAGCAGGGAAGTCTGAGGCTCTGTGTGAGGCCATGACATAAAAGGCAAACCACAGAAACTTTTCACACTTTATTTCAACAAGGCCAGCTATTTGGCTCTAAATTTTCCTACAGTCAGTGCAAAAGAAAAAACCAAATAAAACAAAAAAACATAACTGTTTCACAATTTATATCTACTATGTAGCATCACATTATATACATGCACAAAAATGTGTTCCTTTAATGATAAGTACTTAGGTGCTTTCTAATACTTGGTATTATAGATAATGTTATAACAAACATCTCTGTGTATATCATCCTGCATCTCCAGAATACAATTTCTCCAAGTGAAATTTCTGGGCAATGGAGTTGAACAGTTTCAACATTACTTTAGAGTAAAATAGCTTTCACAGTAGCTGGACTGATTTGTTCTCCACCAACAATGTGCAAGAAATCATGTGGCTCAGGGCTTTGCCAACCTTGGTGTCATTGGGGCCAATCGACAGATGGGCATAGGCTGATAGCTTTCTTTGTTTTGCATTTCTTTAATTATTAATGAAAATTGTCAACACCCCAATCTGAAATTTCAAAATCTGAATGGTTTTGAGCACCAATAAGTGATGCGACAATGAGAAAATTTCACATTTCTCCTCCTGTTATAGGTCATGGGTACACTGAATGTAAAATGTATGTGCACAAAAAATATTGTATAAGAGTATGGTCAGGCCATGTATGCATGGCGTCTACAAAGCAGGAATAAATTTGTGCTTAGTTTTGTCCTAGCATGGTTTGGATGCAGTGAAGCGTGTCCCATGAGTGTCCACATGCTGGAAGTTTGGTCCTTAGTGTGGTGACATTGAAATGTGGCTTAGAATCTTTAACAAATGGGACCCAGTGCTAAGTGATTGGGTCTTGCAGGGCACTGCCTTTGAAAGGAATTAACATAGTTACTGTGAGACCCTAGTTAGTTCCCACAAAGGACCTGGAATTGAAGAACTACAGTAACATATGCACGCCCATGTTCATAGCAGCACAATTTGCAAAAGCCAAAATATGGAACCAACCTAGGTCTCCATCAACAGATGAATGGATTGCAAAATTATGGGAAATGCACACAGTGGAATTCTACTCAGCAATAAAGAAGAACAAAATCATGCCATTCACAAGAAGATGGACTCCAGATAATGGAAGGGGAACCTCAGGAAAACTAGAAAGGAAGGGTAGGAAAGGAAGAAGGCTAAGGTTGATTAATGGAGGAGCTACATTAAAAAATATGTATAAGTGTAAATTAGCATGTTTAATCTGGACACTCACTGTTAGAAGGAAAGGGGAAGGGGAAGCAGTGGGGGGGGGCACCAAGTACCATGTGAATGTATGCCATTGTCAATATGATCCTTATGATGTGAAAGTATAGTGTACCAATAAAAAAGGGGGGATAAAAGGGCAAGACTGGTCTTTCTCCCTCCTGATTTCCTAACTCACTGAATGATCTCTCCCTTTTCCACGTACTCTAGATACTATGCTATCATCTGCAATTAGGCTTTCAGCAAAACTGAGCAGATGTGGGCACCATGTTCTAAAACTTATTTTCTTCAAAACTTTTTTTCTTATCAAATGATCCAGCCTCTGATATTTGGTTATAGCAATGGAAAGTAGACTAATGCAAGTTCCATTCTCAAAATACTATATATATATATATATATATATATATATATATATATATTCTAAAATCTAAAACACTTCTAGTCTCATGAAGTTTAGATAAGGGCTATTCAAACTGTAGTATAATTCTTTATATATACTGTTTTAGTTATATGCAGTCCCAGTACATTCTTCTTTCAATTACTTGTCTTTGTATTTTGCTTATAGTTTCTTTGGTTGTACACAATTTTAAGAGTGATGTGAAATTTATTAATGTTTCTTGGTTGCTTTTAATATAAAACTTAAACAAAAATTAATAATGAACAAGCTGGGCGTGGTGGAGCACACTTGTAATCCAGCATTTGGGAGGCTGAGACTGGAGGATCGCGGTTCGCAGACAGCCTCAGCTACTTAGTGAGACCCTCTGCAACTCAGTGAGATCTGGTTTCAAAATAAAAAATAAAAAAATAGGGCAGGAGATATAGCTTGGAGGTCAAATGCCCCTGGGTTCCATCCCCAGACCTGCAAAAAAAAAAAACAAAAAAAAAAAAACAATAATTCAATGTCATAGAATGTCCTTCTACATTTTAATCTAAAAATTTCAAGATTTCTTTTTATGTTTGAGCTATTTAAAAAGTTTTTGTATTGGGTAATCCTAGTACATGGAAGCCTAAGACAGGAGGATCATAATCTTGAGGCCAGCCTAAGTAACTTAGCAAGACTCTGTTCCAAAATAAATAAATGAAAGAATGAATGATTGAATGAATGAATGAATGAATAAATAAATAAATAAATAAATAGGCCTAGGAAGCATGTGACTGAGAAGTAGAATGCCCCTGGGCCCAATCCCCAACACACACACACACACACACACACACACACACACACACACAACAACATTGTGCACTGTACTTACACATCAGAGTGAGATTCAAAGAGATGCACTCATATACATTCATATACGCACACAGCATCTCTTGGTGTGGTTCTCTCTGTCTGAACTTTAACCATGCAGAATTGATTCTATAAGATCCTAAAGTAAGATTATATTTATTGAGTAGCCCTTTATTCCCTTCCTAATTGACAGTTTCATCCCTATTATATGTCATGTAGACATCTATATAGCTTTCTTATCAATTTTTCTATCTCTGGAAAATGTCATTTTAGTTAGTAAGTTTTCTAGCTTTACAAAAACCATTTTAAATCTGGTGAAATGGCTTCCTGTCATTTTTCTTTATTTTCTCCTCTTAAAATTCTCTTGCATATTTCTTACTTTTTCATATGAACTAAGGCTCAGCTAGTCAAGTTTATTTTTTAAATGTCCAGCAATGGTCTGACTGTCTTTTTATTCAATCTGTTTATTTATCTGAGTACAATTAATGTTTTTTTTTACCTTTATTCTTCCCCTCCTGCAAAAAATGAGATATATCTCTATTCTGGTTTTCTGTGTCCAATTCTTTTTACAGTTTCTACAAAAATCTTGAGCCACTTTTGTTAGATGTATTTTCCAGCTACCATATGGGGTTTTGATAATGTGAATGATATCAGTTATTCTATTTTGTTATTTTCAGGGTGTTATACAAATCTCCCACTATATTCAATACCAAAAGCTACGCATCTTTCTTTCCAATTCAAATGTTTTAGCCTTGGTTAGAAATTCCAGTGAATTTTTAAATAATAGGGATGCTTCCCAACTTGAATGAGAATGTGTCTAAAATTTTATCATGAAAAGTCTACATTTAACAGTTATTATTTAAAGTTTATAAAATACTTTCTATCTACTTTTCAAAGAATTACCAACATGAATGTCAACTACCTTTCTGAATGCTTATTTTGCATTTGCTGTGCTGAACATACTGTTTCTTTCCTTTCCTTTACTATTGTGAGCAATCTCAATAAGGTTTTTGCTGTTAAACCAATATTACATTACTGTGATGAATTCCACTTGCTTGTGCTGCTGTGTGTTTTTTTTTAATACTGCTGCATTTGCTATTTCCTTTTTTTGGGCAAGATTTTTAAAATATGTTTATAAGTAAAATTGCTCTCCATTTTTTATTTTCCTTATCTAAAGTTGTTACTAAGGTTACATTCACCTCATAAAATTGTTTGCATAATTTTCTTTTGCTGTGCTGTCTGAATAATTTGCCTTGATGCTTTGTGAGGGGTCACCTTTAAAATTTCCAGGCTTGTCACTAGAAGGGGAGTTGGGGAAGACCTATAATATAAACCTATTTCCTTCAAAAGTAATTGAGTTCAACTTAAAAAAAAAACAAACTTTTTTTTGATACACCTTCTTTTTCTTTTTGCAGGTCTGGGGATGGAACCCAGAGGCATTTGATCTCCAAGCTACACCCCCTGCCCTATTTTTTATTCTTTATTTTGAAACCGGGTCTCACTGAGTTGCAGAGGGCCTCGCTAATTAGCTGAGGCTGTCAGTAAACCGCGATCCTCCTGTCTCAGCCTCCCAAATGCTGGGATTACAAGTGTGCACCACCATGCCCGGCTTTGAGACACCTTTTGTAAGGCATTTTATTTAGAACATTTACTATTTCATCGAAATTTTCTTTTTTTCCCTTTTAACTTCATTTTTAAATTTTTTATTATTATAAAGTAAATTCATTGTTATTTGTCACACACACATAGCATAATTTGGTAAAGTTATTGGCATAATGTATATTTCTTTTTTTTTAAATATCTCCCTACTCATTACAGTTATCCCTGCTTTGTAATTAATTGTGTTGCTTATTTGTTATTTACTGACTAAACTGATTTTTCTTTGTTCATCCTGTTCATATAATGATCTAGTTATTAATCTTCTCAGAGAAGTCAGATCATATCTTTAACTGTATATTTTTCTAACAAAAATTATATTTTAATATCTAATACTTACCAAATAACAAAAGACCTTAGAAAATTTTTTCATTGTTCATTTTTATGATTTTTAGTATGTTATTTTCAATAAATAAATATGTGGCTCAGGCCTATAAAATCACAGTACTTAGAAGGCTGAAACAAGAGGATCACAGGCTTCAGGTTAGCCTCAGCAACTTAGGAAGACCCTTGGAAACGTAGACTCTGTTTCAAAATAAAAATAAATAAGGCAGGGCGGGGATATAGCTCAAAAGTAGAATGTCCTTGGGTTTAATACTCAGTACCACACACATACAAATGCAAAATATGCATTTTAAATATCTATTTTTGCTATATACATATATATAGCAAAAATTTTTTGTAGTGCTGGAAATTGAACCCAGGTCTTTGCACAAAGCTATTACAAATGCCCTACCCCTATGCTCTTGTGTGTGTGTGTGTGTGTGTGTGTGTGTGTGTGTGTGTGTGTGTGTAACTGCAGAACTGGAGATAGGAGCCAAGGGCATTCTGCCTCTGAAATACATCCTCAGTCCTATTTTTTATTCTTTATTTTAAAACAGGTTCTCACTAAGTTGTGGAGGGCCTCACAAATTGCTGAGGCTGGCCGCAAACCTGCGATCCTCCTGTCTCGGCCCCCCAGGTACTGAGATTACAAGCGTGCATCACCACACCCGGTTTAATAAGGTAAAGTTCTTTTTTAAAATGTTTATTGGTGCGTTGTAGTCATACATCTTAATGCAGTACAAGATGGTAGAGGTGTACATGCACACATCACTCACTTAGCCCTTACCTAGTTCCCACCCCACTCCCTCCCTCTTCCCTCCTTCCCATGTTTGGCTTAGTGAATAACTTTGATACGCTTGTTATTGGACACCATGTAATTAGGGAATTTTCCTTCCCCCCCACTCCCCTCAGTCAGGTCGCCTCATTTGCTCAGCTAGAGTTTCTCCTTTGTCTAGAGTTCCTCCTATGACCTATTTTTCCCTTGCTTCCATATAGTAGGAAGAATATCCGATTTCTTTCTTTTTGTGACTAACTAATCTCACTTAGCATACTGTTTTCCAGTTTCTTACATTTCCCTGTAAATGACAATTTTGTTTTCCTTTATGGCTGAGTAAAATTTCATTGAGTACATATCCCATAGTTTTGTAATCCATTCATTCATCTGTTGATGGACATCTTGGCTGGTTCCATAGTTTGGCAATGGTGAATTGTGCAGCTATGAATACAGATATCCATGCATTCACTTGGTAGTTTGGTTTTCACTCTTTTGGGTAGATACTTAGAAGTAGTATTGCCGGATCATATGGCAAGTTCGTATTCATTCTTCTTAGGATCCTCCATACTGTTTTCCAAAGTGGTTGGAAATTTGCAAACTTAATTTGTAATTCTGCCAACAATGTAGTAGAGTTTCTACTTCTCCACATCTGATCCCTTACGATTTCTTTCTGCCTTAGAAGTCCTTTTATTTTCAGTACTGTTTCCCACTTACTGCAATCCTGAAAGCCAGAAGGTGAGTAACTTTGATTAGATGATCCACTCACCACCAATTTTTTTTAATAGAAGCACTTGGATCTGGGAATCTACTGAGAGATGAGGTAAAGCAGCAGCAGCTTCAAGAGCTTCCTGACCACACGGTTGCAGGGACCCGCTGGCCCTTTGCTGTGGAGCAGGCCCCGGTCCCAGCCTCATGGTGGGGCAGGCCCCGGTCTCAGCCTCACTGTGGGGCTGACTCTAGTTTGTAATGTTGAAACTGAGTTGGTGGGGTCGCGAATGAGGCAAACACCAGCGAAGTTATTAAAGGTCTCTTTAATCAATTGGCACCTTCGGGTAAGGTCTGCCAACCGTGGGGGAAGGGACCGATGACCAAGCAGCAGAGTCACACAGTCAGCAGAGTCACGGTCTGTCGGCAGAGTCATACAGCAGAGAGAAAGCAAGGGTATTTACGTAGCCAGGGTCTTGGGGTGGAGACAGCGGCCAGTCCTCTTGCAACATCTGGAGTCTGCCCCGTGATGTCTGCAGTCTCACAATGTCAGGAGTCTCCCGACATCTCTGCTTCTGGCTTCCAAGGTCCCGCCTTTTGTCCCCACTAAGGGTCCCTGGGAAAGGGAGGAACCCAACCTATCATAGCCCTGCCCTCGCTGTGGAACAGGCCCTGTTCCCCAACACCATCTACAGAGGTCCCCATTTTTTCTTCAATATTTTTAATAAAAGAAAACAGTACATGTCTTTTGCAGAAGCTGGTAGCCAGAGTACTTAGCAGCAGTGGATTTTATCTCCTCACCTAGAGAGGAGGCCCACAGCTTCACCACGGAGAGCAGGATCTGCTGCTCCAAACGCACCACGGCCCCCAGCACAGCATAGGGGAGCACAGCAGCCAAGAGGCCCCTGGGATGTACAGCATGGTGATCTTGGTCCAGCCATGCTGGGCTCCTCCGACACGCCCCAAACATTCTTCTTACAAAGTATGTTGTCAAGAATTCCTGAGCAGCCGGGCATGGTGGTGCACGCTTGTAATCCCAGAACTTGGGAGGCTAAGACAGGAGGATCACACAGGTTCGAAGCCAGCCTTAGCTACTTAGTAAGGCTCTCAGCAACTTAGTGAGACCCTGTTTCCAAATAAAATATAAAATAGGTCTGGGAGTATAGCCAGGAGGTAGAAGTCCCCTGGATTTCATCCCCAGCACCACAAAAACAAAAAAGAAAGAAAAGAATTTCTGAGCATGTGTGATAGGAGCAGTCTACTTTCTGATCTCTTCTGGACGTTCTTCTAACATTCACTTTTCTTGTGGCAGCGGGCACCACGCTGCCATCTTGCTCTGATTCCGCCATTTTTTTCAGCTGGTAAAATTCTTAAGATAACTTTTGTTTTGTCTTTTCTCTGGCATTGCACACACATATGATCCTTTCTGCCCCTATTTATTTGCCCGTTGCTGAAGTTTACCTTTTGTAGTACTTTTACAAGTATATGAGGTTTATAAATTGTATCAGTCTTACATATCTCAATATATCTGTATTTTGTATACCTTGTTGAATAATAATAATACAGATGGGTATAGAATGCCATTGACCTTTTTTGCCTCTCAGTAATAACCTGACAGTTATTATTCCACACTCCATATTACTGATGCTGAGAAGTCTATTAGAAAATTTACTGTTCTTATATAGGTAACTTATTTTGCTCATTGCTATTTTGGCATTTCCCCCTCTATTCAGGTGAAGATTAAACACACCAAAACCTGTGTGCATGCTTCTTTGTATGACTTTGAACCTAAGATGTGTAATTGCAATATACCAGTAAATATATATTAAAAAATCTTGCAGCACTCAGAATGGGCCATCAGTCTAAGGGCTCCTCCTCTCTTAGTCTTGCAAGCTCTGAGCCAGTCCTCCACCATCTCTTTCAACATTGCTTTTGTTTTATTTCCCTCTGTTTTTCTTCTGTTCTTAATGAGAATTTAAGTTATTTTGGAGTGTCACAATCCATGTTGACCATAATACCAAAAGATACAATCTTGAATGACATAATTCCAAATACTGAAATACTTAAAGATCAAAATCCCTAAATCTAAGATCTCAAAATTCATAATCCTCAAAGATTAAAATCTCAAGTGCTGAAATCCTAAAAGCCCAAATCCTGAAAACTGCAAGTCTCATTTTAAAAACAAACCAAAACAGAATAACAAAATGCTATAACATTGTATATATGAGCAGGGTAGAAAATTGCGTGCTGGGCCAAGGATGTGGCAAGCAATCATACAAGAACAAAAGCTTCAGTCCAAACTGCGTCATGTTTCTGCACTGACGCTGATGTGACTCCAGGAGCTTTGAATGGATTCAAGTCGCATTTGCCTGAAGAAGTCAGAGAAGGTACTGACAGGTTCAAAAATAAGTATGTGCACTAAGGATAATGGAATGGTTTGTATTTTGGAAAGCGTTCCCTAGCACTCACAGCAGCAAGGTAAGGACATGGTTGCTAAGGAGGGGCCCCGGGGGTGCAGCCTTGGGGATGGATGCTGGTCCCTCATCCCCAGCTCACTCTCTTGCTTCCCATCTCCATGATGTGTCCGAGTGAGAACAAAGGCTTGTTCTCTGCCTCTCCCCGCTTTCTGTCACCATGCCCTGAGGTTGGCGGTCTCCGGCTTCTCAGGAACTGAACCCCAGAGTCCTCAAGTAAACTGAGAGCAAATAATCTCCCTTCCTTTAAGATGTGTGGTCAGTTCTTGGGTTAGAGCAGTGAGGAGGCTGACTGAGACTGATAAGAAGACCGATCAGCAGCAGTGTTGCTGTTTGACTCCTGGTATTATTTCCACCAAATCCGTGGTGTCTGAATGCATGTGGAATGTCTTTTCGGAACCCAAAACAGCACAGAAGCAAAGTGCAGAGAAATATCACTGGGGATGCACCTGCCAGTCGATGAAGAGGAATTCTGAAAAGAGAAGTACCATGTAGAAAATGAATATGGTGTCTTCTGAGAGTTGAGACATGTACCTCACTCTCCCCTCTAAAAGAGCAGCTTACTTATTGCAAAGCAAGCTTTCCAAATATAATAATGAGGAAAGCCATCCAGCTCTTTTGGACCACCTCTGAGCAATTGCCCATAATCTGTCCCTGCAAACTTCTTACCCACGTACAAGTTGTTATTATTCTTGTTTTGACCCCCACCGTCTATGCGAGCATTAGATTTCGTGATTTGCTGAGCTATGTACACTTCATCTCTGCGCTGTTTCCCACACTGGTGGTCTGAAGTACATAAAGGCTTGTAGAAATCTCATGTGTTTTATGATTTTCTTTTTACAAATCTGATTCCTCAAAAGTGCACTTTTACAATGTTGGCTTTGTACCCTAGCAGTGTGTGTGTGTGTGTGTGTGTGTGTGTGTGTGTGTGTGTGTGTATTCTGATACTTTCTCAACAAATGTACATCTCCATGTGTGAAAGATGCAATCTTAAGCTGCTCTCAGGTGTGGGGACCACTGAACAGATGGTGGGGACCTGCCGCGGTCTCTGAGGGACCTCCTGCACAGTGTTTCAAGTGACATTTCTAGGAATCTGGGTGCACACAGTTTCCACCCATAGTGATATATGTTCATGCATTTATCTCTTTGATCTGTTTCCTGATGAACAGGATTCAGCTGTTTGTGATGGTTCTTCTTGCATCAGTACAAATCAGTGTTTATGCTTACAAAAATACGTATCTTATAATTGCCCATTTTATTCTGTAAAGTGGCCTGTAAAGTATTATGTTGTGCATGTATGTTTTTCTAATGAATCTCCTTTTAAATGGAAATCATGTTTTTTCAAAATGTTTTGCTTTATTTTATGGTACCAGGAATTGAACCAAACCTTGTTCTTGTTCCAATCTACCTCCTAAGTCCTATTTATTTACTTATTTATTTATTTGTTTTTTAAACAAGGTCTCATTAAATTGCTGAAGTTAGCCCTTAACTAGTGATGTCCCACAGCCTCCTGAGTACTGAGATTACAGGCATGAGCCACCACACTAGCTGGAGACTGTCTTTTTGGTTGTAATGTTTAAGACACTATCTCTTTTTCAAATTTTGTGTACTTGGAGATTTAGTGTTTATACGTGTGATACTGGAAATTGAACCTAGGAGAAATTTATCTCTGAGCCACACCCCCATCCCTATTTTATTTTATTTATTTATTTTATTTGTTTGTTTTTGTTTGTTTGTTTTGTGGTACTGAGGGTTGAACTCAGGGGTTCTACCTCCAAGCTACACCCAGCCCTATTTTTCAGTCTTTATTTTTTGTTCTTTTTATTTTTTATTTTTTGAGGGTCTGGGGATGGAACCCAGGGCCATTTGACCTCTGAGCTACAGCCCCTGCCCTATTTTTTTTTTTTATTCTTTATTTTGAAACCGGGTCTCACTGAGCTGCAGAGGGCCTCACTAAGTAGCTGAGGCTGTCCGCAAACCGCGATCCTCCAGTCTCAGCCTCCTGAATGTTGGGATTACAAGCGTGCGCCACCACACCCGGCTAATCAGTCTTTATTTTGAAACAGGGTCTCACTAAGTTGCAAAGGGCCTCACTAAGTAGCTGAGGCTGTCCCCAAACTGCAACCCTCCTGTCTCAGCCTCCCAAATGCTGGGATTACAAGCATGCCCAGCCCTATTTGTTATTTTTGAAGCAGGGTCTTCCTCAGTTACTGAGAGCCTTCCTTCATTGCAGAGGCTGGTCTCAACCCTGCCACCCTCCTGTTTCAGCCTCCCAAGTATTGGGATTACAGTCATAAACAACCACAACCAGCTTGTAGATCTTCAAAGTGTTATTGGAACACAGCTAAGTCCATCATGTCCCATGCTTGTCTCTTGCTGCTTCCTTGCTCCTATGACAGGACTGAGCAGGTGTGACAAAGATCTGAAGGCCTTCAAAGCCAAAATATTGGCTGTCCTGACCCTTTCCAGAAAGAAGCCGCCAGCCCCTCTGTGGAGTGGTAGCCTGCCTCCTGGAAGCTGTGCGCGTACATGGGGATTCCTCCAAGCATCTGAAGGTTTCCTTTTTCTTGTGCAGGATGTCATGTGAAATGGCTGACATGAAGGGAGACGCAAGGTTTTCTTGTACTTAGCGCCAGTCCTTTTTCTTGACTCTTTGAAACTTTGGCTCGATAGAGTGAGCATAGGGAATTATAGAGCTATAGCTGGCATTGAATACCTTGTTTTAATATTAATTTAAAATATTCACTCAAAGGATTAAATATAGAGTATGGAAATGCCTGGTTTGCACATGGGCATGTGAACTGATGGCGACTCAGAAGAGCAATGCTCTCATTTTATTTCAAGAGCAGGTGTGCGTATGCCTGAAGCCTGCCCGGCGCATGTTGCAAAGATTAAAACCAGGAGAATTTCACCTGCAAATCCTCTGGTACTAGATTACAGTTTCTCAGATCTACCCCCAAGGCAATAGCTAATCTTTATCTCAGGTGAGTTTGAAACGACAACAGTGTCAAGTAAATCAAGTAAAAGAATATCAGCTTTTTCTGTCTCATTTTCTAGTAGAAGATACTAAGTTGATGTACACAAGATACCATGAAATATTTCATGTAGGGTCATGCAGGATACTGGAAGAGACGTGAAGAGGATAACTGCATGGAACATGTGTTACCAATACAGGATTCTGAGTGTCATTTCCACTTACAAAGAACAGCTCCTTCTCAACACACGAGCTCTGTGAAGGAAACATCACTGAACTCACGGCACAAAGAGCCATGCTCAAAATGATCTTCCGTTTTGTCATGTTTCATGTTAAAATTTATTGTTTTATCTGTCTTATCATCTTCCCTCTGATTTTTGATGGAAATGATTCAACTTGGTTTCGATTGTCTAATACCCTTTAAGGTTCTATTTATTGATTCGTTGTATTGGGCACCCCTTACATATTTATTTAAGCAAAAATAATATTAACTTTGTGATCTCTTTTCACAAACTACAGTGGAATGTTGCACACGTGCACAATCAGCATAAGATGAAGCATGATTTTCATTTTCTGCTCTATTGTGCATACATCTGCAGAGTCTGAGAGGAGGTATCATGGTAGTAAACTGAAATGGCAGTCCCCAGTGGCATTTCCCTTCCCTTTGTATACACAGTGGGCAGATGTCATGATTAGACTTGACAGCTTGAGTTTTGAACTCCAAAGGGAAAGGCCAAGGGACGTGGAGTCGGTGAGGTGGAAAGGAGAAACAAGGCTGAGGGGTACGGGAAGAGGCCGGCCTGAGTGGGCGAAGTTGGACCAGCTCCAGTAACTACTGTCAGGGCTCGGGTCCAAGGCAATCAGCACCGTTCTTTCTCTTGTATCTGGACTCCTACTGAAGAGGAGATGTGAAAGGAAGTGTGCACTTCCATTTTTCATAATATTTTGAATATTTATTTACTATATTAATATAAATATTAAAATTGGTGATTAATAAAATGATGTTGTATTTATTCTTTAATGACAGTAATCAGGAGTGACATTCTGGGTGAAGAGCTTCTACCAAGGAGACACTCATTTCAGAAGCTACATGTCATATTTTCATTTGGGTTCTGTGTGAAGTACATGTAGCTTCTGGTATAATACAATTACAGACCTGTATGAATGACCATGGTGTGAAGAAATAGAAATATTTTAGGTTAAAAACATTATCAGAGTTGGAATATATTAAGCCTCAGTGCTTATAATATGGAGAAGAAAAGTACCTAGTAAGGTAATGCACACACACAAAAATGTAATTTAAATTTCATAAGAGATGATTTTTAATTGCATAATTAGAAGATATTTAATTCAATATAAATATGTCATAGGGTTATGTGTGAGTATATATATGTGTGTGTATATACATAGACATATATTAAGTATCTCATTTTCAATAATCTGAAAACATCATGGTTTATCTAATAGAAAAAATTAACATAATAATTAGAGATTATACATAATCAATATAGTTTACTTGCCAATTATTGTACTGGAACCAAACTTTGCATTGGACACTCATTTTAGTGAAATATGCAATGTTTTAAAGGGTCATTTATTTATCTATTTATAGTAATTTTTGATATACAAGTAGGCAAGTTGCAAATTCTGTCATCAGAATTAGAAACTTCAGAAACTAAAGGAAGTGAAAAGAGAGTCCTTTGGAAAAGATTCATCTGTGTCATCTACTTTCTGTGGCTATGCCTTCCTCTTCTAGCTTATATTTTTACTTGTACCTATGAAGAATTTTTTTATGGGAAATTACTATGTCCCATGAAAATGATTAGATAATTTTAACATGAAGTAATTTTTAAGCCATTCACAATCACCCCTCAACTCTAAATGTTACACGCAGGGTTGGTATCCAGTCTTTTATTGTCTGATCATTCACAGCATCTCTCCTTGTGAACTCATCATCACCTCATCACACAATGGCCCACCAACTCGGCATCCTCAATAGTCACAACATTCTTACCATCACAGCATCACACCCATCACAAACCCCAACTATCACAGCATCCCCAACCATCACAGAACCCTAGACCATCAAAGCATCGGCATTCCAACCATCATAGCACCTTCAGCAATCACAACATTTCTACCATCACAACATCCCTAACCAGCACAGCATCCCAGCTATCACATCATCTCAATCAACACAGCATCCCAACCAAATGTCACAGCATCCTAACCATCACAGCTCCCCAACTATCACAGCATCCAAACCATCACAGCTTCCCAAATATCACAGCATCCTAGCCATCATAGCATCCTAGCTATCACAGCAGCTCAACCAAAAGAGCATCTCAACCATGACAGAATCCCCAACCTTCAGAGCATCCTAGACCATCACAGCATTCCAGCCATCACAGGATCTTAACTATCACAGCACCCTGGACCACCACAGCATCCCCACCATCACACATCCTCACATCACACTATCCCCAACCTCCCAAACAAGAGAAGCAGCACTACCATGACATTTCAACCATCTCAGTATTACAGTATCCCAACCATCACAGCATTATCATCCCACCAGAATATCAACACACCTCAGAACATAATCATACCCTCAAATATAGATTTTAACTAAAAATTCAACAATTTTTAAGAGTAGATGGTAATATTTTAAGAAGCAAGTATAAGAGGAAATATGTGGAACAATTCTGAATTTTTATCTGGGTGTTTAGACTGAGATAAATCATCTATCATTCTCTAAGAAGCCATGATACAAAAATTCTACTCTGAGTATTTAGTTTATACTATACTAAGGATTAATAGGAATGGAATAATAAAAAGTAGCAAGAGAGGATTTCAGAAAATGCCAGAAAGAAGGAAAAACATTCATGGGAGATAGAATTTCACCAACAATAAATGTTGCCCATTTCTTCTGTGATAAGACACACTCTCAGCCTCTCTTTCTGATCCAGCCACTGCCACCTAATCCAGTTTCTGAGGCTACACCTTAGCCAGTCTTTCATGTGTGGCCTCATAAATCTGCATCACAGCACTTCTCAAAATGAGTCACAGTCACTTAGCCCCTGTAGTTTCTGCTAGATGTTCCCAGGTTTGACTATTGAACCCTGTATAAAGTAAAAATTCTAAGCAGCAAAAAGCTAGCTTTCATATCCAACAAGTGATTTTTTTTTTGCTCTGAGGATTAAGCCCAGGAGCATTCTACTTCTACATTAAAGATGTACCCCAGCCCTATTATATTTTATTTTTGAAAGAGAGTCTCACTTGGTTGCTGAGGTTGGTCTTGAACTTGCGATCATCCTGTCAGCCTCCCATGTACTGGGATTACAGGTGCATGTTACCTCATCTAGAAACAAGTGAATTGTTCAGAAACTTATCACCTCAAAAATTGGTCCGTCCTGGAAATCTGGAATCCTTTGTTTATGGACTCTGTTGGAAATCTGAGTAAGAAAATCAACTAGTATAGGTTGAAAGTGATGATCCTGATTTTTCTTTTTTTTTGCAGGTTTAGAGATGGAACCCAGGGCATTCGACCTCCGAGCTACACCTCCTGCCCTATTTTTTATTCTTTATTTTGATAACTGTGTCTCACCAAGTTGCATAGGGCCTCACTAAGTAGCTGAGGCTGTCCGCGAAACACGATCCTCTAGTATCAGCCTCCCGAATGCTGGAATTACAAGCATGCGCCACGCGCCTGGCTATGATCCTGACTTTAATCACCAATTAAGAT
Organism: Muscardinus avellanarius; assembly: GCF_963383645.1. Classification (NCBI taxonomy): domain Eukaryota; kingdom Metazoa; phylum Chordata; class Mammalia; order Rodentia; family Gliridae; genus Muscardinus; species Muscardinus avellanarius. Next base: position 121,715,334 of record NC_137787.1, read on the forward strand.
TGAATGGAGCCAGGTGTGGTGGCGCACGCTTGTAACCCCAGCATTTGGGAGGCGGAGACCAGAGGATCTCGGTTCGCAGACAGCCTCAGCTACTTAGTGAGGCCCTCTGCAACTCAGTGAGACCCGGTTTCAAAATAAAGAATAAAATATAGGGCAGGGGGTGTAGCTCGGAGGTCGAATTCCCCTGACTTCCACCCCCAGACACACACACACAAAAAAAAATATTGAATGGAAGAACATTTCAAGAAACCAAGAAACTATAATCAAATTTAGGACATCTTTGAAATATATATACATTATATACACATATATATTTATATATTATATACACATATATACATATATAGAGAGAAATAAAATTATGAAACTCCTACTATATAGAACATATTCTTTCTACTCTTCTCTTGAACTTCTGATTTAAGTAGAATAAAAATATACCGGATTTACATGAAAACATAGTTTAATCCTAAATTGACTTTTTGTGAGCTGGATTGTTTTGGTGAACAGGAAGTGAAAAGTTGAAAAATATCATCAACAAGGTTGCCTGAGTTTTGTCTTTTGACCAGTTGAAACATTTTTCCATGTCCTGTGTTCTGTAACTTTTTGGTCACCTTTCTTGTCCTTATGACCAAAATACCTGGCAAGCACTACTGAGATGAAGAAAGGTTTATTCAGGGCTCATGATTTCAGAGGTTTCAGAGATTAGTCCATGGTCAGCCAGCTTCCAGAATGGCTTGGCATTGGGGCTTTAGGCCATGAAAAAGCAGGAAAAATCACACTCAGATCATGGCAGTGGGAGCAGAGAAAAGGAAGGGAGAGGACAAGGGCCACATACAGTCCCAAGGCCACATCCCAAGTGACTTACCTTTCCCAGCTCTGTCCCACCTCTGAACCTGGCTACACTGGAAAGCATGCTTTCAACACCTGAGCTTTTGAGGGTGCATGCCAAACTCAAGCCCAATCATCATCTAATGCAACATATAAACCTAGAGCATTATGTACATATGCCTTCAAGGAGTAATGAACTAGGTCTTTTCCACGGATGAATTTTAGCCACTCACTGGTGCAGGGTCTGAGCTTTGCCCTAACCCCTAATGGTATTTTCTGTTCCCAAATTAACTAAAAATACCCACTGACAATGCAACTGTTAAACCACTGTTTGTGCACCCCCACCCACACTACTTTGTTTTTAAGGTTTCTTGATGTCTTATCGTGTCCCCTTCTCTTTGGCTGCATATACAGGGCTCCTCTTCTCCCGAGAATGCATCCCATGAGCACGAATTGCAAAAGCACCAAGTGTATGACCGATGCATACTGAATGCTTGTTAAGCAGTGAATCACTCTAACAGTGAATAAGTGAATGGAAACACAGGAATGGGCTGTACGTATTCCCCCACTTAGTGTGCTGTGATCCCTTCATGTCTGTGGGCTCCACGTCCTCGGATTGAACCAAATGCAAATTAAAAATATTTTACAATAAGAAATTGCGTGTATAGTCAGGTATAATCCCAGGACTTGGGAGGCTGAGACAGGACCATCACAGGCTTGAGACCAGCCTCAGCAAAACTTAGCAAGTGCTTGTTTCAAAAATAAAAAAAAAATAAAATAGAGCTTGGGGAACAGCTCAGAAGTAGAATATCCCTGAGTTCAATTCCCAGCACCACAAATAGAAGAAAGAGGGGGAGGAGGAGGAGGAGGAGCAAAGACAGGAGGGGGAGGAGGAGAAAGAGGAGGAGAAGGAAGAGGAGTTCCATTTGCCCTTACCATGTACAGATTTTTTCTTGCCATTATTTACAAAACAATGCAATAAAATAACTATTTTCACAGCATTTGCGTTGTATTAGATATTATAAGTCATCTTGAGAGGCTTAAAATAAATGAGAGCTTAAAATAAATAGTGTTATAATTCTTTTTTGTTGTTGATATTTTTATTTTTTATTTATTTATTTATTTATTTATTTATTTATTTATTTATTTATTGGTGGTACTGGGGTTCCTGGAATCCCGTCTATCTCCGGGCTACACTCCCAGACCTATTTTATTTTTTGGAAACAGGGTCTCCTAAGCCAGCATGGCTGGCTTCGAACCTGCGCGATCCTCCTATCTCTGCCTCCCAAGCGCGGGGATTACAAGCATGCGCCACCACGCCCGGCCATAGTGTTATAATTCAAACACCACACCACACCACTTTATATTAGGGGCTTGAGCACCCAGGTATTTTGGTACTGTGGGGTTCTGGAACCACCCCTTCATAGATACCAAAGGACAACAAGCCCCTCGAAGCCATCATCCTCTGTGGCTTCAAGATAAGGCACATGGAACTGAGAATATATTTCCCTTAAGTGAAATAGTTCTTACGTTCTTTGTAATTGTTTATGCTGTATTATGTGTAAGTCTGAATCATGTACAGAAAGGAACTCTGTCTCAGTAAACAGGCCACATTACTTGGCACTGTCCTCAGTGCAAAATTGCAAATAAAAATTAAAAACTGCCTAATTTTTGGAGCACACTTGTATTCTGTATTAGAAAATTACACGTTCTGAAGAGTTTACATTTTCATAGGTTCTCTTAATTGAAAAAAATAAGATTTATATATGAAGACAGAGTTTTTAGATTATTTTAAACAACTAAAATATTACAAAGTAATTGTGCAGTATAATGATGAATAAAATAAATGACTTCACTTGTACCATTTTTTACAGCTTTTGCTGAGAAAGAAAGAGAATGGAATTCATTTCGATGGCTCAGACTTGCCTTGGGCACTTAAATAAATGCATTCGGGTTATACATTCTCTTGGTACAATTGTTTATCTTATATCTAAGACCACTCTGTTTAAATAGAAAATGGTCATGAACTGCTTCTTTTTATCTTGTAAGGCAGAAAAATGGCTTGTAAGACACTACCCTGAAAAATATGTCAGTGTTCAAGTGAATAAACACTGTTATCTCCATCCCTGTAATGGAGACGCAAATAGATACTGAGGTGCAAGGTGATAGTCTCCCTGACGCTGGAAATTCTTCATCAAGTGTATTCTTAAATTTATAATTGTTTCCTGACAGGAATTTTTTTAGAGTTTTTCTAAAAAAGGTGTGGGTTAATCCATTTGACTGATTTGACTATGAAAAGTGAATTAATGACCTTTTTCCATCTCTGTCCCCAACCAACTCTCCTTCTACAAACATAACTACCTAAATGTCTGCCAGTTAACAAAAACAAAAAGAAGGAGTGAAGACGGAGGGTCTAAAAATGCTTTCTCCTGTCTGAGGAACCATCACATCTCAGACACGTGGCCAGCAAAGGTGCAGTGGAATCCCAGTCTGATCGTGGAAAAGGAACGGATGATTTGCTAAAAACTAAGATAATCTTAATAAACTGCGGAGTGTACTTGACAGCAGTTCACCAACACAGATGTATTAACTATGATAAATGCACCATAGTAATAAAAAGTTAACAACAAGGAGAGAGTGCGGTGCACCCGGGAGTGGTTTATATAACCCACACAACTTTTCTGTAAATCGAAACCTACTCTAAAATAAGAGCTATACTAAAAATAGTATTTCTTGCTGGCTGAATTATTTTGATGAAGATGCAGAATTTATAGTATGTTCAAATCAATTCAAAGCTTTCTATGCGATCTCATCAATTAAAAGATAGAGCTGAACTTAGGACAAAATATCTTGTATATATGATTTTATAAAACAGCATATTTTTCCAGGCTTATTTTTTATGACACCAAGGGAGCAGCTGGGTAAAACTGAGCTGACAAAATTAGCCAACATTGTAAAACATCATGAGTTGCTAATAGAAAATAATTATTGATCGAATGTGAGAATTATACAAGAGAGTCTGTTCCTAGAGTACGGATGGATTGTGGAAATAGCTTCTTTGTAGTCATGTCCCATAGGATTCACTGTTTGGCAAGGTGAGCTACCACGTGAGTGTAAAGGGGAGCCCCTGGCGGTGAAAACGGCATCACTTGACAGGTCATAAACAAGCAGGGACTCTGCAGGACACAATATTCTACTGACTGAATGGTTCCCAGAATCAAAACTGACAGGACGGATTTTACTTCTTCCACCTCTGACTCATTTGCAAAATGATTAATTTCCAGAATCTCCTCTCTCGGTTCTTAACAAACATCTACCATAGCTGTGGATGATAAAGAGAAAAGCAGAGCTCTTGATAGGGCATTTGAACACTTTAACCCTCATAAGAAATTCAGTAAAGTGAGAGGTTGCCATTTTTCTTTTTTTTTCAAAAATATTTTTTCATGCAACGTGGTGGAATTATGTGCATGCCGCATGCGTGCGTGTGGGAGGTGTAAAAACAGATCACAACTAGTGAAGACTCATGAGACACCAACCAGATGAAGAGGCAGAGGCCCTAAGTGTTCTGTCCTCACGTTGAAGTGCAGTTTATCACTGATGGATTGTTTGGATTTCTTGTGCCTTTCAGTAGGGAGTGTAATTGTGCTAAATCTTCCTTGTGCTTAGATTTGTGAGAAGTAGCTTTGAAGTTTCTTTTAGAGAGCAAAATTTAAACCTAATCTACTGCTTTAACATGCATTATGAATCCTGAAATAGGTTTCTAGCCTTTGTGATCAATCTGTGATGACAGTGGTTTTGTGTCAGTATTCTCTGGGATGGCCGGCTCCTGGAGAAGATTTATAACAGATAAGCTGGGTCTTGAGAAATGACTTCTCTTAAAACTCATGCTGGCATTTCACACATCAGGAACAGAGCACCAGCTCTGCCTGACTGCCTGGTTTTGAGGGGGGAGAAAATCCCATGGTAAATTTCAACACACGTGAGTGGTGTCCGGAAAGTGTCCTGGTCAGAGAGTTTGAGGGAAAGCGTCTAAAAGTGAAATGATTCCTGTTGGGCTTATTTACAGAATAGAAAGAAGAATTAAATATTTGAACTCTGTTCTAAGAAGACCCCCCTGCTGATGTCAAGAGGAACCCAGAAGAGGTTCTCCAAAAATCCTGCTGGGAATGTGTGCAAAGGTTCTGGCATCTGCAAACTCTGAAACACACTTCCACACAGGAAAAGAAAGCCATGCCAGAAGAGTCTCCTTTCCCCATAATTGAACCCAGGGGTATTCTATGTCTGAGCTACACCTCCTGCCCGATTTTATTTTTTAAATATTTTTATTATTTTGGGGGGTGGTACTGGGGTTCCTGGAAGCCCTTCAATCTCCGGGCTACACTCCCAGACCTATTTTATATTTTTATTTGGAAACAGGGTCTCCTAAGCCCGTGTGCACGGCTGGCTTCGAACCTGTGCGATCCTCCTGTCTCTGACTCCCAAGCGCGGGGATTACAAGTGTGCGCCACCACGTCTGACACTATTTTTATTTTGAAATAGTGTCTTACTAAGTTGCTGAGGGCCTCAATAAATCACTGACACTGGTCTTGAACCTGACATCCTCCTGTCTCAGCCTCCCAAATGCTGGGTGTACAGGCATCTAACATTGTACCCATCTCTAATTCTTGATTTTTTGAAGAATGTTTATAGTTTTTCTTCATTTTAATATACTTATAATAAACAATGGCATCCTCATTTCTACTGATAATAGCATTTCTTAAAACCAAGAGGAGCTCTATTTCTTCCTTTAGGCGACAGGTTGCAGGGGTGACATGAAGGCCAGCTTATGACTCAACATGCTCTTGGAAAAACCAAGGTGATAAAAGATGACTGGAAGCCAGGTGTGATCCCAGGACTTGGGAAACTGACACGGGAGGATCCCAGGTTCAAGGCCAGTCTCAGGAACTTAGTAAGACTCTCAGCAACTTAGTGAGAACATGTTTCATAATTTAAAAATAATAATAAAAGGGGCTGGGGTCTAGCTCCTGGATTCAATCCCTAGTACAAAAAAAGACCACTAAAAAGCACATATGGGTAAAAGTAGTAGGGGCCCCAGTAGAATAAGACTCCAGCAGAATGTTCTTCTGTATGGAATATATATATATACGTATATAGTATATATGTGTGTGTATATATATATATATGTATGTATATATATGTATGTATATATATGTGTGTGTATATATATTTTTTTAATTTAATTTTTTTTTTTTTGGTGGTAGTACTGGGAATGGAACCCAGGGGCCTTCTACCTCCGGGGCTACACTCCTAGACCTATTTTATATTTTTATTTGGAAACAGGGTCTCTTAAGCCAGCTGAGGCTGGCTTTGAACCTTCACGATCCTCCTGTCTCAGCCTCCCAAGCGCGGGGATTACAAGCTGCGCCACCACACCCGGCTGAATACATATTTTTTTAAAAGATCTCCATCAAAAGTCAAAGAGGAACTTAACCCTGAGAGCACACCTGGATGCGGCTCACAGGTGATGTGCAGTGCGCAGCATACTGCTGTAGATCACGCAGGTGTGGCACAGCACAGCCAGGGTGTCAGGGGCCACACACAGGCACCAGGCACAACATGCAAGGCCCAGGCGTGGCAGGGAACGCGCAGGCACGAGGCCAGCTGACCAGGAGCACCTGGACAACCACACGGAGTCCCTAGCAACCTCAGCACCTGAGACTGAAAACTGTAGCTTGTCTGCCAAGGAGACGCGTCCCCTGGCCGTGCCGACCACCGATGATGAGGCTGAGCGCTGACCCCAAAGCCCTGCTGGGAGCAGCCCTGCTGTGACCCACCAGGTGAGTCCTCACCTTCGGTTCTGGGTAAGGTCAGGCCTGAAGAGCCGGGCCAGACTCGCAAATGACCTGGACTGGAGACCCCGACACAGCCAGCCCTGCTCTGTGGAAAATGGACTGCCCAAGCTGCTTCCCAGGCCGTACTAATCTCTCGCTCTCATGCTCTCATTCTCTATCCTTCCCTCCCTCTTCCTCTAAAATAGCACAAATTGTATTGTTTGCTGGGAATATTAACAAATAAAAAACCTGTCTTGGTCGCAACTGCATAAACGTTCTTGAAATGACTGACGGTGTTTTGATCGTCTTTCTCAGAAAACCTCCACAGAACACCCCAGGCCAAGTGAAACCTCCGGTTTGGTTGATGGGTTGCTGTCACGCCTCGGCACTGTGCAGCAGGGAGTGTTACTGGGGTTCTGTCCACCTCTGCGTCAAACCCCACTTAAATGTCTCCTGGAAAAAGAAATGCAGTTCACTTGGCTGGGAAGGGAGTAGCAGAAGTCCCCGTGGTTCCCCTTCACAGCCGCCCACCCCTTTCCCACCCTGAGCGGTATCTCTAGTCCTAATGGGACCTGCAGGATGAGCTGCACCCCCGAGGCTCAGATGCTCACAGTCCTCTTGGAATGATGTTTAAGTGTGTGGCTGCACCTTGAGAAAGAACAGACCATGACATCGTGTCCATATCAAATGCCAGTAATCGAAACAGAGACAGGCTGTGCTTTCCACGGGCCTCATAAAGACTCTGCTCCCAGCTTCTGAGCCACCCGCCACTCCAGAGCCGCTTGGTGTCAACTCCCATAGGAGGCTGAGTTACAAATGAGGTACTGCTGAGGCCTTCCTTCACCTGCTCACCTCCAGAGAGCAGCACCCTCCCCTCGCGTCCCAGAAACATGCTGTCTTTGAAGCTCTGGTTGGTTGGAAGTCTCTTATTTACAGGGGATATAAAGTAACACGTTTCCTCAGGAAAGTTGGCTCTGACTCGTTTTTGAGGAATTTGGGTTCTGATAACCTATGGTTCTACAAGGAGAGAGAGGGAGACAGACAGACAGACAGACAGACAGACAGAGGAAAAAACAGGTTCCCTAAGAGGAGAAAAAAATTCAAATAATCCCAACTTGTTCCATTAAAGGACCACCAATAATGAAAACCCATCAGAGAGAGGTGATGTAGTTTAGACTCAGCTGGAGTAGGAAGGATGAGCTTGTATGGGAAGGATTCTGTTTCAGAACCTGCACGTCAGCAGGTACAGGATCAGAGAAGCACCATCCTAAAACACGGCGATGTACAGAGCACAGAACTGCAGTGACCCCAGCTCTGCGTGGCTTCAATAGCTACTTTTCTTCCTCGCCTCTACTTTCCTTACCTGTTAAATAAAGATGAAAATAACATTCCCATTGGATCTAGGTGAAAACGATAAGAAAAAAATAGAAAATGGCTTTCCATTGTCTGGAGCCAATAAGTCACAAATGTCATTTTCTTTCCTTTTCCACTTTAACAACTATATTCAATCCTCTTCAGATCAACAGATGTTTGTATTTTATGGAATAGAAAATAATATCATAAAGTAGAATAAACTAGCAATGTCTCTAAGAAGGTGTTTTTTCTCTTTCTTTAAGCTTTAGATGAATTTTCTTTTTTCATTCTTAAATTTAGGCTTATATAAAACATTACAATTAAGCTTAATAAATCCTAGTTTCTACTTCTTAATTCACCTGTGACAAAATTTCAGTGGCTTACAATTATCTCGCAAATAGAACCAGATCTCCACCTGGTTAGTGAGCTGCCTACATCACTTGGGATTGAATCCAGATGCCTAGTCTGAAACAGGGTCTCACTAAGTTGATGAGACTCGTCTTGAAGCTGTGATCCTCCTGTCTCAGCCTCCCAGTTACTGGAATTACAGGCATGTACCAAAACCCCCAGCTCATGAGCTCACCTTTGAACCAACTGCTATGGCCGTATTGATATAGAACTCTGATGAGCCACACTGAGAGCACACAGCCACCTCTGTGACTGAACAGGGAAGGGTTCATTAAACACACACACAAACACTTGGGTTTTTTGTTTTGTTTTGTTTTGTTTTACCAAAGAGATGTGTTGTGTTGAAAGGGTAATTATAATAGGGGTGCAATGATTAAGGTGGCACAGGCCACCCTGCCCCACTCCCATCAGCCCTATTGGTCCTAGACTGACCTGGCTCCCACACACATCCTTACTGGAATACAACCTCTCAGGGGCAGGACAGCACTCTGGGCTACTTTAGACCATGCACAGTCTTTTTTCTGGGACTTCCAGTTCACAGCCTGACAGATTCCTCGGGGCCTAAAGCCCTGTTCTTTGCACTACTGACCTTTCACCTCTCTGACCAATGACCTATTTGAACTCTCAGCTGATTGCTAAGCATGGCTGACCTTATTAGGCTACCTGACCCCCACCCTAGCTGCAACCTTCCCTAGCCTGATTTCTAAGAATCCCACGTACACATCCCCAAAACTGCTTTCATCTATTTCCTTCCTTTCCTTCCTCTTTCCCAGTCTTCCTTCATTCCTTCCTTCCTTTGGCAAAAGTACAGAGTCACTTTATCTCTGAGCTATACTCCAGCCCTTTTTATTTTTTATTTTGAAACAAGGTCTTGTTAAGTTGCTGAGACTGGCCTCAAACCTGTGGTCCTCCTGTCTCAGCCTCCCAAGTATTCTTTACCCATTTCTCAGAAAGGTGCTACATGATTCTACCTCTCTAGATATATACCATATGAGTGTGTCCAAGGACAAATTACATTGTAAAATTTCGCTCTCGCTCTCGCTCTCATCTCTTTCTTTCCTAATCTGTTTCAAGTTTATTTTCTGTCACTTTCAGTAAATAACCCAAACTAGTATACTCTTCTCTTTCTATCCCCATCAATTTATTCCAAGGTTGTTGTTTTTTTTCTAAAAGTATCTCTACTTTCTATTAGGCTTTTATGTTATTCAAAGACTATGATGCCATGTCAAATAGAAAATAGTATGAGTTTTGGTTTAGAGGTGGTGACACTAGTGAGCAGATGACCTCTTGCAGATTACTTCACCTTACCAAACCTATGTGTCATGGAATGAGACACTATCATTGGCACATCGTCATGGGATTCAAAATATGTGCACCATATATAGAAATGTCTGCAACTGCGACTTCTCTTCCAGCATGCATTTTAGTGTTTTACACTGCTCTCAACCTATCAAACATGTTTGTGTTCTTCTGGTAGTTCAGTTTTGCTTCTTCAGCCACATCAGATTTTTTATGAGAGAAGAAGCTACAGAATGGCTACTATACTCCTAAAATCTCCCTAGGGACATAGGAAATGCCCGATATGTATTTATTTCATGCTTGGCTCTGAAATTCGATTCAAGGATAAATGTTTGACAGTCTTGATCTTTTAAACTGAAATACTGACCTATGATAGGCATAATGCAACAGAAAATTAAAGTATCTCATTAGACAAATTGAAATAAATGAATGTATTCTGTCTGCACAGAACTGACAAAAGAAATAAAGAGCTGCTAAGGATAAAGAGGAGAATAAATAGGGGCAGGTGCACTTTTTTTTTTGGTACTGGGGATGGAACCCAGGGGCTTTCTACATCCGGGGTACACTCCCAGACCTATGTTATATATCAACCTCATCTTCTATATTCTGCCACTGGGAAGAAAAAAAAACCACTGTGGGGAATGAGAGGAGAAGGAGGAAAAGTCCCACATGGAGACACAGAGAAAGTGACATTAAAATGAGTTATTTCTTTGAGATAATTAAGTAGAGTAAAAATAAGCCTTGATAGTCTAATGTCATCTCCAACACAGAAAACAAACAAATCTCGTTCTTCTGCACCGACCTCTTAAAGAAAAACACAATACTAGGTTCATAAGAAAATAGGAGGTAAAATGAGAGGGAAATTTTATTTCTGTGGAGAATGAACACTTACCAGGGGAGAATAAATATTTTCATGCACTAGAAAGCTAGTTTCTTTGCAAATAAATTATAGTGGTTGAGTCTGAATTCCCAACCCAGACCCTTAGGTTTGACCCACATCCCAGCACTGTGTCTTAGCAGCTGTGCTGGCATCCACAGATCACACAACCTCGCTGAAACGCCTTTTTTTCTCTGGGAAAAATGCAAATCACACTAGAGTTTGTCACAGATAGTTCTTAAATGGCTAGATACTCAAATGAGCAGAAGAGCTTAGCAGTGGTCAGCAAATCGCAACATTCAGTACCTATAGTAGCCTCCTCACTGTGCAAGGTGAAGGCTCACCTCCAGCTCTTGAAAACAGAATGCCCTAGAATTTAAGAAGAGTTTCGGTCCATATGCTCCCATAGGAGGTCAGGTTAGCTCCGCCCGGGGACTTCATTCCTGCTTTTGGTGATGAGCCCTGACGGGGTCTCTCCACGCCTGGCACGAAGTCGAGCTCCCACTGGAACCTGTGACCTCAGCTGCGTTCATTTGCTCTCACAATTGTGCTCTGTTATTCTGGGCCTCTCACATCCTGAGCTCTGTAAATTGAGCGTTGAAATTCCAAACTCTAGGTGTAGTCGCATCATCAATCACTAAGCTAATTAAAATATTATTTGCTAAACTTAACTCCAAGATACATATCAACTGGTATATACTGGGAAGATTTTTCATCACAGCAAAATAAAACAAAGTAAGAAATACGTTCATGTTTGTCTATGACCACAAGCTTCAATTAATGGAAGATTCCATTGTGTAAACAGCCCCACCAGTGATCTTATTTGTTTACTCCATCTTTGTATCTATTTATCAACCTGTCCATTTTTCCGTCTATCATTTCTGATGACTGCTGATGTCCAAGCACGGTACCCAATTCCATCTTTAAAGCATCACATTTTTGTGTTAGTGAAGTGCCCAGTGATCTCCACCTAAATGTGAATGTCTCCCACTCTTTATCAGGCTGAACAAGAGTTTGGGGGGATTGTGAAAAAGATCTAACTAAACCATTCCATTTTACTAGTTGCTAGTATTTCTGGAAAAGTACTTAGGTGTGGTAAAATACTGAAACTGGGATTAAAATAAAATTTAGGGCCTGACTGTAGATTTTATTTAATTATGTTTCTGCTTCAATCGTGGACATGGGGAAATGAGGTGTTGACTGGTGGATCTGAATCACAAGAATGACTTCTAAACCAAAGGGCTTTCAAGGCTCTAGCTGATGTCTTGACTGGACGATGCTAAAAATAAAATAAAAACTAGGCTTCTGCAGGGGAAATATTAAAACATCCTCTAGGCAGCAAAAGTACTCTTTAAAATATCATGCCAGTAACCAGCTTTTAAAATTTGGTTTTAAAAACATTTGTTTCTTCAAAGTAAGCAGTTAATGCAATACATTAAAAATAATGCTTGGTGTTAAATGGGCTTTCAGCTCTCATTCTATCTACTTGTATTTAATAATAATTTAGAAACCTCAGTCTAAGAATCTCTCTCAATTTGGTCTTAGACTCAGTAAGAAAATAATCCTTAAAGAAGTAAGTATAGGCTGTTGTTTGAAATAAGATGATGAAATTTTAACTTAGTTTTCTTTAAATTTATTCAGTTTTGTCTCACTTTAACATAGAACCATGCTGATATATTTTTCCTAAGTTATGTAAGAAATAGACATTAGTTTGACCTTCACTTTGTACATATATATTTTTGTATGCTTGTGGAGCTATCTACTGCTAGAGAGAGAAAAATCACTTTTCTCCTGTTTAAACTCATGTCCAGTACTCCCTATTGTGGTACAGAATTACACTGTCAAAACTTCCAAAGTCATTAAAATCCCTATTGGGCTGGGGGCGGGTAGAGCACTTGCCTACCATGCATGGAGCCCCGGGTTTAATCCCCAGCACTGCAAAAGAAAGAAAAAAGAACATACTAATACTGGAGAAATAATAATTTCTAACGGAGAAAATTATTTTAATTTGCATGCAATGATTCCTATGATGACCCTAACTTCTTGAGAGTTACATCTAAAGTTCATACAGATATCGACTCCTCAGCAGCTGCCCTGATCCCATAGAGAGCAAGAAAAACAGTACTATGAGACAGAATTCACACTCAAGGTCACCACTTAGCAGGAAGAAAAGAGATTCTGTGTGCAGATGCATTTGCGTCACACTGGATCTCACTATGATGTATACTTACAATGCAGCAATAAGATGATTTTTTAAAAGGAAGGAAAAAGGGTAGAAAGAGTGGAGTTTTTTCTATTATTATTATTATTATTATTATTATTATTAATTATTATTTGGTACTGGGGATGGAACCCAGGGGCATTCTACCTCTGAGCTACACCCCTATTTTTTATTCTTTATTTTCAAAGAGGCTCTCACTAAGTTGCACAGGGCCTCCCTAAGTAGCTGAGGGTGGCCATGGACTGTGGTCCTCCTGTCTCAGCCTGCCAAGTACTGGGATTACAAATGTGCATCACCATGCCCAGCTGGCTTTTTTCTTTATAATTCATTGTTTTCTGAAATTTATCTTTTCTTTCACAAAGAAATCTCTCAACACCAAGCCAGCAGCTGACCAACACCGTTGTTGCTATACTACCAGTGATAGATTCCTCACTACACATTTTCATGAGATTTTTAAAACTTCATTTCTTGACAGAATGAATAAGGAAGCATTCTAATGAAGACAAATGTTGTAATTCATTATGTGGAAAATAACTCAGCTGAATTATACTTTAAGCTTATAGATGTTTGTTATTAATCATTTTTAATAAATTACTCTTACCTCATTGTTAAACAATTTTAGCACCTAATGCAATGCCAGATTTTTTTCTCACCTATTGAAAAGTAAATTCTACCAGCAATGAATTTGCAGCTATTAAATATGAACTCTCCCAGTTTCTCTCTGTGCCCTACAAACTTGGGTTTCTTATGCCCAACCTTTATCTAGCTAAATGGGGCTCAGTGCTTGTGTGATTGACTTTTTTTTAACACCTCTGGTTTGCAACATTTTTGCTTCCTTATCAATAGCTATATTTTGTAATATCTTTTGTGCTACAATTGTACTGTGCTTAAATTTTTAAATTAAATTTATTTTAAATGACCTGTAGAAATGTTAGAAATGCACATATTTACTGAATACCATGTGGTATTTTAATGTATGTGCATTATGTAATGTTTAAATCAGATTAAACATCTCTCTCCTCAAATAGTTCTCATTTCTTTAAAATGAAAATATTTACAATCCTTTCCTTTAGCTTTTCAAAGTACATAGCACATAGTACATAATTGTTTTCTATGGTTAACTACCATTTAATAGCACATCAAAACTTCTCCTGTATATCTAACTGTAACTTAGTACCTACTGGCCACCCTTTCCCCACCCCTATTAGCAACAGATTTGTTACTATTAATAATCCATATCTACCCATTTGACAACTGATGATACTACCCACTTAGCTATGTAGCTAACTAGTGAGGGATTCCTAGTATGAAATCATCCCTAATTGATATAATTTCAGTCCAAAGAAAAGTCTTAATATTTTTTACAGTCTGAACTACATTAGCGCCAACAGAGCTTAGAAACCCTCTTCCAGTGAGTGTTGGGGAGCTCTTCCCCAGACCTCAAATTCTCACTAGCTAAATATCCAGTCACTCACACTAGCTTGACAAAGCACCCTTACATCTTCAAAGTGCCAGGTGTGGTGGTGAACACTTATAATCCCAGTACTTGGGAGGCTGAGACAGGAAGATTGCAGGTTCACGGCCAGCCTCAGCAATTTAAGGGACCCTCAACAACTTAGCAAGACCCTGTTTCAAAATTAAAAATAAAACTGGGCTTGGGTAGAATGCCCCTAGTTCAGGGGTAGAATGTCCCTAGGTTCAATCCCCATTACCCCCCCCCACACACACACACATAGTGCATCCTGGCATGTGACTGTAGAGGAGAAATATAAATTGGTTCTGCCATCAGTTGTAGCAAAGGCCACATACAGATTTCCTGGCCCTTCTTCTTTCCAGGGCAAACTGCAGCAAGCAATCCACACTGCCGGAGAATGTGCCTCTCTGCTATGTGCAGTGCATCGAGGACCCAGCAATTCCAGTCCTAGATCTACATCCAGAGGAGACATCACCATATGGGACAAACAATTGTGTTCCCACATTTATTGCAGCGCTGTTCACAATAGCAAAATATGGCAGCAACGCAGGTGCCGTCCTCTGGATGAATGAGTAAAGAAAATGTGAGTGATGAAATATATACACAATGAAAGACTATTTAGCCATAAAAAAACAAAATCCTGTCATTCCCAGCAACATGGATAGAACGGGGGTTAAACATATTAAAGAAATAAACCAGACACCGGAAGGAAAATCTCAACCCTGCACAAGAGCAGAATGGAATAGTAGTCACTAGAGACCCAGAGGGGCCATCGGGAGAGAAGACACAGTGAGACCCTCAATTAGGGACACTGAACACACAGAGTAGAAGAACCACTACTGGTTCTTGAACACAGCAGGCTGTTGTGTTCAAGTTAAAACAATCTAGGATGTATTTCAAAATGGCAACATATGCAATCCCAACACAGAAAACTGATGAATGGTTGAAGAGGTAGAACTTCTTTTCGACTTCATATTACACATGCCTTGAGCCACCACAAGATGCTTCATAAAGATGTACAGAGTTCATCCTAAAGGAGTGGTGAGATCCCATTTACACTCAGAGAAACATACAGAGTTATACTCAGGGCGGTATCTCTTCTTACAAGCTGTTTGGGCAAACATGATATGTTCATATATTTTTTAAAATCTCATAATGTATTGCAATAATTTATCAGGGGAAACTAATAGAATTTTATAGGAGAGTTTGGGGGACCAGCAAAACTATCAAAGACTGAGCAAAATCAAATCCCCAGGAGGGTGGCTCTACTTTGGACAGCCTGAGAAGAAGAAAACCACCATTCCAGACATAGAAAGATAAATATCACATGTCTTTACCATGTGGAATATTCCAGAAAAGGGAATCAAAGTAACTGTCAGAAACAGGAAATTGTTTTCTTGCTTGAACTAACTATTCAGAAGGAGTTTGAGCTAAGGATATTTACATAAGAAAGAAGCAACCAATTAATGATATGCCTTGTGAATCAGATTATGTGCAAAAGCCCATTGAACAGAAGAAAACATTTATAGAGAAGATTGGTTTAAGAAACGATGATCTTTGACTTTGTATTTATTAAACAGGTAACAGAAGGAAGGGGCTGAAGGGGCGTAAGAAAATGTGTGTAACCAGGTGCGGTGGCAGACTCCTGTAATCCCAGTACTTGGGAGGCTGAGACATGAGGACCACGGTTCAAGGCCAGCCTTGGCAATTTACCCTGACTCTCAGCAACTTAAAAAGGGCTGGGGGCATAGTTAAGAGGTAGGATACCCCTGAGTTCAATCTTCAGTACCAGAAGAAGGTGGGGGGGGTGGGGAGAAGGAGCAAGAAAACAGTTGTGAGTCCCAAGATTTTTATCTCACAGACCAGCAGCATGGCAGTTTCCTGAGAGTCGCCTAGGAGAGACAGGGAAGGAAATTTATATAAAAATTCCTGTGTATTTCCCAGATGTTTCCCAAGTCTAGACAGTTAGTGAACAAAGATGAATATCTTTAGTCTTACTTAATGTAGAAAAAAATCCTCCTGTTTTAAAATGTCTGCCTACACTTCCAGATTGGGTGTGACTTAGAACTGGTATCTGAAGTATGACTCAAAAAATAGGAAGCTTACATGAATTTGTCTAACTTTGTGTTTGTGTTTATGTACGGAAGGCTGATAGTTCCCTTGGTATCAAGACTTTAGGTTTTTTGTTTTGTTTTGTTTTTTTTTTTTGCAGTCCTGGGGATGAAACCCAGGGGTACTCTACCTCTGAGCTATACCCCCAGCCCTACTTTTTATTCTTTATTTTGAAAAAGTTTGGGTATAAAGACTATTTTAAAGAGAAAAATAAGAAAAAATTGGGAAAATGTTGATCTGATTCAGTGTCTGAATCAGAATACCTAGAATTAAAGGCTTTGTTAAAATTCAACTTCCCAAGTTTTCCTGAAAATTAACACTAGGACACTGTTTGCTCCCACTTCATAATTCTCATGTATAGGAATTTAGGAAATGTAGGCCAATGTGGCAAAAAAAAGTTCAAGAATTTAGTCTAAGCATTTATTAGCCAGGAACTAGACCCTTGTCACCAGTGAGTAAGTTCTTGTAAAGATGGCCTGGGTGACCTAGACTTTTTTTTTTTTTTGGTCAAAAATATTCTATAATTTATGAAATTACACTACAAAGAAGATCCACATGGTTGTGATAAAGGGACAAGACTGGGAAGGTGCACTGATAGTCTTCTGTCACTGAGTTCAGATCCTATCATATAATTCTTACTTTTAATATCCCTGTGAATTCCTGTTACTTATTTCTGGGTGATCTTTTTTCTAGATTTGACTTTTTTTTTTTTGCAGGTCTGGGGATGGAACCCAGGGGCATTTGACCTCCGAGCTACACCCCCTGCCCTATTTTTTATTCTTTATTTTGAAACAGGTTCTCACTAAGTTCCAAAGGCCTCACTAAGTAGCTGAGGCTGTCTGCGAACCACAATCCTCCAGTCTCAGCCTCCCGAATGCTGGGATTATAAGCATGTGCCACCATGCCCGGCTCTAGATTTGACATTTTAAAGAGCTTTCTGGCCATGCTTGGTGGCACATGCTTGGAATCCTAGTACTTGGGAGGCTGAGACAAGAGAATCGCAGGTCCATAGCTAGCATCAGCAACTTTGTGAGGCCCTCTGCAACTTATTGAGACTCTGTTTCAAAATAAAACATAATAAGGCTGGGGGTATATCTCAAAGGTAGAATGTCCCCAAGTTCAATCCTTAGTACCACAGATAAATAAATATATACATAAATAACTTTCTTTGTTATTAATTAAGAGATCTAGAGAAATATTGAGAGATGATTACCTCTTGGCTCCAGATGAATAAATTGGCATGTTTGTTTGCATTTTGCAATCCTTTGAGTAAAATAACAGCTGATAGACAAAATTTCTTTCTAGATTTTTAAAGACTAGCAGAACTTTACATTAGAAAACAACCTGGAGAATAAGGGAAGAAAAATGTTTGTTTTATATTTCACCAAAACATTCTTATGTAGAAGTTTTATTGTTAAAGTATTCAGTTTTGGCCCTGAAAAGTCATTATTGTTTGTTAAAAAAAAATGTTTGTTCCCTCTTTAAAAAAAAAAAAGAATTTAGTCTAACCTTTACCTGAAACATTAGGATGCAGCCTGTTTCAGTTAGCTTTCCTCACCCTGTGACCAAAACACCTGACAAAAACAACTTAGAGAAGAAAACGTTTATTTGAGCTCACAGTTCTGAGGTTCAGTCCATGGTCAGCCATCTTCAAGGCAGCAGTCATGGCAGCAGAGCATGGCAGAGGGGTGCTCCCCCCACATCATGGCCATTGAAAGCAGAGAGACAAACAGGAGGTCACCAGTAGCATAGATAGTTGTCATGGCCATGTCTCCATGACCCCCCTCCTCCACCCAGGCCCCTCCTCTGAACCTTGGTGCCCTGAGAATATGCTTTCAACACATGAGCCATTTGGGGGGCATTCCAAACCCAAGCCAAAACAGAGCCCCTTGAGGTTTTAGTTGTTTTTAACTAGTTAATTTTTTCTTTTTAAAATTAAATTTATTCCTTTTTTATACTGGAAATTGAACTCAGGGGCATTCTACCTCTGATATATATCCCAGCTCTTTAATTTTTAAATTTTATTTTGAAACAGGGTCTCACTGAGTTGCTGAAAGCCTTGCTAAGTTGCTGAGAATGGCCTCAAACCTATGATCCTCTTGTCTCTGTCCTGAAATTGTAGGCCTGTGCCACCATGCTCAGCTTAAAATTAAATTTATTTCAACTGCTACATAAAACAAAAGTGTACATACTATTGGGGGTAACATGCAATATGTTATGCAATCAGGTTAAACATTTCTATTTCTTTTGACCATTCTCACTTCTTTGTGGTAAAAACTTTCAGTATATTAATGTGAGGCTTCTCTCTGTCTTCTGCTAGCTTTCTGAAATGGGCAGTGTGTGTGGTTGTTATCTATACTCAACAACACACAAGAACCTCTTGTTCTAACTATAACTTAGTACCCACTGATCAACCTTTCTCCCATTGGGTATTTTTAGTGAGCTAGTAGCCTTATCCCAGAACCAAAACGCTCTCTGTAACTCCTTTGAAAATGCAATAATGTCATAAGCTATTCAGGAAAAAAATGCTTAGAGAAATACAGTCCCATATCTACTTTTGGAAAATCAACAGCACCCCTCACTTCACATGGTAAAGGACAGCCAGGGCCCTTGTGAAAGCGTTGCTTTGGATTGATCATAGCTGGAAAAAAAATTTTAAGGAAAAATTATTTGTGAGAAGAGCATGTTTTAATTAGAAGACAATATAAGTTTTAGTAAAGAAGAAGTCTCACTACTACATCTTTGACAACAAAGCTCAGAATGCTGATAACTGTTGCTTTTAAATTTCTGCTAGGGGAAGACAAACAGCTGCCTTCTTATGGGTTTTTCTTATGGGAATATCATTACATCCAATGATATGTGCACACCAATGTTAGCTTCTCATAAGGATTTCCTTTATATAGAAAGCGTCCAATTCTAGACTGTATTTTAAAATATTCAAGCTTAACACAGGCATGCTAATTAACCTTAGCACTTTGAGAAGTTGCCGTCCAACGTGTCCACTGCTGAATGGAGCAGGACTCCAAGACTCATGATTAAAGTCAAAACTTCTCTGGATCCACCTGAATCCCTAGTTATTAAACAAAAGCCAATCAGTGATGCTCATATAAGTCACATGGAAGAGATCCACAGAGACAAATAGACACAGAGGGGGGAAAATCAATGTGGTATAATAATTCTAAACTTAAAAAATACTATCTCAAAGGGTGGTAGCAGGAGTAATGAGGATCAGGGCTTTTGTTCTCTGAGCACTTTCCTAATTCAAGAGTGACTCTGAACTCCATTGGTGTTTCTCAGCATTGGTGTTATGGCTCACTCTTTTGCTGGAAAATTTATTTTGTTTAGCAGTAGCCCAGGCATCTCCCAACTTGATACTAGTCATACCTGCTTATACCCCTAACGATGACAACTAAAAAGGTTCCAAAATATCTCCAAATGTTCCCTGGAGGGCAAAAATTGGGAAATAGTAAGCTCAAGAAAGCGTGTGTGTGTGTGTGTGTGTGTTACTGTAGATTGAACCCTCTATGTAGATTCTACCTCTATGATACACCACTAGTTCCTTCTTTTATTTATTTGCAACAGGGTCGTGCTAGGTTGCTGAGAGTCTCACTATGTTTCTGAGGCTGATCTTGAGCCTCCTCCTCCTATATCATCCTCCCAAGTACTGGGATGAGAGCTGTGTGTCAGCATGCATGGCTAAGAAAGGATCCTTTACCACATATTTCTAAATGACAACATTTATCTCAACCCCACCTCCTAACTCATTTATAATTCAATAAAGATTGTAAATGAGGCGCTTCAATTTGGAACTAAAATTTGCCTCCCACTTAGATGATACCTAATATACCTTTAACAGAATTAAGAACAATTCACCTTTCTTTTTCATTTATTTATTTCCTGATATTTCATAACATTGTAACATCATCTAAAGTTTTTCCCTAATAGTTGCTGTTTTATTAACATTTTTATGTGACTCTCTAAACAATAAATGAAATATATCATATAAATCTCTTATATTTGATCAGTCATGTTCTGAATAGCCCCCAATAAAATTTCACTTTGGAAGAGAGATTTAGTGTCTATTTATTAATTAATCACATTTTCTTTCATGAACAAGTTTATATACATTTCTTCAGCTGCTTTTAGATAATTAAGTTATCAGAAATGTGTAGCAGTAGTTACCTTCATTCCTAGCTGCAATGTAAAATCACTGAGAAGTAATGTGGATATTTTGCATGGCTTTTTTTAGTAGAATGTGGGGTATACAATGAATTTTTTAAAATTTTTATTTTTATGTGGATCATATGGAAAATGACAAATTCTGACTGTGCTTAGTGCCCTTTCTTACCCTTGACTTCCCTCTCCCCCAACAATGAGTGTCCAGGTTAACCATGCTATAGTCATACTTTTACACATATTTGGATGTAGCTTCTCTGTTAATCAACCTCAGCCTTTTTCGTCTCCTACCCTTTCATTTCAGCTTTGCTGAGGTTTCCCCTCCATTATCTGGAGTCCCTCTGGTAAGACTGCACTAGCAAAACAAATAACCCAATCAAGAAATGGGCAACTGAACTGAATAGACACTTCAAAAAAAGATACAAATGGCCAATAGATACATGAAAAGATTTTCAACATCATTAGCCATCAGGGAGATGCAAATCAAAACTATGCTGAGATTCCACCTAACACCAATCAGAGTGGCAAGCATAAAGAAATCAAATAACAACAAATGCTGGTGAGTATATGGGGAAAGAGGAACTCTTTTACACTATTGGTGGGAGTGAAAACTAGTTCAACCACTATGGAGATCAGTGTGGAGATTCCTTAAAAAACTGGGAATGGATCCACCATATGATCCAGCTCTGCCACTCCTGAATATCTTTCCAAAGGGGTTGAAATCAGAGAACTACAGTAACATATGCATACCCATGTTCATAGCAGCACAATTTGTAATAGCCAAAATATGGAACCAATCTAGGTATCCATCAACAGATGAATGGATTGCAAAATTATGGGAAATGCATGGCTTTTTTCTGCTGGATCAGCCACCACCCTTTGCAATTTTAACACAGCAAATCTGACCACAATCTAGAATCACAATCTAGAATCAAGTTTGTGTTGTGCTTTGACAATTTATGTAAAGGATCTGTGTGTGATCAAGATGGCAATAGTTTTGTTAAAAACAATTCTGTCACGAGCCATTAGCACTGATGTCAAGGAAAAGGTCAACATTTATTGCTTCCCAAGGTATCAGCACCATTTTTTACAGTTAGATACAAAATATCCTATAAAGAGCTCACTTATTAACGTTTGGAGCTGATGTAATTGTGTCATGAGGGTTGTAACCCTGGAAGTGGGTAACACTTCCAGGGTTACCCTGAAGGCCTGTAAGGAGTGGCTGGAGATAGGCCCCTGGGGTGTGGCCTTGGGGATCCCAGGGCCCCCTCACCCTGCCCTCTCTCTTGCTTCCAACCTCTGTGAGGTGAGGAGCACAGCCATGTGCTCTCCCTGTGCCTCTAGCCGCCATTGCCTGAGATATGCGGTCCCTGGCCTCACAAGGGCTGAACACAAAACCTAAGAAAATAAATCTTCACTCTAGATTATAGCTTACACTTGTATTTTAATGAACGGTAATAATTTTACTCTTTTATGGGGTACAGATGATAATTAGATGTTAAATAGTGTATAATGATCAAATCAGGGCAAGTACTATATCTGTAACCCCAAATATTTATCATTGACATTGGAAACATTCAAAAATTTTTCTTATAGATATTTCAAAACATACAGTAAATTGTTTATTAACTACAATCTCCCTACCATGCTGTATTTCTCTTATCTAACTATATTTTTTCATTCAATGATCTACTTCTTTCTCCCTTCCTCTTTCCCCTACCCTTTCCAGGCTCTGGTACCCTTTATTCTATTCCCTGCTTCTGCAAAATCAATGATTCTAGGGTCCATCTATGACTGAGAGCATGTGGCATTTCAATTTCTCTGCTTGTCTTATTTCCCAGCTTCCTATGGTTTTTTTTTATATCCATTGTTATTGCTTCCCCCCCCCCTTTGGTACTAGAGATTGAAAGCAGGAATATTCTACCCCCCAGATCTTTTTTTATTTTTTTTTCGGTATGGGAATTGAACCCAGGGACTTTTTATTCCCAAACTACACCCCCCAGCACTTTTTTTTATTCTTTATTTTGAAACAGGGCCTCACTAAATTGCTAAGGCTGGCCGTGAACCTGTAATTCTCCTTTCTCAGCCTCCCAAGTACTGGAATTACAAACATGTGCCACAGCTACTCTTTATATTTATTTTTTATTTTTTGCAGTACTGGGGATGGGACCCAGAAGCATTCTACCTCCTAACTACACCCCCCCAGCCCTATTTTTTTTATTCTTTATTTTGAAACAGGGTCTTACTGGGTTGCAGAGGGCCTCACTAAGTAGCTGAGGCTGGCCATGAACCCCTGTGAACTGCGATCCTCCTGTCTCAGGCTCCCAAATGCTGGGATTACAACCATGAACCACCATGCCCAGCTTATTTTGTATTTTTGAAACAGAGTCTCACTAAGTTGCTGATGATCACACTAAGTTGCTGAGGCTGTCCTCAAACCTGTGATCCTCCTATCTCATCCTCCCAAGTACTAAGATTACAGGCATGTGCCACCACACCAGGCTGCTTCCTATGTTTTTATGCAGAAAGGAGAGACAACATAGAGGGTGATGCCTGGGGCTTACTTGGATTTAAACATGGTTCAGTTACTAATTTCTTCCCTGGAACACCAGCCTCATGGTGAAAGAGATATCACAGCCAATTGTTAGCTAAAAATCTCCCCTCAACAACTGATTTCTAGAGTAATCTAAAAAATACCAATGAACACAAAGAACCTCCCAAGTGTCATGAAAATTACACTCAGAAAAGCATAGGACCTAAGTTCCAAATTATAGGATGAGTATCTTTTATCCAAAATACTTAGCACCTGAAGTATTTCAAGTTTCAAGGGTTTTTCTGACTTTATAATATTTACATAGATATAATGAGATATCTTGGATATAGGACCCAATTCCAAATACAAAAGTCCTCTATATTTCTGTTCTTTTCTATGTTCTTGCGGCTACAATCTAAAAGATTGACCATGTAACTGAGGGGAAAAAAAGATTTATTTTCTTTGAGTTCAGTTCAATATAGATCTCAGGGCATAGTGGTGGGAGGTGAGAGAGATCACATGGGCTGTGCTCACATCATGAAGTCTGGAAGCAAAAGAGGGAGCAGGAGGAGGAGGAACCACTTATATGATTCCCAGGGCTGCACCCCCAGGGACCACCTCCAGCCACACCTTACCATCATCCTACTGAGTAACACCCAGGTAAATCCATTACAATGGACTCATCCACTTCTGCGATTAAACCCTCAGGACTCAATTATATCACCAAAAAAAGTAATTTATGAGCTCCTCAAGGGGCCATTCTATATCTAACCATAATAGTCTTACATACACCTTACACTCATCATCGGAAGGTAGCTTTATACAATATCATAAATGTCCCTGTATTGACTCTGACCCATCACACAGTCAGGTATAGAAATTCCCCTTGTGACATCATGTTGGTTGGTGCTCAAAAGTTTCAGATTTTGGTGCATGTTTGGATTAAAAATGGTCTACCTGTCTATTATTTCACTTTTTCTTTATATATGATATTAAGAAATCCTTAGCCAGGTATGGTTGCACATACCTGTGATCCTAGTACTTGAGAGGTTGAGACAGGAGAATCATGGGTTCATAGCCAGGCTCAGCAACTTAGTGAGGCTCCCAGCAACTTAGTGAGACTCTGTTTTCAAATAAAAATAAAAGAGAGCTGAGGGTATAGCTCAGCGGTAGACTGTTCCTGGGTTCAATTCCCAGTACCACAAAAAGAAAAAGAGAACAAAAAAAGAGAAAGAAAGAGAGAAAGAAGTCATTAAATAGAAATACTTTAACAAGCAACCACAGTCTTTAATTCTAATCCCTATGTTAAAATGTTGGGAGAGTAGAGTATAAAATGTACAAAGCTATAGTAGTAGCATTATTCTGAGAATTCTTAAAACATCAAACAGGGTTCATGTATTCCAACACGCCTGGTGCATAGCACATACCTGCCATCAGGAAACAGAAGCATGAGGACTGAAGTTTGAGGACTGTCTGATTAACTTAATGAGACCCTTTCTCAAAATAAAAAAATAAAATAAAGGGATGGGGATGTAGCTCAGTAACAGACCACCCCATCCCCACTTCTGGGTTTAATTCCGAGTACAACATATACAAAAAAAAATCTTTTTTTTTTTTTTTTTTGTCAGTACTAAGGATTACATCCAGGGGCATTCTACCTCTGAGTTACAACCCCAACCCTATTTTTTATTATTAATTTTGAAACAAGATCTCACTAAGTCGCAGAGGGCCTAAGTAGCTGAGGCTAGCCATGAACCTGCAAACCTCCTGTCTCAGCCTCCCAAGTACTGGGATTACAGGCATGCACCACCACACATGGCTCAAAAAAAAAAAAATCCTAATGCATACAAATGTTTTATCCAAGCCCATTTATGATATGATGCCCCCAGTAATTGTTGAAGTATAATTGCAATTACTTTGTTATTATTCTGGCAATAGTCACTCCAAGATTTTTTTCTACTTTTGCCACTCAGAGTCCTCTTCTCCTCTGGTCTGATTTAGACCTGTTTCTCTAATCCTGTGACATTCTCTCTAGCTTTACCTTCCAGTTTAGGGGAAGACTTTTTCCACATTCCCTGAGAAATGGTACTTGGCAGCTCAATATTTTGAGAACTCAGCAAGTCCAAAAATGTCTTTATTATTCTCATTTTTGATTTATGGCTGGCTGGGTATAAAACTTAACTTTCTTCAGCAGTTTTGAAGGTTTTGTTCCATTTCTTTTTGCTGCCTGCACAGCCATTGAGAAATCCAAGGCCCTCCTTGTACTTTCCTCTCTGCAGCCACTATTGTATGTTTGCTTGCTTTATTACCTGTGGACAACTTTAGACTTTTTAATTCTCGAACACTTAGCTCATTCCCAAAAGCCCCTTCCAACACCAGCCCTATGCAAACTAACAAAACTATTTGTAATTCTTATTTGTAACATGTATAACAAACAGAATGGAAATTGTATTGAGATAATACCTGGGACAGTTTGTACTATGATGGAAGAACCACTCCTTTTAATTAGACAAAATTCTTAACAATATTTATGACTTTGTTGCCATGAACTAAAGAAATTTTTAGTGAGCTGCTAATCCCAAATCTAACAGTTAGTGAGCTGCTAATCCCAAATCCAGTAGTCTTCTTGGTTCTTGTTCTCTTAAATCTTTCTTTACTTTGAAATCACCACTCCAGGGCTGGGCATGGTGGCACACACTTGTAATCCCAGTAATAGACTTGGGAGACTGAGACCGGAGTATCACAGGTTCAAAGCCAAAGTCAGCAACTCAGTGAGGCCCTTTGCAACTTAGCAAAACCCAGTTTCCAAATAAAAAAATAAAATAGATCTGGGAGTGTGGCCTAGAGATAGATGTCCCCTGGGTTCCATCCCCAGTACCATAAATACACACTCAAAAAGAAATTCATGGGCTGGGTGTGGCACTGCACGGTTATAATCTCAATACTTGGGAGGCTGAGGCAGGAGGATTGTAAATTTGAAGCCAGTCTCTACAACTTAGTGAGGCCCTCTGCAACTTAGTGAGACCCTGTTTCCGAATAAGCAATTAAAAAATTGGCTGGGAGTTTAGCTCAGAGGTAGAATGCCTCTGGGTTCAATCACCAATGCCACAAAACCAAAACAAAACCAAAACAAAACAAAACAAGAAAAGAAAAATTCACCACTACAGCAGTCTCCAAAGTTTCTCCCATTTTCTTCCATTTTTCTCTTCTCTTATATTTTTTAACCTTCTCATGCCGTCCCTGATAATGAGGATATGCAGCTGGGTTCTGTATGAAACAGCCTTCTGTATTTTATGATAAGCATATTGTAAAAGGCCTTAATTAATTTTAGTCTAAAATAGAAAATGCCATCAATACGATTATAAATTTTAAAATATACATTCAATCTTAGACTATTTTATAAATAATCCCAGATTTCCACTAATATAACTTCCCAGTAGAAAATAGGAATGAGAGTAACTGAATACAATACTAAAAAAAATTTTTTTTGCAATACTAGGGATGGAACCCAGGGGCATTCTACCTCCAAGCTACACCCCCAGCCCTATTTTTTATTCTTTATTTTGAAACATGGTCTCAGTGAGTTGCAAAGGGCCTAAGTAGCTGAGACCGTCCTCAAACCACGGTTCTCCTGTCTTACCGTCCCAAATGCTGGGATTACAAACATGCACCACCATGCCCTGCTTAAGGATTTTAAAGAATTAAAAAGAATTTTTAATCAAGTCGTGACTATGTGGAAATCAAAGAATGTGTGGCTAAGTCTGAGTAGGGATGGGTGTTTGGAATACCCTTATTGTTTTCTAACACCCCAGAAGAAAAAAGTGAATCAAACCTTAGAGGCTGGCAAACTTAGCCTACAGATGGCCAGATAGTAAGTATTTTAGGCTTTGCTGAATATATATAGTCTATCACAAACACCCACCTCTGACTTTGCAGTATGGACCTAAACAAAGACAATACATACATGCATGATGATGGCTGTATTCCAATAAAACTTTATTTAGAAAAAAGGGCAATGATCTCTGTTTTACTCTTGGGCTATAGTTTTCAATCCTGGTCCAGAGAATTGGTAGGTTTCTTAAATTTTGTGCTAAGTATCTTTTTTATGTCAGAACCATTTCACTTTTGGCATATCAGTATTATAAAACTACTGCAGTGGGAATTACTTCTTTTGACTAGAATTTTCTTCCTCTCACCTCATATGGGCCCACTAAACTCTCATTTTTAGACCTAGCTTATATATCTTTCTCTCAATATTTGTCTCATGTCTTTCTGCAGAGCCCACAACCCATATGCATAACCCATATTGTATTCTTTATATTTCTTTGGATACTAAATATATTTTCCTGTGCAAGTGCTTCAACTGTGGTCTGTAATAACATTTTATTTTTAAATTATCTTATGCAAATTTGTGTTCATTTTTTAACTAGATCATAATTTTTACACATAAAATAATTTTACTACATTATTTTATTAATATTTTTATGTTTTTTATTAATGTACAATGTTGTCTCTTCTATGTGGTCTCCCTTCATTCAAAGATTAGAGATTAAATACTAGGAACCTAATACCTATTGGACTTGATTAAAATACTCATAGTGCATATATAACTGTGTGTTACCTGTCTCTCTTTATCTCTTGTCTCTGGATTTACCCTTAGAGCCTTAATGTGTATTGAAGTAATTGCTACATAATTTATGGTCAGAAGTTCCTTGTTAAACTTTCTCATGCTGTTAGACATTTGTGCAATGTTAAGACTTATATATTCTATAAATTGTTTTTCAACAAAAATTAAGTTGGATTGTTTTAATTACACAGGTTTTAAACCAAACTTTTCTTTCCAATTCTATTTCTTCTGTCATTTATAGCATCCACAAACTTAGTTACCCAGGGATTAAATTATATCTACCTGTGTGTAGTTAAAAGAATGGAATCTGAGTCAGACAGAAATGAACTTGAAACCTATCTCTATTACTTTACTCAATATGAGACCATGAGTACATTATTATCTGTCTGGGAAGCAGTTTCCTCATCAGTAAAAAGAGAATTAAAATATTTTCAACTCAGCATAGTTTTAATTTGTATCTCTCTGATGGCTAATGATGTTAAACATTTTTTCATGTATCTATTGGCCATTTGTATCTCTACTTTTGTGAAATATCTATTCAATTCCTTTGCCCATTTCTTGATTGGGTTATTTGTTTTGCTAGTGTAGAGTCTTTTGAGCTCTTTGTATATTCTGGATATTAGCCCCTATCAGAGTGGTGACTGGTAAAGATCATCTCCCATTCTGTAGGCTTCCTCTTTAGGTTCTTAATGGTGTCCTTTGATGAGCAGAAACTTTTTACTTTGATGCTATGTCGGGGCCCACTCGGCTGGACCAAGATGGCACCCAGGCTTGTTGCCAGCATGGACTCAAGATGGCGCCTAGGCATGTTGCCAAGTCACGAGGCTCACAAGGCTGGCGGTGCCCTGAGCCTGCGCAGTGAGCCCTATCAGGCGTCCTAAGGATGATTAGTGATGCAGCGCCTCGTGCTACCATCAGCCCGCCTATAAGAGGGTTAGAAATGCACATGCCCTAGCTGTGGGAAGCTTGGGGTTGGTGGAGTGATGAGGGAGGGGTTATGAGACTGATATATTTGCCTGCTGTGCGCATTGAGAGAAAACGCCGGGGAACGCAGGGGCACGCCGGGGAAGCATTAAAGGGAAGCATTAAAGAGGAAGCATCGTCAACAGACTCGGCGTTTGTGTCTTCTTTCTTGGGACTCTGCGGGCCGGAGCCCTAGGAACGCGACAATGCTATCCCACATGTTAGTTCTTCCTTTAATTTCATGTGATTTGGGGTCTTGTTAAGAAAGTTACTGCCCGTGCTTACATGTTGGAATGTTGAGCCTAGGCCCTCCTCTAATAACTTCACAGTCTCTGATCTAATTTCCAACTCTTGGATCCGTCTTGAGTTGATTCTTGTGCATGGTGAGAGGTAAGAATTTAGTTCCATCTTTCTACAAATAACACCAATCAGAGTATCAAGCATAAAGAAGTCAAATATCCAACTCTCACTGCGACCACAGCCACCTGCTCCCTTCCAGCGGCTCAGATTCCGATTTCTCCCCACCTGGGGCCCAGACTGACTGACTGACTGACTGACTGACGGCGCCCCTTCTCAGCAGGAAGTCGCTAGATGAACAAAACATCGCCCATCTGCACCACTTAGTCAAAGAGGTCAGGATGAAAGGTTCCAGTCGCCCCTGCCCCACAGGGGGCGGGGCCGGAAGCTAGGAGGTGGAGCTCTGTGATTCCGGGAGGGGACCAGGCCTCCCGGTCAGGAAAAAGAGAGCCCTCCCCCCCCCCCCCGCCACCAGCCCCCGTGGCCACGCGGGGGCTGGAGGCCGATCTCCCACGAATAAAGACATCTGTAATACAGAAAAAAAAAAAAAAGAAGTAAAATAACAACAAATACTGGCAAGGATGTAGGTAAAGAGGAATTCTTTTACACTGTTGGTGGGAATGTAAACTAGTTCAGCCACTATGGAGATCAATGTGGAGATTTCTTAGAAAACTGGGAATAGATTCACTGTATGATCCAGCTCTACCACTCCTGAGTATATTTCCAAAGGGGTTGAAATCAGAGAACCACAGTAACACATGAATACCCATGTTCATAGCAGCACAATTCACAATAGCCACAATATGGAACCAACCTAGGTCTCCATCAACAGATAAATGGATTGCAAAATTATGGGAAATATATACAATGGAATTCTACTCAGCAGTAAAAAAATAAAAGAACAAAATTATGCATTCACAAGAAGATGGAAAGACCTGGAGAACATTATGTTAAGTGAGATCAGCCAAGCACAGAAAGAGAAGGGACATATGCTTTCTTTAATATGACCAAACTAGGGAGTACTAGGAATAACAGAGGGACTCCATATAATGGAAGGGAAACCTCAGCAAAGAGAAAGGAAGGGTAGGAGAGGAAGAAAGCTGAGGTTAATGAATGGAGGAGCTACATTCAAATATATGTATACGTGTGAATGTAGCATGGTCAACCTGGACATTCATTTTTGACAGGGTAGGAAAGGGGAAGTGGTGAGGGTGACACCAAGCACTGTGTGAATGTATGTCATTGTCAATATGATCCACATAAAAATAAAAATAGAAAAAAGAAAAAATGTGTTCGACTCAAAGATTTGTGGATGTAAAATAAATCTTATGCTTTTAATGTATAGCTAACACTCTACAAACAGATATTGTTACCTTTATTGAATTCATTCTAATATTCCTGGTAGCATGATCTTAGAAAATATATGTAAAACTCATTTTCTCTTTAACTTTTATCAGTTTGTATTCCAAGTGCCTGGTGCCCCTTGTCCCTAACTCATGACATGCCTAGAAAATTCAGAGGGTCCTAATTAATAGAAACTGTATTAGATACTATTATCTTCATATAGTGTCAAGTAAATATTACTTTATAATTCTAAGTAAATATGTTGAATTAAATTTGTCCTAAAACAAGCTTGTAATTTAATTATAATGCTGAAATGAATATGAAACTTTAAAATTCACAATTTTTCCTGTAGAAAGGAAATACTTATTAAAGATTTGTATTTTTAGATGCACCGGGAAAAACAATATAGTTAGGCTTGCTGTCTCTTAAATGCAAAATCATTTTTTTAGCTTTGGGTTTTCAAAATTATTTAATGATAAGATCAATAAGAAATTTCTATACTAAGGATTTTTATTTTTATTTTCATATATTTATTTTTATTTGTGGGTTTGGGGATGGAACCCAGTGGCATTTGACCTCCAAGCTACATCCCCTGCCCTATTTTTTTTATTCTTTATTTTGAAACCGGGTCACAATGAGTTGCAGAGGGCCTCACTAAGTAGCTGAGGCTGTCTGCAAACCGCGATCCTTCAGGCTCAGCCTCCCGAATGTTGGGATTACAAGCGTGCGCCTGGCTTAGGATTTTCAGAATTTTCACTTTAAATGAGAAATTTGCAGGCAGCTGCTAGTTTAGTGTCTGCCATTTCAGTGTGTCTGTACAGCACACAACCTCTATGAACATCCCACACCATGTTTCTTAAATTTCTTTGTATCTTAAATACATATTATCCTGTGTCAAGTGTGGTCGTACACTACTACAATCCCAGGACTTGGGAGGTTGAGACAGAAGAGTTGCAGGTTCAAGGCCAGCCTTAGCAGCTTAGCAAGACCCTTAGCAATTTAGGGTGACCCTGTTCCAAAAGGAAAAATAAAAAGTGTTGGGGGTGTATCTAAGAGGTAGAATACCCCTAGGTTCAATCCTAGTGCCACAGAAAGAAAAATAAAAAACAAAACAAAATAAAAACTATGTTTCTGTGACAGCTCTTCAATTTTGGTTTGCAATGGCATTTTATTTTTAGTTGATGGTTTTATAAGTTTGTGTTCTTTTTTAACTATATCATAAGTTTTATATATAAAACAAAATAATTTAATTAATGTCCTTATCCTCTATAAAATGTAATTTGGTAGAGTACTACCCATTACAGACATGTTTTATTGTTTTCACATTATTCTGTGTTAATGTAATAAACATTGTCATCAACAAAGCTGATCTATATGAGCTCTGTCCCACAAACCAACTGAGCAAATATCTATTGACTTCAATTCATAAAACACGTTGGTTTTAGATTGACAGTGTTTATTTTCCTTGAGGAAAAAGCAGTAAACAAGATAAAGCTGCAGGTAACATTCTGAGTATTTGTACCAAGTATGTGCATTCAGTTTAAGCAAATTATGGCACGTAATGTTTTTAAAATGTTAGACTTCTTTTAGAAATATCTATATATTAACTGAGGTTTTACTATGAACAGCATGTTCTATAACTCACAAATTTTGCAAGATATTTTCTCTAGCTGAACTGGGCTACTAAGATGCAGTAGAGAAATTTCAAGCCAGGCGTGGTGGCGCACACTGGTAATCTCAGTACCTGAGAGGCTAAGGCAGGAGGACCACAGGTTCCTGTCCAGCCTCAGCAACTTGTGCGGCCCTCCTCAACTTAATAAAAATCAAAAATAGGAATGGGGGTATAGCTCAGAGATAGAATACCACTGGGTTCAATCCCCAGTACCATACACACACACACAAAAAGAAAATTCAAATAGAAATAAGAAAGCAAATGGCTAGTTTCATAGGAAATTTATTAGATTTACCATGCTAGTAAGTGTTGTAAAAAAAATTAAGTTTCACACATAGCAACCACCAAAACAATAAAAGCTATGAATCAAACTTTGTCCACCAGCTCCACCATATGGCACTATGAGAATTTACAGTTAATATTCATGGGGACAAACCTTACCAAATATTTTTAAATGCTCCACTGTGAGCCAGGCATGATGGCACATGCCTGTAACCCAGTGTTTGGGAGGCTGAGGCAGGAAGATCATAGATTTGAGGCCAGCCTCAGCAACTTAGGGAGGCCCTCACCAACTTAGCAAAACCCATCTTCAAAAATTAAAATTTAAAAAGTCAGGTTGGGGGTGTAGCGCAGGGGTAGAATGCCACTGGGCTCAATCCTGTGTACAAACAAACAAACAAACAAACCCCATGGTTAATTGAACGTTTGGGGAAAAATAGTTTAAATTGATAAGAAAAACTCAACATTTTATAAATAATGAGTCTGGACTCTATGTTGTGCTAAGTTTCAGAAGGCATAAAAAGAGTGTATTTTTATCCTGGGAAAGCATATTAAAATTTCGTGTTATGCTCTATAAATATGTGCACTTCCTGTGTGTTAGTTAAAAATAAAAATATACTTTATAAATAGACAACAATTATGTTGCCGGGCGTGGTGGCTCACACTTGTAATCCCTGCATTCAGGAGGCTGAGGCAGGAGGATCACGGTTCTTGGCCAGCCTCAGCTACTTAGTGAGGCCCTTTGCAACTCAGGGAGACCCTGTTTCAAAATAAAGAATAAAAAATATGGCTGGTGGTGCAGCTTAGAGTTAGAATGTCCCTGGGTTCCAACTCTAGTACTGAAAAAAATAATAGGCAACAACTTGAGCAGACATTTCTCCAAAGATGAGCAAGTGTCACGTTCTCTAAGAGGCTCCGCGTCCATGAGCGTGAAGGGAGATGCGATTCCAAGCTCGGAGGAGACAGTACCAGCCACCATTAGGACGGCCACCATCAGAAGGACAAAGATGGGGAGTACTGGCGAGGCTGTGAAGCTGTAAAACCACACCATCACAGCAAACACTGTGCCGTCTCCCTACGTAGCCAGGATTAGACTTGCTGTGGATCAAAGCCAGAAGGCTCATGCGATATGCGGCTAGCCATTTGTGCAGCAGCACAATTCACAGCAGCCAAATCCCATTCTGGTTATACATAAAGGGACTGAAAGTAAGGTCCGGAGCAGACACTTACGCACCCGTGCTCACAGCAGCATTGTCAACAATAGCTAAATGTGGGAGCAAGTCAAGTGGCACTGATCAAGGTGGTATGCACATACGATGAGATATTGTGCGGCCTTAAAAAGGAAGAAAAAGGCCGGGCGTGGTGGCGCATGCTTGTAATCCCCGCGCTTGGGAGGCCGAGACAGGAGGATCGCGCAGGTTCGAAGCCAGCCGCGCTGGCTTAAGAGACCCTGTTTACAAATAAAAATGTAAAAATAGGTCTGGGAGTGTAGCCCGGAGGTAGAAGGGCTTCCAGGAACCCAGTACCACCAAATAATAATAATAATAATAATAATAATAATAATAATAATAATAATAATAATAGAATGTGGCCGGGCATCGTGGCGCACGCTTGTAATCCCCGCGCTTGGGAGGCAGAGACAGGAGAATCGCGTAGGTTCAAAGCCAGCCGTGCTGGCTTAAGAGACCCTGTTTCCAAATTTAAAAAATATAAAATAGGTCTGGGAGTGTAGCTCTAAGGTAGAAGGGCTTCCAGGAACCCCAGTACCACCAAAACAAACAAACAAATAAATAAATAATAGCTGAGCATGGTGGGGCATGCCTGTAATCCCAGTACATGGGAGGCTAAAACAGGAGGATTACAGGTTGAAGACCAGCCTAAGCAATTTAGCGAGACCATATTTCAACTTAAAAAAATGAAAAGTTCTGGGGATGTAGCTGGGAGGTACAAGGCTCTAGGTTCATTCACCAGTACCAGGGGGGGGGGGGGGGATTCTGTCATGTCCTACTGTAAAGATGAACTTTAAGGACATTATTCTACATGAAATATGCTAATAAATAAAGATAAAGATAAATTTTATATGATTCTCTTATATGAAGTACTCAGAGTGGTCAAAATTATAGACACAGAGTAGAACGGTAGTTGCCAGAGTCTATGGGGATGGAGAAATGAAGTTACTGTCAAATGTGTGTAAAGCATCGTTAGTAACAGGGTGGTCACAAAGCACTGGATACACTTAGCATCACCAATTTATCACTTTTCAGTACTTTAGTAAATTATTACAGTGGTAAAACTTATGAGTATTTTAACACATTTATTTTAAATTGGAAAAAATTCTTGGAAAGATTTTGAAAAGCACATTAAAAATAGACTAAAAGATAATTATGTTTTCCCCAAGTTAGTGAAAAATAGATATTAAACTGTAGCATAAATCAAGTTGAAAAAATAAATTCTAAATACCTACTTTATTGCTTGTCCTGCACCAAGCAGTGGATAGGTAAAGATGAACATTGTCACACGTCTGTGGACAGTACCAGCCACAGAATCTAGCCCAGAGAACTGCACAGAAATAGTATTCCATTACTGCTTTCCAAGTATGTCGGCAATAGTGATGGCGATTCTACCACAAGCGCCAGCTCTAAGTAAGCCGGGTTTTCCTCCAGTATCACATTTAGTCTTCCCAGAAATCCTTTCAGATTGCTATTATCATTCTTTCACCTTTTTCTGTTGTATTGCAGATTGAACCCAGGAGTATTGTATTTCTAAGCTACATCCCCTGGTCCTATTTTGTCTGTGTTTTCTTTATCTTTAAACAGGATCTCACTCAGTTGTTGAGGACCTCAATAAGTTGCTAAGGTTGGCCTCAAACCTGTGATCCTCTTGTCTCAGCCATCCAGATACTGGGATGACAGTCATGCGCCACCATATTGGGCAATCATTCCTTATTTATAGGTGGAGAAGTTTGCAAGTCATAAGTTTCCAAATTAGGTCCTTGGTGAACTGGCTTTCAATCTCATTTCTTTGACTTTTTTAGTTTGTTTTGTTTAGTTGCAATGTTAAGGCATTTGCTTTTGTTCATTATACCATGTGGCATGTCAGAAAATTAATTAACTGTTATATATTTAGTCTCATTTCCCAGATGCACAGTGACGTATAGGTTGCTGCCCTGAGTCCCCAGAATGTAGCCTGCCAGAGAGGGTCTCCACGATTGGGTTATATAGGCACCAAGAACTGATATATACTGTTATTTTGGGGGCAGAAGAAATTCACTTTCTACCACCCAACTCATAAGGCAGATGATAGTTGCCTGCAGATGCAGTCACAGTGTGGAAGGTTTTCCAAGCAGTGACAGTCTCCAGAATCATATAACAACTTCCTCTGGCTTCTCCATCAGTGTTTTCTCTTGGTCTATAGTGGACACCACTGGAAGATGACATTGCCAGCGTTCACTGTGGTTGTATTACAGCCAATGGTCTCCTTTACATGGTGAGGATGGTGTGTGCGTGTTTGTGTGGGTGTGTGTACACACGTGGGGGGGGGTTGTCATGGTGTTACAGCTTTGATCTGTTATGTCCCCCAATGCTTCATGTGTACAGAGGTTGGGCTTTCAGTCAATTATGAGATCATTAGAGTTCACACTTCATCAGTGATAGGTTTGGATTCACCCACTAATGGCTGAATGGACTGAGAGTTGGTACCTAGCTGAAGAAAGCAGGTCACTGGTGGTGCATCTGGGAAGGGCTTAGCTTCTGCCTGGTCCCTTTCTGTCTGTCTGTCTCTCTCTCCCCTTCACCTCACACTCTGTGCTTCCCTGCAGCCATGAGTGGAGCAGCTTTCCTCTGCCACGCCCTTCTGCCATGCAGTTCTGCCTACCTCACGCTAGAGCAGTGGAGCCAGACGACTATGGACTGACCTCTGAAACCATGAGCCAAATAAATCTCTCAAAGTTCTCAGGTGTTTTGATGATAGTCAGCAACCAGAAAAATGACTAATACACATACAGGCTTAGAAGCCTTCTGGTAATTGCTTTATTTATTGGACATTTTGGTGAGAAAATTGTCAATAGGTTTGTTTCTCCTTTGAAAAGAAACTTAGGTACTTCTTGAAGTGGCTTTAGAGTTTCTGTGTTGCACCAACATGGCTTTCAGGAGTTCTGGGCACTTAATTGTGGTCCATGATCACCTCTGGTTACCTTCCATCCTGGCTGGCATGGCTCATTGCTTTCCAGACACTGCAATTTTCATAAAAGTCTTCATCTGATCTGATGTCATCTTCCTATCATCAACTCTTTGATCTTATAGTTTAAGTTTTATATTCTCAAAGAAGCACTTTATTGCAGAAGCACCTTAACTTTTTCCAGCTACACTTTTAACTCTTAGATTAAGGAAGAAAACACTTCAAATAATATGGCAATATGTGAAAGTATCACAACCAATCTCACTAACCTGTGTGGGGAGGAAAGGGGGAGGGGGTGGGATGTGGAGCCAAGAAATGTGCACATGTGTATTTTAATCACATTGAACCTCGCTATGACACACTAAAAATTAATAAATTTAAAATAAGTTGTTGAATAGCGATATGCAAAGACTGGACCCCAAATACTATAAGTTGAGAATATTTTACTTTCCATTTTTTAATTAAAGAAACACTGAAAAATTAACTTTAGTATTACCTTCTGTGTCTATTTCACCAAAGTATTCGCTTTAGAAAACATATTAAAATGTCATTCTTTGGCACTTATTTGAAAACTTCTGCTTTACAAATCCTACAAGATTCTAGAATTGTGAACACTATGCTAATTTTTATTCTTCATTTTGGAAAATAATATTTAGTATTGGGAAATGCAGCATAGATATCAAGGAAATGTATAGAAGTACTCTTCTGAAATTTTAATCCTGATTCCTGTCTTGAAAGATTTTAGAGCTGAACTTTCTCATTGCATGCCTATAATTCCAGTATTTAGGAAGCTGAAACAAAATGATTGCATATTTGAGAGTAGCCTCAGCTACTTAGCTACTTAGCTGAGACTACTCTCAGCAAGGCCCTCAGCAACTTAACAAGACCCTGTTTTAAAATTAAAAAAAATAGGCCGGGCATGGTGGCGCACGCTTATAATCCCAGCATTCGTGAAGCTGAGACAGGAGAATTGCACAGGTTCAAAGCCAGCCTCAGCTACTTAGTGAGGCCCTTTGCAACTCAGTGAGACCCTGTTTCAAAATAAAGTATAAAAAATAGGGCTGGGGGTGTCGCTCAAAGGTACAATGCCCCTGGGTTCTATCCCCAGTACCGCAATAAAATAAAATAAAATAATAAAATAGAATAGCCGGGCGTGGTAGCTCATGCTTGTAATCCCCGCACCTGGGAGGCAGAGACAGGAAGATCGCACAGGTTTGAAGCCAGCCTCACTGCCTTAAGAGACCCTGTTTCCAAATAAAATATAAAATAGGTCTGGGAGTGTAGCCTGGAGGTAGAAGGGTTCCATCCCCAGTACCACCAAAATAAAATAAAATAATATAAAATAAAATAAGCCTGGAGGTATAGCTCAGAGGTCGAATGCCCCTGGCTTCAATCCCCCATATCAAAACAGAAAAGAAATTATGAAAAAAATCAACAAATCATAGAAACAACCAAACAGAATTTACCTAAGAATGTATACAAATTATTTGTGGCTCATCCATGTTCCTCTCCGGACACCCAGGCATCATCCCCTCCCCGGGCTCCAGCATCTCTGTAGCTATTCCTGGCTTATCTCATATTTTCTTAGGACCCAGGGCCTGGCAAGAACTCATAAAGCTGTCTTCCAAGAGCTGACCTAAAGAGGGAATTCAGATCATGAATAACCACTCACCTGGCTTACTTTCTTATTCTTTCAAGAAACAGAGATTTTCCTTGGAACTTGAGAGTGTTGCCCACATCACAGTTCACGTGCACAGAGGCAAATGTGACGCAATATTTATATTAGTCTGCAGTCATGCGCTTTCTTCAAAGTCTTCTAAATTTTCCTAATCAGCCTAGTCAAAGGCAGACAAGGACATGTTGCAAAACTGCTGGTGTCCATAGTGTCTTTACCTCTCTCCACCCAGCCCCTCTTTAAAATGAGGTCTGATTTCCTCACAGCCTGTCCAACTTCCTGAGCAGACAGTGTCTCGCTTCTGATGCACAGCGGCCAGGCAGCATGCCCGTGCTGTGTGACTATCCAGGGTCCTGTGAAGTCATTCATCAAAACCAGACAACGTCACAACCAGAAGGAACAGACGTAGACCGGAACACCTTTCTTCTGAGATCCTACTTTTAAGTATTTTTCCATTCTCAATATTATTTACTTTTTAACTTCTTTGCTTTATTTTGCCTTGTTTACAGTTAAACTAAGTCTATACTTTTTATATATTGTAAATTTCATCAAAGCTCTCTATATAGCTTACTATTTATAGTTTAATATATAGTTCCCAATTTGTGATGATGGTTTGCCTTCCCCCAAGTCTAACCACTGTAAACCAAACTATCATCATAAATTACACACACACACACACACACACACATATATATATATATATGCCCTTCCCTAATTTGAGTTTAATATGGAAATTAAATCTAATTAAAATTCAAAAAACATTGGAGATCATTATAATGATTAAAAAATTAAAGTCAGAACATTGCTATCCAATGAAAATAACCATTTTAGAATAGTAACTCCATGATTTTTATTTGTTTATTTATATCCATATAAACATGTAGATACTTGATGTCAATTTATTTAAACATTAATAATTTTGACAATTAGTCAGGTGCAGTGGTACATGTCTATAATCCCAGTACTTAGGAGGCTGAGGCAGTAGGATTGCAGTTTCAAGGTCAACCTCAGCAATTCAGCAAACTCTCAGGAACTTAGTCATACCATATTTCAAAATGGAAGTTTTAATTCTTGGCAATTTATTGGAAACTTATTTCAAAAATTTTAACAAAATGGGGGGCAGAGGGTATAGGTAGAATGCCCCTGGTTCAATCCCAATTACATAATAATAATAATAATAATAATAATAATAATAATAAGAAGAAGAAGAAGAAGAAGAAGAAGAATTTTTACAACTAATGGAATGGAGAAATATATATATAATAAGACAAAATGACAACTATATTTGATAAGATACCAATATGTATACATATATTAAACACATATAAATGTATTTATGTTATCGACATAAAAATGCACATATATTCAAAATGTACAAAAGTTTTTCTGAATGCTTTATGTACTGTGTCGTTAACATTTCCCTAATACATCAAATGGTTCTTTGTTGTATGGCATTTTATTTTTTAGATGTACTATCAGTATTTTTGCCTGTTCTTTTGAAATGCTTATGTCCTTCCAAATGTTTATACCATTGAATCTGGTTTGATACCACCTTTCTTGTACTTAGGTCCTAGACCACATCTTCACTCATCATCTTAGATTCTAAGTTATGAAATTATTAGGCTGAAAAGTAAAAACATTTAGAAATTTTGGAAGACGCCCCCAATGTGTTTCTAGAAAGGTTTCATCAAGTGAATCACAGTAATTTCATACTCTCATGACCATAAATTAATTATAATTTAATCATTTATTTCATAGGTTTAAATATTTCATGCATATAGTTTGGTTTCTGGTTATTACAAATCAGTTGCATGTTATTTTTATTGACTTGCCATTTGTTTTTTTGTTTGTTTTTGCGGGTGTGGGGATGGAACCCAGGGGCATTCGGCCTCTGAGCTACACCCCCTGCCCTATTTTTTTTTTTTTTTTGAAACAGGGTCTCACTGAGTTGCAGAGGGCCTCACTAAGTAGCTGAGGCTGTCCGCGAACCATGATCCTCTGGTCTCAGCCTCCCGAATGCTGGGATTACAATTGTGCGCCACCACGCCCGGCTTTTGACTTGCCATTTTATGAAACGTGTAAGTAGACTGACTCATTTTTCTTAATGCTTTCATTTACTTTTTGTTGTTTATTTATGATATGCAAATAGATGGAACTAGAGAATATCATGTTAAGTGAGATCAGCCAATCTCAGAAAGTCAAGAGTCATGTTTTCTTTCATATGCTGAAGCTGGAGAGAAAATAGGAACCAAAGGTACTTAAGATAAATGAGGAGAGAGACCAGTAGAAAGGTGAAGGGATTTGGGGGAGAAGTCAGGGAGGGGAAAAAGGAGAATTGATGAAGGAAAGTGTTCAAATAATGCACTGTTCATGTATGAAGGTATAATTGCCAACTTGACTAACATGTATGGGGAGGGGGAGCAGTGTGATGCAGAGAGAAACATGCCAAGTGCTGTGTGCATGTGTGTTGTTGTGTGTGTTGCTCTGAACCTATGCTGTATATAACTACAAAGCACCATTAAAAGTATAAAATAAAAATAAATAAAACTGCTACATATTAGAGTGATCAATACGTTATCTGGCATTTATGCAGCAAATTATTGCCTTAGTTTTAATAATTTCATCTTTTGACCTATGGATGTTAAGTTTAATACTGATATTTTCCACCATTCTTTTCAATATATTGATTAGTGCTATACGTTATGTGTTATTTTGCTACATGATGCAAACTGAAGACAATTGAATATCTCCCAATAATTAGATAATTTCCCAATACCACTAATCCATCCCCCATATTGGTATGGTATATGATATTTTTAATCACACACACACACACACACACACACACGTGCACATATAGAAAGAGACAGAGAGAGGCCTATATTTTACATTCTTCAAACTACTGAAGCTACATGTGCAACCACACTATTTAAATTTAAGTATCATTTCACATCTGATAACTAACTAAACTAAGAATAACATTTGTTGGTTTTATTTCAAAGCCTCCTGTCTGACTTTGTGAGTCAATGTGTAAGTCAGCTGTTTTTCACAGATAAAGTAAGGCATTTCACAGTATGAATCTTCTCGAGTAATGCTTTCCTAAGTTCCGCATCTTACCGTAAGTCTTCATTTTATTTGTCAGTTTAAAATAGTTTATAACTTAACTTTGCATTCTCTTTTTTAAAATATACTTTTATTGGTGGATTGCAATTATGCATTATAGTGAGGCTCAGAGTGATGGACACACACGCACACAGCACTTAGTACGTTTCCCTCCGGACCCCAACAGGCACTTATGTGGATTTTTTTTTTTTTTTTTAGTTTACAAATAGCTGAATATAAAATTTCTTTTCTTTTCTTTACTTTTATCTTTCTTCCTTTTTTTCCTGGGAATTGAACCAAAGGGCATTCTACCTTTGAGATACACCCCAGCCCTTTTCTTTCCTTTTCTTTTCTTTTCTTTTTTCTTTTCTTTTTCCTTTTCTTTCCTTTTCCTTTCCTTTTCACTTCCTTTCCCTTTCTCTTCCTTCCTTCCTTTCTTTCTTTCTTTCTTTCCTTTTTTTGTTTTCTTTTCTTTTTTTGCCATACCAGGGATGGAACCCAGAGGCATTGTACCTCTGAGCTACACCCCCAGTCCTAATTTTTAAGTCTTTTTTTAATTTTTGAAACAGGTTCTCACTGAGTTGTGAAGGGCCTCACTAAGTAGCTGAGGCTGTCTGTGAACCGCAATCCTCCCGAATTCTGGGATTACAAGTGTGCACCACCATGCCAGGCTCTTTTCTTTTTTTAAAAACAGGATCTTGCTAAGTTGCTGAGGCTGGCCTTGAACCTGCAATCCTTCTGCTTCAGCTTCCCAAGTACTAGGAGTACAGGTGTATGCCACTATATCAAGGTAAATATAAAATAGCATATTAAATTATATAAATTTTATGAATTATTATAAAATAAAACTTTATACTTTTCTAGATATATAATTTACTTTCAATTTTTGTATTGTAGTATTTGATCAGTACTTTCAAGTGTATAAAACTTTTATTTGTTCTTGAAATTAATGTATATTCTTTGTTAAATACATAGTAATCTACATGAGGCATATTGTATTATTCAAATTGCTTATACTTTATATGATCTAACAATAACACAATACACATCAAATTTCTTTTGAATTTTCTGTGTCTCTGTTTTTACTATAGAGATTAATTTTATATTATAGCATAAAATTTCTAGCACAATTTTATTATTACTTATGTTTAATCAATGTAAAGTAATCCTGAATCAATTTTTAAATTCAATTTGAATTATAAATATTTCATACTTCTCAAAATAACACTTAAAATACCTTCTTGATTTTTTTGTTTTTGTTTTGCCAGTGATTTTCATAGTATTCATTGTGCTTTTTTTTTTTAATGTATCGGGGATTGAATCCAGGGGCATTCTATCTCCAAGGTAAACCTTCAACCATATTTTATTTTTTATTTTGAAACAGGGTCCCATAAGTTGCTAAGGGCCTCTCTAAGCTGCTGAGGCCGATCTTGAAACTGCAATCCTCCTGTCTCAACTTCCCAAGTACTGGAATTACAGGAATGCACCACCATGTCCAGCATTCACTGTGCTTTCAAAAATGTATTTGAAATAAATTATCCATCTATCTATCTATCTATCTATCTATCTATCTATCTATCTAATCTCTAAGCCTCTCCAGCCCTGTCTGTGTGTGTGTGTGTGTGTGTGTGTGTGTGTGTGTGTGTGTGTGTATATATATAAATTTGGGGGGGGTCTGGGGATGGAACCCAGACGCATTCTACCTCTGAGCTACACCCCCCTGCCCTATTTTTTTTTATTCTTTTGTTTTGAAACAGGGTCTCACTAAGTTGCTGAGACTGGCCGCAAACTTGCAATCCTCTTGTGTAAGCCTCCCAAGTATTAGGATTGGGATTACAGGCTTGCATCACCACACCCAGCATTATGTGTATTTCTTGCTGCAATGAGGATTGACACTCGTGTGCAAGGCAAGTGTTCTACCACTGCTTTGAAGATCCCAGCCCAATTTTCTCATGTAGGACAAAAACTTGACATATTTTAATTTTTCTAGATGCTTTAAAAACTCATAATAAATAATATCAATTCATAACAAATAAAATTTGAAAATTTTATATTCAGGTTATAATTTCTATAGTCCATTTCTATATCACATAAAATTTTTACCAAGAATGATAAATAGCTGGACATGGTGGTGCACACCTGTAGTCCTAGTACTTGGGAGGCTGAGACAGGAGAATTTCAGGTTTCAGGGCAGCCTCAGCAACCTTCCAAGGCCCTTTACAACTTAGTGAGCTCCTGTATCAAAGTACAAATTAAAATATATTGGGTGTAGCTCAAAGGTAGAATGCTCCTATGTTTGATCTCCAGTAACACACACACACACACACACACACACACACACACACACAAATGGTAAATAACTATTTATTTCCCATTTTTATTTTTATCATAAATATTGCATCATCTTTTTTTTTTTTTTTTTTTTTTTTTTTTGCGGTACTGGGGATAGAACCCAGGGCATTTAACTCTGAGCTACACCCACAGCCCTATTTTTTTTTATTATTTATTTTGAAAGGGTCTCATTGAGTTCCAAAGGTCCTTATTAAGTAGCTGAGGCTGGCCTCAATCTGTGATCCTCCTGTCTCAGCCTCCAAATGCTGGGATTACAAGCACATACTACCATACCTGATTATATTGTACCATGTTTATAAAATCAGAAGTTATTATAAATACATAATAACATAAAAATTAACACTTTAACATAAAACAATGAAACATGGGTCACATTGATCTCATCAAGCATCACTATGGTTCCAGTGGAACGTCCCAGGTTCCCTGTGTGGAAGGCTTGTCCTCAGTGTAGCAGTGTTCAGAGGTGGGACTTTGAGGAAATGATTGGGTCATGAGGGTTCTGACCTCATCAGGATTGATCCATTGATGGAATTATAAAGTAAATAGACCACTAGGAGGTGGTAGAAACT
Organism: Muscardinus avellanarius; assembly: GCF_963383645.1. Classification (NCBI taxonomy): domain Eukaryota; kingdom Metazoa; phylum Chordata; class Mammalia; order Rodentia; family Gliridae; genus Muscardinus; species Muscardinus avellanarius. The sequence goes on from NC_137787.1 coordinate 121,759,502, forward strand.
AAGAGATGGAACCATGCCTCTTTTGAGGCATGCCCTTTGGGACTATATTTTGTCCTCAGCTACTCACTTCTTCATATATTTATTCTCATTGTCTGTCTGTCTGTCTGTCTGTCTGTCTGTCTGTCTCTCTCTCTCTCTCTCTCTCTCTCTCTCTCTCTCTCTCTCTCTCTGGCTGCCATGAGCTGAGCAGCTCTCCTTGGCCACAGGCTTCTGCCATGATATCCTGCTCCTCATCAGCCTCAAATCCATGGAGCTGACCAACCTGAAACCAAGATCCCAACTAAACCTTCTCTTAGATTGATTTTCACAGATATTTTTGTCACAGAGATGAAAAGCTGAATAACAAGGGCAAAGCTATCATTAAATCCATGAGAGTTTTTGGTTAGAATAATTTGGTTAAATAAAGATACAAATAAAATCCACACAGTGAGTTTTTGATTTGTCTTTTAATCACTTTTCATCAATAGGTTTGCCATTTATTTTCTTTCTTACCTTGTGATTTTAAAAAAAAAGAAGTTACCTGTCTTGTGGAGTTCCCCAGGATCTGATTTTGCTTAATTGCACATGTATAGGCAGGTAGCCATTCTCACGGCCTCTGTGCTTTCTACAACGTGACTGACAAGTGGAGAGGCTCCTTCGGGTCTCAGGCTTGTTTGGTTTTGAGAGGACTTAGGCTAATTTAAATGTCTTTATTTTTCCATTACAGCATGCAAGATATGTACTTCCTTTTTTGAGCTGTCTTACCTAGTTTGTTTTTCATACTTTCATTGGTATGTTGAAATTATACACCATAGTGTATTTCAAAATAATGCTTGCATACATACACATGACATCTGATGTGTTTGCTTCCACATCCTACCCCACCCTCCACTCCCACTCTCCACTCACACAGTAGTGAGATTGGTAGTGATACCTTCATATATGGGCATAATGTGATTTAAACTGTTTTCTTCCTCAATCCTCCTTTTCCTCTCTCTCACCCTCCCCAGCCCATTCCACTCTTCTACTTGTTTCTCCCCTCATTTATTTGAAGTCCTTTTTTTTTTTTTTCTACTTACTTTCTGGCTCCCACATTTAAAAGGGAACGTGTAACCTTTGACTTTCTGAGACTGGCTGACGCTCATTTCGCATAATATTCTCTAGTTCCGCCCAGTTTCCTGAAAATCACATAATTTTGTTTTTTTATGAAGAAGTAAAAATTCATTAAGTATAAATTCCACATTATCTTCATCCATCTATTTGATGAATACCTAGGCTGGTTCCATAATTTGATTATTGTGAATTGTGCTGCCATGGATAGGTATGTATCAGTATAGTATTCTGATTTACATTCTTTTGGAAAGATACCAAGAAATGGTATAGCTGGGTGATATGGTGGTTCCATTTCGTAGTCTTTTTAGTAACCTCCATATTGATCTCCATATGGTTTCACTAATTTACAATTTCACCAACAGTATATAAGAGTTCCTATTTCCCACCCCCTCACAAGCATTTATTGTTGTTTGTATAATTGATGATTACCTTTCTAACTAAAATTAGACAAAATCCCAGTGAAGACTTGATTTGTATTTTCCTGATTTTAATGATATATTAATAATTTCTAATGACATATTATAAATAATTATATTCTTTTTTTTTTGAAGGTCTGGGGATGGAATCCAGGGGCATTTGACCTCTGAGCTACACCCCCTGCCCCATTTTTTTTTGAAGATTTAAAGAAGTTTATTAGAAAGATAGAAATACAGAGGATAGGTACAGCTCCATACCAGACTGGCATGGAGGGGTGACTCGAATGAATACACCCCCTATTTTTTATTTTTTATTTTGAAACCAGATCTCACTGAGTTGCAAACGCCTCACTAAGTAGCTGAGGCTGTCCGTGAACCACGATCCTCCGGTCTCAGCCTCCCGAATGCTGAGATTACAAGCATGCGCCACCACACCTGGCTAATAATTATATTCTTTTCATATAATTTTTTTGCAGTACTGGGAATGAAACTCAGGGTCATTGTACCTTTGAGCTACACCCCAACCCTACTTTTTAGTCTTTTTATTTTTTTGAGACAGGGTCTCACTGAGTTGCAAAGGTTCTCGATAAGAAGCTGAGGCTGTCTGCGAACCGTGATCCTTTAGTCTCAGCCTCCGAATTCTGGGATTACAAGCATGAGCCACCACGCCTGGCTTTTTCATATAATTTCTAGCCATTTGCATTTCTGCATTTCTTCTTTGGAAAAGTATTGATTCAGTTAAGTTTCCCTTTATTTTTATTTATTATTTTGCTGTGTGTGTGTGTGTGTGTGGTACTGTGGATGAAACCCAGGACATTCTACCTCCAAGCTACACTCCGGCCCTATTTTTTATTCTTTATCTGAAACAGTCTCACTGAGTTGTGAAGGACCTCACTAAGTAGCTGAGGCTGTCTGTGAACTGTGATCCTCCTGGTTCAGCCTCCCTAATGCTGGGCTTACAAGCATGCATCACCACACCCAGCTGCCCAATTTTTTTCATTGGGTTTTTATTTTTAGTTAAATTTTTTGAGATATTTGTCAATTCTAGATATTGGGCCTCTATCAGAGGAATGGCTAGCAAAGATTCCCTTCTATTCTATAGGCTTTCCCTTCACACTCTTGCTTCCTTGTGCAGAAGACTTTAATGCTGGTGATATCTCTCTGGGTGACTTTACCAAAGCCAGAACTTTTCTCAGATTCCCTCAGAGTCAAAACCAACTTCATTAAAGATGGAAAGACAGAAGAAATAAAAGAACCAGAGTAGGAACTCATATCTTTTAAAACCACGACCTTTCTTACAAAGCTGAGCTTCTTTCTCCACTCCACGGCATGAGTGGCACCTCCTCATTGGTCCCAGTTTCAGAGCAGCCGCAGGCTTCAAAGAGTATCCTGGACATGAAGGAAACCCATAGTTTTGCTGCTGAACCTTAAAAAAAACTACATTCCTTAAAGATGTTTCCTATCAGTTACAACTCAAGTGTCGATTACAAGGAGAAACAATTTCTCATTCAAAGCTACTTAAATCCGCTTTAGTTTAATATATTCATTCAATCTTGGTTAGCTCTGCAGAGGTCTTTAGTAGCATGCGGGCATCCCCTTGGCCGACCCCCACCCCCAAACTCTGAAAAGAACATATAGGATATAGGACAATACACAATGGAACCAGTAGAGGGGAGGAACAAACGGCCATTGTGATGGAAAAATGGTGGGATTCCTGATCCAGGCTAAGGGTCCAGGAAAAAAGCAGCGATCATAGATGATAACAAAGAAGCATTGTCTCCTCGGAAAACTGGACTTTGTTCATGAAGAGGAAGAATCAAAAGCATTGTAAAAAAAAATGCTCTAATTTCCCATAACACAAATGTTATAAAACCAAGAATAGCTGAATGAAACAGAAGCTAATACCATAGACGATCTCAATGGAGAAAGTCTAGTTGGGGTCCACAGTTAATGAGATTCAACACACAGTTTTTATCATCCTTGAGCTTTGACTTTCTGACATTTACAGTCCCCTTGCCCTAGTCAGGGGGTTTCTACTTGGCCAGAATCTGTGAATAATAACAATTTTCCATTTATATGAGAGTAATTGGGAAGGGGAGGGGAGGTTGATCAGTTTTGGTGAAGGGACACATCAAAGAGGCCTCCCTCCTCTCCAGCACGATTCTTCCCAGTCAGTCACCGGCTATGATAACACTCCAACCCTGTTCACTGGAAGAGGAGCCACTTTCATACCTGCGTGGGTGGCAAAGATGCTGGGGAGGCGAAAAGTGAAGCCTGAAGGTGGGAGGCGGCACTTGGCTGTGGCATCCTTGACCTAGATACAGCTCCTTTCTGAGACCGAATGAGGACACACAGCTACATGTGCTGAAAGTTTCACAAAGGAGCATCTGCTCTGTCCTAAAGGTGAGAAAAATCTTTGTGTGAGGAGTAAATATAGGCAGCATATGCAATAGTATGGCTGCATATATTTTATTCATGTTCAAAGAAAAGAGAAAGGATATTTCACAAGTCAGTGAGACGATTTTCTAAATATGACCTTCATTTTAATTTTTATTTACTTGATTATTCTATTTATTTTATTAATATACGTGAACTGTGCATATTAATGGAGCTCATTGTGACACCTCCACACTATACACAGTGTGTGCTGCTTAAGCCTGACAACCCTTTTTATACCCTCCGCCCTCACCCTACATTCATCTCCCAATCTCTCTTTCAGGTTTACATTTTTCATCACCCAGGTATGATAGGTAGAAACACACATGCACACACACACACACACACACACACACACACACACACACACAGGGATATGACCTCCCTATCCTTAAAAACAGGAATATGACCTCTCTATTCTTAAAAATGATTTCATTCAGTTAGGCATGATGGTTCATGCCTGTAAACCTAGTATTTAAGAGGCTGAGGCAGGAGGATTGCAGGTTTGAGGACAACCTTAGCAAAGTAAGAAGACTAGTGAGATCCTGTTTCAAAACAAAATAAAGAAAATACTTGGGGTACGATACCCCTGAGTCCAATAGTGTCCAATTCCCAGTAACATACACACACATAATAATAAAAATAAATAATAAATATTATTATTATATATAATAATATGCTATGCCCATGTATGAAAGTATCACTACCAATTTCACTATATGTACCAGGACAGGTGGATAGCAGGGTGGGAGCTGAAGGGAAAGGAAGACCTTGTATATGTTTGTTTGTACAACTTTGAACCTCATATAATACATAATTACAATGTACCAATAAAAATATAAAATATTTTCATTATCGTATACACAGGTCATGTTTTTCAAAATAGGTATGAGACTAATTCAACTTACCTAAACCCTAAATCATGAATAACTTGGATACAAAATCAGTCCAAAAAATCTCTGGAATGCATCTGTGGGAGATGGCAAAGGGAATTAATGAGGATGACCCTTCGAGGTGGGGTTAGAGGGAATCTCAGCGTTGCTCTGATTGCTAATGATGGTGAAGATTTATTTCATATACTTACTGGTCATTTGGATTACTTCTTTGGAAAAGCCCCCATTCAGTTCAATTGCCCATTTTTGGTTGGCTTATTTAGTTTTTGGTGTTAAGCTTCTTGAGTTCTTCTCACTGTGCTGTATAATCATATTGCACCAAGAAAACTGTAAGAAGAAAAAGAGAATTCTTTTCACCAGCTTGATTGTGTTCTTTTCCATGGGAGATCTCAGAGAAGTTGTGAGTTGGCTTGAGAGTTTAATGACCTTACTATAGTAGCTTCTTGTTTAGGCAAACATAGACGCTTCCGACTGGTTTGGGACGACAGCCTGGACTGGAGGTGCCACCTTTGCCTCGATGGCTGTGTTGTGGGAGCTCAACCTGTTGACTTCTGTCAGCAGGGCAGCAGCCCACACTCTGGTCCAGAGGCTTCCCACGAGGCTTTCACATGACGAAAACCCAGTCAAACGCACTGTGCGCTCTGTATGCGCATGCCTCTATCACTCTAGACCCAATGTGACGTATGGCTACAATGCATCAGCAAAAGCATATAAATAAATAAATATATATATATATATATATATATATATATATATGATAGTGCTAGTGACTCGAAAGCTCTTTCTCCCTCCCCACCAAACAAAACTAAAATCAAAGCGAATGAACAAACCTAACCACCTAGACATTTTGCAAATAGTTTCTAAGTTTGCGTGTCTCCCTGTACTTGAATGTATTCAACAAGTGATTACTATAAAGTACTGCTGTGGCCCGGTGTTTTTCCAGGCCCCAGGTTACAAAATTACAAGATATCCAGGCAATAAAGTTTCTAGTGGAGTAAGAGGCAAGCAATATCAAATTGATCAATAAATACATACAAATGAGCCTGGCACAGTGGCACTGACTACAGTCTCAGCACTTGGGAGGCTGAGACAGGAGGATCGAAGGTTAAAGGCCAGCCTCAGCAACTTGGTAAAACCTGCTTCAAAATAAAAAGGACCAGGGTGTGGATTAGAGGTAGAAACCCCTCAAGTTCCAACCCCAATACAAAAAAATACATAAAAATTTAAGTGGATGATAAAAAATCAATTAGAATAAAGGATAGAGAGTGTGAGGTGGGAGAATCCAGTGTTTTACGCAGGATGGATGAAAAGGTTTCTTTGAAAGTGGGGCTTTTAGTACAGATCTGAGGTGGCAAGGGAGTGAACCACGGACGCCTGCAGGAAGCAGCCTGGCATGAGTGGGAGCCCAGGAGGAGGTTAGCGCGAGGGTAGACAGCGGATGTGCAGTTGGAGAGTAGCCTGGGCCAGCGCACAGGGTGCCGCAGCGCCTTCTCTGAGGGTGACAGGTGACTGGGGGCTGTGAGCAGAGAAGCGGCTGCTCTGTGCCACCATCAGCGTTCGCTCTGGCAGCTCCAAAGCCATCCCCACATCCAAATGAGTTGGGGACCCCGTGAAAGTCATAAAGGTGATTAAAATGGTAATTTTTTTTTTTTTTTTTTTGTGGTACTGGGGTTCCTGGAAGCCCTTCTACCTCCGGGCTACACTCCCACGGGCTACACTCCCAGACCTACTTTTTAATACTTTTTTTATGTGGAAACAGGGCCTCTTAAGCCAGCGCGGCTGGCTTCGAACCTGCGCGCTCCTCCTGTCTCCGCCTCCCAAGCCGCGGGGATTACAAGCGTGCGCCACCACGCCCGGCTAAAATGGTAATTTTTTTTTTTTTTTAGTTAATGTATCTACAGAAGGGCCCAGGGACCTGCTAGTAGATTAGCATAGCATGTTGCCTCCGAGAGTCCTGTGGGAAGGCGGTGGCCGGAGCAACTGGAGGTCTCTATTGCCACTTATGGAGCCTGAGAGGACATGGGAGACACAGGCAGCAAGAGACATTGAGAAGTCGGCTTTTACAGAAGCCCGGAGTCAAGGAAGATGGCTGGGCTAAAGACTGACATTTAGGGGTTACCAGTTTATAGAATGAATTCAAAGCCACTAGATAGCGTGAAAGCACCGAGAGCAAGCATAGACGCGGGAGGCCTGAGACCTATGGAGTGCCACGGCTGGGGGATCTGGCCTCGAGGAACCACCTGAGGAGCTGAGAGGCTGAGAGGAGAGGCTCCAGAGGAGGGAGAGATGGAAGATGGGGAAGCTAGGTAGCTGGAAAGAGGAAGCATCTTTACCAAACACTGCTCACGCAGCAAATGAAGACGAGCATGATCCCTGGATAGAGTGATGCACACCGTTAAAGTAAATGTGGATCTATGAACTATCGTCCCCTAAGACTCCGACCCTCAGGGGCTTAGAGAACGACACAGACACCTCTTCAGCTGAAATATGAATTCTTGCCGAGCGTGGTGGTGCACGCTTGTGATCCCCGTGCTTGGGAGGCAGAGACAGGAGGATCGCGCAGGTTTGAAGCCAGCCACGCGCGCACTGGCTTAGGAGACCCTGTTTCCAAATGAAAATGTAAAAATAGGTCTGGGAGTGTAGCCCGCAGGTAGAACGGCTTCCAGGAACCCCAGTACCACCAAAAAAAAAAAAAAAAAAAAAAAAAAAGAATTCTTCTTTAATGGATCCTTAATATGTCTCTTCTTCCTTCTTTTTTAATGTGTACAACAAGCACAATATATATCATCATCATAATCCCTCCTTCTATTCCCTACCAACCCCAAGCTTCCACAGCTAGGGCATGCCCACTTCTGACTTTCTAATAGGCAGGCTGGTGGTAGGCGTCACTGATCATTCTGCAGGCACGTAGCATGGCACACTGCGCATGCTCAAGGAGACGTCCATCTTGTGAGTCTCATGACTTGGCTGCAAGCCTAGGTGCCATCTTGAATCCACGCTGGCAACAAGCCTGGGTGCCATCTCGGTCCAGCCGAGTGGGCCCCGACAATGAACATTTCTCTTCCCTGTACAGGTGAAAAAGAAAAACAGAGTCAATCTATCACAGAGAAAAACAATTTAAAGGAAGCACCTCGTGGAGCTGGCCTAGGGTCACCTGCTGAACTAGGGGCACATGTGACGAGGAGCTCTCCTTCCCACAGGCCAGCCCTGTGGCAGGAGGGACACTGGCAAGTTCACATGACAGGTTCAAGACCGGCCTTAGTAACATAATGATACTCTCAGCAACCTAGCAAGACCCTGTTTCAAAAATTAAATTTTTAAAAAGAGCTGGAGGTATAGCCCAGAGGTAGAATATCTTGGGTTCAATCCCTAATATCACAGGGGAAAAAAAGAAAAAAGAAAAAGAGGAAGGAAGGAGAAATAAATAGGGCTGGGATGTAGCTCAGAGGTAGAATGTCCCAAATTCAATCTCTAGTACAAATAAATAAATAAATAAATAAATAAATAAATAAATAAATAACATACAGTTTATCCTCCCCAATCCTTTCACTCTTTTAGTGGTTTCTCTCCTTATTATTATGACGTTCTTCTTCTTTTCTATTTTCTCCTTAGCTTCTACATATGAAGGTTTCACTAGTAATCTCACTATCTTGTGTGGGGAAGGGGGAGGGAGAGAGGGATGGGGTTAAGAGGGTATCATGCCAAGAGGTGTTGTGTGCATACTTGAATCTCACTATAATGTTTAATCACATTGTGCCAATAAAACTTCTAAAAACATTATAATAAAATACATACATAGTCATAGACATTCCTTCAAATGCACAGAAGCTACCATTTTGTCATTCTTTCTTGTTTTTCTGTGTGTGTGTGTGTGTGTGTGTGTGTGTGTGTGTGTGTTACTGGGGATTGAACCCAGGGGCATTCTACCTCTGACATACATCTCCAGACCTCTTTTATTATTTAATTTGAAACAAGGTCTCACTAAGTTGCTGAAGCTAGGTTCAAACCTATGATCTTTTTCTCTCAGTCTCCCAAGTACAGGGAGTACAGACATGTACTACCACACCTGCCTCATTGTGTCATTTTTAAAATTTTATTCCAAAACGAAAAATTCTGGCAAGGGTGTTCTTCTTAACAGAACTGTTCTGAAGGCCAGGCGTGGTGGCGCACGCTTGTAATCCCCGCGCTTGGGAGGCAGAGACAGGAGGATCGCGCAGGTTCGAAGCCAGCCGCGCTGGCGTAAGAGACCCTGTTTCAAAAATATAAAATAGGTTTGGGAGTGTAGCCCGGAGGTAGAAGGGCGTCCAGGAACCCCAGTACCACACACACACACAAAAAGAACTGTTCTGAAAACAGTCCTAAATCAGCATGATTTTCCTACTGTTTTCTGTGCCATCTCATTTTGTATTCTATTTATGAGCACAACCTATAAAACAAGTACGATGTGACATACAGGAGCCATCTTTCCCACATTCACGGCACCATCTGCCATAGCTCTGTGAGCTCAGATTTGGCAGAAGTCGAAGCAGACATCTTAGCTGGGCCACAGGGATTCTCCTGTAGTCTCAACTGAATAATCTGGTTTCTCTAAAACATTAATAAGGAATCCCCGTGCTAGACATTCTATTACAGGTTTTCCTGACCCTTTCTATTTTAAATAAACAATAAACTATTGGAACCAGATGATTATAAATAATTTACTGATTTTTATTCTTATTTGTATTTAACACAAACACCAAAATGATGCAGGGGAAATATCCCATCAAGAATTTCTCTGGAAAAGGAAGATGTTCATGGGTCATTTTTGCTCTCTTAAAATCAATAATATTTCCTAGCTGGGCGTGGTGGCACACGCTTGTAATCCCAGCATTTGGGAGGCCGAGACAGGAGGATCGCTGTTCGACGACAGCCTCGGCTACTTAGTGAGGTCCTTTGTAATTCAGTGAGATCCTGTTTCAAAATAAAGAATTAAAAATAGGGCTGGGGATGTAGCTCGAAGGTAGAATGCCCCTGAGTTTCATCCCCAGTACTAAAAAAAAAAATCAATACTCTTTCCTGCTTCACAGATGATTCTTTTCTTGATCTCAATCTCAACCTGTAAGACACAAAATGCTAAGAAGATACATGAAAGGGACTCTACTCCTCCTCTGCTGGCCCAGTCAGAATTATGAGTATTTACTCCAAGACCATGATGTATGAAAGAATGGAAAGCTTCTGTGTATCCCTATGAAAATCACAGGTAGCGAGTCCAGATGGGGCTACGGGGAACCCTGTCTAATGAAAACTGAAATTAAAATGTGTGCAGGGTGAAAGATGAGGATAAATTTCATTTTTCTACAAATTAATAACCATTTTCCAACACCATTTTACTCAAGATGGATCAAAGACCTGAAAATTAGACCAGAAAATTGGAAATTACTAGAGAAAGGCATAGGTTCTACACTCCAACATGTAGACAGGTAAAAACTTCCTCAAAAATCTCAGGAAATTAAAACAAGAATTAAGCCGGGTGTGGTGGTGCATGCTTATAATCCCAGCATTTGGGAAGCTGAGACGGGAGGATCACAGGTTCAAAGCCAGCCTCTTCAACTTAGTGAGACCCTGTTTCCAAATAAAATATAAAATAGGTTTGAGAGTGTAGCCCGGAGGTAGAAGGCCCTGGGTTCCATCCCCAGTACCACAATAAATAAATAAATACATAAATAAATAAATAAATAAGAATTAATAAGTGTGATGACATTAAACTAAAAGTTTCTGCTCATCAAAGGAGACATCAAAGTCTAACTAGAGAGCCAACAGAGCTGGGTGTGGTGGCACACACTTGTAATCCCAAAATTTGCAGAGCTGAGACAGGAGGATTGCAGGTTCTAGGCCAGCCTCAACTACTTAGTGAGGCCCTCTGCAACTTAGTGAGAACTTGTTTCAAAATAGAGAATAAAAAATAGGGCTGTGGGTGTAGTTCAGAGATAGAATGTTCCTGGGTTACTTCCCAGTACCACACACACACACAAAAAAAAGAGCCTACAAAATGGAAAATCTTTGCAAATGGAAGATCTTTGCCAGCTACTCTTCTGATAGAGAACCAATGTCTAGAATATCCAAAATACTTAAAACTAAAAAAACAACCCAATCAAGAAATGGGCAATTGAACTAAGTAGACACTGCTTAAAGGAAATATAAATGGCTAATAGATATATGAAAACATGTTCAAGATCATTAAAATCAGGGAGATAAAAATCAAAACTGCACTGAGATTACATCTCAGATTCAATCTCAGTCAGAATGGCAATAATCAAGAATACAGACAACAATAAGTGCTGGCAAGGATGTGGGAAAATATGAACTCTTTGACACCATTGGTGGGATTGCAGATTGGTGCCGCTGCTATGGAGATGAGTGTGGAGAGTCCTCAGCAAACTGGGAATGAACCCACGATATGATCTGCTATATCAATCCTGGGTATCTTTCCAAAGAGACTGAAATAAGAATACTATAGTAATATATGTATATCCACGATTATACCAGCATAATTCCTTTTAGCCAAATTATGGAACCAATCTAGGTGTCCTTCAACAGATGAATAGATTACAATATTATGAGATAAACACATAATAAAATTCTACTCAGAAATAAAGAAGAATGGTATTATGTCATTTGCGGGAAAACGGATAGACCTGGAAAATATTATGTTAGGTAAGATTAGCCAGTCATAGACAGTGGAAGGTCATGAGATTTTTTTCACATGCAGAAGCTAGCAAGTAATTGGGATACTAGAGGGACTTTAGTTAATGGAGGAGAGACTTCATTGGAGCCAGGGAGGTGGTGTAGGGGAAGATTGGGGGAGAGGGATAATCAGTGAAGGAACAATATTATGTTGGTATGTGAGAATATCCGTGTCCGTCTCAATATCCTCTGTGATGAAGGGGGATCATGGGGAGGGAGCCAGGAGAAGCCCAGCAAGTGCTGTGTGCATGTGTGTCACTAGCGCTGTGAACTACATTTTGATGTGAGGCTATATACTAAACCAATAAAATTATTTTTTAAGAAATTTTAAGATAATGGATGGAATGTGGATAAAAACTTATCATGAGCTTTGTGCCTGTGTTTGTACCACCCTGAGCCTCACCATGATGTATGAATGCAATGCACTAATAAAAGTATAAAAAATAAGATAACAAAAACCATCTAGCTTATTAATGTTTACTGCTACTTCAAATATTGCTACTTTAGGGGAGGGAAAGGGAGCTTAATTTAGACTATCTCAGGATTTCCAACCTGGCGTGTGTAGATACATATGCAAAGGTAAAAATGTGCTCACAACTGCACTAGAAAGAGTAGCACTCACTTTAAACCACAACAACCTAACAAAGTAAACCCTACTAGCATAATATTGAGAAAAGTTTCTTTATAAACATGTCATTGCCTTGAGCAAATCCTTACATGTAGACCACATATATATTTAGAATATTTGATAAAGGTCATGATTATTTTCCAGAAGTTATATCACCTCTATGAGGCTTACAACCTCCATTACTGTCTCCCTCTGTCTGTCTTATCTTCACATGCCTGTCTCCCTCTGCCTCTCTCTGACTTTTTTTTTTTTTTTTTTGCAGTACTGGGGGTGGAATCCAGGGGCATTCTGTCTCTGAGCTCTACTCTCAGCCCTATTTTTTTATTCTTTATTTTGAAACAGGGTCTCACTGAGTTGCAAAGAGTCTCACTAAGTAACTGAAGCTGGCTGTGAACTGCAATACTCCTGTCTCAGACTCCCAAATGCTGGAATTACAAGGGTAGGCCATCACGCCCGGCTTCTGTAACTTCTTATAAGAACACTTGTCATTGAATTTAGAGCCCATCTGAATAGCCCAGAATTATTTCATCTCAATAATCTGAATTGCAACTATAAAGACCAGTTTTATTATACAATAGACCATTTATTTATGTTAGCACCAACAAAATACAATTGTTATAAATCTAAAAATATGTACAAGATATATATGAGGAAAACTATAATGCTCTGATTAAATAAATCAGATATCTAAATAAATGGAAATATTTTTTGTTCATGGATAGGAATATTATGTATCTTTAATATATCAGCTCTTCCCAATTTGATCTATAAATTAAATACAATCACATCAGGATTTCAACCACTAGTGTTATGGATATCAACAAATTGAGTCTAACGTTTATGTGGAGAGGAAAACAACCCAGAATATTCAATACAACAATGCATAAAAATGAAGTCTGTGGTCTGACTTCTCTCAAGACTTACTACAATGCTACAATAATCAAGACAGTGTGGGATTAGAGAAAAATAGAAAAGCAGATAAATGAAATGGAACAGAAATAGATTCACACAAATGTACTCAACTGACAAAAGAGTGAAGCTAACACTGTAAAGAAAGAGAAGACTTTTCAACAAAAAGTGGCCGAATATGTGGATGTTCACATACAAAGCAAAGAGACAGACAGTAAACAGAAGTTTATCACAAAATTTAATTAAAATAGTTCATAGACCTCAGCATAAAATGCCATATCTATGAAATTCTTGGAAGATGACATAGGTCAAGAATCTTAGTGGCCTTACATCTTAATGATGTCCTTAAGTAAAACACCAAAGACACCATCTGTGAAAGAAAAAATTAATCCATTGGTTTTCCATCAACATAAAGACTTTGGTTCTGCAAAAGACACATTGTGTTGCCAGGCGTGGTGGCGCACGCTTGTAATCCCCGCGCTTGGGAGGCGGAGACAGGAGGATCACTCAGGTTCGAAGCCAGCCTCGCTGGCGTAAGAGACCCTGTTTCCAAAATAAAAAGTATAAAATAGGTCTGGGAGTGTAGCCCAAGGGTAGAAGGGCTTCCAGGAACCCCAGTACCACCAAAAAAAAAAAAAAAGACACATTGTGGACTTGTAGAAAACTGTTGGCAAATCAAATATCTATGCAAAACACATATTTAATAAAGCAACTGTATCCAAACTATATAAAGAACTTCTAGGACTCACCAACAAGAAAACCACCTAGTTATAAAAAGCAGGCAAAATAAAACCAATAAAAACGCAGGCAAGATAGCTGAACATACACTTTTCCAAAGAATATATACAGATGGAAAACACACATGAAAAAATACTCGACATCATAACCTCAGGGGATCATAGATTAAGCAACATTGATAAACCACTGCTCAGCTATTGGAATGGCTGACATCTCACTGCTCGACACCACCAAATAAAGCCAGGATGTGAATGAATGGAAACTCTCATCCGTTGCTGATGGGATGTGAAACGGTCCGGCCACTTCAGAAGACAGTTTGGCAGCTTTGACTTCTTTTCAAACTGAACACACTCCTACCATAAGTCTGGGAATCCTGCTTCTTGGTATTAACTCAAATGAGTTCAATGTATTCTCACGAAGAAACCTGAACAAGAATGTTTATAGCAGCTCTATTCAGAATTGCCAAAGGTGGAGGGATCCAAGTCGTCCTTCAGCAGGTGAATGGATAAGCAAGTGAAATATTCTAGTCATTAAGTTAAATGAAGCAGAAAGCCATGGAAAGACAAAAGGGAATATTACATTCACACTGAGAAGGGAAAGAAACACTCCTGAAAGGTTATGTTCTACATGTCACTCGGACAAGAGCATGGAGATATTATAACGCTCTGTGGTGACCAGGGCTTTGGGAGGAGAGGGAAGGGTGAGAAGGTGGTACACAGAGGATTTTCAGAGTAGTGAGCTGTTGCGTATGTTACTTTTGGAGGAGATGCATGTCATTACACACCTAAACACCTATGCAGTACACCCTACCACGCCTGAACAACAGGATTACTTTAAACTTTAGTTAATCACAATACATTACTATTTTCCCATCAACTGAAACAAATGTACTGGACAAAATGGAAAACTCTGTGTGTGTTTGTGAGAAAAAGAGAGGGAGAGAGAAAGGAAAAGAAGGCATATAAAAACTCCCTGTAGCTTCAGCTCAAGTTTTCTATAACCTTAAAACTTTTAAAAACAAATTTCATCAATTTTTAAAGAGAAAAACAAATGATTTGTATAAACATTTCACAAAAAGATAACTGAATTGGCCAATTTGTGCATAAATATGTTCAACATCATCATTAGATAATGAGAAAATACAAATAAAAATCACCATGATCTCACTTCACATCCATCAAGATCATTAAAGAACAATGACAAGCGATCAAGAGATGCAGGGAAATAACTGGGCTCTTCATATGTGTCTTGGGGATACAAGATCGCTTAGTGGCTTTGTGAAATAGTTTGGTATTTTCTCAAAATGCTAAGCATACACAGGCATGGTGGTGCACACCTGTAATCCCAGTACTTGGGAGGCTGAGATAGATGGATCACAGGTTCAAAGCTAGCCCCAGAAACTTAGTGAGACCCTGTTTCAAAGTAATAAATCAAAAGGGCTGGGGATTTATCTTGGAGGTTGTTCCTTCTCCAATACCACACACACACACACACACACACACACGCGCGCGCGCATTATGCATAGAATTATTGTGTCATCCAGCAATACTCAAGATAAATGAAAGCATATTTCCACCCCAAAACTTGCACATGAACCTTCATAGCTACATTTTCTATAATAAACAAAGAGTATAAATACCAATATGGAAAGTGGAAATATCCATCCATTGACTAATGAATGGATAAAAAAACACCACCAATTCACCTGATGGAATATTATTCGGCAATAAAAAGGAAAGCATTCTTCATACATCCTGTAACTTGGATGATCCTTGAAAACATTAGCTTAATACATGAGACTATATATCATATAATTCCACTTATTTTAAATGTTCAAAATAGGCAAATCCATGGAAACAGAAAGTAGACTCGTGGTTGTCTAGGGCTGGACTGAGGGATAAAGTAGGGAGTGCCTACTAATAAGTACAACAGATCACCAAATATTCTAAATTTGACTATATAATATTGCTCTATGAACTCTGTGAATATACAAAAACACTGAAATATACCCTTAAAAATAATTTGTTTGCACTTAGCCAGGCGTGGTGGCGCCGGCTTGTAATCCCCGTGCTTGGGAGGCAGAGACAGGAGGATCCTGCAGGTTCGAAGCCAGGCACGCTGGCTAAAGAGACCCTGTTTCCAAATAAAAATATAAAAATGGGTCTGGGAGTGTAGCCCGGAGGTAGAAGGGTTTCCAGGAATCCCAATACCACCAATAATAAATAAATAAATAAATAAATAAATAAATAAATAAATAAATAATTTGTTTGCACTTATGATTTGGATTAGAGATTTTCTCTGGTACTTTTATGTTTTTCCATATGAACTTTCCAATAACATTTGATATGAAATATTTTTTACACAAGGACACATGACTCCAATTATTAGGCTAGTTAGTAACAAACTATACAGCATGAAGATGAACCAAATTTGTGTAATTTGCAGGAAAATAGATGGACTTGGAGAACATTATGTTAAGTGAGATTACCCAGCCACAGAAAGTGAAGGGTCATATATGTTTTCTCATATGTAGAAGCTAGCGAGTAATTGGGATACAAGAGGGAACTTAGATAATGGAGGAGAAACCCAGACACCCAGGACACATAATAGTAGAGCAATGGAGGGTACGGAGAGGGTAGTGGAGAAGAGGGAGAATTAATCAAGGAAGCATGTCCATTGACATTGTATACATATGTGAAACTGAAAAGGCCAGTCTCAGTATTCTGTATGGGAAAAGAGAGACTGAGGAGGGACCCAGGGGAAAGCCCACCGGCTGCTGTGTACATGTGTGTCACCATCACTCTGAACTGCGTTATGATGTGAGATTACAATGCACCAATAAGAATATATTAAAAAAAACAATAATGCCAACATCCAAGCTCCTACTCCAAGTCTGTACCTGCTCCTTTGGTGTCTCTGTACAGTACAGTTGCAGACTGGTATAAGAAGTACTCAGAGGTTCTGCCAACTTGTCCAAATGTTTCACTTTCTCTCGTGGAGCCAGGATGGTCCCGTCAGGCTGAGATGATTTTGACACAAGGTGCTGTTCGCGGGACTTGAAGGGACACTCTGCTGCCTCTTGCTGCTCTTGTTCCCTAGTATTTAAGAAGCCATTCATGTAGGTCAGTGATCTCAGCCCTTCAAGAGACACTGACCCACATTCTAAAACTTTGGGGAAATACTGCCTTTGCCCAAGCCACCATTTTAATTTAGTTTTATTCTCTTGACTCTGTATGTGGATTTGGGATCCAGGTCAGAATGAAAAGTCATTACCAGTTCAGCAACATCATACACTGATGTCTCAAAAGTACAGTTTTATACTCAGAAAAGCAGGATGGTAAAAGTAGTTCTTTTTTGTTTGTTTTGGTGTTTGTTTGTTTGGTCGGTAGGTTGGTAGTATGGATTGAGCCCAGGGACATTTTACTTCTGAACTACACCCCTAGCCTTTTTATGTTTTTGCTTTAAAACAAGATGTTCCTAAGTTGATGAAGCTGGCCTCAAACCTGCAAACCTCCTGTCTCAGTTTCCCAAGTACTGGAATTACAGGCCACCATGCTCAGCTGAAAGTGCTTCCTTTGGACGTCTAGAACACAGAATAAGGAAAAGACAATCTCAGAAGACTGAATCACACCTTTATATCACATTCAAAGTCAATTCGAAATAGACTAAAGACTCAAATGCCCCAAATCGTAGAAGAAGAAAAAAAGAAAAAGAAGAAAGGAAGGAAGGAAGAGAGAAAAGAAAAAAATAGACAAATGGGATTACATCAAGCTGAAAAACCTTTACACATTGAGACAACCAACAGAATAAAGTAGCAATCTACAAAATAGGAGAAAATATTTGCAAACTATACATTTGACTAGGGAATAATATGCAGAGTATAAGGAACTCAACTCAATAGCAGAAACAACACAAATAACCCAGTTAAAAATAACCCAATTAAAAAGAACTTGAACAGACATTTTTCACTGGAAGACATGCAAATTGCTAACATGCTTATGAAGAAAACTCAACAACTAGTGATCAAGAGATGTAAATTAAAACCACTATGAAATATTACTACACATGCATTAGAATGACTAGTATAAAAAATACAACAGATAACAAGTGCCAGCAAACATTCGAGAAAAGAAAACTCTTCCATACTGTTTGGAGAAAACACATCATTAGGACTATTATGGGAAAAGGATAACGTCCCTCTAAAATGTTAAGAGAGAAAACCATACAATGCGTCAACCCCACTGCTGGGTAGAAACCAAAGAACAAGCAATCAGTGTCTTCACGTGAAGCAGAACCTGCAGCATTGCGGTGTTATCACCACGGCCAAGATACGGAATCCACCTGCATCTATTAGTGGATAGAGAACCTCAAGACTTCTGAGCCATAATAAGCAAGATTTTGGTCCTGCCATTACAGAGAAACTAATCTTATTTCCCTTGCACTGAATTTAGCTGGATATTAGTGAAAATTGAAAATAAACACAGAAGTCTACATTGTCCTACAATCTTCAACCAAATACTGCTTGCATCAAAATCAAAATCGATTCAATGTTATTTGCCTACCATCATCATCAACACCTTCTGCAACTTATGAGCTCCTTTACAAATTATTTTTTACACTTTTATTAGTAAATTGTGAGTATATATCATAGTGAGGTTCACAGTGATAAAAAAAACATATGTGTGGAAGCTGGAAAACAAATAGAAAACAAGAGGGATTCAGCTGAGGGAGGAGTGAGACTAGTCAGGACGTCGTCAGGAGGAGGGGAAGAGGGCTGAGCAAGGGGGCAGCTCAAATACTGTGTGGTCCACATTTATTATTATTATTATTGCAGTACTGGTGACTAAATCCAGGGATATTCTACCTCCAAGATACACCCCAGCCTTATTTTTTATTCTCTATTTTGAAACAAGATCTCACTAAGTTGTGGAGGCCTCACGAAGTAGCTGAGGCTGCCGGCAAACCTGTGATCCTCCTGTCTCAGCCTCCAAAGTACTGGGATTACAAGGGTGCGCCACCACGCCCAGCTACAAGATATATTTTTAAAATTCCTCCATAAAGGCTTAGTCTAAAGCACCAGGAAAAGAAATATCTCTCTATATATGTTAATAAACATATATATTTACACATATATTTACTAAGTATATGTAGTGCCTCTAAGTAAAGGAGCTACCAAAAGATGTAACTCCTCTAAACCTGGCTCACAATGGCAGGTTGTATTTTCTGACATTTAGTTTAAGAAAGTTTAAATGTGGATTGGATATTAGAGGATAAGGGGATTATTGTTAATTGTTTGATGTAAGAAAATATCCATAAGCTGGGCCTGGTGGTGCATGCCTATGATCCCAGAATTTAGGAGGCTAAGACAGGAGGATTTCAGCTTTCAAGGACAGCCTCAGAAACTTAGTGAGACTCTAAGCAATCTAGCAAGACCCTCTCAAAATAAAACATAAAATAGGACTGGGTGTATCTCAGGGCTCAATCTCCAGTACAAAGGAAGGAAGGAAAGATGAAAGGAAGGAAGGAAGGAAGGAAGGAAGGAAGGAAGGAAGGAAGGAAGGAAGGAAAGAAGGAAGGAAGGAAGGAAGGGAGGAAGGTTGGTTCTGGGCAGTATGTGTTAAAATATTAATTCAGCTTTTTAATTTTTACTTTCTTTTTAAAATATATTCTCATGGGCGTGTTGTGATTATACCCCATAATGAGGCGCAGAGGGGTAGATATACACCCATGCACAGCCCTGGGTGTGATTTCCCCTGGCTCCACTGCACCTTCCCCTCCCTGTACACAATAGTGCGATTGGCACTGACAGCCTCGCATCTGCACATAAAATTGTTTGAACTGTCTTCCTCCTCAAGTCTTCCTTTTCACCCCCTCCTCCATCCCCAAGTCTCCTTCCCCTACGGTTTGCTTTCTTAAATAGTTCAGCAAAAGAGAAAGATAACGGTTAGGAAAATAATACATGGACAAAATCTTATTAATTGTTGAATCTAGGAGATAAATTATACTGATCTTATACTTACATTTTATTGTAAATGATAAGTGAAAAAAAATTAAGATAACCTGGAATAGTGGATCCAAACAGCTGACAGTCCAGAGCCACCCCTGCTGAGCATTTGCTGACCACGGGAGGAGCAGTTACTTGGTCCTTGCTATTGCAGGTGAGACCACTAAAACCAACATGTCTACTCCGTTACATTTTATGTTATGACTATAAGGTATAAATTTATATTTAAGCATTAATATTGGCAAAGTATATTTTTAATAGTTTCAAAATCTAAGATGTGAATTCTTCTACTAAACACAGCTTTCCTTGTTTTATGTATTTATATTGTATGGTAGTAAGGATTTTAAACCCAGAGACATTCGACTTCTGAGCTATATCCCCAGCCCTATTTTACTTTTTTATTTTGAAGCAGGGTCTCATTAAGTTGCAGAGGGTCTCCATAAATTGTTGAGGTTTGCTTTAAAGTTGTGATCCTCCTACCTCAGCTTCACAAGTACTAGTAAAGAATTTCTTTACAAAGCCAGTGTGCTCTTTAAAAAGTTTAACTGAAGGCTGAGTGTGGTGATACACACCTGTGATCCCAGTACTTGAGAGGCTGAGACAGGAGGATTGCAGGTTGGAAGCCAGCCTCAGCAACTTAGCAAGATCCTGTTTCAAAATAAAAAATAAAAGCCGGGTGTGGTGGCACACACTTGTAATCCCAGCATTTGGAAGCCTGAGACAGGAGGATCATACAGGCTCAAAGCCAGCCTCAGCTACTTAGGCACTTTGCAACTCAGTGAGACCCTGTTTCAAAATAAAGAATAAAAACAAAATAGGGCTAGGGGTGTAGCTCGGAGGTAGAATGCCCCTGGATTCTAACCCTAATAAATAAATAAATAAATAGACTGTGGGTATAGCTCTAAAGTAGAATGCCCCTGGGTTCAATCCCTAGCACCACAAAAATAAATAAATAAGAGCATAATTGATTATTATCTACATCTAGCTCAATCAAAAGAGTAAGCAAATATAAATATACAACAACATTTGAAAGAAGCAAATAGGCAAATCTGCATAGAGGGAAACGATCAATTTGAGGAAATGAAATAAATACACATGTACATGAATGCTCATGTTTGGTGTGGGTTTCAGCTGACGGCCACAGAATGTGCCATAACCTGGTTTCCAGACACAAAGAAATGCCAGTGTCAATTAACTCCAGTTAATACACATCCTGCTTCTCATCCAATATTGACCTCTAGAGCAAAATAGGAAAAATGCCAAATGACTCCCTACCAAAATTATACCTTAGGCTGGAGGTGCAGCTTGGTGCTAGACCAGATGCTGTACCTAGCATGTGTGAGACTCTGGGTTCAATCCTCAGTACTGGAAAAATATAATTTATACTAGTTATGCTTCAGCAAACAGCCAGGAGTATGCATCATTTCTCATGATCTTTAATAAATGTACAAAGTGCCTAGGAGTAAAACTTGGTTGTCTTCAATAATAGAAAAAAATGTGACATCAGCAAGTTTGATTGTGATTTTCTATGAATAAAATCACTAAATATTTAATGACACTTTGTGGCAAAAGCCACCAACTATCCTGTGAAGTCGTATACCTCTGTTATGGAAAGGCTGTGCACTGCAGTGAGATGGCATGCTGTTCAGCTTTACTTTTGCTAAATTTGATCTGAGGCCACCCAGTTCATCAGGTTTTTAAGTATCTTCAATTAGAATTCTATCTAGCTGGGTATGGTGGCACACACCTGTAATCTCAGTACTTGGAGGGCTGTGCCAGGAGGATTGCAGGTTCCAGTACAGTCTAAGCAACATAATGAGCCTCAGAAACCTAGCCATACCCTGTTTTAAAACCAAAAATATAAAGGGCCAGTGATACAGCTCGGAGGCAAAGTGCCCCTGGGATCAATTCCCAGTAACAAAGAGAGAGAGTTCCATCTTTAGCACATTAACTCGATAGTCTTTTTGTCCACACTTACAGACCTGTGGTTGCTTGAGCATTTTGTTTTTATTTATTTATTTTTTTTATTTTTAATTGGTGCACTGTATTCAAACATCATAGTGGGATACATACTTTTGTAGACATACATGCACACATTGCCCAGTCAGCCCCCACCCGATCCCCACCCCATTCTCTCCCTATCCCTCCCTCCCATGCTTGGCTTAGTGATTGACATCTAGTATTATAGCAATTTATCCAAAATTAAAAATGATAATCTCACATAACAGTTTCATTTGTCTGATACCAAGCTTTTGATGACTTAAAGATAACATTTCAATATTTCTTTTTGCTTTCTTTCTTACCAGAGAATCTATTATTTCTATTTTTTAGGTGAAACTATCATATATTTATATATTTATTTTTCAGAAAAAAAATCTATCCTAATATGGAATATGGAATCTAGGTACCCACAACGATCTTGAAAAAGAACAAAGCTAGAAGATGTATATTTTCTGATTTCAAACCATATAAAGCAACAATAATTGAAACAGTGTAGTACTATTCTAAAGGCAGATATATAAACCATTGGAGTTAAATAAAAGCCTAGAGCTAAATTTTTCCCTATATTGTCAAGTTATTTTTGACAAGGTTACCACGAACATTTGGTGGTGGGAATAATAATCTTTTAACTAAATATTGTTGAAAAATAATAATTACATGTCAAAGAATAAAATTGGACCCTTACCTAATCCCATATACAAATATTAACTCAAAATAGATAAAAGACCTAAATATAAATCTTAAGACTATAAACTTTTAGGAGAAAATCTGGGTCATAAAACCTCACAACATTGAAATTGGCAGTGATTTCTTGGATATGATTTCAATGGCACAGGCAACAGAAGAGTATACAAACTCCCTAAAAAATAAAAAACATATTGTATATCCAAAGACAATGTAAACAGTTAACAGTTACTAATAGAATGGGATAAAATATTTCCAAATGCTATATCTGAAGGTATATTAATATTCCAACTAGAAATCCTAAAAATTAACAACAATAAAGGCAAACAATACCCTTTACAGATAGGTAAAAGACTAACATAAATAATGAATCTCCACAGATAACCAATCTTAGTTGTCTGTTGGATGGAAAATCTTGTTTCTCTAGTTCTGATGTGTGTTACCTATTTCTTCTTTGTAGTTAATCTCTTTGAGTATTTTCTCTAGTGCTGGTTTTGAAGACATAAATTCCTTCAGTTTCTGTTTGTCATGGAAGCTTCTTATTTCTCCATCTAATTTGATAGAAAGTTTTGCTGGGTAGGAAATTTTTGGCTGGAAGTTGTTTTCTTTCAAAATTGGGAATATGTTACTCCAAGCCCTTCTGGCTCTCATGACTTGGTTTGGGAAGTCTGGAGTGATTCTAATTGGTTTGCCTCTGAATGTCACTTGGCCCTTTGCTTTTGTTGCCTTTAAGATTCTCTGCTTGGCTTCCACATTGGTCATTTTGACGATTATGTGGCGTGGGGATCCTCTTCTCTGATCCTGTCTAAAGGGAGTTCTATAAGTTTCCTGGACCTGCGTATCGACCTCTTGCTCTATGTCTGGAAAATTTTCTGCTATTACTTCCTTGAAGAGATTGTTGATCCCTTTGGTTTCACTTTCTTTTCCCTCCTCTATTCCAATTATTCTTAGGTTAGCTCTCTTAAAATGGGCCCATATTTCTTCAATATCAGATTCCTGCTGTCAGATATTTTTTCCTAGATTAGAAACTATGCGTTCATTTTTGGAATGATCATCTTCTAAGAGCGAGATTCTGTTCTCCATGTGTTCTAATCGGTTGTTTGTGCTTTGAATTGAGGCCTTTACTTCATTAATTGCATCCTTTATCTCTTTTTGGCTCTCTCTGAGTTCTTTTCGAAGCACCTCTATTATTTCTACAGTTATTTTCCTGATTTGATCTTCTAAAAATCTCTGATTTTCTGTATTATCGGGTTCTGATGTTGTGGGGTTGTGAGCATTCATTGCTCCAGTATTATTCCTCTTTCCCATGATTTCGGAAGTTTGTGCCTTCTCTGGGTTCTTCCCTTGGGTCACTATGACTTCACTTAAGGTGCTCTGGATCTCGAGTCAGTAGTATCTCAGACCCCACTACTCCTTTACTGGGTTGTATCACAGAGTCTCCGACCCAGAGAGTCGATAGAGGCTGCTTTAGACTATGGGGGGGTGCCAGGTTGCACGTTCTCCTATGGTGTGATATCACTGCCACCGCCCCTCTCCCACTGGGTCAAGTCCCAGTGAGTACAGTACTGGGATTTCTCCGCTGTGGCCCACAATTTGACTCACTGTTCTTGAGTACGCAGATGTAGCTGTACTGAATTCGGTGAATTCGGTGCTGTTGCCGCCGGTGGCAATATGGCGCCGCTGCTACGCCCTCGGCTATGGGGCTGGCATTTTTTTTTCTTGGTTTTGATTTCCACTCTGAATCCCTGCAGCGTGTGCTGAGCTCAGCCACTGGGAGCTTTAGATGCCCTGTGCGCCGAGAAATCCCGCCTGGCTGTTCCGCAGCGGCTCCCCTCGGCTTGCTGTGGCCGTCCCGTGAATTCGCCGGTGCCACCGGCAGTATGGCACTGCTGCCGCATCCTCAGGCGTGAAGCCACGTCCTCGGGCGTGAGGATCTCCTCTGTGGCTCTGTTCTCAGTCCGCTTTCTCTCTGGAGCCTGGTGATTTTTTTTGTTTCTCTGGTGATGTTGTTTTCTGGCTTTGAAAGGCGCTGATTTTGTGGTAATGGAGATTTGTTGTTAGCGGGGCTCTTAAGCCCCGCTTTTCTCGGTCGCCATCTTCCCCGCATTTTGTTTTTAAAACAAACTCAAGTAACTCTATAGTAACGTGCTTCTTTCTGAGGTCACTTTCTTGGGAGGCTGAGATAGGAAGATTGCAGGATCCAGGACAGCCTCAGCAACTTAGAAAGAGCCTCAGCAACTTAGCAAGGCCCTGTTTCACAATAAATAAAAGGGTCAGGTATGGTGGTGCACACCTGTAATCTCAGGACTTGGGAGGCTGAGAGGAGAAGCACAATGTTCAAGGTCAGCCTTAACAACTTAGTGAGATCCTATTTCAAAATAAAAAATAAAATAAAATAAAATAAAATAAAATAGGGCTGGGAGTGTGGCTCAGAGGTAGCATTCCCCTGGGTTCAAGCCATAGGACCACAAAAAAAAAAGTAAAAAAAATAAATAAGGCTAGAGGTGTAGGTTGAATGGCCCTGGATTCAATCTCCAGTACCACCAAGAAAATAAATAAATAAAATAAAATAAGAATGCATAGTTTCTATATGCCAAAATTCCAAGGCAACTGCCTCCTGGTATGTCTGACTGAAGAAATCTGAAATAAAATAAAATTTGAATGTGAGTTGGGATATGCGTCTTGTTCACAGCAAACATAAGAAACAATATCTCTACATTTCCTCCAGGTACTCAATCTCTAGCCTTCTACCCGCATAAAAACAATCTAGTGAAGCTTAATGCCTTGAAATATTTTCTTTATTGCAAATCATCAACCAGAGGAGGAACAGAGTAAAACCACACTGACATGACCCTACATACTTGAGATTTTTCAGCAAGGTGGGGAACAAAGGATTTGCTTCTCTAACTCAAGAATGATTAGATTAAATTCTTTGCTGCTTTCCCATTAGCAGCACTGTATCTGCCCCGTCCTCTCTCACCTCTTCCCCAACTATTTAAGCCTCTCTATCACTAAACTTGTTAGGTATCCCATGCCCGGGCTTCAAAGCCATATTCACATTCACAGATAAAATGCCCTGTGCCCTGTCCGAGGACAGCCACAAAAAACCCTGAAATGATGGCATGAGCCCACGATAAATGCTGGCACAAAAAAGCTCTTTTTTAGAGAGGTCACTGCACCATAAGCAAACCTTTGTTACTCTATCTATGAATTCAAGGATCCGTCCTCTCACAGAAGGGCCCCCGAGTCCACAGGCTGATTGCTGCAAGTTCCGGAAACCGCTGCGGGACAGAACAAAGAACCTCCCCAAGTCTTCCGCTCCTGGGCTCAGCGCCGGCCAAGTTCAACTCAGCCGCGGATCACAGCGCTGGGTGAGCAATCTGCCAAGAGCCTGCCAAGGGAGAAGAAAGCTAGTCAGGGACTGCTCCCAGGAAGAGACAAACTACCTCTGCGCATAGACGGGCCCTGCAGGCTGCATCCGGGTCTACACTGCGCAGTGGACAGACGCCCAGCAAGGGCACAAAGACTGAGGTCCCGCTCATCTTGCGTCTATCACCCATGCGCTCAGAATTCACGCTAAAGCACTTAACTGAGCACCACCTGGAAGACTACTGTGCACCTATGAATCAAGTACTTTACTAGCTCATGCAAGCAGCCCATGGGGGAGGGGAACATTCTAGAAAGTTAGCTTTGCTTTGAAGACATCTCCATAATTTCTGAAGCCTTGCAAGACCTCTATACATGCTGGACCCCACAGGAAGAAAGAATGGAAATTGAACAATGCCTCAAGTTAAGAAGTTCTTGCATTTCTAGTCATTTATTTTATTTATTTATTCATTCATTTTCTTATTTATTTTGGTACTGGGGCATTCAACCTCTAGGCTCCACTCCTATTTTGTTTTATTATTATTATTATGTGTATGTGGTAATGGGGATTGAACCTAGAGCTATTCTACCTTCGAGCTACACTGCCAGCCTGATTTTATTTATTTGTAAAGAGGGTCTCTCTAGGTTGATGAGAGTCTCACTACTTGCTGAGGATGTCCTCAAACCTGAGATCCTTCTGTCTCAGCCTTCCAAGTACTGGGATTACAGGCATGCACCACCACAACTGGCTATTTTGTGTGGGGGGGAGGGGAGTCTGGGGATGGAACCCAGGGGCATCCTACCTCTGAGCTACACTCCAGTCCTATTTTTTACTCTTAGTTTGAAACAGGGTCTCACTGAGTTGCAAAAGGCCTCACTAAGTAGCTGAGGCTGGCTGCAAGCTGTGATCCTTCAGTCTCCGCCTGCCAAATGTGGGATTACAAACTTGCGCCACCATTTCTGGCCTTATTTTATTTTATTTATTTATTTTTATTATTTTTGCGGGTGTGGGGATGGAACCCAGGGGCATTCGACCTCCAAGCTACACCCCCTGCCCTATTTTTTATTTTTTATTTTGAAACAGGTTCTGAGTTGCATAGGGCCTCACTAAGTAGCTGAGGCTGTCCACGAACCTTGATCATCCGGTCTCAGCCTCCTGAATGCTGGGATTACAAGCATGCGCCACCACAACCAGCTCTTATTTTATTTTTGAAACAGGGTCTAGTTGCTGAGTCTCCATAAATCTAGCTAAATTGCCAAGGGTCTCACTAAATGGCATTCTACCACGGAGGTACATCCCAGCTCTTTTTATTTTATATTTTGAAACAGATTTTCGCTAAGTTGTTGAGACTATTTTCGAAACCGCAATCCTCCTGTCTCAGCCCCTCAAGTACTGAGATTAATGGTATGTGTCACCGTGCCATCATCTAGTTATTTTGTTAGTTTAGCCTTGTTAACTTACCAGCTTTTAAATCTGCCACTCATTATTGAAAAAACCTTGAAGCGTTAAGTAAAACCGTGAGTACGGTGCTTTGGAACTAAGCATTCAGCAAATCAAGAGAAAGCTTCATCAGGTACTAGAAAATGACTTTTTTGAACAAAAAGTAGAAGGACCTGAAAGTCACTTCTTGTGGGTCTTCCATGGACAGGCATCTGAAATGTTAGCAAAGTTGGAATGGAAGAGCTGCAATGGTTAATCGGTCAACCTTGCATGAGGTTAAAGTGTTTTTTTGTTACTAAAATACATTTTGGTTCCAAGGAGGAATTCTTTTTCTCGGGCCACCCGGAGTGAACTCTGAGTCTCAGTTTCAATGGTTTTCTTTCTTCCCATTTGTAATCTCTTTCTCAGCTGAGGGCTGATGCTGGGGATTGACGAAGATGGCAACATATCAGAGGCTTTAGTTTCCAATCTCAGTTCCACTACCCAATACCAAATTACATACTCAGGCTTGTTATTAAAAGCTCTCCAAGGTCAAAAGTTGACAGTAAATACGTCCGTGTGTGCCACACAGCTTGATTATTTTTCAGGACCAAATAAGATAAATGCATGTGAAATTGGTTTGGAATAGAAATCTGAAATATTATGATGAACTCATGATTGGGTTAATTTTAGAGTGTGTCTCACTGAGATGGAATGTAAATTCAGCCTAAAATTTGTTCTTCATTCTATTTCCAATTTCCATCTCTTTAGCAAAGAATTCACTGCATAATATAAGAAAAAAGTCACTTCCCCAGGACTTTCTGCCCTGAGTACCAACATTTGATACTGAAACTTTGGTTTGAGAGAATTTCTAATTGAAACCAAAAGTCTATATTTGGCAAGATCAGTAGATATTTAAGTAACTTAAGTTTAAAAATCAGGCTTTGGGTTCAAATAGACAAAGATTCATGAGATGTTTATTAACCCTTGCAGAATAAGTAGGTTTTAAAGTTGAAAAAAGTGGATATTCCAGAAAACATTTTTTTTCAAAAAGGCAAATTGATTTTGTTTCTTCATATTACAAAAGGTTTGCTTACTTTAGCAAAGGATGACAGCTTTGACCATACAAAATATGGTTATTTTTAATAGTTCTATTAAGATATAATGTAGATACCATAAAGTTTACTCATGTAAATGCAAAGTTCAGTGGATTTTAGTTTATTTACAAAGCTGTGCAACTGTCATATAATCTAATTTTAGAGCAGTTTTATTATCCCCCCCAAAAAAATTTACTAATTAGTACTCAATCCCCATTCTCCCTCTACCCTTGTCCTAGGTAACAACTAATCTACTTTCTGTGTCTAAAATTTTTTCTATTTCCAGGCATTTCATATATAGATTCATACAATTTGTGGTACTTTTTGGCTGGCTTCTGTCTTTAGTCTGAAGAGATGGTATAGAACTGTAATCCCTATATTGGGGAGGCTGAGACAGGAGGATTTCAGCCTCATCAACTTAGTGAGACCCTATGCAACTTATCAAGACCCTGTTTCAAGATAAAAAATAAATAAAGGGCTTGGATGTAACTAAGGAGCAGAATGTCCTTATGTTCAATCTCCAGTACACACACAAAAAAGAACTCTATCAAGATAATGTTTTTGATTTCATAAGTTCATTCATGCTGTATTCTGCACTAGTAACTATTTTTTTCATTACAATTAATATTCTGTTGTATGGGTATTCCCCATCTTACTTGTTAAGTCATCACTTGGTGGAGATTTTAGTCATTTGAGATATGCAAATCAAAATCACAATGGTGCAACTCTTTATCTCCACTAAATGGTTTTATTTAAAATGATGGATGATGATACCAAGTTTTGCTGAAGATGTGGGAAAATTGAAAAACTTATATTTTACTGACAGAAATGGAGAATTGTGTAGCCGCTTTGTGAAACCACTTGGCAGATCTTCAAAATGTTAACTATTGAATTACCATGTGGCCCCCCAATGCACCCAGCTATATACTCAAGAGAAACAAAAACATATGTCCATGTAAAAACATGGAGTTGACAGCAACATCCTATGTATTAGCTTAAATTTATTTTACATACTGTTTTCACAAACCTATTTCTAACATAAATGTTGATATCTTGATTCCATGCAACTTCCCAAACCCCATGGAATAGAATATGTTTCTAGAAAGGTCTAGGGAAGGACATTGTAATAACATTGCCCAATTGCCAAGTTTCTGAGGAAATTGTTCTCTTGGTTGTTGGTTTATTTGTGTTTTTTTTTAATTTTAAGTATCATCCACAAGGCATCATAAAGTAGAATTTATATTGTCTGAAAATAGAAATTGGGCATTACTGGGAGAATCCCTTTATGAAAGATGACAATGAAGAGAAAAGAAAGCTTTACTAATCCAGCACCTAAGTTTGAAGCCATTTCCAAAAAACGGTGGCCCCATTGTGCCCCATGTCACGTATCTTTGAACTTGGGATATAAAATGTAATAAGCAGTCCCAATCATAAAACTTGTAGTATTTTAATTTCTATTTCATTATGTTTATCAGTCTGAGGAAAAGTGACATCTTTTCTTGGTTGAATTTCAAATCTTTAGTGTTTTCCCACAGTATCCTAAGCTCTATTCATTCCTTAAAATAATTTTTCTTTCAGTTCAGATTGAACAGTTTTTGTGATTGTTGTTTGTTTGTGTGTTGGTTGGTTGGTTGGTACTGGGATTGAACCCCAGGGGCATTCTATCTCTGAGCCACATCCCCATCCCTATTTTATTTTATTTTTTATTTTGAAGTAGAGTCTTGTTAAGTCACTGAGGGATTCACTAACATGTAGAGGCTGACCTCAAGCCTGTGATTCTCCTGTTTTAGCCTCCCAAGTACTAAGATTACAGGCATGCTCAACCACGACAGGATAGACTAAGTATTTGCCAGTGACCTGCCTTTGGGTTTTACACATTTACGTGTGTTATTCTCTCCTTCTTTGTGTACTATACAGTCATTCCTTCTATCCTCAGGGAATTTGTTATAGGACCTGTGAGCATACCAAAATCCACATATCTTCAAGTACCTTATATACATGATGTAACATTTGCATAAAGTTGGGGTAGGATAGAAGAAATAAATATGTAGGGGGGAAATAAAGAGGGAAAAATAAATTATAACTTCTAATCTGGCAAGATTCCCCAGTACCCTTACTCTTCAGCCAAGCCTGTTAGTGTACAAGTTTCTGGAAATTTTAAGTCTTTAATAATTACCCTGAGCACTGGCTAGTATCTTCCAAGAGATATCTATTGATTAAACAACTCCATGCAAAAAATCCAGAAAGGTGGAGAGGTGACATCCAGAAAGATGGCAACAGAGGGAAGCAGCACATCTCAGTCCTGCAAACACTCGATCTCCATTGCTATGAAAACAGCATTTTGACAAGAGAAAGAAACCAGCATAAAATTAAACAGAGCAATGAAGATTGAAAGGAGGAAGGAGGTAGAAACAAAGCTAAGAGGCAGAACAGAGAGCAGAAAAGTACCTCACCCACACCCAATGAATACAGTGGCCACTGTGGCATAATCTTGTTTAACTACACTGGGACTGCTAGAACTTCAGCCTCCAGAGACCCTAGCAAAAAAGCCAACTTGAAGCAAAGTGAGTGGGTGAAGATTATCTGAATTTTAAGTCATTGGCTCCTCATCCTTTGCTCTGTGGAGATCCTACTGACCTGACCCCAGCTACAACCTGCAGCAGCAGTGGTCAAGCCCAACTCATCCTGCAGAAATCCAGAGCAGTGCTCAACAACACCATAAGTGAACTATCAGTCTCCATGGGAGACCACCCAGCATGGCTGCAGAGACTCGTGCAGCAGGAAATAGACTCACAGGGTCTGAGACTTTGTGGTTTACCCTGGTGAAAATGGGGATGGAATCTGCCAACAAACATTAACACAGCAGAAGAATGAATTAGCAGACAGCCTCCAGGGCTAATCAGGCAGAAAGGCTGATAGTCCATAGGGTTCAGAACCCTAGTAGGGCCTCTGGAGATCACCATAGACCACCCAATTGTGGTGACCAGAGAGAAATCAGATCAATCCAGCTTTATCTGTGGAGAACACAAACTCCTACATAAACACTGGATCTGGTCCCAGTGGGACCCACTGCCTATACAGATGCGTAGAAATGGGTGCTCAGGGTCTGTGGAAAGCATGGAGACCTGCACTTAACACTAGATCCAGTCCCAGTGATACCAGATGCCTGCACACACTGAGAAAATATCAGAGACAGGTCTATTTTGAGAGCTCAGAGACCCCGGATTGCAACGGGAAAGGTGCTGGTGACACTTGGCACTGTCAATGACAGAGACCCAGACCAGGGTTCCAATCATTGAAGGAGACCAAAAAGCAGGATGATAAACTAACATCATTACTATAGGTTACAGAGAAAATGAGAGTGCTTGGGATATGCTCTAGAACCTATCACAGAATCTGAAACTTAAATGCCTAAAAGAATACACACAGACCCAGGAGGACTGCAGAGGTCAAGACTGCTCAGTGTCCATATATTTGCAGGGTTGTTTTATTTTGTTGCTGTTTTGTTTTAGTGTGTGTGTGTGTATGTGTGTGTGTGTGTGTGTGTGTGTGTGTTTATTTCTTATTTCCTTTACCCCTCTTACAAGCTTCTTACCTCATTCATATCCATTCTCTCTTCTCTCCATTTCTTTTCTTTCTTTTCTTTGTCTTAATATTAAATTCACCTCATCTCACTATACTAAATTCCCTACATTAGTTACTAGGATTCTCTTACATACTCACTATCTCTCATCTCTACCATACATTTTCTTACTAAACTCAAACTCTCATTCTATTTGATCCTGTCTGCTACTTTACCTGATTCTTGCATTTACACCTTCCTCCTCAAACGCCACCATTAAATACAACACAGTTTTCTTTAGTATATATAGCTGAAACCTACAGAGTGAGAGAAATCTATCAAAAGAAACAAAGAGCCGGGCGTGGTGGCGCACGCTTGTAATCCCCACGCTTGGGAGGCAGAGACAGGAGGATCATGCAGGTTCGAAGCCAGCCACACGCGCTGGCTTAGGAGACCCTGTTTCCAAAAAAAAAAATGTAAAAATAGGTCTGGGAGTGTAGCCCGGAGGTAGAAGGGCTTCCAGGAACCCCAGTACCACCAAAAAAAAAAAAAAAAAAAAAGAAATAAACTTAAGAAGCTCTGAAAAAAGTGAGGAAAACAATCATTAAAGTGAAGTCATCAATACAAACTATAAATAGGAGATTATACAACATATAT
This sequence comes from Muscardinus avellanarius, assembly GCF_963383645.1. Classification (NCBI taxonomy): domain Eukaryota; kingdom Metazoa; phylum Chordata; class Mammalia; order Rodentia; family Gliridae; genus Muscardinus; species Muscardinus avellanarius. Next base: position 121,792,128 of record NC_137787.1, read on the forward strand.
AATATCTTCTCCATATATAATATATATAATATATATTATATATAATATATATAATATCTCCATATATAATATAATCTTCCTCTTAAAAGATGACTACTTCAAAAATGAACATTTAGAAAAAATAATTTGAGGGCATGAATTAGACATTGAAGAAATATGGGCCAGTCTTTAAAGAGCTAGCCTAAGAATAATAGACATAGAACAGAGAATAGAAGGTGAAACCAATGAAATTAACAATCTTTTCAAATAAGTAATATCAGAAAATTTTCCAAACATAGAAAAAGATGTTAATAAACAGGTACGGAAAACTTATAGAACACCTTTTAATAAGATCAGAGAAAAGGTTATCATGCCACATTATAGTCAAACTGATTAACATAGAGGCCAAGTAGAAAATCTTAAAGGCAGCAAAAGCAAGATCAAGTGTCACTCAAAGACAAACCAATTAGAATTACTACAAATTTCCTAACCAAGTCATGAGAGTCAGGAGGGCCTGGAGCAACATAATGCAAACTCTGAAAGAAAACAACTTGCAGCCCAAAATTTTCTACCCAGCAAAACTAATTTTCTCAAATTTGTCAAAAAGAAGCTGAAATAATTTATGTTTTCCAAACCAGCTCTGGAGAAAATACCTAAAGAGATTAACTGCAAAGAAAAAATTAGTAATAAACACCAGAATCAGAGAAATAATAATTTCCATCAAACAAACAACTAAGCAAAAAACAAACATGGCCTCAAACAGAAGATAAAACTCAAATGTTAGGAATTAAAAATCATGTATCAATAATTATGCTAAACATAAACGGCCTCAACACCTCAATAAAAATACATAAGGTGGCAAATGGATTAAAAACCAGAATCTATCTATCTGCTGCCTACAAAAAACACCTTACAAGTCAAGATAGTCACAAACTAAAGGTGAAGAGCTGGAGCAAAGCAATCCATGCCAATGGAACTCGAAGACAAAGCAGGAGTAACAACTATGATATCAGACAGATTAGACTTTAAGCCCAAGCTTATCAGAAGAGACAAAGCAGGTAATCTATTTTACTGAGAAAAAGAAAAATACAGCAAGAAGAAATAACAATAGTTAACATTTATGCCCCAAACACAGGCACAACCACTTTTATAAAACAATTTTTTCTGTGACATTAAGTCAGACATAGATCCCAATACAATAAAACTGGGAGTATTCAACACTTCTCTCACACCACTAGACCAATCTGATCTTCCAGACAGACTTTTTAAATTTGGAAACAGGGTCTCTTAAGCAGCACTGCTGCCTTTGAACCTGCGCGATCCTCCTGTCTCCGCCTCCCAAGCGCAGGTATTACAAGTGTGTGCCACCACTTCCATCATCTTGCTCTATTTTTTTACTTTGAAACAGCATTTTACCAAGTTGTGAAGGGCCTCACTAAGTAGCTGAGGCTGGCCACAAACCTGTGATCCTCCTGTCTCAGCTACCCAAGTACTAGGATTGCAGTCATGCGCCCCCATGTCTGGCCCCAAGTGAATTTTATAAAAACCTTTCTAGAAGAGTTAATCTCAATATTCCTCAATGTATTCCATGAAATAGAAGTGGGACTCTATAAAATACATTATACAAAGCCAACATCACATTAATACCAAACCAAAAAAAAAAAAATACAGCTCAAGAAAAGAAAACTATAGGCCTATATCATTGATGAAATTCGATCAAAGCTGGGCATGGTGGCACAGTCTTGTAATCTCGAACATTTAGGAGGCTGAGTCAGGAGGATCATGGTTCATAGCCAGCCTCAACTACTTAGTAAGGCCCTTTGCAACTCAGTGAGACCCTGTTTCAAAATAAGAATAAAAAATAGGACTGAGAGTGTAGCTAGAGGTTGGATGACCCTAGGTTCCATCCCCATGACCACACACACACACACACACACACACACACACACAAAGAAATTATATCAAAACAATACTAGCAACAACATATATTCAAACCCACATCAAAAAAATTATACACCATGACCAAGTAGGGTTTATTACAGGCAGCAAGGCTGGTTCAACATGTGAAAAACAATTCATGTAATTCATCACATAAACAGAACAAAAGACTAAAATCATTTGATCATTTCAGTAGATGCTAAAAAAAAGCATTTGACAAAATCCAACATTCATTTATGCTAAAAGCACTGCAGAGAATCAGAATAGAAGAAACATATCTCAAATCATAAAGGCAATATATACAATACATAAAGGCAATACAATAGGCCCACTGCTAACATCATACCAAATGCAAAAAAACTGCAATAATCTTTTAAAAACAGGAACAAGTAGCCGGACGTGGTGGCACACGCTTGTAATCTCCGCGCTTGGGAGGCAGAGACAGGAGGATCACACAGGTTCGAAGCCAGCTGCACGCGCTGGCTTAGGAGACCCTGTTTCCAAATAAAAATGTAAAAATAGGTCTGAGAGCGTAGCCCGGAGGTAGAAGGGCTTCCAGGAACCCCAGTACCACCAATAAAATAAAATAAAATAAAAAACAGGAACAAGTATATCAATTATAACCACCTCTTTTCAATAATAATATTTAAGACTCTAACAATAGTAATAAGGCAAGAGAAGGAAATAAAAGAAGTACAAATAGAAAAAGAACTAAAACTAACCCTTATTTTTACTTGACATGATATGAAGAAAACTCAACAAACTCAATCATATAGCTTATAGAATTAATCAACAAATTCAACAAAGTATCTAGATACAAAATCAATCTTACCAAAACAAAAGCAACCAGGCATAGTGGTGCACACTTTTAATCCCAGCATTCAGGAGGCTGAAACTGGCGGATTGTGGTTCACGGACAGCCTCAGCTACTTAGTGAGTCCCTCTTTAACTTAGTGAGACTCTGTTTCAAATTAAAGAATAAAAAAATAGGACAGGGACTATAGCTCAGAGGTTGAATGCCCCTGGATTCTATCACCAGACCCGCAAAAAAAAAAAAAAAAAAAAAAAGAAGCTTTCCTGTATGCCAACCATAAATCCACTAAAAAAGAAATCCAGAAAACACCTCTACTCAGGATATTCCAGAAAAAAAAATTCTTAGGGATAAACCTAACCAAGGATGTAAACAATCTCTGCAAAAATATAAGTTATAAAACATTAAAAAGAAGACCTTGGAGAATAGAAAGATCTATCCAAAGATAGACAGGCAGAATAAATATCATCAGAATGGCTCTTCTTTCCAAAATGATCTACACATTCAACTCAATACCCATTAAATTACCAAGATCATTTCTCACAGACATACAAAAATTAGTTCTTAAATTTATTTGGAAAAAAAAAAACAGATTAGGCAAAATATTTCTCAGCAACAAGAACCAGGCAGGAGGCATCACAATACCTCACTTCAAACTATACTATAAAGCATAATAATAAAAACAGTATGGTATTGGCACAAAATCAGACACATAGACCAATGGAGTAGAATAGAAGATTCAGAAACAAATCTGCATACTTACAGCAAATTAATTTCTACAAAGGGGCCAAAAATATACACTGGAGAAAAGAGTATTGGCAAAACTGGTTAACTATATGTAGAAAAATGGAAATAAATCTCACGTTCTCATGCTGCATGCGTCAATTCAAGATGTATAAAAGACTTGGAAATCAGACCAGAGAACTTGTAGCTTCATGAAGAGGGCATAGGTCTAACACTTCAAAACATAGGTACAGGTAAAAACTTTCTCAACAAGACCCCAAAGACATAAAAAATTAAGACAAATCAATATGGAGCATTGCATAAACCTAAAGAGCTTCTGTACAGCAAAGGAAACTAACAAGCACCTCAATGGAGAGACAACAGGATGAGAGAAAATTTTTGCCAACTACTCCTCCAATAAAGAACTAATATATAGAATATACAAATAACTCAAGTAACTCACCACTGAGAAAACAAATAACCCAATCAAAAAATGGACAAGTGAACTAAATACTTTACAAAAAATAAAATGGCCAATAAATGTATGAAAAAATGTTTAATGTTTAGCAACCAGAGAGATACAAATCAAAACTACCATGAGATTTCACCTAACTCCAATTAGAATGGCAACCATTCAAAACACAAACAACAACAATGCTGGTGAGGATGTGGAGAAGTGAGAACTCTAATACATAGTTGGTAGGATTGCAAATTAGTCCAACCACTTTGGAAAATAGTATGGAGGATCTCCAGAAGAATGGGAATGAACCTACCATATGATCCAGCAATACCACTTCTGGGTATCTACCCAAAAGAATGAAAACCAAACTACCAAACAGAACATGAATACGTTCATAGCTGCACAATTCACAATTGCTAAACTATGGAACCATCCATGATGTCCATCTACAGATGAATGGATTACAAAACTATGGGATACGTACATTAAAAAATGGAATTTTACTCAGCCATAAAGAAGAATAAAATTATGTCATTTTCAGGAAAATAGATGGAACTGGAGAACATTTGCTAAGTGAAATTAGTCAGTCACAAGTAAAAATCCAGATGCTTTCCCTAATATGCAGAATCTAGGGAGAAAAGGGGTCATAGACAAAGAAGGGCTCTAGACAAAGAAGGAGAAAACATAGATGAGCATATAAAGTGATCTAATTGAGGGATATAGGAGGGGAAGAGGGAAGTCCTCTATTATACATGATATACATTCACAAACATATCAAAGTCAATCACTAAGCCAAACATGAGAAGGGGAAGGAAATGGGGTGGGAGTTGGGGAAGGGATAAATGAATGATATAGGTATGTATGCCTCTACCATCTTGTACCCCTTTAAGATATAAGACTACAATGCACACAAAAAAAATGATATTCAAAAAAAAAAAAAGAAAGGTGGAAAGATGGCCTAGATACAATACTGGAAATTCACTCACTTGTAAAATATCTTGAACTGTTAATTATCCAACATAGGAAGAATTAAGCAGGAGAGATTTGTTGGTCACAGGAGAGAAGTCATACAAAAGAGTAATCCCCTTAGGCACTGTTAGCTGCCCATGAGTAGTTTAAACAAAATAAACAAAAATATATATTTTAAGACTACAACAAAAGCCCCATCAGGACCCCAAAGTTGACCAAAACACCCTAAATTATCTTGTGACTACTGGGCTGATGTCAGTTTCTGCCCACTTCTCACAAAAGTCCCCTATCAATGAAGAGCCCCACCCAAAGGGCTGCTCTCAATTTGGGAATGGCCCACATTCTCCCTTGACTGCATACATCTTGCTTTCCTAAATAAATTTGTCTATGTCTCTGACTGGTGTGTGCTGAAATTCTGTTCTGTTCTGTTAAGCCAAGGACCCGCCCACAGGTCCTGAGCTGCCTCCTTTCTCTTTTCCACTGAGAAATCCCAGACCATTCATAGAATCTGTCCTTCTCCTGTCACAAAACCTATGCACACTGTCCCATATATTTAAAATAATCTCCACATGATATATAATACTGATGACGATTCAAATTCTGTATAAATTGTTATGTGGCATTATTTATGGAATAATGACAAGGAAAATACTAACAAGAAAAATAATCATCTGCAGATGCTTTGCTTGACTCTGTGGATGTGAGACCCACAGACACAGAACACCTACTGTGTGGCTAGAAGAGTCCTCAGCTGTCAGGTCAACTGCCCAGTTGCACCAGTACAGTGGGACAGGTTGCTGAGAAGCCAAAAAAAATCCGCTGGAGATGGCATGTGAGACACATAATTTATCGGGGAAAGCCTACAAAGAGCTCAGTGGTGACAAGGTACACAGGTAGATTCATGCTGACTTGCCAACCAGTGACCCCGTTCCTCACAACAGGGCTCCAAAAGTCACTTCTTCATCCTTCACAGCTGTCCTGCAGCACCCACCAGGATAGGTGATAGTGCTCTATCACAGTACCCTCAATTCCCACACCAGTTCCCACAGCAGGGAGAGTTCTATAGGACAGTTGTCAAAAGCAACATCATCGGCTTGCTTTGCTCCATGTGTGGCCAACATTTCATTCTATTTGCTTTTATGCAAATAGGCAGCTCCTTCCAGATAACATTAGCACATCCTGCTTTTCGGCATTCATCCACAAGAGCAATGTCCTCTGAGATATTACCTGTCTAAGCACTGGGGCCACTCTCAAAGTTCCCTTGGCTTGGTCCTGGGACTCAGGGACATCTCAGGGACATGGTGACCTTTGTCATCCTTCATTTATGGTGACAACAGCAGGCTATACTTTCTCAATAAGCATTTTAAAAACCAACAAAGTACAAAAGCAAGAAGAGCTGAAGCTGGACAGAAGGGCATATTTTGCAAGAGTATCGATTAAAATGGGGAAGAGATGAGGGGGTTTGAAGTGGTGAGAGCCATGCTAAACACATCAGAATACCTGACTTCAAATTATGCCACAGAGCATTAATAATAAAAGAAATATGGTACTGGCTCAGAAACAGACACATAGATCAAGGAATAGAAGACACAGACACAAATCCTCACACTTCTAGCCAGTTTGTTTTAAACAAAGGAGGCAAAAACATAACACTGGAGCTAAGACGCCTTTATAACAAATAATGCTGGGAAAACTGGATATTATATGTAAATGGACAAAATTAGACCCCTATCTCTTACCCTGCACAAACGTTGGACCAAATACCTAGAAATTAAACCAGAAACTTGGCAATTACAGGAAAATACATAGGGTCAACTCTCCAACATATATAAACAGGCAGAGACCCTCAAAGCTAAGGAAATAAAATTAAGAATTAATAAATGGGATGGCATCAAATTAAAATGCTCTACACAGCAAAGAAAACAATCAAGAGTCTGAAGAGAAAGCCCACAGAATGAGATAAATCTTTTCTAGATACTTGATAGAAGACTAATATATAGAATATATAAAGAACTTAGCCGGGCGTGGTGGCGCACGCTTGTAATCCCCGCGCTTGGGAGGCGGAGACAGGAGGATCACGCTGGTTCAAAGCCAACCGCGCTGGTTTAAGAGACCCTGTTCCAAATTATATATATATATATATATATTAGGTCTGGGAGGGTAGCCCGGAGGTAGAAGGGTTTCCAGGAACCCCAGTGCCACCAAAAAAAGTGAATATATAAAGAACTTAAAAACCGAACACTAAAAATAATCAAATAACCCAGTCAGAAATGAATTTGAGTTTCAGAAAGGATTTTCTGGCCTCAGTGTGAGAATGGATTAGAGAAGGACAGAGGTAAGACTATTCACACAGAAAAATCTAGAAGAAGGAAGGAGCTGACTCCATGAAGCCAAGTGACTCCGTGAACGTAGAGGAACAGAGATAGAGGCTTCAAAGATGGCAGGGATAGGATCCCTCAGGTGAGGGTCAGGATGAAGAAGTGAGGTTTGGCAACATGTTTCTGGCCTTGGGTGATTATTCAGTGATCTATCAACAGGCAGTGAATTAAATAAATCTAGATCCCAGGAGAGGGCCACATGGGTACAGAATTTTCAAACATGGATACAGAGAGCCTGAGACTTTGGAGTGGACGAATTTCCAGAAAAGAAAAAAAAAGAGTATAGGATAATAAACGTTTTAATAATAGGGCCCATGTGACCCAAATATGCCACTCCTCTAGTATCTTTCCAAAAGAATTAAAGTCAGAATACCATAGTGATACACGCATATCCATGGTACCCATGGTTATAGCAGTGCAATTCACAGTAGACGAATCATGGAACCAACCTAGGTATTCATCAGCAGATGAGTGGATAGAGAAAATGCGGTCTATATACACAGTGGAATTTTATTCAGCTTTTGTTCTTATTTGTAAGAAAATGGATGTAACTAAAGAATATTATGCTAAGTGAGATTAGCCAGTCTCAGAAAGTCAAGGGTTGTATATTTTCTCTTCCATGTGGAAACTAGAAAGAAAATGGGAAACTAAAAGGACTTTGGGTAAAAGAAAGAGACCAGTAGAATTTGGAAAATGATGGGAAGAGGGACACGGGGAGGGAAAAAGGACTGAGGAAGGAAACAGTTTGAGTATTGCTATGTCTATATATGTAGGTATCACTGCCAATATTATTGAGTAGGGGAGGGAGCAGGGTGGATGAAAAGAGAAACACAGCAAGTGTATTTGCATGAGCACTTGTTTCACTTTGAACCTCACTATGATGTACCAATAAAAGTGTGTGTGTGTGTGTGTCCCATATTTCTCAAACATACTACTTCTTGGCATCATTCCAAAAGAATTAAAGTCAGAATATTAGTGATATATATACCTATATCTATATCTATCTATATATATGCATGCATCACTAATATCCTAAGGGATAATAACCTTCATTAGGAATGAAGACAAAGTGAATATAAATATATATCATATATATAAATACACATTAAAAAGAATGGAGCCCTAAAGGGAACACATCTAACTTTAACTAGACAGACTAGATAATTCAGAACATTTGTAGTTATTCATAAAACTTCTACCAACCCTGTTTCTGGTCACCTGCATTTCCTCAAATTTCCTGTTAAAGTCCTTAATTCCAATACTTCAAAGTGGAACCTAACTAGTCAAGAAGGGCAACAAACTAATCCAGTGTGACTGGAGTCTTTATAAAAAGAACTCCATATAAACACAGGGAGACGCTACATCGCATGAAGGTTGGAGCTTTGCCAGCAGAGGCAGAGAGGAGGGGCCAGCAGCCTGGAGAGAGGCCTGGGGCAGACCCTTGCCCAGCTCCTTTCCCGGAGATTGATCCACCCAACATCAGCTAAGGTCTGACCAGTGAGATGCTCATTTCAAAACAACTCTGTTCTGGCACACATTCACATTAAAGGAGCTGAGTGCACATCTCAAAGCTAGCAGGTGGCAGTCACAGCCACCAACACCGAGTTACCCATGTGGTCTTATTTCTGCTCACTGAAAAAGAAGCCTTCAGCAAGCCATCCGTACTAATGCAAAGGACAACTTCCTTTCCAATAATGAGAATTCAAATTTATCAGATCATGAATCAATAAAATTTGCTTTAATCATCCTGAAGTCTTATCTTGGTTTAGTAAGGATTTCTCCTATAGTCTAAGTTTCAGGGAGAGGGCTATCCTAAGAAAAATTCTTACACACACACACACACACACACACACACACACACGTACATGTAGAGGCATGCACACCTTATCACTCATGTTTTAGGGAGCGATAAACTGTTTGTTGTCTTCCATCTAAATCAATTTGATGGTGCAACACATACATATTTTTTCTGATATAAAGCATTATAAGAATACTAGTGGGATTATGGTGCCATCGTGTGGTCACATAGAAACTCACCTTTTTCGGTTATTAGAACCCAACTTTATTACAATCAATTATTATTTACAAACTATAAATATCATTCTTAAATCATCTTTACTTATGAAATATTTAAAATGTAGCCGTTCGTGGTGGTGCATGCTTGTAATCCCAGCATTCAGGAGGCTAAGACCAGAGGATCGCGGTTCGTGGACAGCCTCAGCTACTATGCAAGGCCCTTTGCAACTGAGTGAAACTGTGTTTTGAAATTAGAAAGAAAAAATAATAGGGCTGGGGTGTCACTCAGAGGTAGAATGCCCCTGGGTTCCATCCCTAGCACCACAAAAAAGGAGAAATATTTAAAATGTATTAAAAAGTACAGGAATAGCCGGGCGTGGTGGCACATATTTGTAATCCCCGTGCTTGGGAAGCGGAGACAGAAGGATCACGCAGGTTCGAAGCCAGCTGCACTGACTTAAGAGACCCTGTTTCCAAATAAAAATATAAAATAGGTCTGGGAGTGTAGCCCGGAGATAGAAGGGTTTCCAGGAACCCCAGTACTACCGAAAAAAGATAAAAAAAAAAAGTACAGAAATTATATGGCAAATACTCATGATGTGTTCACGATTTTATTTATAAAATCCTCTACGTGCTTGGTTCTTGTGTGTTTTGAAAAGTTTATTATATTTTAATTAAAGCCACGAAAATGTTGGGCATAGTGGAGCACACCTGTATTCCTAGTACTTGGGAGGCTGAAATAAGAGGATCACAGGTTTGAGGTCAGCCTCAGAAACTTAATGATTACCCCAGCAACTTAGGGATATCCTGTGTCAAAATAAAATAGGGCTTGAAGTTAGAATACCCCTGGGGTTCAATCCCCAGTCTTATCATCACAACTACAGAAAAATACCTTCATAATTGCCATGTAGAATTCAGTATGCCTGCAGAGAGCCAGTGTTGAACGCTGACAGCATCTGTTGGGGGAAAAGAGAGGTACACTGAGTTATAGGGCAAGTCAAGTATTGTGATTTAAATCTCTACTGTGGCATACATACCAGTACTGTGACTTCATTTTTCCTTATGATGGTATTTTAAAATGTTATCTAATTTCTTTTTTTTTTTTTTTTTGGTGGTACTGGGGTTCCTGGAAGCCCTTCTACCTCTGGGCTACACTCCCAGACTTATTATTATTATTATTATTATTATTATTATTATTATCATCATCATCATCATCATCATTTGGAAACAGGGTCTCTTAAGCCAGCACAGCTGGCTTCGAACCTGTGCGATCCTCCTGTCTCTGTCTCCCAAGTGCGGGGGTTACAAGCGTGCACCACCATGCCCGGCTAATTTCTTTTCAAATTTAACAGCTTTTATGTTCCTCTTATTTTTAGATAATTATAATTTAATTCACTACATGAGGGTGAAAATTACCTGAATTTCATTCCCACTGTCTTATGAGGCTTTTCATTAAAGAAAAAATACATTTCACCCAGGGAGTCTGACTAAAAGATTTCTCTTCCTCTTTCCTCTCCCTACTCTGTGGCGGATCATGGACTAGACTAAACATTCATGCTGTTTGTCCTAGTGGAGGTGGTGTTGAATACAGGCCCACTCTGATTCCTGTGCTGAGCCCTGGATTCTGTCCTCCCGTCACTTCTAATGCACCCGTGCAAAAGGTCTGTCTTGTCCACGTGGAGTCTGGGAGTGGAGGCGGCCGGCTGGCTCCACAGTCTTGGCTACTTGACTAATCTCATCTTTCTTCAATTTCCTTTGCATCCTCCGAACCCACCCTTACTCCCTTTCCTACAGTTCCCTGAGGATGCCAACCTCTTGCTTCCCGTTTTTGTGCCCTTGGACAAGGCCTGGACGGCTCTGCCCTGGACTTCCTCCTGTCTGTCTCCTTTCTACCATTTGGGTCTAGACTGATGTCACTTTTTTGGCCAATCCCATGCTGATCTGTCCATCAAGCATGCCCCTCCCTGACCCTCCCACCCTGACCACTCTCACCAGTCGCTATATTTTCCTGCATACCACCTACGTGGATAATACTTTTGATGTAGTTTATTGGTGCGTTGTAATTCTGCCCCATCATGAGGCTCATGCACAGCACTTACTGAGCTTCCCTCCGCCCCCATCCCACTCCCCCGCCCCACATGCTAGTGAGATTGGTAGTGAAGCCTTCATATATGGATATGGACTGTTTATTCAGCTCGTCTAGCAAAATATGGGCTCCATACAAATAAGGGTCTTTGCTGACTCCATAGTGACTCTGTCCTGCTCCTAGCACATGGACCTTGGTGACATTAAACTTTTGTCAAACGAATCAATGAGGAAATGCCTCCCTGGTCACCACCAGACCATGCTCATTTTATGACCACAACCCCATGAGCTTGCAAGTTCACAGGGGCTTTAACACTTATTACGTCCTAAACACTAGCAGTTAAAGTTACTGCCCCCTCAAGGGACTCAAGTTGTGGTCATTTACATAGGGTATCAATTCTAAATCTCATATTTTTTTCAGATTCGAGCATCTCAAACATCAGGATGCCTCTTGCCCCTGAAAGCATATTCAGCTCATTTGGTTGCATGTGTTGGGCTGTTTCTTTTTTATAGTCTTATTTGTGCACCGTAATTATACATCAGAGTGAGATTCAATGACACAGACATGCATGCACACAGAGCTTGGTGTTTCCCTGCATCCCCTCCTTCCCTCTCTGTACATGTTAGTGAGATTAGTAGTGACACCTGCGTGTATGGACATAACAGTACTTGAACTGTTTCCTTCCTCAAGTCTCCTTCCCCCCCTTCCCCACCTCCCTCCCCAATCCCTGTCCACTCTTCTATCCTCATTTAGCTGAAGTCCATTTTGTTTCCTATTTTCTCTTTAGTTTCCACACAGGAAAGAAATATATAACCCTTGTCTTTCTGAGACTGGCTGATCTCACTTAGCATATTCTCTAGTTACATTCATTCCTCTGCAAATGACATAATTTTGTTCCTCTTTATGGCTGAGTAAAATCATGTATGTATATATACATCATATACATATACATATACATATACATATACATATACATATACATATACATATACATATATATATATATATATATCATTGTCTTTATCCACTTAGGTTGGTTTCATAATTTGACTATCAAAAATTGTGCTTCTGTAAACATGGGTATGCATGTATTGTGATAGTATTCTGAATTCAAACACTGTTGGTGGAATTGCAAATTAATACAACCCCTATGAAGATCAGTATGGAGGTTCCTCAAAGGACTAGGAATGGAATCATGGTATGACCAAGCTATACTACTCCCTGGTATTTGTTATATTTTTATTGGTGCCTAGTAATTGTACAATATAGGAAGATTCAAAGTGATACATTCACACATGCAATTATTAATAAGACATAAAATACTGTGCATAAGATGAAATTTATAACAATTCAGATTCAATGAATTTGCAACATCATATGAAATAACCTTCCCTAGTGGTGAATTGTAAAGAAGTAATCTCAGTTTCACTTTTTGTTAGAAATTGGCCTTAAATCCTAGCCTTATAATTCACTAGTGTGTGCATCTCAGCGATTTGGTTTGATTAATTTCATTTTACATAGATATTTATATATCTTTAGCAGGAGTTGTTCCAAATTGCATAGTTTTAGAAAACTGAGGTAATATAACCACAGTATGGTATCAGGATACCATAGCTTTGCATCCTGTGACCTGAGAACTTGTACTGTAGTACAATTTTTAAAGAGAAAATGTGACTGTATTTCTACTTTAGAGGTAACCATATTCTAAAATTTGATTTTTCTTAGTTTGTGTATAGGTAGATTATATTATTGTTTACACTTAAAGAATGTAGATTATTACAATTTAAAGATTAATTCAGTTTGGGTGGGATTTAGGAACTGTTGAAAAGAAAGGGCTCTGGATTTGGTGGGGTAGAGAAGACTACCTTCATGTTACCTGCATTCCTTCACTGTAGAGACCAGCATATGCCCTGCTGTTAACCCAGTTCATGGTCTGTCCTGAATCTGATTATTTATTTGTTTATTTATTTATTTATTTATTTATTTATTTATTGTGGTATTAAGAATTGAACCCAGAGTCCTTCTACCTCCAATCTACACCCTCTGTCTTATTTTTTATATTTATTTATTTATTTATTTATTTATTTATTTATTTATTTATTTATTTTTGGTGGTACTGGGGTTCCTGGAAACCCTTCTACCTCTGGGCTACACTCCCAGACACCTATTTTTTAAAATTTGGAAACAGGGTTTCTTAAGCCAGGGAGGTTGGCTTCGAACCAACCTGCATGATCCTCCTGTCTCCACCTACCAAGTGCAGGGATTACAAGCGTGCGCCACCACACCTGGATATTCTTTTATTTTTAAAATAAGGTCTCACCAAGTTACAGAAGGCCTCATAAAGTAGCTAAGACTGGCCTCGAACTTTCAGTCCTCTTGTCTCAGTCTCCCAATTACTAGGATTACAAGCATGCACCACCATGCTTAGCTATATTTTTTATTTTGAAACAGAATCTCACTAAGTTACCGAGGCTGGCCTTGAACCTGTGATCCTTCTATCTTCACCTCCCAAGTACTGGAACTATAGGCACAGGTCACCACACTCACCCACTCTATTTATATATCACATTTTCTTTTTCTGCCCACCTGCTGGTAGACACTTGGACTGCTTCCATATCTTGGCCATTGTGACCTCTGCCCTTGTGAAGAGGGAAACAGGTAGCTTCTCAACATAGTGACTTTATTTTATTCGGCTTTGTATCTAATAGTGTGATTGCTGGATCATATGGTAGTTCTACCGTTCTACCTGTGGCTCTTTTAGGAAGCCCCCCCCCCAAACCGTTTTCCATTGTGCTCACTGAACAGTTCCCCACCCACAGTTTGTAAGGGCTCTCTGTCATCCCCATTCTCATCAGCACTGGTCACCTTTACCTCTTTGAAAATAGCCCTTCTGACAGATATGAAGCGTATGTCTTGTTTGAAGAAATTTCTATTTAATTTCTCTGCCCATTTTTAAATTGGGCTATTCATTTTCTTCCGAGTGAGGTTTTTTGCTGTTGCAGTCGTTTCTTGCTATTTTCTTGCTCTTTGAGTTCCTGAAACTTTCAGCTAAGAACCTGTATGACTAGACAAGGCTCTGTGGGGTGGGCTTGCTTGGCAATTGGTGGCCTGGTTTCCTCCCACTCTTTGGAGAAGTGCTCCCCACTGAGTCACCGCATAGGTGCCACTTGTTTTCTGCATGATGCCTGAATTAAAGTGGTCTTAGTCTCCAGTCTAACATTTTGGCTTCTAGTGGTTTTGCCTCTTCCCCTGCTTTCTAGCCATGGGTGCTCTAACCCTGACATTCACACACATCTGAGGGCATAAAACCCAGACAGAATTCTTGTTCTATCCTCAAAACACAACAGGATCCCCATATACCTCAGGTTATCTATTTATGCCAAGCTAGTAGTTAATATGCTTAACAAAATAGAGTTTAATTATAGGCAAAAACTGTTGAATAAAAATTTATATTATTACTTATTGCATATTTCACTTGTGGAAGTTAGCTAACTTTATTTTTTAAGTAAATTTCTTTAAATAAAATGAAAATACAAAAATATTACCACCAGAGAGCACCATGGTGCTTTCTTAATCTTTATACATAATTTTTGCTGATCCTTAATTTCTGGTGTAAAGTTAAATAATATCAAGGATGATTTAGGCTGAATTTGGGAAAAAATTTCATTCTATTTCTGATCGTTGACAATTAAAAATATGTAAGGAAAGTTGGGCACATTGGCACATACCTGTAATTCCAGTACTTGGGAGATTTGGGACTAGAGGATCACAGGTTGAAAGCTAGTTTCACCAACTTAGTGAAACCTTGTTTCAAAATAAAAAATAAGAAGGGCTGAGGATGTAGCTCAGAGGTAAAAATCCCCTGGGTTCAATCCCCAGTACCAAACTAAAAAAAAACAAAAAATTTAAGGGCATTGAAGTTTTCATTTTTAAAATTAAACATAAAAACATTCTTAATGTATGTTTTAAAATACTAAGACAACATAGTCTAAAATAATTTTCCTTAAAATTTATCCTGAGATTCAATGTTAATTTTATTTGATGTATTAACCAAATTCATATAGCATTTACTTCCTATTCTAAAGAAGTGTGTGCACTAATGGATAGTAGGTATCATTAGTGTGAAAGTTGAGATTCATCACATGTGCAGATCTTGAGGATTGTTGATGCATCTTTCATCACTGTTTTAAAGTTATGTCATCCCTAGATTGAATATTGCTAATAATTTCCTTTTGGTAGTTGTGAACTTAGTAAACAATATTTAAGGCTACTCTCAGCTCTAACATTCTATGATTTGATTCCAACATATGCAGAATGTACCATCCAGAGAACATGGCTTCAATTATACAAAATATGAACGATGTCTGCTATGAGTCAAATCTAACTGTATAATTATGTGCTCTTTCAAAATCATGTCTTCAGAATAAAACTTGTATGGTTTAACTCCCATAAAATTAACTTTCTTTTCTTCCATTTGAGTTGATACAGTGACATGTAGAAATGTTGCAGTTTGGTCTTTCGGGTGATGACTACCATCACTTTTGATGCAGAACTGACATATTTTAGGAAAACCACAGGATGCAGTTTGGAGACCAAGAGGGGATAATTCAGCACCAGAATCAAGACCCATGAATGTTTAAAGCTGCTAATGGAAACTAAAAGAACCAAATAAAAAGTTCTCAGAACAGGACGTAGACAACTACCTTATTTTAGAGATATTCCTGCCAGATCAAGATCAAGGAATGGACGGGCCAGAGGATGGGTGATGCCATGAACACCAAGGGACTTGCTGGCCTGCCAGGGGCTGACCTTTTCTACTAGTGAATGGAAAACTTGTAGAAAAGCAAATTCCTACAAAATAGTGCTAAGTCATGTTAATTTTATCACTAGAGAGAATGTGAATTTATTCACACCCTAACAAAAGATTGCATGTTTACAACCAAAATTTACAAAAAATAGAGATCATGTTTTTAGTAAACATACTAGAGTTTCTTCATCCTATGTTTACAAATGGAATGAAATATGCTTGAGGAAGTACTTTCATTACTCCTTTTCTGAAATGGGAAACAACACAGTACTGTGCTCTTATGATCAAGGGTTGCATTTGGTCAAGTGCACGGCTTACAAAGTTTATTCAGAAAGCATTGACCAAATGCACTTTATTTTACATAACATAAAAACAGAGAAACTAAAAAAATCAATCCCATAGAAACAGAGAATAAAATAGTGGTTACCAGAGCCTGGGAAGGGTGTAAGCAGACGAGGAATGGAGAGAGGACAGTCAAATGGTATAGGGAGCTGGATGGGGTGGCCCACACCTGTCATCTTATTACTTGGGAGGCAGAAACAGGATGATCCCAGGTTTGAGGCCAGCCTCAGAAACTTAGCAAGACCTTTAGCAACTTAGATTTAAAAAAGTAAATAGGACTGGGGGGTGTCGCTGGAATGCCACTGGTTTCAATCCCCAGTACCACAAAAAATGTATTAATGTAAATTGGAATTGAAAACTTACACACACAAAAAGAAAATCACAGCTTCATAAATATATGACACACTGAAGATAGTCATAATGATCCATTGCTAATTTTTATAATTAATATCTGAAATAAGGGTATTCAAAATGTTGACTGCAGGACACAGCACATCTCAGTAGCTGAAACAAATAAAGTTCAACTACCAAGAAGACAGCATCTTGCGGGTCTGGGGATGGAACCCAGGGGCATTCAACCTCCGAGCTACACCCTCTGCCCTATTTTTTATTCTTTATTTTGAAACCAGGTCTCACTGAGTTGCAGAGGGCCTCAATAAGTAGCTGAGGCTGTCTGTGAACTGCGATCCTCCAGTCTCAGCCTCCCAAATGCTGGAATTACAAGTGTGTGCCACCATGTCCAGCTTATTTTTTTTTCTTTTGGTTTTTTATTTGTCTTTGATTTATAATTGTTAATTTTTGTAATTTGTTTTGTTATTCATGTTTTGTAATTTGTGTTTGTTTGCTCTGTCCCCCCATTACTTTTATAAACTTCCTCGCTCTACCCTGTCTCCTCTCTTCTTTCAAAATGTTTTTTCCTTACTGTATCTCCTTGTGTACCAGTATTGGCAAGAGGCTTCAAAATGTATTAATGTACCAGTATTGGGAAAGATTTTCAATTTTTCAAATAAATCTTTGGTAGTAAAGAAGCCAGGAGCTTCAGAGAAAGGGGCTGCAGAATTCCAGGCACCAAGAGAGATTAGCAAGAGACTAGAGATAGTTTCAGGGCCTTTTCCATTAAAAAGATAAGATTTCCCAAGGAAGTGGAAGGATGCCATAAATCTTCAGAAGATCCTAGACTTCAATAATCCTGAGAGGATGCCATAAGCGATGATCAATTAACACATTTTGGGGCTTAGGGAAACAGGACAGACATGCAAGAAGGAATCCCCACATTAAAAGACTGGCCCTAGAGGGGGAAGGATCTTTGTGGGTTAGAAGACTGACTATAAGAATACTCTGCATCCAGAAGTCTTCAGTGAATTCATTCAAACCACCTGTCTTCTGTATTTCTATCATTTTAATAAACTCCTTTAAATCTTCAGCAAGAGTATAGGCTATTGTATATCTATCCTTAGTTCAGGACAAGAACCTGAAATTTTATGGAAAGATTTTCTGGGAGTCTAACAAAGGTCTCTGAGGACAGTTTCCCCAACCATAACAGTCCAAACCATAATACTTGTTTTATATCCAAAGTATTTCATACCTCCATAATTAAATACTAACTACAAGAGTCCTACTATCTAACCTCTTATTCTTAATCAGATACCACCTTATTTACTTAAATTCTTTAAAAAAACCCCTAATGATATCCTTTACTTTATCCACTCCTGTACCCATCATGCCAGCTCATCCCCCATTACCCAAACCTCATTATTGAAAAAAAGCACTTCTTACCTGCTGACACCTCTACATTTCTACTACTAAGATTGAATCACACAAAATACCCACAAAAGACAAGATGCCAAGACATGAGAAAAACAAGCCTGAGAACCTTGAAAATATGAGAACTAGGAACAGTGAAGAAATAATGGAAATCATGAATACTGACCTACAAGAAATGCAAAAGTGAGAATTTTGAATCCTGATCTTCCATATGATGAAAGGCCTCAAAGCAAGTATACATGAAACAAAAGAGGAAATGAATACACTAAGAAAGAATCAGAAAGAGGTCTGGAATGAAATGAAAGAGTCAAAAAATGAAATAAAGATAGCAATAGAAAAAAATTCTGGAAGATTAAATGGAAAATAGAATATGACTGTTAGGAGACAGTTCATTCAAAACCGAAATCACAGTCAACAGCATACAGAAGTTATTACAGCAATAAAACCTAAACATCCAACAACTATGAGAAAACATGAAATTGTTCTAATTTACGGATAAAAGGCATTAAAGAAGGGATAGTGGTACAGACCAAGGGTATTTGTAATGTCTTCAGAGAAATAATTTCAGAGAAAGAGACTTGGACTTACATGTTTAGGAGACACACAGAACAGCATTAAGACAAGATCAAAGAAGGACCTCCCCACATCATGTAATAATCAAAATAACCAACATAGAGGCAAAGGAAAGAATATTAAAAGCAGTGAGAACAAAAGAATGTGTGGAATATGGGGGAAAAACAATAAAAATCACCTCAGACTATACAACACAAGTCATGAATGCCAGGAGAGACTGGTATAATGTAATCCAGACACTGGAAGAAAACAACTTCCAACCCAAACTGCTATAACCAGCAAAATTATTATTCAAAATTGATGAAGAAACAAAAGTGTTTCAAGATAAGCAGAATACCAAAGAATTTATGAATTCAAAGCCAACACTAGAGAAAATACTTAAAGAAATAAACCATAAAAAAGAAAAAAAGAAGCAAATTTTAGAACTAGAGAAGAGATAAAGTTGATCAGCAGGGAATCCAAGTAAAGAAGATATAACATTACACCAAAGAGAAGATATAACAAAATGACAAGTAACAAAAATCATATTTCAATTATAACACTGAACATCAAAGGACTTAACTCACCCATCAAAAGACATAGATTGGCAATGTGGATTTAAAAATATAATCCAAATATATGCTATTTATAAGAAACACCTTACAGCCAAAGACATTCTTAAACTGATAGTGAAAATATGGAATAAGATATATTATGCTAATGGAGACCAAAAATAAGCAGGGGTAGCAATGCTAATATCCAACAAACAGACTTTAAGCTAAAACATATCAGAAGAGACAAAGCAGGGCACTTCCTTGTATTGAAAGTAACAATCTACCAAGAAGATATGATGATAGTAAATGTTTATGCCCTAAATGTGGGTGCACCCACATTTGTAAAACAAACCCTCCAGGACATCAGATCTCAAATATACCCAAATACAATAATATAGGGATACTTCAACACACCTCTAATGCTACTAGATCAATCGTCAAGACAAAACGTGAGTAAACACCCTTCAGAACTAAAGAAAACAATAAAGCAAATGGATATAATAGACATATACAGAATATTTCAACCAGGAACACCATAACACACATTCTTCTCAGCAGTCATGGATCCTTCTCCAAAGTAGATCACATCCTGGGCCACAAAGCAAGCACCAGCAAATTCAAATGATGTATTATGGCCGGCATGGTGGTGCACGCTTGTAATCCCCACGCTTGAGAGGCAGAGATAGGAGAATCATGCAGGTTTGAAGCCACCCTCGCTGGCTTCAGATTTAAAAACCATAAAATATGTTTCCAGGAACCCAAGTACCACCAAAAAAAGATATAAAATGATGTATTATAATTTCTTGCATCTTTCAGACCACAGTGGAATGAAAGTAGAAATCAACAACAGGAAGACCAAAAGAAACTATTTAAATACATGGAGACTGAATGATACATCATTGACTGATTAGTAGGTAAAATCAGAAATAAGGAAAGAAATAAAGAAATTTCTGGAATTAAATGAAAATAGAGACACAACTTATCAAAACCTATTAGAAATAGAGTGGGGAAATTAAAAGGATTATCAGAAACTACTTTGAAAATTTATACTCCAAGCTGGCCATGGTGGCGCACGCTTGTAATCTCAGCATTCAGGAGGCTGAGACCAGAGGATCGTGGTTTGTGGACAGCCTCAGCTACTTAGTGAGGCCCTATGCAACTTAGAAATACCTGGTTTCAAAATAAAGAATAAAAAATAGGGCAGGGCATGTAGCTCAGAGGTCGAATGCCCCTGGATTCCATCCCCAGACCCACCAAAAAAAAAAAAAATTATACTTCATAGACTAGAAAACATAGAAGAAATTCATACATTTCTAAACACATATAACCTACCAAAATTGAACCAAGAGGACATAGCAAGCCTAAACCAACCAATTGCAAGCAAAGAAATAGAAACAATAAAAATTCTGCCATCAATAAAAGCCCAGGCCATGATGGGTTTCCAGTTGAATGTATCGCAATATTATTAAGGCAACATTCAATAAACCCAAAGCCAACATCATACTGAATGGGGGAAAACTGCAAGAATTTCCTCTAAAATCAGTAACAAGACAAGGATGCCCACTATCACCACTTCTTTGCATTTATTTTCTTTATTTTTTAATTTTATTTTTGCAGATCTGAGGATGGAACCCAGGGACATTCAACCTTTGAGCTACCATCCCCTGCCCTATTTTTTTTATTATTTATTTTGAAACAGAGTCTCACTAAGTTGCTTACTAAGTAGCTGAAGCTGTCCATGAACCATGATCCTCCAGTTTCAGCCTCCCAAATGCTGGGATTGCAAGAGTGCACCATCATGCCTGGCTTACCACTCCTTTTCAATATAGTCCTCAAGACTCCTACCAAGCAATATGACAAAATAAGGATATCAGAGGAATTCAAGAGCATAATTAAAACTATCCTTTTTTGCAGATGACATGATCCTTTATCTAGAAGATCCAAAGAACTCAACCAAAAGATAACCAGGGCAGATTAACCAATTCAGCAAAGTTGCAGGATACAAAATCAATGTAAATAAATCAGTTGCCTTCTATATGCTAACAATGAATCTACAATGAAAGAAATAAAACAATTTTATTCAGTATAACCTCAAAACCAATAAAATACCTAGGAATAAACCTAACCAAAGATGTAAAAGATGTCTACAATGAAAACTATAAAACATTAGCAAAAGAAATTGAAGACAACCTTGGAAGATGGAAAGATCTCTCTTGCTCATGGATAGGCAGAATTAATATAATCAAAATGGCCATTCTGCCAAAAGTAATTTACAGATTCAATGCAATTCCTATCAAAATATCAAAGATATTCATCATAGACCTAGAAAAAACAGTCATAAACGTTATGTGGAGAAAGAAAAGACCCAGAATAGACAAAGCAATTCTCAGCAATAATAACCAGGCAGGAGACATCACAGTCTTTGACTTCAATTTATTCTATAAAGCAATAGTAGTAAAAACAGCATGGTTTTGGCACAACAGGCATACAGACCAATGAAACTTAATAGAAGATACAGAAACAAACCCACACACCTATAGTCAATTGATCTTTGATAAAGGGGCCAAACTCATACACTGGAGAAAAGACAGACTTTTCAACAAAGGCTGCTGTAAGAACTGGCTATCCATTTGTAGAAGGTTGGAACTAAATCCTTACCTCTCACCATCCACAGGAATCAACTCAAGATGGATCAAAGACTTAGAAATTAGACCAGAGACTGCGAAGTTATTAGAGGAGGGCATAGGCTCAACACTCCAACATATAGGTACAGTCAGTAACTTTCTCAACAAGACCTCCAAAGTGCAGGAAATTAAAGCAAGAATTAACAAGTGGGATAGCATCAAACTAAAAAGTTTCTGCTCATCAAAGGAAACCATCAAGAACCTAAAAAAGAAAGCCTACAAAATGGGAGATTTTTACCTGCCACCACTCTGATAGAGGGCTAATATCCAGAATTTACAAAGAGCTCAAAAGACTCTACACTAGCAAAACAAATAACCCAATTGAGAAATAGGCAACTTGATTGAATAGACAATTCACAAAAGAAGAGATACAAATGGCCAATAGATACATTATTAGCCATCCGGGAGATGCAAATCAAAACTTGCTGAGATTCCATCTAACCCCAATCAGAGTGTCAAGAATACAGAAATCAAATAACAACAAATGCAGGTGAGGCTATAGGGAAAGAGAAACTATTTTACACTGTTGGGGTGTAAGTGCAAACTAGTTCAGCCACTATGGAGATAAGTGTGGAAGTTCCTTAGGAAACTTGGAATGGATCTACCATATGATCTGGTATACCACTCTTAGGTATCTTTCCAAAGGGGTTGAAATCAGATAACTACAGTAACATATACATACCTATGTTCATAGCAGCACTATTCGTAATGGCCAAAATATGGAACCAACCTAGGTCTCCATCAACAGATGAATGGATTACAAAATTATGGGAAATACACACAATGGAATTCTACTCAGATATAAAGAAGAAAATTATGTCATTCTCAAGGAGATGAAAAGACCTGGAGAACATTGTTAAGTGAGATCAGCCAAGTACAGAAAGAGAGGGGACATATGTTTTCTCTAACATGCCCAAACTAGGGAGTATTGGGAATACCAGAGGGACTCCAGATAATGTAGGGGAAACCTCTGCAAGGTTATAATGGAAGTATAGGAGAAGAAGAAGGCTAAGGTTGATTATTGGAAGAGTATGAATGTAGCATGGTTAACCTGGACACACATTGTTGGGAGGAGGGCAAGAGGAAGTGGTGGGGGGGGGGGGGATAAGGCACCAAGCACAGTCTGAATATATACAATATATTCAGGGAAATATATAGATTTTCAATCTAGTGTTTGTTGATGAATGTTGCTAAATAAAAACAAACTACTACTGTGAATATTTAAAAATAAGTTAGAGTTTGTTAAAAATATCTGAAATAAAAATGTTTTGAAAAAAAAAAACCCTTATTATATATACTCTTTCTGAATAGGCCCTGAAAGGATGATATATAATCTACTATTGGCCATGTATAATTGAACACGCTTGTAATCCTAGTATTTGGGAGGCTGAAACAGGAGAATCACAGGTCCAAGGCCAGGCTTAACAACTTAGTGAAGCCTCAGAAATTTAGGGAGACCATTTTTAAAAATAAAATGGGGATATAGGTATGCCAAGACATCCTGCTGCCTCGGCATCTATGTGTTGAGACCCCCCACTCCACATAGTTAATCGGCAGAACGCCCCGAGAAAGAGGGTCGTCTCTGGCCAAAGTACCCCCCACTTTTAGATACCCTTCACTATTATTCCTTTTAACTTTCTACACGAATTGCTCCAGTGATGTGAAATTAGGACTATAAATAGAAACTGAGTCCGTGGAAATAAAATCTCTAATAATTTGCCTAAACGTCCTTGGCTCTGCTCAATAATAAAAACTGGCCAGAATTCAGATGCTGTGATAAGCATTCCAGCTGCAGCAATTACAAAGGGTCTCTGACCCTCACTATCACTAACTTAGGTTAAGCTATTAACTCCGGTAAGGTAGTTCAGTTTAAGGTAACTTTGTTTACCCTTGAGATCCTGCCTAGAGACAGAGAAGATAAAAACCTTGTGTGTGACCTTAAAGCAATTTAGTTGATAAACAACTTAGTTGCCCAAATACAATAGACTCAAGGAAAAAGATTGGTGACTTTTATGCCCAGTGTAAATATTCCTGAAGACAGAGAGGCTGACCGCATGGTTAATGAATATGACAAAATAAAGGACAGACGTTCTAAATATATATGTATGAAGGAAAGGAAATACCGTGTAAGAGTAAGAAAAGCATTTTTGCATGAAGAAGAGCTTATCATAAGAAAGTCCCAACTGGGAAAGAAAGGAATTAGAAAGTTAGAAGCAGGTTGCAGAGGGTTTGTGACAGAGAAATGGATTATTAAAGATGGTTAGACTTTTAATAGGCTTATTGTCTAAAGAAGAGTGTTCAGCAGTTAAGGAAATACATCTGACAATTAAAACCAAGAACTTTGTGGTGTTGTTTGTGGTATTTTGTCTGCAAAACTGTGTTGTGAGTTTGCTTAAGCTTTCAGATTTAGGAGATAAAAAATGCCAACACCTGGAGAAACTTTATCACATCCACCTGAATCACCACGTCTCCCCACACTTGCTATATGAACTGAGCCCAAAAGATGGAAAGTTCCAAGAAAGCCAAAGAAGATTCCCCAAGAAACCCCCAAGCCTTGGCCATGCTTGTTTATTTTGGGAAGTGGCCCCCTGGGACTGCTTATCTGCAAAGACCTTGGAAAAGAATCAGGAGTCAGGAGTCAATCTCTCGAAGATCAACAGCCAGCTGAAGGACTAGTTTTATTACCTTTGTTTACATGTCATTCATTATTACTTCACAATGATTACACCCACCTCCCTTTTCTCTTATTATTAACTTTACTGGTGAAAGGTATAAATTTCTTGGAGTTTTTGTAATAAAGTGTCATTGGCTCAAGAAGCCTTTGTCCACCTCAAATTCTTTCCCAAGCGCCGTACCTAAAAACTTAGGGAATTCATAGAGGGGAAAGAATTGCTGCAGATAAGTTTCTGCAGAACTCCACCTGCCTTTTGCCCCATCTTTCTGAGGCTCCCGGTCGTGAGTGGACTTGCCCCCACAGGACTGAGCCCGTCGGTAACATAGGTATAGCTTAGAGATAGAATATCCCTGGTTTCAATTCCAGTACCACAGATAAACAACAATGATAATAAAATAATAATAATAGTAATAATAATAATAATAAGTAATCATTGTCAATGATGTTATCATTATTAACTACTGATGTTTTCTTCACAAAATTCTTTTAAAAATTAAAAAATTTTCTGTGGTTGAACTTCATTTTATGGTCAAATAAGCAAAATTGTGAAAGTGGCACAGGAAAATGTAGATACTTCACATTACAGAAATGCAAAAGGCTTCATTTAATTAAAAAAAGACTACATAACAGTGAAATCAAAATCTACCACCATAACCTTAAAATTGTACCAATAATGTTCAATCAAATTGGACTTTTTTTTAATACTAGAGATTGAAACCAGGGGTATTCTATCTCTGAGCTACACCCCAGCCCTAATTTTATTTTTTATTTTGAAACAGGGTCTCACTGAATTGTGGAGGGCCTCACTAAGTAGTTGAGGTTTGCCATGAACTTGCAATCCTCCTTTCTCAGCCTCCTAATTACTGGCATTATAAGCATGTGCCACCATCCTGAATAAATTGGATATTGATGATTTAGAAATTTTTGATTTTGATTAAAATGTGATCATATTTTAATATATTATACTATATATTATAAATATAAATCTGGGCGTGGTGGCACATGCTTGTAATCTCCGCACTTGGGAGGCTGAAACAGGAGGATCACGCAGGTTCAAAGCCAGCCTCCCTGGCTTAAGAGACCCTGTTTCCAAATAAAAATATAAAAATAGGTCTGGGAGTGTAGCCCAGAGGTAGAAGGGTTTCCAGGAACCCCAGTACCATAAAAAAATCTACATTTATACCTGGATATAAATGTGTATAAATATGTATCTATAATTATGTATACACACATATATGTGTGTTTGTATGTGTTTTCTGTGTATTTTTTAGTTTTCTATTGGATTCTGCTGGTGATTAAAAAGAAAAGAGAGGGAAATTCTCTCTCTTGATAGATTTATAAATGATTGTTTATAAACTATGCTCCTCAGAGTAATACCCCAGGTAAAGATTTGAAAATATTTTATTAAGAAAAAGATTCTATTCAAAATTTTTACTAAACTGAGTTATTAGAACTAATAAAGTCATAAGAATGGGGCCCCAGGATGACATTTGTGGCTTTATATAAAGTCCTGACCTAGCATGCTTGCTTTTACCATGTTATGATGTAGCAGGAAGGGCTTTACCATTTGACTGTTTGTGCTCTTGGAATTATTACCTCTTGAATTTTCTCAGAACCATGAGATAAATAAACCTCTACTCTTTATAAGTTCCCTTAGGTATTTTGTTATAGCACATAAAATGTTCTAAGACAGGTAACCACCCAAATTCAATGTGTCTTAGGGGAGTGCTATTATCCAATATTTCTAGACAGCATTTTCCTGTCAACAGTTTCACTGCTATCATCAACTGACCACACAGCTTAGAGGAAGAAAGATTCATTTGCTCACAATTTTTGAACATTTGTGGGTTCAGTTCACATGAGACTAGTGACTGCAGAGCTCAGGACATGGCAGCCTGAAGCAGACAGAGTGTTACAGTCAGCATTCTTGTAGCTGTAATCTAAAAGCTTGACCATATATCTTAGAAAAAAATTTTTTTTTAAATTTTTAATTGGTGAATTGTAGTCATACATCTTAAGGAGGTACAAGATGGTGGAGGCATACATGCACATATCACCCAATTAGTCCTTACCCAATTCCCACCCCATTCTCTCCTTCTCCCTCCTCACGTTTGGCTTAGTGATTGACATTGATATGTTTCTTAAAGTACATTATGAGAATTAGAGAATTTTTCTCTTCCCCCCTCTCATCCCCTCAGTTTTGTCACCTTATTTGCTCATCTATAGTATCTCCTATCATAGGAGGAACTCTGGACATCCTTGTCTTGTTCCCATTTTAGGGTAAATTCTTAAAGTTTTTTTCCATTTAATATGATGGAAATATTGTCTGCGGACCTATTGTAGATTGCCTTTATGATGTTGAGATATGTTCCTTCTATTCCTGTTCTCTGCAGTGCTTTTAGCATAAATGGATGTTAGATTTCTTCAAATGCTTTTTCAGCATCTATTAAAATGATCATATGATTTTTCTCTTTGATTCTGTTTATGTGATGAATTACATGGATTGTTTTCATGTCAAACCAGCCTTGCATCCCTGGGATGAACACTACCTGGTCATGGTGTATGATTTGAATGAGTTTTGTTGTGGTTTTGAATGGGTGTTGCTAGTATTTTGTTTAGCAGTTTTGCATCCAAGTTCATCAATGATATAGGCCTGTAGTTTTCCTCCATCGAACTTTTTAAATTTGATTTTGGTATTAATGTGATGTTGGCTTCATAGAATGTATTTGAGAGATTCTTGTTTTTTCTATTTCATGAAATTCATTTTTCAAGAGCTTTGAGGTGTGTCATTAATTATTGGTGATTTGTTTTGTTATTTTTATGTGGGAACTTTTAATAATGCCTTCAAAGTGTTCCAGAGGTTTTGATATGTTGTATCTATATTTTTTTGTTGTTTCAGGAAATTTCTTTATTTTAAGCCTTCTTCTATGACCCATTCTTCATTCAGCAGTGTGGTATTTAGTCTCTACAAGTTTATGTGGTTTCTCTGGGTCTTCCCATAATTGATTTCTAGTTTCATTCCATTATGGTCTGAGAAGACACAGAGGAGTATATTAAATTTTTTGAATTTTCTAGTGCCCACTTAGTGGTCCAAGATATGATCTATTTTGGAGAAGGTTCCATGAGCAGATAAGAAAACTGTAAACTCTGCTGTAGTTTGGTGGAATATTCTATATGTGTCTAATAGGTCCATTTGTTTTATGGTGCTATTTAGGTCTGAGGCATCTTACTGACCTTTTGTCTAGAGGATTGGTCTAATGGTGTGCGAGGAGCATCGGAGTCTCCCAGTATTATTGTTTTGGCATTTATGTGTGACTTAATGTCACAAAGATTTTGTTTTATAAAAGTGGCTATGTTTGAGGCATAAATGATGACTATCATTATTTCCTCCTGCTGGATTGTTCCTTTTACCAGTAAAAAGTGGCCTGCTTTGTTTCTTCTAATAAGCTTGTAGGGAGAAGATAGGTGAATTTTGGTTTTTAGTTTATTTTGTCACCTTATGTATTTTGGGGAGAGTTGAGGCCATTTATGTTCAGTGTGATTATTGAGAGATGGTTTTTAATTTCTAAAATATTGAGATTTAATTTCTTTTTGAGGTAATGTTTGTTCATTTTGCTTAGTTGTTTGCTGAATGGAAATTCTTGTTTCTCTGGTTCTGGTATCTATTACTTATTTATTCTTTGCAGTTAATCTCTTTGAGTATTTTCTCTAGTGCTAGTTTGGAATACAGCTTCTGTTTGTCATGAAAAATTTTTATTTCCCCATCTAATATGAGAGATAGTTTTGCTGGGTAGAAAATTTTATGATACAAGTTGTTTTCTTTTAGAGTTTGAAATATGCTACTCTGGGCCCTTCTGGCTTTCATGACTTGGTTTGGGAAATCTGAAGTGATTCTAATTGGTTTACCTGTAAATGTCACTTGTTTTTTATTGTTGTTGTTGTTCGTTTGTTTTTGTTGCCTTTAAGATTCTCTCCTTGGCTTCTACATTGGTCAGTTTGACTATTTTGTGGTGTGGTAAACTTTTTCTCTGATCTTGTCTAAAGGGAGTTCCATAAGTTTCCTATCCTTGTGTATCAACCTTTTGTTCTATGTTTGGAAATTTTTTCTGATACTACTTCTTTGGAAAGATTGTTGATCCCTTTGGTTTTACCTTCTATTCCCTCTTCTATGCTAATTATTTTTAGGTTACTTATTTTAAAAATGGGCTCACATTTCTTCAATGTCTAATTCATACTGTCAAATTATTTTATCTAAGTTATATACTATGAATTATTTTTTGGAGTGATAATCTTCTAGGAGTGTGATTCTATTCTCCATGTGTCTAATGAATTGCTTCTAGTTTGAATTGATGCTTTCACTTCAATGATTGCATCTTTTATTTCCTTCAGTCTCTCTCTAAATTCTTTTTAGAGCCAGGCATGTTGGTGCATGTTTGTAATCCCTATGCTTGGGAGGCTGAGACAGGAGGATGGCACAGGTTAAAAAGCCAGCCTCAGCTACTTAGTGAGGCTCTCAGCAATGAGTGAGACCCTGTTTCCAAATAAAGTAAAAAATAGGTATGGGAGTATAGCTCGGAGGTGGAAAACCCTCTGGGTTCCACCTCCAGTACCACCAAAAAAAATTTTTTTAATTAAATTCCTTGTAGAAGTATTGTATTAATTCTATAGTTACATTCCTGATTTGAACTTCTGGAGATGTCTGCAATTTTGTGTTATCAGGTTCTGTTATTGTGGTGTTGTGGGAGCTTATTGCTTTCTTGCTATTTCTCCTCATGATTTCAGAAGTTTGTATTTGTTGCTTTTGATAGATTTCTCTGAGTTTCTAGGTGTCAGCTGGTATATCCAAGGGCAAGTTGTGTTGTATTCAACAGTGAAGGTTGAGTGAGGAGGGAAGTGAAGTCATAAAAGCAAGAATAGGGTAAAGCCACAGATAGGATAGAATAGAATGAGAGTATAAGATAGTAAATATCTAGTAGTATTCTAGTAACCAATTTAGAGTTTTTAGTATAATGATATAAAGTGTATTTAAAACAAACAAGGAAGATAAATGAAGAGAGAAAAAAGAAAAAGACAAGAAAAGGGTTAGAGAGAAGACAGTAGGTATGTACAAGGAAAGAAGCTCAGGACAAGGGTTGAGAAGAGAGTAAACAAATAAGCATACATACTCATACAAAAAATGAAGAAAAAACTAAAACAACAGCAACAAATTAATGCAACCCTACAAATATATGAATAATCAGCAGACTGGGCCTCTGCAGTCTCTCTCTGTGCAGATACCGAGTGCCCCTGGCATCTTTCTTGCTGCTGCCAGGTTCTCTGAGTCTTTCTCAGTCTATGCAGATGGCTGGTATCAATGGGGCTAGATCTAGTGTTAATCCCAGGTCATTCTCCACACTTTGCTCAGATTTGGAGTCTCAGTATCTCCCTGCTTCCATAGGTGATGAATGCTTCTGAGACCAAACTCAATGTAAGAATCTCTGTTCTCTACAGCTAAGCTGCACTGGTCTGACTTCTCCCCATCCACCACAACTGGGTGGTCTGTGGTGATCCTGGAGATCCTACTAGTTGGATCTAGTATTAAGCATAGGTTTTCCCCCACACTTTCCACTGACACAGAGCCTGAGTCTGTCTGAGTCTCTGCTATGTCCAACAACATATTCTACCCCCACCTTCACCAGGTTAAACTACAAAGTCTCAGACCCAGGAAGTTTATTGATGCTGAGGAAGTCCCTGGGGCACCACACTGGGCATTCTTCCACAGGGACAGCAACTTCACTTATGGTATGTTTGAGCACTGTCTTGATCTGTGGAGAGTATGGTGACCTTAGCTGCCACTGCTCCAAGTTTCAGTGTTTGTACAGGAGTAACTGATGGCTTACAGTTCTGATGATCTGCAGCTGCTGACTTCAGGTCCTTGGTTGTTTTCATGTTCATCTCTGGAGTTGGATGTCAGTGAGGCAAGATGTTCCTGTTATGGTGCCTGCGGCTGCAAGGCGGGTTTCTTTTATGCTTTCTTATCAGTCTTCTGGCCTTTTTTTCCTGCAATCTTATAGTTATTGTGTTATTTTTTTTTAGTTATGGTATTTTCTGGCTTTTTTAGTACACTGTTTTCTAAAGCAATGAAGATCAGTTGTTAGCAGGACTGGTATGTGCTGCTTACCTCGGTCACCATCTTTCCAGAAGTCTAAAAGATTTATTTTCTAATGGTTTTGATTTCAGGCTATGTGAGGCAGGCCAGATTTCAGGGCAGGGCAGTGAGAGGTTGACAGAGATGGCACATGGCTATGCTCCTCATATTATGGGGACATGAAGCAAAGGAGAGACCAGAGCGAGGAGAAACCACTTATATAATCCTCAAGGCTGAATCCCAGGACCCAACTCCAGACACACCCTACTGGCCTGGGTCATCACCCAACTAAGTCAATTACAATGGATTTATCCACTGCTGTGATTCCAATCTTCATGACTTGATTACATTAACTCTACATGTTAATAAAGAGCTCTTTAGGGGGCATTGTATATCTAACTATAACAGAGGGCAAGCACAAGGGCTCTACTTCTCACATCATGGAGGTTAGAAACAGAAGAGAGCAAGTAAGGGGAATAAAAAACAAAATTACAGTCCCTAAGGCCACACTCCCTAATGCCACACCTTACTTGCCTAGGTTACCACCCAGTAAACCCATCACAATGGATTTGCACACTGATGAGATTTACAACTGTCATGACTATGAGCTCTTCATGAGCTCTTCAGGGAACATTCTATAACTAATCATAGCACAACAATTATAAGAGATACTTGCCTAGGTGGTATATTCTATTTTTCCCTATCCATAACAGTTCTCAACCCTGATCCTCTATTTCCTGTCTTGAAAAGCTGTCTTGTGTGGGTTGCTTCACATGGACACTTTAAGCCTCAATTTTTTTACTGATTTTGGCTATATGCAAGACAAATTTACAATCTAATGGCTTGTAGATCAAGAGAAAATATAAGGACAAAACACATTTCTCATTATGTCATCTGCATAGCTTCTCTCCTCCTTTCCTGATATTCAAGATTTTTTGATACAGTAACAGAAAAAGAACTAGTATGGCACATTCTAAACTCCCTTGAGTGTGTTTGCATGAAAGAAAAGACTTAAAATCCTCTTGTGTTAATGAATTTTAGTGTATAAGTAAATAATAACATAATAATTGAGAATAAATGAAATAATACATAAATAAATAAGAATATAAGAGACCTCTAAGTGGTATGATGTTTTGTATTCCACTTTCTGAAAGGCATGCAGAGATGGGTTGTAGGCAATTTTCCAAGTACTGGGACAGAGACATTCAAGAAAATAATTTTCTAAAGTACATTATAATTTATCTGCACTTTTAGAGATAAATATTTTCAATGAAGACAGAGAAGTGGAGCATGGTGGCTAATGCCTGTAATCTCAGTACCTGGGAAGCAGAGACAGGAGGATTGAATGTTCAAGGCCATCCTCAGGAAGTTAATGAGATCCTCAAGAACTAAGCTAGATCTTGTTTCAAATTACTAAAAAAAATTTAATTGGCTGGGGTGTAGCTCAGAGGTAGAATGCTTCTGGGGGGAAAAAAAGGAGGTTGTGTATTCAACATCCAGTACCAGAAGAAGACGATGATGAAGATGACAGCAAAGAGGAAAAAGAAATTTACAGCCAAATGGATATACAGCTGTTTAATAAAAGACAGAGTTTTGAAATAGATGTGTTTGTTTAAGTAGTTTATTAAGGATGAGATATTGAGTCATTAGAAATATATACATTAGAAGCCGAGCGTGGTGGTGCATGCTTGTAATCCCAGCATTCTGGAGGCTGAGACAGGAGGATCACGGTTCACAGACAGCCTCAGCTACTTAGTGAGGCCCTTTGCAACTCAGTGAAACCCTGTTTCAAAATAAAGAATAAAAAATAGGGCTGGGGGTGTAGCTCGGAAATAGGATGCCCCTGGGTTCCACCCCCAGTACCACAAAAAAAAAAGAAATACATACATTAGAAGTATATAACAAAATTAATCTAATAGCAATCCAGGGTTGGACCAGGATGACACCTTCTGAACACCTAAGGGAACTTTATCTTTCTGTCGAAAGGTATCTATTTATGATTTTAAGCAAGAGAACATCACTACTATTGTACTAAGGGAAGAACATTCAGGTAATATAATAATGTGAAGAATGAATAAATGAGAGTAAGAGGTGAACTGGAGACACAGAGATGTTAAAAGTACTATAACCATCCTTGTGAAAGATTGTGAACAAGAATCTGTAGATGGGAGAGAGGAATATTGTTAGGCAAACTGTAAAGCAGTCAAATAAAAATGATTTCTGTTTATAATAGAGAAAGGTAAGAGAAAAAGAAAGACAAATTATTCGTTTCTTAGTTTATTCTTAGTTTGGGAATATGGGTGATTTTTTTTAGTCTGCTTTGGCCACTGACAAATTCCACTAACAAAAGAAATTTAGACATTTATCTTTTCATAGTTCTCAAGGTTGGAAGCCAATGATCATGGTTCTGAAGGGGGCTCTCTCTTGGTCTGCAGACACACACTTTCTTGTTGAGTGATCACCTAACCTCTTCTTTATGTGAATGCAGAGGGAGAAAGAGACTGTTACAGATTGGTCTAGACTGTCCCTGGCAGGGACATGTGTTGGAGGGTTGGTCCCAGCCTGTGGGGCTGTTGGGGGTGGTGGGACCTCTAGGGGGCGAGCCTCTAGGAGGAGGCAGGCCAGCCACTGGGAGCGTGTCCTTAAAGTGTATGTTTTGTCCCTGGCTCCTTTCTTTCTCACTACTACTTGAAAGACACAGGTAAGCAGCTGTGCTCCACCATGCTGGCCCTGACCTGACCTTCTCACCACACGCCCACAGTGACAGGGCCAAGCAACTTTTGTCCCAGCAGCGAGAGAATGGAAATAGTTAACACACACACACACACACACACACACACACACACACACACAATTAACAAGTTATACATACAACAATTATAGGTATTATATGTAAGATATATGTGTGTATTTACAGTCACCCCTTAATATCTATGGTAGATTGGCTTCAAGACCTCTGCAGTAGCTGAAATTCACAGATGCTCAAGTTCCCTTTGTAAAATTGTGTAGAATTTGCATAGAACCTCTACATAACTTTCCATATACCGCAACTCATCTCTAGGCTGCATATAATAACCAGTGCAATGTGAATACTACATAAAAGGTCAGTATGTGACTTTGTTAAATTGTATTATATTTGCTTTATATTGTTATGCATTTATTTAATGTTCATAGAATAGATACTTTTTTTTTATTTGTTCATTGTGTTTTCCCCATAGATCACAACCTCTATAAGGTCAGGAACCTTGGTTTATCTTATTCCTCAAGTGTCTGGCACACTAAGCATACAAATATTTGTTTGGAATTTTTGTCTTCTGGTTATTATTTTAATATGTTTTATCGATGCATATAATTATACATCCTAATGAAGTTCAAAGTAATAGGAATATACATGCACACAGCACTTAGTGTGTCTCCCTCTGGCCCCACCTCACTCCCTCCCTTCCTCATACAGATTATTAATATTGGTATTGATAATTTTGTATGTATATAGCACTATTTGATCTGTTTCCTCATCAAATCATTTTCCCCAGCTCCTCCCTCCCCTGAACCTCCTCCATCACTCCATTGAGTGATCTCTTCTTTTATCTGAAGTCCCTCTTGTATCCCAACAAGAGGGACTTCTATATTTTTATCCGTGCTTGGTTTAACCTGGAGATGCAAAACACATGGATACAGAGAGTATGGATACTTACATACTATATCCATGTACCCACACACATGCATGTGGTACATATATATGTACATATGTGTGTATATGTATAATATATGTACATATCTTGTCTGCAATGCTGCAAATCAAGGTTATATATGGGAAGTCATACTACATTAACATGTAGGAGCAAAATTCCCTTTTATATCAAGATTCAGTTTCAGAACATTCTGCCAAATTTCCCCCTAGCCCAAAACTCCACACCACCCCAGACACTTAATATGAAATGTCACTGGAGTCAGTCACAGAATTGTTTGATGCTTTCTTTGTTTCTAATGCCATTGTACCTTTACTGGCACAGTTGAGGAGTAAGGAAACTAAAAGTCAGAATCCCACCCCACCAGCAGGAGCTCATTCTCCATGGAATATCCTTTAGGTCAGGTTCCATTATGGACTTCAAGGGTAGGTATTTCCTTAGTGAATACTACATAAATCCCTCATGTGTCATAGTCAAGGGCAAGTCTTCGGAATAGCATAACCCACAATGAAACCTGCTCAGAGGTGAGGGTGAATATCTCACCTATCATATATGGCATCTCAGTATCTCACTGGTAAGGGGGCACATCTCTCAAGCTAACTTTGAGAACTCATTTGGACTCCAGCACTTTTCATATATATCTCTCTCAATAAGTTCTATGACATGAAATTTACTGTATTGAGCTTGAGAATTCTGGTAAAGTTTGTTAGAGAAAGTCTATTTTAGCTAAATAGTATACTAAATAGTTTAGCTAATTTTCAGTTAATATAAAATTAACTACTAAGCATGTCCTGAAAGAGCCAAAAAAGTTTTCTTTAACAAGACAAGGAGTATCTGACCAATTTAAGGAGCTATCCTTGACTGAGAGTGGCTGTGAAGACCCTCAGGACTGCTGGAGACCTGACACCATCTGTCCACACCTTCACTCAGTTCGTATCATGTGCACTTTCCATAAGAGCGGGGTAAGTTTTAAAACTCTTAGATTGGAGTGCCAGTTCTGTTATTTGCTAAACATGTGGTCATAAACCATGTCTTAGCTTCCTTTTCCATCACCTGCCTAATCTCAGAAATGATCTGTTTCTTAGGGTGTTTGAAGAAGGCTGAGAGTACTTAAAGTAGAGGGTGCATAGGACACCATATGTTTTTATATAGTACTCATACATTACCCTGATTTCATACATTGCTCTAATTGTGTCTTATTTTCCCAGGTAATAAATTTATTCTAAATATAATGTACCGTATATATGGCTACAAGATTAAAACTGGTAGTTGAGTTACCTTGGGTAAAACTACAGCCCTTAATAAGTTGAGTTGTGCTGCCCTAAAGGTATTTTGGGGAACAATAGATCACTAATCAGAAAGCAGCCATCCAGGTGTAGTGTCATATGCCTGTAGTCTCAGGACTTGGGAAGCTGAGATAGGATCTCATCAACTCAGAGAGACCTTATTTCAAAATTAAACATAGAATAGGATTGGGGTGTAGCTTAGAGGTAGCATGCTCCTCGGTTCAAGTCCCAGTAACACAAAGAATAAAAGACAGTCACAGAACATGGTGATAAGTTTTAGCAGAGAGAGATTCCCAACATGCTATCTGTCAGCAAGTCTAAATGGAAAATTCTAACCCCAAAGTAGGAAAAAAACCCTCAAGTTTAGGACTAATGTAGAAACTGACATAGAAAAGGAACACAATACAAACCTTTGCAAAGAATGGCGTACTAAGTCCATCTGTGCTGAGCTTCCAGTGCTCTCAGTTCACCTTCTTGCTGCTGGCTTCTTGGGGCATGAGTATGTCCTGGGTTCATCTAGTAGAGCACTGGGAGGCTTGGCTGAGTTTGCTGTATACTCATGACTTGACAGATAGATAGACAGACAGACAGACAGATAGATGATAGGTAGATGACAGACAGATATCAGATAGGATAGATAGATATGATAGGTAGGTACATAGGTGGATGGATGAATTGATTAGATAGATGTCAGAGAGATATGTACAGTTTGATGTGAGATATATAGATACATAGATATCATATGATAGATGAGAGGGATAGGTAGTTGTTAGATTAGAAAGATAGATAGATAGATAGATAGATAGATAGATAGATAGATAGATAGATGATATAGAGATGATAGATGGTGATGGATGAATTGATGATAGATTAATATATAGATGATATATAGATTATAAAGAGATAGTATATGATGATGATAGATAGATGATAGATGATAGATAGATAGATAGATGATAGATAGATAGATGATAGAAACTTAGATGCATTCCTCACCTTTATGTGTCAGGAAAACCTAGAAGCAATGGTTCACTAAATGCGGTGAATATACCTGGTGCTGCGCGTTGTCATATAGTTACCATTCTCCATGGAAAGGAACCCAAGGGCCTTGGAGAAAAGGCTGATAACCAAGGGAGGGACAAGAAAAGTACAAAATGAGGCTGGAAGATTGTTTTGTATTGTCAAGTAAAAAAGAAATCAAAGTATCCTAGACACATATTAAGTAGACAAAGGTAGCCAGGTGTAGATCCATATGTGAAAATGCCAGTACTGGGAGGCTGAAGCAAGAGGATATTGGGTTCGATGCCAGCCTCAGCAACTAAGCTAGGCCCTCTGCAATGTAGTGAGACCCTGTTTCAACGTAAAAAGTAACAAAGCTAGGCATTATGGTATACACTTGTAATCCTAGGTTCAAAGACAGCCTCAGCAAGTTGAGACTCTCACTAACCCATGGATATTCTGTTTCCAAATAAGAAATAAAATTGCTGTGGTGTTATAGCTCAAAGATAGAATGCCTCTGTGTTTAATTCTCTCAATGCCAAACATGCATTTTAAAAAAGACACAGCTCCACCAGCTTGGAGGACTCATGCTGGTAAAAAATAGAAGCATTAGAAAATCAAAATAAATAATTATTGTAATGGATTGTAACTAGAATAAAATGAGAATTTAAGAGCCTATATTAACATAAATAAATTGCCAAACAAACAAAAAAGGTTTTCCTTGAAATAGAATGCCAACAAATAAATAGAGAGGTACTGATGGATTTAGAAAAATCATCAATGGGTGCTAAATGTAGAAATGAAAGTTTGATATATAACAGGACATTTACATATTCTCAAGATTGCATATTAATTACAAGAGGAAAAAACAGCCACTTTCTGATGTAGATACCTGGCTGATTATACTCCAATCACACTGATTCAAACTGACATTATAAATTTCCTGATAGGATTCACTAATAGAAACAAGGCAAACTGCAGGGTGGTACACATCTGTAATCTTAGTACTTGGGAGACGGAGACAGTAGGATTGCAGGTATGAGGCCAGCCTTAGCAACACCGTACTTCAAAATAGAAAATAAAAAGTGCTGAGGTATAGCTCAAAAGTAGAATAACCCTGGGTTCAATCACAGTACCAAGGAAAGGAAGGAAGGGAGGGAGGAAGGGAAGAAGAAAAAAAGGGAGTGTGATAAGAAAGGGAGGAAGGGAAGAAGGGAAAAAGGGAGTGTGGGAGAAAGGAAGGAAGGAAGGAAGGAAGGAAGGAAAGAGGAAGGAAGGAACATTTTTACCAAAAGAATCAAAACAGAGCTGCAGCCTTTATAAAAGTCAAGACCAAGAGACAAAAAAAAAAAAAAAAAAAAAAAAGCCAAGGAACTGTTTCAGTTAAAAGACACTAAGTAAGATGATATGGTTCCTCAATGCAGTTCTTAACCCTGAATGGGATTCTAGAACAGGAACAAGAAGCTACACAGGACACCAGACAACTGAAGACATTTTCATATGAACTCCTATTTAAATATGCTGATTTTACCAGTATAATTTGCTTATGTATGGTATGTGCTCCTATTCTTAGAAATAATATATTAAAAAATTAACAATAAATACGGTCCAATGTCTTCAGCTGACTCAAAAGGTTAAGGAAGAGTAAGTACTTAACTCTACTGTGTACTTGCTCTATATTATCTGTATTTTCTACCTACAGAAAAACAGAGGAAGAATAAAAGATGACAAAAAAAACCTGGGTCACTATGTATAGATGTGCTCCTGTACTATTCTTGAAATTTCCATATGCTTGTAATTATACAAAATTAAAAGTTAACAAAATAATTCCCAAAGTATATAAGTGGAAATGCATAAAATTCTGCCTTCCCTGTTATAATTTCTCAAATTATCATAGATCAAAAATTATAAATTACTCAAAGTACCTGCAATGATAGGTACAGGATCTGATTTTATTTTTATTTATTTATTTATTTTTTGTGGTATTAGGCTTTCTACCTCTGGTCTACACTCCCAGACCTATTTTATATTTTTATTTAGAAACGGGGTCTCACTAAGTTGCTGAGAGCCTCCTAATTAGCTGAGGCTGGCTTTGAACCTGCAATCCTTCTGTTTCAGCCTCCTAAGTGCTGAGATTACAAGTATGTGCCACCACGACTGACTCAGGATCTGATTTTAGAAATAGCAAGACAAATGGTTTAAAAGATTATTAGAGAATAAGACTTTTTAAAATCTTTACCTATAAGAGGTGACTGAATGCAAATGATCAAGTCGTTAAAAATCACAAGCAACCCATTCTGCAAAGCTCTTTGCATGGCGAAATAGATTTCAAACAACTTATCACCACTTATTTTCACAAAGAGCACTTTGGCCCAGAGAACTGCTACATAACGCTAGAGGTATGAAAAATTTACTTTTACTGTTCTTGACAAAGTTACAGGAATTGGCAATTTAAAATAAAATTGCCATTTTGTTTCAATTTTCACTACAACAAAACCCTTCATTTTCACTCCATGGCTATAAATGTCTTTGCAGGCCTGCAAGAAAATGAATCAAGCATTCAGTTTGACAGCAACCTTTTCACACACACACACACACACACACACACACACACACACACACACACATATATTCCCCTGTTACTGAAAGTTTCTGTCATAAGTCATTTGCTTGAGCTCTGCTCTGAGTGATAGAATGCCCTTCACAGCCCAAAGACCATAACATGATAGATTATAACATATTGAATCTGGGAAGGACAGTGTTGAATAAATACTGCACTAGGAAACTGTGCCTTGGGGTGGAGCCAAATGCAGACTACAGCCATCTATAGCTCAGCAAGCAACAAGACAGAGTAAGAATGTGCCGTGACCTTAAGAATCCCTTCATGGACTGCATCCTACCTTGTGACCTCACTCACCTTCAGAAGCCAAGCAATGCCAGTGATTTTCTTAACATATACTTTTACTTGTGCATTGTAATTATACATCACCATGAGGTTCAAAGTGACACAAACATACAAGCACCCAGCCCTTGGTGTGCTTTCCTCTGCATCCCACCCTGCTACTGACCCCTCCTCATATATAGCATTGAGATTGCTATTGATAACTCTATATGTGTACATAGCATTATTTGAACTGTTTCCTTCATCAAATCTCCTTTTTGCCCTCCCAACCTCCCTTCTCAAATCCCTGTTCACTATTCTACTAGCCTCTCTCAATTATCTGAAATATCTTTTGTTTCTATTTTCTCTCCAGTCTTCACATATGAAAAAAAAATATGACCTCTGAATTTTTAAGAATGGCTGATCTAAGCCGGGTGTGGTGGTGCGCGCTTGTGATCCCCACACTTGGGAGGCGGAGACAGGAGGATCGCGCAGGTTCGAAGCCAGCCACGCTGGCTTAAGAGACCCTGTTTCCAAATAAAAATTTATATTAGAAATATAGGTCTGGGAGTGTAGCCCGGAGGAAGAAGGGCTTCCAGGAACCCCAGTACCACCAAAAAAGAATGGCTGATCTCACTTAGCATAACATTCTCTAATTATATTCATTTTCCTGAAAGAAACATAATTTTGTTTTTCTTTATGACTAAGTAAAATTCCATTGTATGCAACAACAGTTTTGTAATACATTCATGTACACTATGCTGGTTCTATGATATGGTTGTTATTAATTGTGTTGCTCTAAACATGGATATGCATGAATCACTATAATATTCTGACTTCAGTTCCTTTGTGAAGCTATCTAGGACTGGCATACCTGCTTTATGCAGTGACTCCATTCCCAGCCTTCTGAGGAATCTCCACACTTGATTTCCATAGCTGCTGTACCAGTTTGCAGTCCCAGCAACAGTGTATAAGATTTTCTATTTCCTCTTTTCCTTGCCAGCATTTATCATTGCTTATATTCTTAATGAGTGTCATTTTAACTGGAGTTAAATGTAATTGCAGTATAGTTTGCATTTGCATTTCTCTGATTGCTAATGACATTGAACTTGTTTTCATTTCTTTATTGGCCATAAGTATTTCTTCTTTCGAGAAGTGTCTATTCAGTTCAATTGCCCATTTTTTATTAGTTTATCTTTTTTAGTGTTGTTATTTTTTCTTCGTGCATCCTAAATGTTAGTCCTCTATCAGAGGAGTAGCTGGCAAATTTTCTCCCATTCTGTAGGTTCTCTCTTCTCATTTTTGTTTCCTTTACTGTGCAAAGTCTTGACTTAATACCATTCCATTTATTGATCCTTTCTTTCCTTGAGCACTGGGTCTTATTGAGAAAATCTATGTTAGTGTGTAAATGTTATTTGAAATACATATAATAGCCAGAAAAAAAAACAACCAAGGAATAACTACTACACATGAACCCTAGGGCAAAGATATTTTATTTATGTCTCATAATAGCCCAGATAAATTTAAATCACCATACTCATCCTTCTTTTATAAATGTAACAACAGATTCACTGGGCTCACATATATCACATGCAAGTGGTGCCAACATGGTCATTATGGGATGGGGTGGAAATTCAAGGGGACATGCTGTTTCAGACACCTTGGACCCTTTGGGAGGCCTGATGATAGTCTTCATTTTTCCTCAGGAGAAAAGTATTTTAAAAAAGAAATATCTTGACACCACTTCTCACTTCTCCTTTTGGGTCTTCTCATTGTCAAACTACCATTGTTTTGAATTGTTGAGGATGAGCAGTGTCCCTCTAAAGACAGAAGAGATGCTCACGAGGTGGGGAGGGCAGCCAAAGTCTTGGGAGGCTACCCCACCCTTATGGGATTCTATTAATCCATAAAGAACAAATGCATGGCATTTGTAGGAAAATAGATGGAACTAGACAACATCATGCTGAGATCAGTCAGATGCAGAAAGCCACGGGTCATATATTTTTCTCCCACACATGGAAGCTAGAGAGAAAATATGAAACAAAAGAAACTCCAGATGAATGAAGAGAGAGACCAGTAGAACAGTGCAAATGGGGTGGGAAGTGAATGTAAAGAGATGATAAAGAAGAAATGATGGAGAAAATAATCTTTTGTTCATATATGAAGTTACAATATCAGTGTCAGTACTATGTATGGGAATGGAAATTATAGGATAGGATATGGAGAGAAACACACCAAGTCATGTGTGCACAAATGTTTATATCACTTTGGACTGCGTTATGATGTATAATTATAGGACACCAATTTTTTAAAATTCTCTTTAAAGAGCAAAGGTGGAAATAAGTTTGGAAAGATATTGGTGCTTATTTTATTGGGTTACATGAATCTAATCTATAAAGTCAGAAAATGATGGAAACAATCCTGTGTTATTACATAATAGAAAAGAGCATAAAACCTAATTCAGTAATGTCTTTTAATTGTGTTTCTTAAATGGAGGCCATGTTAGTCATGGGACAAAGACTTCCCACTTAAACTACAGAAGCTCCCGTAAGACATTTAGAAATTCATGCAGCCTCCTGAGCTTGCAGAAATGTTCTTGGAGAAAATGTAATTTATATAAATACTCCTTAAGTACTTTCACTCCAAGAGTAAATCAAGACCTGATGAGATTGTGGAGGGGCCATAAATAAATGACACATGTGTATTTATTGAGAATCAAGAGGATCTTCATTATATAAAACCATATCTAGGGTCACTATTAACACCTTCAAGGCAAATAATTTCTTGAACTGCATTTACTCTGATTTTTAGAATTTTTATATTTATTTTTCTTTTCCCATTATTGGGGG
Organism: Muscardinus avellanarius; assembly: GCF_963383645.1. NCBI lineage: Eukaryota > Metazoa > Chordata > Mammalia > Rodentia > Gliridae > Muscardinus > Muscardinus avellanarius. The sequence goes on from NC_137787.1 coordinate 121,834,696, forward strand.
CAGAACCTAGAGACTCACGCCTGAGAGACAAGTACTCCACCACTGACCTACATCCTCAGCCCACTTCACGTACTTGATTTTCAGTTTTACTTCCAGTATTATCATTGTTCATTTCTTTTTCTGTTGTTGTCCAGCTCCTTATTTTCATTTCCTACTTAAATATTTTTGCATTCTTAAAATACTCTTTTAAGCCAGGCATGGTGGTCACGCTTGTAATCCCTGCATTTGGAAGGCTGAGACAGGAGGACCACACAGGTTCGAAGCCAGCCTCAGCTACTTAGTGAGACCCTGTTTCCAAATAAAATATAAAATAGGTCCGGGAGTATAGCCTGGAGGTAGAAAGCCCCTGGGTTCCACCCCCAGTACCACCAAAAACAAAATACTCTTTTACACTAAAATAAGTATTTTTCTCATTTATTAAATACATTTTTATATTTATAAGTAACATTGGACACAACCTTTTTCAGTAGCTTTCTTTTTCATACTTTTTTCCTATTTCATGTGCCATTATTGTTAAGTAGGTAGCTTCATTAAATGGAACTGAGTATTTTTAAAATTTCTATGTTTCTGAACAGATTGTATATCTGGGAAATTGATTTTTCCTTTAGTATTTTCAAATGATCTACATAATTCTTGTAAGTACCAGTGAAAGCTGGATTCCATGGATTCCTTGAACTGCTAATAATATGATCATGGTGATTTATTTAAGCTAACATTTTTATCATTGTTATTACTGCATTTTATATTATTATGCTTTAGGTTTGTTATAATGGACATATATTTGAATTTTATGTGCATATTTTTATCTGTTTTATCTTAACTTGAACTTTTAAGGATAACTTTTTCAATATGTTCAAATATTTTTCTCATTTTATTTATAATTTATAAATTTATAGTTACTTCTAGATTATGTTGTTTGATATTATTTTGTTCAATAATATGGATGATAACTGCTATAAATCTAGTAGTGGTTACCTCACAGTTTATAAAAACATCTATAAATTATTTTCATTTAAATGTATTAGTTTAGTTATCTTCATCATTCATTCTAGTATATAAAGTTGAAAAAGCCCTCCGGGCGTGCTGGCACACGCTTGTAATCCCCGTGCTTGGGAGGCGGAGACAGGAGGATCGCGCAGGTCTGAAGCCAGCCTCGCTGGCTTAAGAGACCCTGTTTCGAAATTAAAAAATATAAAAAATAGGTGTCTGGGAGTGTAACCCAGAGGTAGAAGGGTTTCCAGGAACTCCAGTACCACCAAAAAAAAAAAAAAAGTTGACAAAGCATTAAATAAAACTTGAACAACTACATAAGGATAAAAATTTCTCAAGATATAGCAGCTGGAGTCTGGTGATCATATAAAAAGGCTGTCAGGATTAGATAAGATCTTGTAATTATTTTCTACCTGAATGCCTTCTGTAGTTAGGTATCTCATTTTCCTGTCTTACTAAAAGAAGTGGGAAAGAAAAACAACAATAGTATTTGATGATAAAGATTCATGATCTTTTCAAAGACATAGACTACCTAGGAAACACAAAAAATGAGCCTACACAGGCTATCTTTGCAAATAATCATCTTTGTGGAGCCATTTCTGTTCAGTACTCTTTTTCATTATTAGCTTCACATTTACTACAAAGAAGTTTTTGCTCTATGATCCTTTGCTTTATTTTCTTTCTGTGCTTTCCCTTCTTCTTTGCTTTTCTCCTCCTTCTTTTCCTCTTCCTTTTCCTCCTCCTCTTCTTCCTCTTCCTGTTGATAGATGATAATTTTGTTGTTGTTTGTTGTTGTTGTTGTTGTTGTTGTTGTTGTTGTTCTTCTTCTTCTTCTTCTTCTTCTTCTTCTTCTCCTCCTCCTCCTCCTCCTCCTCTTCCTCCTCCTCCTCCTCCTCTTCCTCCTCCTCCTCCTTTTTTTCTTCTTCCTCCTGTGTCTTCTTCTGATTCTATATAGGATGCTAAATCCAGAAAGCATCCCAGAAAACAGTTTAATCCTACAGAAAATGTGTGCAACTTTCTTTTTTAAATTTTTTTATTGATACATAGTAATTATGCATCATAATGAGGTTCAGAAAGATAGAAACATATATGTAAATGCACCTGGTGAGTTTCCCACCAGATTCTACCTCGCTTTATCCCACTCCTCATACATAACTTTAAAATAGTTATTCATAACTTCATATATAAACAGCATTATTTGAACTGTTTCCACCATTGATCCTCTTTCTCCTTCACATCTCTCTCCCCAAATTTACTTCCACTATTCTACTAGTATCTTCCCTTATTTATATGAAGTTTCTTTTGTTTTTCAATTTTTTCTAGCTTCATCATATGATTGAAAACATATGGCCTTTCACTTTCTTGGAATGGCTGACCTTGTGTAGCATAATATTCTCTAGTTCCATACAAATTCCTGACATAATCTTGTTCCTCCTTATGGTTGAGTAAAAGTTCATTGTGAGTATATACCACAGTTTTGTTATTCATTCTTCAGTTGAATATGCATGTATCACTATAAAATTCTAACTTCAATTCCTTTGAAAAGATTCCCAAGAGTGGCATGGCTGGATCATATGGCCGTTCTATTCCCAGTCTTCTGTGGAAGCTCCACATTAATCTACACATTGACCTAAGGGCTCCTGTCACTGACATCCAAGTACATGGGCAGCACTTGAGCACCAGAGCCAGCTCTCATGCATGAGTCTGGTGCTCTCCCATCACGGCTGCCTTCCTTTCTTATCACACATGTTTGCTTTGTCAGTTGGCCATTCTGAATAAATAACAGGATTTTGTCACTCAGTTGTGTGGGGCTCAGTACAATTTCAGTGGCTCCTGATCTACATCACTTTATTTTATAGATTTATACAATGAAATCAAACACACACACTAGTGTAGACACATGTACACACATGTACACACATGTATGTACCCACATGCAGCGAGTTTCCCATAATCAGAAGTGGATGAAGACTCAATTGAAGCAGGCTGAGGGCATTTTTTCCTTTAATTACTTGATTCATAGAGTGATGACAATAAATTTGAATTAAATCAATGTAACTCAAGATGCTAAGAATTATACTGACTCTAAAATGTATTTAAATATTTAAGAATTTATTTTTATTGCTAGTAAGGTCCACACATTTTTATGAAGTGTAGGAAGTACATATATAGAATGAGAATCTATCAATACCAATTTCAATATTATGAAGAGAGAAGGGGAAGGATCAGAGTGGGGGCCGGAGGGAAAGCACAATGGGTTCTATATACATGTATGCTTCTATTACACTAAACCTCGATATGATATATAACTACAATATAGCAGCAAAAGTACCATTAAAAAGAAAAGGCAAAACAATCACTGAGGACTCTGAAAAAAAAATCAATCTTTTAGAAACTCATTTGAGCTAAGACTATTTAATGTAAATCAACATTGACACAAAATCAAATAAAGCAAAAGAGGAAAGAGCCTACTGTCCTATGAATGGTTTTATTGATCTCATTTTACTTCTGCCCTTTTCCATTATAATTAGTGTTTGCTCAAATGTACATGTCCATCAGGAAATTTTTCAGAATTTGATATATAACCCACTGAAGTAAATATGCTCCAAGATATAGTCTGAGTGAAAACAGATAAAAAAATACATAACATGGGTTCAAAGCAAATGGTGTGAAATATTGAAAAAATATTTTTACCAATTCTTTGCATTTTTAAAACATTCTATAGAGGTTCTTAGTTTAAAAACCATGATGATCTATGAAATAAATTAATCTGAGCTCTGTTGACTTTCATATATCATTGTGCTTTAATTTTCATTTTAATTAAGCAGTAGATGAAGAACACATATTAGCTAAACCTTATTTCCCAAACATGAAGCCTGACAAATGGTTGTTTTATTCTTTGATATATCAAGTAAACTTGTTTTAAAAAATATGACTTTGATCATAGCTGTATGTCAGCCAGGAATATTTTTATTACAAAAATATGCATAGTAAGCAAAAAGGCTCCTTTCTCCCTGACACAAGGGCAAGTGAGCAGCTGTGATCCATTTTGATGAAACATAGGTCTCCACAAGCTCTTGTTCAGCTTTCTCCAACAATATGGGTGTAGTGGCACACGCCGGTACTTGGGAGACTGAGACAAGAGAACCACATGTTTGAGGCCAAATTCAGTGACTTAGCAAGACCAAGATTCAATATTAAAAATTAAAAGGAGCTGCCTGTATAGCTCAGATGTAGAACATCCCTGACTTCAACCCCCAGGATAAAAAAAAAAAGAACATTTTAATTATTTCTTGCCTTCTACTGGCTTTGGACTTAATCTTTTTCTGTTTCTTAAGGGCCCTGAAGTATGTTATTATACAGTTTATTTGGTGATTTTCTGCTCTTTCCGATATGGGTATTCAGTGCTACAAATTTTCCTTTTAAAACCATCTTCAGAGTGTCCTATATATTTTGGTATGCTGTGTCTCTATTTTCATTTAACTCTAGGGATTTTTAAAATTTTCTTATCTGATCCAATCCTCATTCAAAAGTGTATCATTTAATCTCCATGTATTTATGAAATTCCTTTGTTGATTTCTTTCATTCCATTATAAACTCATTCTATAAGACCAATATCACCTTAATATCAAAACTCAGTAAAGATACTTTGAGAAAAGAAAATTACAAATATCCTTAGTAAAAATAGTTGCAAAAATTCTAAACAATATACTAGTGATATGCATTCAAAACCACACCAAGAAAATTGTATGCCATGATAAAGTTGGTTTCATTCCAGAGATGCAAGGCTGATTCAACATACATGAACCAGGACATGTCATTCACCACCTAAACATAACTAAGGACAAAATTCCTATGATCATCTAAATAGATGCTGAGAAAGCATTTGACAAAATTCAACACACATTCACATTAAAAAAAAAAAAAACACCGCAGAAAATTGGGATAAAAGAAACTTAACATCATGAAGGTAATATACAATAAACCCAAGGCCAACATCACATTGAATCTCACAATGAAACTAAAAATTTTCTTTAAAATAAAAAACAAGACAAGGATGCTCACTAATACCATTCCTTTTAAAAATAGTACTCAAGCTGGGCATGGTGGCGCACCCTTGTAATCCCCGCGCTGGGGAGGCAGAGACAGGAGGATCGTGCAGGTTCGAAGCTAGCCACGAGCGCTGGCTTAGGAGACTGTTTCCAAATAAAAATGTAAAAATAGGTCTGGGAGTGTAGCCCGGAGGTAGAAGGGCTTCCAGGAACCCCAGTACCACCAAAAAATAAATAAATAAATAAAAAATAAAAATAAAAATAGTACTCAAATCTTGACGGGCGTGGTGGCTTGTAATCCCCGCGCTTGGGAGGTGGAGACAGGAGGATCACGCTGGTTCACAGCCAGCCTTGCTGGTTTAAGAGACCCTGTTTCCACATAAAAAGGTTAAAAAATAGGTCTGGGAGTGTAGCCCGTGGGAGTGTATCCCAGAGGTAGAAGGGCTTCCAGGAACCCCAGTACCACCAAAAAAAAAAAAAAAAAAAAAAAAAAAGTACTCAAAATTTTAGCCAGAACAATAAGGCAAAAGAAGAAAATCAAAAGAAGAAAAATTGGAAAAGAAAAACTGGAATTGTCTCTATTTTTCAGATGACATAATTTTGTACTTAGAAGATCCAAAAACAACCAAAGACTTCTAAATCTGGTTAACATATTCAGCAAAGTTAAGGGATACAAAATCAATCTAAAATTAATCAGTAGCTTTTCTATATACCAATTATGAACCCACTGAAAAAGAAATCCAGAAAACAATTCCATTTAGAATAATCTCAAAACCAGTACAATATCTAGGAATAAATCTAATAAAAGAGGCAAAAGATCTCTACAGTGAGGTAATTATAAAACACTAAAGAAATTGAAGATCTTAGAATATGGAAAGATTTCCCGTGCTCTTAGATAGGCAAAATATCAAAATGAATTATTTTTACTCTAAAATTCTTCTTTTGTGCTTTTATCAGTGCATTATAGTCTCGCATTATAATGTAAATCACATCAGTAATGACATACATGCACATACAAAATGGCCATTTTACCAAAAGAAAACTGCAGATTCAATGTAATCTCTATTAAAACACCAAGGTCGCTGGGCAGGGTGGTGCACTTGGGAGGTGGAGACAGGAGGATCACACAGGTTCGAAGCCAGCCTCGCTGGCTTAAGAGACCCTATTTCCAAATAAAATATAAAATAGGTCTGGAAGTGTAGCCAGGAGGTAGAAGGGTTCCATCCCTATCACCAATAAATAAATAAATAAATAAATAAATAAATAAATAAATAAATAAATAAAATAAAATAAAAATAAAACACCAAGGTCATTCCTTGCAGACATAGAAAATTCAGTCCTTAAATTCATATGAAAGGATTAAATACAATCTTTGTGTGGTCACTGGATCTGAACTCCCACCCCTTTGTTCTTCCCTGTCTTGGACCTGCAGCCCTGCCTGAATTCTCCCCATCACACCTTCCCTCAAGCCCTGGGGACCTTTAATCTGTGATAGGCCAATGGCACCAACATAGTGTTTGCCTTGCTTCAAGTAGGCCAGCTTTAAGATGCTGAGCAGAAGCTGTGTTTCATTTGTACAACACAATATTATAACTCATATTTAAACACAAAAAGTATTGAGATTAAAATGAAAGTCAGATTTTGTGTGTCTGTGTGTGGGTCTGGGGATTGAACCCAGGAGCATTCAACCTCCGAGCTACACCCCCTGCGCTATTTTTTATTCTTTATTTTGAAACAGGGTCTCACTAAGTTGCGGAGGGTCTCACTAAGTAGCTGAGGCTGTCCATGAACCGCGATCCTCAGTTCTCGACCTCCAAAATGTTGGGATTACAAATGGCTAAAAGTCAGATTTATTATATACTCATCTCAGGGGAAATTGACCTAAATTCTTGATTCTAGAATACTGGATGATATGCTAATTCTGTTATAAGTGACAAATTTTTTTTTCATATAAGTTAAAGAGATGGACACCGACCTTTCTGGGATGATTACCGAATATTTTCTTTCCTACACTCTAAATTAGTATGCTTCTGTCTTCACAGACATGATCAATTTACCTGCACTGCCACTTAACCTCGTATGTCCTGTTGCACAGAGTTGAACAAAACAAGGATTTCCTTCTTTGCTATTCCCTTGAGTATAATACATTCCAAACTTAGTTACAGCTAAGCATGGTGCTGCATACCTATAACCCTAGTACTTGGGAGGATGAGACAGGAGGATTGCAGTTTTAAAGCCAACCTCAGCAACTTGGTGAAACTCTCAGCAACTTACTAAGACCCTGTTTCAAAACAAAAAATAAAAATGTCCCTGGGTTCAAATCTTAGTATCACAAAGTAAGGATTAAACCAGATTTCAGTTTGTCAAGTTGTATCCAAAAGATAAATATGGTTAGTTGAAAAACTTAGATGAAATAACAGTATCTTTAAATGATGAGGTACCCACCCAAGCATTACTTCACTTTTTTTTGTTTTTTTTGTTTGTTTTTGTTTTTGTTTTTTTTAATTTTTTATTGGTGCACTATATTCATACATCATAGTGGAATACAAAAAAAACTTTTGTAGACATACATGTACACATCGCCAGTCAACCCCCACTCGATCCCCACCCCATTCCCTCCCCATCCCTCCTTCCCATGCTTGGCTTAGTGGTTGACATCTAGTATTATAGAAATTTATCCAAAATTAAAAATGATAATCTCACATAACAGTTTCATTTGTCTGATACCAAGCTTTTGATAACTTAAAGATAACCACTTTTTCGTGTGTGTATTTTTTCTTTTTTCTTTTTTTATTTACTGGTACATTGTAATCATACATCACTATGAGGTACAGAATGGTAGAGGCTTACATGCACACATCACTCATTTATCCCTTCCCCAGTTCCCACCCCCATTCTTCTCAAGTTTGGCTTAGTCCCTTCTTCTCCCCCTCCCTTCTTCTCAAGTTTGGCTTAGTCACTGACTTTGATATGTCTGTGAATGAAATCATGCACATGATGCTTTTAGTTTTATTTTATTTATGATATAGATATGTTCTTTTCCTGATTTGCTAAGAGATTTTGTTATAAATGAAAATGAATTATTGTTTCTACTAATGTATAATTTTACTCCCCTTTATTATATTAATATGCTATATACAGCTGATTGAAATAACATATAAAACCAACTTTATATTCTCCCAATAAATCTTATTTTGTGGTAGTATGTCATTAGTTTTATACTGGATAAATTTTTCATCAACTAATTTATTTAAGATGTTGGCTTCTGAATCCATCAGTGTCTTGTAGACATAATATAGACATCTGACTATATAACTTTGAGAAAAGATTTATTTTCTTACAGTTTTAGGCTCCAGTGTAAAGCTGGGGACCTTGGATCTCAAGGCATGGAGGGGAGAGGTGGAGAAGGGAGAGCACATGGGCTGTGCTCTTCACATCATGGAGGCCAGAAGCAAGAGAGAAAGCAAGGAGAGGAAGAACCCTTTATATAATCCCCAAGGCCATACCAACAGGGACCAAACTCCAGCCATGCCTGCTGGTCTACCAGGTACCACCTAGGTAAATTCATTACAAAGGATATTTCTAGGATTACAATCCTCATGATTCAATTACAGCAGCTCCAAACATTAATGAATGAATTCTTTGGGGGACATATTATATCTAACTATAACATCCACCCCTGGCCCCTAAAGAGCTCACACCCAGCTCACAATGCAAAGTTAATTTAGTCCTCTCCAGAGTTCCCACAGTCAATTACAATAAATTAGTTCACTTCGTGGATTACAATCCTTATGACTCAATTACATCTGCTCCAAATATCAATAAATGAGCTCTTTAGGAAACATTTTATATCTAACTATAAGAGCTTCTATGAACATAAACATGCCTAAAGTTCTCTTTCTTAGAGTGGAATTAGCTGATTTTTATATCATGCTTATGTTCTTCTTATAAGTTCCCAATATGTCTCATTTTTAATTTTTATTTACTTGTTTGTTTATTTGTTTGTTTTTGGGTAATACTGAGGACTGAGGATTGAACACAGGGACATTCTGCCTCCAAGTTACATCCCCAGATCTATTTTATTTATTTTGAAACAAGGTCTCGCTAAGTTGCTGAGAGTCCTTGCTAAGTTTTTGAGGCTGGCCTTAAACCTGCAATCTTCCTCTCTCAGCCTTCTACATACTGGAATTACAGGACTCCACCACAATGACTGGCTTATTATTTCTTTATGTCTATAAAAGAAATTACGAGTGAATCCTGGAGCTTCCTTTTAAGATGACATTTGAAATTATAGATTCAGTTTCCATAAAAGAAATATTCAAATTTTATACTTATATTAATGATAATTTTGTTTGAACTTCAAAAAGGTTTTCAATTTTAACTAAGTTTTCATTAGGAGGTGTTTAAAAGATTCTCTAACCATTCTACTGTCAAAAATCTATAATAGTATTCCTCTTTTCATTCTGTATTTAAAGCTCTAGTGCCAGGATCTACTTCCTCTCAGCATCTGCGTGGGCCCCCACGCCCATGTAGTCAAATCGGCATATAGCCCCGAGAGAAGGTGTGGTCTCTGGCTAAAGTTCTTCCCATTTTTAGATATTCTTTCATAACTATTATTCTTTTGGTAATGATTCTTTTAACTCTCCACACGAATTGCTCCGGTAGTGTAAGATCAGGACTGTGAGAGAAACTGAGTCCGTGGAAAATAAACTTTCTGGTAAACGTCCTCGGCTTTGTTCAAATGGTAATAAAAATTTAGTTAGAATTCAGATGCAGTGGCAGCATTCCAGTCAGTAATTACAAATGCAGAACTCCTCCCCTATCTTTGACCTTCATTAGCCAAGGGCTGAAAGGAAACTTGACCTTTGCACCTAGTAATAGCGCTGCCTGGAGATAGAGCGACACCTCCTGGTTAATAAGCATATCGTTTGAGGAAAAGTGCTCAGCTGCTAGAGAAGTATATTTGACAACTAAATCTAAAAACTTCATGTTATTTCTTGGTGTTTACCTGCTAAACTGTGTTATGAGTTTGCTTAAGCTTTCAGACAGCATATTGTATTGCAGAAAAAACCCAGCAGACATTCATCAAAATAAAGCTGGAATCTCGGACTTCATCCCCCATTCAGCTCAAGGAGGTTGCTAGATAGAGAAGGACATTGGACTAAGCCCTAGGAATAAAAGTTCCGAAAGGGTTAAAGAAAACTCTTAAAAACCGGACTCCTCAAGTGATTTTGGGTGTGACTTTTGTTCTTCTGGAATTAGCCCACTAAAAGCCTCGCAGCTGCAAGGCCAAAGGGGCTGAATCTGAGCGAAAGACCCACCTGGGATAATGGGACTGATTTCAATCACAAAGACCTGTGATATCACAGGCCTTACTTTTGTCTTGTTCAGGGCTGGTAATCTGCATGTGTACCCCTCTATTGTATTTTGGGTGTTTACACTTTTTTTACTAGAGAATCACTGGGAGATGGGAATATATAAAAAATCTTGTGTCTATAATAAAGTGTTCGATTGCACAAGAAGCATTGATCCATGTCAGGTTCTTTTCAGAAGCTCCGCTAATAGGAACTTATAGAAATTTATTTCCTAGAAGGGAAAGAATCGCTGCAGATAAGAATCTGCAGTACGTCACCCTATCCTTCCCCATCTTTTCTGAGATCGATCGCGAGTGGACTCGCGCCCCCAACTGAGCAAAAAGTCCGTGGCACTCTAGTAAGAAGATTTATTCTTTAATCATTATAAAATGATTCTAATTTACCACTAGTAATTATCTTTCTTAAAATCTACTTAAGTCTTTTATTAAGATATCTGTACCAGAATCTTTTTTTTTAATTGGTGCATTATATTCATACAACTTATTGGGGTAAAAAACTTGTGTGTACAAACATGTACTCATCGCTGATTTAACCCCTACCCAAATACCACCCCATTCCCTCCCCGTCCCTCCCTTCCTTGCTTGGCTTAGTGATTGACTTCGATATGTTTAAGTACATTGTGTGCTTTAGAGATTTTTCTCTTCCCCCTCCTTTCTCTTCCTTTAGGTTATCTTGTTTGCTCCTCTTTTCTCCCTAACTCTCACATATTAGGGAAAGCATCTGATTTCTTATTTTTTGTACCAGAATCTTGATTAGCTTTCTGCAATATACTTTTTTCCATGCTTTAACTCTAGAGCTCTGTGCCCTTATATTTAAATTGTCCTATTATTTTTTTCTGGTTCTCTTAAAATAAAATCTGCTAGTCTTGGTCTTTCAATTTGTATAATAATCTATTAAAATTAAGATAAATGTTGAAATATTTAAGTTTAGAACCAACACCTTACTGCTTTTTAATTTTATTTCATTTTTTGTTTTTCTCCCCATTTTGCTTTCTTATAGTTTATTTATATATACCCACATCTTCACCATTCCTGGTGCTTTTTCTACTGTTGCATTCTTTTCCATTTGAATCACTTTCCATCTGACTAAAGTATTCCTGTTGGCATTTCTTTTAGTGTTCTCCTACCAGCAATGATTATATCATTTTTTGTCTGCAAAATATCTTAATTTTTTTTCTCCATTTTAAAGAATATTTTCTTCCCATGCAGAATTCCTGGTTAGCAATTCTATCCTCCCAGCATATTAAAGATGCCCTTCCAATGTCTTCTGCCTCTCCTCATTTCTTTTGAGATGTCTTCATTCAGTCTTGCTATTCCTTTGAAGGCAATCTGTTTTCCTTTTTTCCTCTGATTGCATTTAAAATTTATAGTTGCCATCAGTTTTTAGCTGTTTTACTAAGATGGGCTCTTGATATAGTTTAGTTTCTACTGTGATTAGCATTTGCATCAGTTCTTGAATTTATACTTAGCTATCATTTCTCATCTTTAGAAATTCTCAGCCATTTTCTCTTCAAATATTGCTTTATGTATTCTCTCTCCCCACCCCCAAAATTCAATTTATTTATTTATTTATTTATTTTTTTGCCTATAATCCTAGTACTTGGGAGACTGAGACAGAGGATCATAGGTTCAAGACTCAGCAATTTAGTGAAGTCCTGTGCAATTTAGATTGTTTCAAAATAAAAAGTAAACTGAGTGTGGTGGCTCATGTTTATAATCTCTGGCACATGCTTATAATCTCAGCATTTGGGAGGCTGAAATAGGAGGATCTAGGTTCAAGGACAGCCATAGCTACTCAGCTACTTAGTGAGGCCCTGTGCAACTTAGTGAGACCGTTTCAAAATAAAGAATAGAGCCAGGTGTGGTGGCACACACTTGTAGTTTATAATCCCAGCATTTGGGAGGCTGAGACAAAAAGATCATAGTTTGCGGACAGCCTCAGCTTCTTAGTGAGGCCCTCTGGAACTTGGTGAGACGCTGTTTCAAAATAAAGAATAAAATATAGGGCTGGGGGTGTGTAGCTCAGAGGCTGAATGCCCCTGGGTTCCATCCCCAGACCCCCCCCCCCAAAAAAAGGAACCAGGCATCATGGTGGCCCAGGCTTGTAATCTCAGTATTGAGAGGCTGAAACAGAAGGATCAAGGTTTGCAGACAGCCTCAGCTACTTAGTAAGACCCTTTGTAACTTAGTTAAAACCCTGTTTCAAAATAAAGAATAAAAAATATGGCTGGGGGTCTAGCTCAGAGGTAGAATGCCCCTGGGTTGAATTCTCAGTACCACACACACACCAAAAAAAAAAAAAAAAAAAAAAAGGACAATTAGTATAATACATCTTTTTGGACATGCTGCAGTGAATAACCTTTAACATTTGTTCTTTTGCTTGAGTACAATGACATTTGTAGGTTCTATTTCTAGAAATATATAGCTCGGAAATTTTGTAGCAGATTTCTCTTTAATTTTTTTTTCATATTTATTTTTAATGGGTGCACTGTATTCATACATCATAGTGGGATACATACTTTTGTAGACATATATGCACACATTGCCCAGTCATCCCCCACCCGATCCCCATCCCTTCCTCTCCCCATCCCCCCTCCCATGCTTGGCTTAGTAGTTGACATCTAGTATTATAGCAATTTATCCAAAATTAAAAATGATAATCTCACATAACAGTTTCATTTGTCTGATACCAAGCTTTTGATGACTTAAAGATAACATTTCAATATTTCTTTTTGCTTTCTTTCTTACCAGAGAATCTATTTTTTTCTATTTTTTAGGTGAAATTATCATATATTTATATATTTATTTTTCAGAAAAAAAAATCTATCCTAATATGGAATATGGACTCTAGGTACCCACATCGATCTTGAAAAAGAACAAAGCTAGAAGATATATATTTTCTGATTTCAAACCATATAAAACTACAATAATTGAAACAGTGTAGTACTATTCTAAAGGCAGATATATAAACCATTGGAGTTAAATAAAAGCCTAGAGCTAAATTCTTCCCTATATTGTCAAGTTATTTTTGACAAGGTTTCCACGAACATTTGGTGGTAGAAATAATAATCTTTTAACTAAATATTGTTGAAAAATAATAATTACATGGAAAAGAATAAAATTGGACCCTTACCTAATCCCATATACAAATATTAACTCAAAATAGATAAAAGACCTAAATATAAATCTTAAGACTATAAACTTTTAGGAGAAAATCTGGGTCATAAAACCTCACAACATTGAAATTGGCAGTGATTTCTTGGATATGATTTCAGTGGCACAGGCAACAGAAGAGTTTACAAACTCCGTAAAAAATAAAAAACATATTGTATATCCAAAGACAATGTAACCAGAGTTAACAGTTACTAATAGAATGGGATAAAATATTTCCAAATGCTATATCTGAAGGTATATTAATATTCCAACTAGAGATCCTAAAAATTAACAACAATAAAGGCAAACAATACCCTTTAGAGATAGGTAACAGACTAACATAAATAATGAATCTCCACAGATAACCAATCTTAGTTGTCTGTTGGATGGAAAATCTTGTTTCTCTAATTCTGATGTGTGTTACCTATTTCTTCTTTGTAGTTAATCTCTTTGAGTATTTTCTCTAGTGCTGGTTTTGAAGACATAAATTCCTTCAGTTTCTATTTGTCATGGAAGCTTCTTATTTCTCCATCTAATTTGATAGAAAGTTTTGCTGGGTAGGAAATTTTTGGCTGGAAGTTCTTTTCTTTTTTTTTTAATTTATTTTTTATTGGTGCAATGTATTCATACATCATAGTGGTATAAAGAAAATACTTTTGTAGACATACATGCACATCTCGCCCAGTTAGCCCCTACCACGATCCCCACCCCATTCCCTCCCCATCCGTCCTTCCCACGCTTGGCTTACTGGTTGACATCTAGTATTATAGCAATTTATACAATATTAACATTGATAATCTCACATAACAGTTTCATTTGTCTGGTACCAAACTTTTGATGACTTAAAGATAACATTTCAATATTTCTTTTTGCTTTCTTTCTTACCAGAGAATATTTTTTTCTTTTTTTTTTTAGGTGAAACTATCATACATTTATTTATTTATTTTTCAGAAAAAATCTATCCTGATATGGAATATGGACTCTAGATAACCAAAACAGTCTCAAAGAAGAACAAAGCTAGAAGATGTATATTTTCTGATTTCAAACCATATAAAGCTACAATAATTGAAACAGTGTAGTACTGTTCTAAAGGCAGATATATAAACCATTGGAGCTAAATAAAAGCCTAGAGATAAATTCTTCCATACATTTTCAAGTTATTTTTGACAAGGTTTCCATGAACTTTTGGTGGAGGAAATACTAGTCTTTTAACTAAATATTGTTGAAAAATAATAATAAATGAAAAAGAATAAAATTGGACCCTTACCTAACACATATACAAATATTAACTCAAAATAGATAAAAGACCTAAATATAAATCTTAATACTATAAGCTTTTAGAAGAAATCTGGGTCATAAAACCTCACAACATTGAAATTGGAAGTGATTTCTTGGATATGATTTCAATGGCACAGGCAACAAAAGAGTAAATAAA
The DNA here is from genome assembly GCF_963383645.1 of Muscardinus avellanarius. NCBI lineage: Eukaryota > Metazoa > Chordata > Mammalia > Rodentia > Gliridae > Muscardinus > Muscardinus avellanarius. Next base: position 121,849,700 of record NC_137787.1, read on the forward strand.
CTTCCTAAAAAATAAAAAAAAATTGTATATCCAAAGACAATGAAAACAGAGTTAAAAGTTACTGATCCTCTTCCAAGAGTTCCTCCTATGACCCATTTCTCCCTAACTCTCACATATTAGGGAAAGCATCTGATTTCTTATTTTTTGTGCCTGAATAATCTCACTTAGCATAATGTCCTCCAGTTCCATCCATTTCCCTGAAAATGATGTAATTGAGTTTTTTTTGATGGCTGAGTAAAATTCCATTGTGTACATATCCCACAGTTTTGTAATCCATTCATCTGTTGATGGACATCTTGGCTGGTTCCATAGTTTGGCTATGGTGAATTGTGCAGCTATGAACATAGATACACATGCATTAGTTTGGTAGTTTGGTTTCTTTTCTTTTGGGTAGATACCCAACAGTGGTATTGCTGGAGCAAATGGAAGATTTGTTCCCATTCTTCTGAGGATTCTCCATACTGTTTTCCAAAGTGGTTGCACTAATTTGCAATCCCACCAACAATGTCTTAGATTTCCCATTTCTCCACATCCTCGCCAGCATCTGTTGTTGTTTGTGTTTTGAATGATGGCCATTCTAGTTGGAGTTAGGTGAAATCTCAGGGTAGTTTTGATTTGCATCTCTCTGATTGCCAGTGATGTTGAGCATTTTTTCATGCATTTATTGACCATTTGAATTTCTTCTTTTGTGAAGTGTCTATTTAGTTCATTTGCCCATTTTGTTATTGGATGCTTTGTTTTCTTAGTGTTGAGTTTCTTGAGTTCTCTGTATATTCTAGATATTAGTCCTCTATCAGTGGTGTAGGTGGCAAAAATCTTCTCCCATTCTGTTGGCTCTCGATTGAGATTCTTGATAGTTTCCTTTGCTGAACAGAAGCTCTTCAGTTTCATGCAATCCCATGTATTGATTCTCCTTTTAATTTGTTGTGCCTTTGGGGTCTTGTTGAGGAAATGTTTGTCTGTGCCTATGTGTTGTAGTGTTGGACCTATGCCCTCTTCAAGGAGCTTCAAGGTCTCTGGTTTAATTTCCAAGTCTTTGATCCATCGTGAGTTGACTTTTGTACAGGGTGAAAAAGTGGGATTAACATCCAATTTTCTGCATATGGTTAACCAGTTTTGCCAACACCATTTGTTGAAGAGGCTATCTTTTTTTCAGTGTGTGTTTTTGGCCCCTTTGTCAAAAATCAATTGGCTGAAAGTGTGTGGACTTGTTTCTGGGTCTTCTATTCTGCTCCATTGGTCTATATATCTGTTCTTTTGCCAGTACCATGCTGTTTTTATTACAATGGCTTTGTAGTATAGTTTAAAGTCAGGTATTGTGATTCCTCCTGCGTGGTTTTTGTTGCTGAGAACTACCTTGGCTATTCTGGGCTTTTTGTTATTCCAGATAAATTTAAGGACTGATTTTTCTATGTCTGTGAGGAATGATCTTGGTAGTTTAATGGGCATTGCATTAAATCTGTAGATCACTTTTGGGAGGATGGCCATTTTAATGATATTAATTCTGCCAATCCATGAACATGGAAGGTCTTTCCATCTTCTAAGATCTTCTTCGATTTCTTTTTTCAGTGTTTTATAATTTTCTTTGTAGAGATCTTTTACTTCCTTGGTCAAGTTTATTCCTAGGTATTTTATTTTTTTGCGGGAGATCCTGAGTGGAAGTGTTTTCTGAATTTCTTTTTCAGTGGATTTATGGTTGGTGTACAGGAAAGCTTCTGATTTTTTAAGATTGATTTTGTATCCAGATACCTTGCTGAATTTGTTGATCAGTTCTATAAGCCTTTTGGTTGAGTTTGTTGGGTTTTCTAAATATAGTATCATGTCATCTGCAAATAGTGAAAGCTTAAGTTCTTCTTTTCCTATTTGTACTCCTTTGATTTCCTTTTCTTGCCTTATTGCTCTGGCTAGAGTCTCTAGTACTATATTGAAGAGAAGTGGTGATAGTGGACATCCTTGTCTCGTTCCAGTTTTTAGGGGAAATTCTTGAAGTTTTTCCCCATTTAATACAATGTTGGCAGTGGGCTTATTGTAGATTGCCTTAATAATGTTGAGATATGTTCCTTCTATTCCAATTCTGTGCAGTGTTTTTATCATAAATGGATGTTGAATTTTATCAAATGCTTTTTCAGCATCTATTGAGATGATCATGTGGTTTTTGTCTTTGATTCTGTTTATATGATGAATTACATGGATTGTTTTTCGTATATTGAACCAGCCTTGCATCCCTGGGATGAACCCTACCTGGTCATGGTGAATGATTTTCTTGATGTGGTTTTGAATGCGTGTTGCTAGTATTTTGTTTAATAGTTTTGCATCCAAGTTCATCAGAGATATAGGCCTGTAGTTTTCCTTCCTTGAACTGTCTTTATTCGGTTTGGGTATTAGTGTGATGTTGGCTTCATAGAATGTATTTGGGAGAGTCCCGGTTTTTTCTATTTCCCAAAATAGTTTGAGTAGTATTGGGATTAGTTCTCCTATAAAGGTTTTATAGAATTCGCTTGGGAAACCATCTGGTCCTGGGCTTTTCTTTGATGGTAAGCTCTTTATTGCTGTTTCAATCTCTTTGATTGTTATTGGTTGGTTTAAGTGTTCTGTATCTTCTTGACTCAGTTTAGGAAGGTTGTATTTATCTAGGAAGTTGTCGATTTCCTCCAGATTTTCCATTTTGTTGGAGTATAGTTTTTCAAAGTAGTTTCTGATAATCCTCTGGATTTCTACGCTGTCAGTAGTAATGTCTCCTTTTTCATCCCTTATCTTCATAATTTGGGTTGTTTCTCTCTTTTTTTTAGTTAGGTTGGCTAGTGGTTTATCAATCTTGTTAATTTTTTCAAGAAACCAGCTTTTGGTTTTGTTGATTTTCTGTATTGTTTTTTTTATTCTCTATTTCGTTAATTTCTGCTCTAATTTTAATAATTTCTCGTCTTCTGCTGGCTTTGGGGTTCAATTATTCCTGCTTTTCAAGGGCTTTGAGGTGTGTCATAAGGCTATTTATTTGAAGATTTTCTGTTTTTCTTATGTGAGCACTCAGTGCTATAAATTTTCCTCTTAATACTGCCTTCAAAGTGTCCCAGAGGTTTTGATATGTTGTTTCTTTATTTTCATTTGTTTCTAGAAATTTCTTGATTTCACCTCTTACATCTTCTATGACCCATTCTTCATTCAGAAGTGTGGTGTTCAGTCTCCACATGTTTATGTTGTTTCTCTGGGTCTTCTTATAGTTGATTTCTAGTTTCATTCCATTATGGTCTGAAATGACACAGGGAAGTATGTAACATTTTTTAAATTTGCTAGTGCTCATTTTGTGTCCCAGGATGTGATCTATTTTGGAGAAGGTTCCATGAGCAGCTGAGAAAAATGTAAACTCTGCTGTAGTTGGGTGAAATATTCTATATGTGTCCAAAAGGTCCATTTGGTTAATGGTGTTCTTTAGTTCTGAGACATCTTTACTGACCCTTTGTCTGGAAGATCAGTCTAGTATTGTGAGAGGTGTGTTGAAGTCTCCCAGTATTATTGTGTTGGGATTTATGTGTGGCTTCATGTCACAAAGAGTTTGATTTATGAAAGTAGCTGCCCCTATGTTTGGGGCATAGATGTTGATTATTGTTATTTCCTCTTGCTGGACTATTCCTTTTACCAGTAAAATGTGACCTTCTTTGTCTCTTCTAATAAGTTTGGGTTTGAAGTCTAACTTGTCTGATATCATAGTTGCTACTCCTGCTTGTCTTCGAGTACCATTAGCATGGATTACCTTGCTCCAGCCCTTTACCTTGAGTTTGTTCCTATCTTTACTTGTGAGGTGTGTTTCTTGTAAGCAGCAGATGGATGGATTCTGGCTTTTAATCCATTTTGCCACTTTATGTCTTTTTATTGGGGAGTTGAGGCCGTTTACATTCAGTGTGATTATAGAGAGATAATTTTTAATTCCCAACATGTTAAGATCTTATTTCTGTTTGAGATACTGTTTATTCTTCTTTGTTTAGTTGTCTGCTGGATGGGAATTCTTGTTTCTTTGGTTCTGGTGTTTATTACCCATTTCTTCTTTGCAGTTAATCTCCTTGAGTATTTTCTCTAGCGCTTGTTTTGAAGACATAAATTCCTTCAGTTGCTGTTTGTCATGGAAGCTTCTTATTTCCCCATCTAATTTGATAGATAGTTTTGCTGGGTAGGAAATTTTTGGCTGGAAGTTGTTTTCTTTCAGAGTTTGGAATATGTTACTCCAAGCCCTTCTGGCTTTCATAACTTGGTTTAGGAAGTCTGGAGTGATTCTAATTGGTTTGCCTCTGTATGTCACATGGCCTTTTGTTTTTGTTGCCTTTAAGATTCTCTCCTTGGCTTCCACATTAGTCATTTTGACAATTATGTGGCATGGGGATCCTCTTCTCTGATCCTGTCTAAAGGGAGTTCTATAAGTTTCCTGGACCTGTGTATCGACCTCTTGCTCTATGTTTGGAAAATTTTCTGCTATTACTTCCTTGAAGAGATTGTTGATCCCTTTGGTTTCACCTTCTTTTCCCTCCTCTATTCCAATTATTCTTAGGTTAGCTCTCTTGAAATGGGCCCATATTTCTTCAATGTCAGATTCCTGCTGTCGGGTTTTTTTTTCTAAATTAGAAACTATGCGTTCATTTTTAGAATGATCATCTTCAAGAAGTGAGATTCTATTCTCCATGTGGTCTAATCTCTTGTTTATACTTTGAATTGAGGCCTTTACTTCATTAATTGCATCCTTTATCTCTTTTTGACTCTCTCTAAATTCTTTTCGAAAGTCCTCTATTATTTCTAAAGTTATTTTCCTAATTTGATCTTCTAGAGATCTTTGGGTTTCTGTGTTATCAGATTCTGATGTTGTGGTGTTGTTGGCATTCACTGCTCCATTGTTATTCCTCTTTCCCATGATTTTGGAAGTTTGTGCCTTCTCTGGGTTCTTCCCTGAGTCACTACGAGTTCACTTAAGATGCTCTGGATCTCTAGTCTATGGTATCTCAGTCACCACTACTCCTTTACTGTGTTGTATCACAAAATCTCAGACCCAGGGAGTCAATCAAGGCTGCTTAGACCGTGGGGGGTGCCAAGTTGGGCGTTCTCCAGTGGGGAGTTGTGACTATGGTATGATATCTCTGCCACTGCCACTCCCCCACTGGGCTGCACTGCTAAAATCTCCGACCCAGGGAGACTATCTGCGCAAGTCCCTGGGAGTGCAGTACTGGGATTTCTCCCCTAGGGGCCGCAATTTGACTCACAGTTGTTGAGTGGGCTGATGGAGCTGTAGTGAACTCCATGGATTCGCTGCTGCCGCCACTGGCAATATGGCACCACTGCCACGCCCTCGGCCGTGATGCGGCGTATTTCTTCTCTGGTTTTGAACTCTGCTCTGAGTCCTTGCCAGTTGTGCTGCACCCAGCCCTTGCGAGCTTTAGATGTTCCCTGCACCAACAAAACTGCTGACTGCCGCCCGCCTGTTCAGCACCTGCTCAACTCGGCTCGCTGTCCACCCCTTCTCTCAGGCGCCTGGTGGCTGGTTGAGTGGGTTGGTCTAGGGCCGTCCGGTGAACTCGCCGCTGCCACCAGCAGTAAGACGCTGCTTCTGCATCCTAGGCCGCGAGGCCAGAGTACCTCCTCTCTGGATTTGAGCTCTGTTTTGAGTCTCCCTCCTCTCTGGAGCCTGGTGTTGCTAGGGGAGATGTAGGCCGCGCCGCTCCGGCCGCTCTGCGCCGCGGCTCTGGCTGCTCCGCACCATGGTTCTGGCCGCTCCGGCTGCTCCAGCCGCTCTGCACCACGGCTCTGGCTGCTCTGCACCGTGGGTCTGGCCACTCCGGCCGCTCCGGCCGTTCCGCGACGCGGCTCTGGCTGCTTCGGCTGTTCTGGCCGCTCCGCTCCGGCTGCTCTGGCCGCTCCGCTCAGCTGTTCTGGCCACTCTGCTCCAGGCTGCTCCGGCCGCTCCACTCCGCAGCTCCGGCCACTCCGCGCCGCCGCTCCAGCCAATCCGTGCTTCAGCTCTGACTGCTCCGGCTGTTCTGGCCGCTCCGCTCGGCTGCTCTGTCCGCTCTGCTCAGCTGCTCGGAGCCGCGACTCCAGCTGCTCTGTATCGCGGGTCTGGCCACTCTGGCCGCTCCGGCCATTCCACGCGGCGGCTCTGGCTGCTCCGGCTGCTCAGGCCGCTCCGCTCCGCGGCTCCCCCCAATCCGCGCTGTGGCTCTGGCCGCTCCGCACCGCGCTGGCGCGGCACTTCGGGCTGGTTTTTTTCCCGGTGTCTTGTTTTTCCCAGCCCTTTTTCTCTGTCCCTTGTATTTACCGTTTTTATTTCTTTGCTGTGGTGTTTTCTGACTCTGAAAGGCGCTGGTTTTGAGGTAGTAGAGTTGGATTGTTAGCGGGACTTGTAAGTGCCGCTTTCCTCCGTCGCCATCTTCCTGGAAGTCTGGAAGTTGTTTTCTTTCAGAGTTTGGAATATGTTACTCCAAGCCCTTCTGGCTTTCATGACTTGGTTTGGGAAGTCTGGAGTGATTCTAATTGGTTTGCCTCTGAATGTCACTTGGCCCTTTGCTTTTGTTGCCTTTAAGATTCTCTGCTTGGCTTCCACATTGGTCATTTTGACAATTATGTGGCGTGGGGATCCTCTTCTCCGATCCTGTCTAAAGGGAGTTCTATAAGTTTCCTGGACCTGTGTATCGACCTCTTGCTCTATGTCTGGAAAATTTTCTGCTATTACTTCCTTGAAGAGATTGTTGATCCCTTTGGTTTCACTTTCTTTTCCCTCCTCTATTCCAATTATTCTTAGGTTAGCTCTCTTAAAATGGGCCCATATTTCTTCAATATCAGATTCCTGCTGTCGGATATTTTTTCCTAGATTAGAAACTATGCGTTCATTTTTGGAATGATCATCTTCTAAGAGCGAGATTCTGTTCTCCATGTGTTCTAATCGGTTGTTTGTGCTTTGAATTGAGGCCTTTACTTCATTAATTGCATCCTTTATCTCTTTTTGGCTCTCTCTGAGTTCTTTTCGAAGCACCTCTATTATTTCTACAGTTATTTTCCTGATTTGATCTTCTAGAAATCTCTGATTTTCTGTTTTATCGGGTTCTGATGTTGTGGGGCTGTGCGCATTCATTGCTCCAGTATTATTCCTCTTTCCCATGATTTCGGAAGTTTGTGCTTTCTCTGGGTTCTTCCCTTGGGTCACTATGACTTCACTTAAGGTGCTCTGGATCTCGAGTCTGTGGTATCTCAGACCTCACTACTCCTTTACTGGGTTTTATCACAGAGTCTCTGACCCAGAGAGTCGATAGAGGCTGCTTTAGACTGTGGGGGGTGCCAGGTTGCACGTTCTCCTATGGTGTGATATCTCTGCCACCGCCCCTCTCCCACTGGGTCAAGTCCCAGTGAGTACAGTACTGGGATTTCTCCGCTGTGGCCCGCAATTTGACTCACTGTTCTTGAGTACGCAGATGTAGCTGTAGTGAATTCGGTGCTGCTGACGCCGGTGGCAATATGGCGCTGCTGCTACGCCCTCGGCTGTTGGGCTGGCGTTTTTTTTTTTTTCTTGGTTTTGATTTCCACTCTGAATCCCTGCAGCGTGTGCTGAGCTCAGACACTTGGAGCTTTAGATGTCCTCTGTGCAGAGAAATCCCGCCTGGCTGTTCCGCAGCAGCTCCCCTCGGCTTGCTGTGGCCGTCCCGTGAATTCGCCGGCAGTATGGCGCTGCTGCCGCGTCTGCCGCGTCCTTGGGCGTGAGGATCTCCTCTGTGGCTCTGTTCTCAGTCCGCTTTCTCTCTGGAGCCTGGTGATTTTTTTTGTTTCTCTGGTGATGTTGTTTTCTGGCTTTGAAAGGCGCTGATTTTTTGGTAATGGATATTTGTTGTTAGCGGGGCTCTTAAGCCCCGCTTTTCTCGGTCGCCATCTTCAGATTTCCCAAAATTCAATTTATATGCATACTAGATCATTTTGATAGGTTCCAATTATCTCTAATTCTTTTATTGTCTTTTTCTTCTTCCTTTCTTTCCATTTGTAACACGTGTCGTTAATACAATGTTTATATTCCTCAAAACATTTAATATATTCTTGTTGACATTCAACTTTCAGGATCAGAAAAGTTTCCTATGACAATTCTTTTTCTGGAAATATATAAAGTCACACTGTCATACACATTGAAGTCTACAAATGTTTGGAAATTCATCTCTGTTGGAAATACTTGTTAACAGATGACTGATAGGTATTGGTATCCCAGCTCCCATTCCTCAGGTGGATTGATTCCAAAGCAAGAATATTGTAACAGTACTAAATGGGATTAATCTTCTATCTTTTATTGTAACTGACTTAATAGTAGATCCATCATTGCCAGTTTTCTTCCCTTGAATCTTACACTAGCCATTGGTAAACAAGATGGTAATTATTTTCATTGTTCTATATTATCACATAGGCCAAGATTTTCCTTGTGGTCAATTTTAATTGGCTGTAGTATCAGGGAAGAGACTCTAACATTTGTGAAATATAGCAATTATAAGTATGTGGACTGGGCTAATGGTTACGTGAATTTGGTTCACTGAATGAAAAACATATATAGATCTGAGATAGTTTGCCACCAAATCATGAAACAATGTAAAACTCATAGGCCTCTATAATAATGTTTAAAAGACTCTCATTCTTATTAGGAATGCTGGCACACACCTGTAAATCATGGTAGTTGGGAGACTGAAATAACAGGATCACAGGTTTAATTCAAAGCCAGCCTCAGTTGTTGTGCCCAGACCCTTCGTCCCAGAGAGAGCACCAAGGAGTCAAATCCACATGCAACAGCAGAAGAGCCTTTAATGAAGCTTAAGCTTGGGTGCCCAACATAAACTAACATAGCAGTTCTGTACGGGAGCCCTGAGTACACTTTATTTTTACACCTTTTTAGACAAAGAGCCTCTGTTGATTGGGATGCTTTCATGGGCCATTCTGGCCATTACTATGATTGGCTTAGAGGACCTATAGGTTTAGCTGTTCACCAGGGATTGGTCACTGTCACTCCTGGACAACTGTCCTTGCACAAGGGTCTATATTTGGACATACTTTTCTTAATTTCCCAGAATGTTACCACAACCATTAGCCCACAAAATGTCATCTTGACTTTTGGGCTGGTAAGGGGGTCCCTTGGGCAAGGACATCCTGTTTTCCAGTTAATTCCCTGTCCCTCCAACATTCTTTTTGCTTATCCATTTAATTGTCATCTCACTGTAACTTAGGGTTACCATTGGCAACTTAGCAAGACCCTGTTTCAAAATAAAAAGGGCTGAGAGGTATAGTCTGAAAATAGAACACCCCTAATTTCAATTTCCAGTACCAAAAAAAAAAAGATAAAATCGAAAGCAGAAAAGCACATTTATTTCATTCAGTTGGAGGTAAAATCTTTCAAACCAAGTTAATGTTCCAAATAAGAGAGTAACAGATTGATAGAGATGGCTTAATCTACACCCTGGGAAAGTTTTATCCACTAACATCAAGGCATAGAGACAGAACAACTGAAACCTCAACATCTGAATATAGGAGAGCCTTAAATATTCAAACTCCAGGCTCAAATGCAGTAAGTCCCTTGTGCAGTCAGACAGTATTCTTCTCCTACCTGGAAACTCACAGGATTTTCACCAGAGACAAACATGTCATAAGATGGTTCCTGTCTTAAGCTTTTATTCATTTCTACTCATGGTTCTGTTTCAAAGTTCTGACTTAGATTAGGACAAAAGGGATAACTCACCAAAAGAGCTGGAGGGCATGGCTAGTGTGTACCCACTGACCAAAGAAAGAAAATAATCAATAAAATGCAAAGAGAGGACTTCTGGGAAGATGGCAACTGAGAAAAGCAGCTTTTACGAGTCCTGCTAACACTCGATCTCTATTGCCACAAAATCAGCACTTTTCATAGCCAGAAAACACTATCAGCAGAGAAATAAAAAAAAAAAGCACAAGGGACAGAGAAAAAGAAGTCTAGAAGAACAACCAGAGACCAGTGCCAGCACTATCTTCCCTCACAGCACTAGGCTCCAGAGAAGAATGATAAACAAGGAACTGAAGTGAGTAGCTGCAGATCATTCAGGTGTAATTCAGCAGTTCTTCCAGTGCAAAGAATGTCTAAAACTCCCAGGGAACAAGATCATCACGCCTTCCAGGGACTCAGAACAGCTCAAAACCAGAAAAGAAATATGCCAGCCTCATGGCCGAAGGTATGACAGCATTTCCATATTGCCAGCAGCAGCAGGGAGTTCACCAGGCCCGCAACAGCTCCAGGTCTGTGTGCACAATAACTGTAAAGGAAATTGTGGCTCCTACAGGAGAAATCCCAGCACTGCATGCCCAGGGACTTGCGCAGCTTTGATAAGCTCCCTGGGTGTGAAATTTTACAGACCAACCCAGTGAAGGAGTAGCAGTGGCAAAGATACCACACCCTAGTTGCAGCTCCCTGTGGGAAAATGCCCAACCTGGCACCCCCACGGTCTCGTGCAGCCTCGATTAACTCCCTGGGTTATGATACAACCCAGTAAAGGAGTAGTGGCGGCTGAGATTACCACAAACTCCAGATTCAGAGCACCTAAGTGAAGTGGTGGTGACCTGGGGAAGAACCCAGAGAAGGCACAAACTTCTGAAATCATGGGTAAGAGGAACAACAATAGAGCAATGAATGCTCACAAACCCATATCAGAACCTGGTAACACAGAAATTCAGAGATGTCCAGAAGACCAAATCAGGAATATAACTGTAGAAATAATGCAGGACTTTTGAAAAGAATTTAGAGAGAGTCTAAAAGAAATAAAGGATGCAATCATTGAAGTAAAGGCATCAATTCAAACTATAAACAATCAATTAGACCACATGGAGAATAGAATCTCACTCCTAGAAGATGATCACTCCAAAAATGAACGCATAGTTTCTAATTTAGAAAAAAAAATCCAACAGCAGGAATCTGACATTGAAGAAATATGGGCCCATTTTAAGAGAGATAACCTAAGAATAATTGGAATAGGGGAGGGAAAAGAAGGTGAAACGAAAGGGATCAATAATCTCTTCAAGGAAGTAATAGCAGAAAATTTTCCAGACATAGAGCAAGAGGTCGATACATAGGTCCAGGAAACTTATAGAACTCCCTTTAGAAAGGATCAGAGAAAAGGATCCCTATGCCACATAATTGTCAAAATGACCAATGTGGAAGCCAAGCAGAGATTCTTAAAGGCAACAAAAACAAAAGGCCAAGTGGCCTTCAGAGGCAAACCAATTAGAATCACTCCAGACTTCCCAAACCAAGTCATGAAAGCCAGAAGGGCTTGGAGTAACATATTCCAAACTCTGAAAGAAAACAACTTCCAGCCAAAAATTTCCTACCCAGCAAAACTATCTATCAAATTAGATGGGGAAATAAGAAGCTTCCATGACAAACTGAAGGAATTTATGTCTTTAAAACCAGGGCTAGAGAAAATACTCAAAGAGATTAACTACAAAGAAGAAATAGGTAATACACACCAGAACCAGAAAAACAAGATTTTCCATCCAGCAGACAACTAACCAAAGAAGAATAAACAGTATTTCAAACAGAAATAAAATCTTAACATGTTAGGAATTAAAAGTTATCTCTCAATAATCACACTGAATGTAAATGACCTCAATTCTCCAATAAGAAGACATAAAATGGCAAAATGGATTAAAAACCAAAATCCATTCATCTGCTGCTTACAAGAAACACACTTTACAAGTGAAGATAGTAACAAATTCAAGGTAAAGGGCTGGAGCAAGGTAATTCATGTTAAGTAGCCATCCTAACAAATGTGAAGTAATATTTCACTATAGTTTTTATTTGTATTTCCTTAATGATTCGTTATATTATGATAATGATATACATGTATTTATTGGTTGTATAAAAATCTTTGGAGATTTATTATCTAGTTTAGTCTTTTACCTATTTCTAAATTGTATTGTTTGCTTTTATTATTGCTAATTTTTAGGATTTCTATTTGGAATATTAATATACCTTCAGATATAGCATTTGAAATATTTTATCCCATTCTATCAGTAACTTTTAATTCTGTTTGCATTGTCTTTGGATGTACAATATTTTTATTTTTTATGAAGTTTATTTATTCTTTTGTTGCCTGTGCCTTTGGAATCATATCTAAGAAATCACTGCCAATTTCAATGTTGTGAAGTTTTATGACCCAGGTTTTGTTCTAAAAGTTTATAGTCGAAGCCAGGCGTGGTGGCGCATGCTTGTAATCCCCTCGCTTGGGAGGCAGAGACAGGAGGATCGTGCAGGTTCAAAGCCAGCCACATGCGCTGGCTTAGGAGACCCTGTTTCCAAATAAAAAAATGTAAAAATAGGTCTGGGAGTATAGCCCTGAGGTAGAAGGGCTTCCAGGAACCCCAGTACCACCAAAAAAATAAAAAATAATAAAAAATAGTTTATAGTCTTAAGATTTACATTTAGGTCTTTTATCTATTTGAGTTAATATTTGTATATGGTGTTAGGAAAGGGTCCAATTTTTTGCCTTTTCATGTAATTGTTATTTTTCAACAATATTTAGAGAAAAGATTATTATTTCCTTCACCAAATGTTCTTGGAAACCTTGTCAAAAATAACTTGACCATATATGGAAGAATTTATTTCTAGGCTTTTTTTTATTTTACTCCACTGGTTTATATATCTGCCTTTATAGCAGTACTACACTGTTTCAATTATTGTTGCTTTATAAGGTTTGAAATCAGAAATTGTACATCTTCTAGCTGTGTTCTTTTTTTTGAGATTCTTTTGGTTATTTAGAGTTCATATTTCATGTTAGGATAGATGTTTTCTGAAAATAAATAAATAAGTAAATTATAAAAAATAAAATAAAAGAAAGTAAAAGAAAGAAAGCTGGAATTGAACACCAAAAAAAAAAAAAATTAATACAATCACTTTGGAAAACCGTATGGAAGATCCTCAGAAGAAGGAAAGCAAACTTACCATATGACCCAGCAATACCACCTCTGGGTATCTACCAAAAAGAATGAAAACCAAAATACCAAACTAATGCATGAACATGTTCATAGCATAATTCCCCATTACCAAACTATGGAACCAGCCAAGATGTCCTTCAACAGATGAGTGGATTAAAAACTATGGGTGGTGTACACAATGGGATTTTGCCCAGCCATAAAGGAGAACAAAATTATTGCATTTGCAGTGAAATGTCACAAAAAAATAAGAAATCAGATGCTTTTCATTATGTGCAAAAACTATGGAGAAATGGGTAACAGGAGGAACTCTAGATGAAGAAGAGATCCTACAGAGGAGCAATTAAAGTGACCTATCTGAAGGGATGGGAGAGGGAAGAGGGAAATTCTTTAAAGCAAATGATGCACTTAAACAAACATATCAAAGTTAATCAGGAAACCAAGCATGGGAAGGAGAGAGGGAGAGGGTAGGGGTAGGGATTGGCTAAGGGCTGATTGGGTGATGTGTGAATGTATATCTCAAGTTTTTTATCTTATTAAGAAGTATGACTAAGTGCACCAATAAAAATTTATTAAAAATAAATAAATAAAATAAAAATTTTAAAAAGGCAAAGAGAAATTTTTCTTTTACTTGTACATTTCATAGGGAGTTTACTATTTGAGGTATGCACCCCAACTAAAATACAAGCTACACAGAAAACAAGGCAAAAGGAAGGGCTTGCTCCCAAAGGAATGAGTGCACTGTGAGCAGAAGGCCTTCATTTGGAGTTGTCCATGTGACAGAACCAGAAACTGGAGCAAAACCTGGAAAGGAATAGGCAATCAATTAATATTTGTCAATGACTATCAATAATCTGATGTTGAGTGGAATTTTCTTTACCTATAGGGCTTTATGTGACATTCTAATCATACATTTGAATAAATTTTACTTTTATTTATTTTTTTATTGGTGCATTATATTCATACAACTTATTGTGGTAAAAAACTTGTGTGTTGCCGGGCGTGGTGGTGCACGCTTGTAATCCCCACGCTTGGGAGGCAGAGACAGGAGGATCGCGCAGATTCGAAACCAGCCACGCATGCTGGCTTGCTTAGGAGACCCTATTTCCAAATAAAAATGTAAAAATAGGTCTGGGAGTGTAGCCCGGAGGTAGAAGGGCTTCCAGGAACCCCAGTACCACCAAAAAAAAAACAAAAACAAAAACAACAACTTGTGTGTACAAACATGTACTCATCGCTGATTTAACCCCTACCCAATTCCCACCCCATTCCCTCCCCGTCCCTCCATCCCTTGCTTGGCTTAGTGATTGACTTCGATATGTTTAAGTACATTGTGTGTTTTAGAGATTTTCCTCTTCCCCCCTCTTTTCTCCTCCTTAGGTTGTCTTGTTTGCTCCTCTATAGGATTTCCTCTTTTAAGAGTTCCTCCTATGACCCCTTTCTCCCTAACTCTCACATATTAGGGAAAGCATCTGATGGAACTGGAGGACAGTATGCTAAGTGAGATTAGTCAGTCACAAAAAATAAGAAATCAGAAATTTTACTTTTAAATGCAGGCATATTTTATATTTGGCTACTTCTCCTGTGAGACTCTGTAAAAGTGATGGGCATTACTGTAAACTATAATTTCAAAGACGGAAAGTTATTGCAAGACCAGATTGATGCAGCCTAGACGTGCATTTTATTGTTTTAGTAAAGATTTAGATCCAACCTTCCAAAGACCTTAAATAATGAATATTGCCCTGAAAGGTATTATCAGACAGCACAGTCTCATTTAGATATCACACATTCTTTCATAATTGGAACATCTCTAGAATTTTAATTATTTAAAGGTTATATACAAAAGCAAGGTGAGGGGGGACATTTATTAATAATATTCTGTACTTTCAATTTCCAGAAAAAGAAAAGCCAAAATGTCATTATAATAATGGAAGCATAAGGGATTATTATCTCTATATCCTTAAAAGCAAAATAAAACAAAACAAGATGAAAACAATGCAAAACATAAAGCTTTGCTAGAAGCTTTCCAGTCCATTGGTTTCCAGTGGAGAATCATTTTAAAGACTTTTTAAGCCAAAGACTTTACCACAGATGTTATCTGAAGAGGTAGGGAAATGTGTCTTCTGGAAGTCAGGGATGACTCCTGAAAAGAATAGCAAGGTCTGTAAAATTGCTAAAAACAGGTAGGAGGGCATTTACAAAACAGAAAGCCAATGTGTTAAAAAATCTATTTGATCAGACTTTCAACCATGAAAGCTTTCATATTCTCCAAATATCACTAAGACATCCTTGAAACTATCCATGTGTGACTTAATTGCCCAGAAGAGACATTTCTTTTGGAACATGGGAGTCTTTGTGAACTGAGGGCTCCTGCATAGTATAAGCAAGTTGTCAATACTTTATGTTCTCCATGGTCAGATCTTCTCAAAGCTTACTTCATGTCTACACATTCAAAGCATGATTCTCTCAATAGAATATAAAATAAACCTCAAACATGTGTATGTGATCCAGTGTGTGCACATATACATATCAATAAGTTATTACATTTTCTAAAATTGCAATAGAAGACAAAGTCTGAGAACAACTCAGTAGGGTACACCTATCCCTCCGTATTTGTGGGGGATTGATTCAAGGACCACTGTGGATACCAAAATGTGAAGCTGCTTAAGTTCTTTATATAAAAAGACACAAAGATCTAACTTTACAGAACTGAGACTCTATAAGACTGCCTCAACTTTTGGTACCATATAGAAAATTGCAAATTTTCTAATATTTAGAAAAAGTCACCATATGAGGGTATTTTTTGGCTCTACTTGGTGCCCCCAGCCCTTTTCAGTTTTTTCATTTGAGTTAAAAAATCCACAGGGCTCCAGAGAGTTTCCCTACATTGCTGAGGCTGTCCTTGAACCTGCGATTCTCCTGTCTCAGCCTCGCAAGTACTGAGATTATAGACATGTACCATCACACCTGGCTTTTAAGAATATTTTTATTCCACATTTGATTATTGGCTCTTGACTCACACAAAAGACCACAAGCATAACAGTGGTTATGTAATGCTAAGTCTATTAAAATTAATGCAATAAAAAATGATACACTAATTTCTTAGAAAAAAGGTAGCCGGGCGTGGTGGCACACGCTTGTAATCCCCGCGCTTGGGAGGCGGAGACAGGAGGATCGCGCAGGTTCGAAGCCAGCCGTGCTGGCGTAAGAGACCCTGTTTCAAAAAATATATATAAAATAGGTCTGGGAGTGTAGCCCGGAGGAAGGAGGGCTTCCAGGAACCCCAGTACCACCAAAAAAAAAAAAAAAAAAAGAAAGAAAAAAGGTAAAGGGTCAGAGAAGAAATATACAAAGTCTTGAAAACTGGATTCAAGTAGATTAAGGCACTAGTTCAAAGTGGATATTATAGAATACAATGAGATGCAGAAGCGAAAAATGAATCCATGTCTAGTACACTAAATATATGTAATTCCAGCCGGGTGTGGTGGTGCACACTTTTAATCCCAGCATTCAGGAGGCTGAGACTGGAAGATTACAGTTTGTGGATGACCTCAGTTACTTAGCGAGGCCCTTCACAACTCAGTGAGACCCTGTTTCAAAAAAAAAATAAAAAACTAAAAAATAGGGCCAGGGGTGTAGCTCAGAGGTACAATGTCCCTGGGTTCCATTTCTAATATATATTATATATATATATATATATATATATATATATATATATATATATGTCATTCCCAAGCCCCTCTTTACCAAAGTACATTAGAATCCCAGTTTAGGCACCTTCCAATAATTCAAGTTTCCTTGATTGTGCTTTAGTTTACTTATAATCCCTTTTATTGTCATATTCTCATTACTGTGACTCAGAGGCTAAGAAAGCAGAATTCATGCATAAAAACATAAATAAACTTAATAAAAAGGCCTTTATGAATAAAATGTTAGAAACCTATGCTACATACCTTTCTGTTAACGCAGGTTTCCAATGCCTCTCCTTTGTATTTTTTAGCAATCATGAATTTTGGTATATTGAGTATACTTGGTCCCAGAAGCTAAGAGAAGAATCCATGTCTGGTACTTCAAATAAACATAATTACCTAAGTCATGCTATGTCATCCAAATACAACTCCAAAGGTTCTTCATGAGAAAATAGAAACTCACATTATACACTTTAATATTCCATAGGTCCCATTGCTTCTGCTTTAGTTTGAATGCAATTGTACATTTTTTACTCATACAGAATAAAAAGTGACAGAAGCTAAAAAGGAAGAATATATGCTGGGCAATTTAAATAAATGCAATTCCCAAGCTTCTTTACCAAAATATGTTAAAATTCTTAGATAAACACATCATTCAGATTTCCTAGCTTGTTCTTTAGTTGTTCATCCAGTTGTGCACACCAGTTTATAAAAAATACCAGGTGCCAGTCATGGTGGCTCACACTTGTAATCCCAGCATTCAGAAGGCTGAGACCAGAGGATCATGGTTTGCAGACAGCCTCAGCTACTTAATGAGTACCTGTTTCATAATAAAGAATAAAAACTAGGGCTGAGAGTGTAGCTTGGAGGTAGAATGCCTCTGGGTTCCATCCCTAGTACCACAATAAATAAATAAATAAATTAATTAATTAATTAAAAATACCAGGTATCAGAAGCTGCAAAAGGAGAACTCAATCCTGATACTTTAGACAGACATAATTACCTCAGCCCTTTATGGGAACATGATAGAAACCTGAGTTACACATCTTGCTATAACATAGATTTCCTTGCTTCTACTTTAGTTTTTCTTTCAATTGTGTATAGTTGTTTATGGAAAGTAATTGGTCCCAGAAGTTAAAAGAGAAGCAAATATGCCTGGTAGATTATCCAAATGCAATTTCCAACACTCTTTGCCAAAATGCATTATAACCCCAGTTATATACCCACATATTGTTTTATACTGAATAAAGTAACCAAGAAGCAAAAAATAAAAATCCAAGCTTGATACTTCACCCAAACATAATTTCCTAGGCCCTTTATGAAAAAGTGGTAGAAACGCGGGTTGCTGTACTTCTTCATATAATGTAGGTTTCATTGCTTCTGCTTTAGTTTTTCTTACAATTGCTCATGTAGGTATATTAAGAATACTGGGTGACAGAAGCTTTTAAAAAAAAAAGAAGAATATATGCATGGGACTTTAAACAAATGAAACTCCCAATCTTCTCTACCAAAATACATTAGAATCCCTAGGTATACACATTTCAATAATTCAGATGTTCTACCTTGTGCTTTAGTTTTTCTTAGAATCATGTAAGAAAAACAAATAACTCATTACATTAATCATGTAATATATGTTTGTGGAGGACACTGGGTATCAGTAGCTAGAAAAGGAGAATCCAGCACTGGCACTTCATACAAACATAATTATCTAAGCCCTTTTTAAAAAATGATTAATACCCAATTTATACATCTTACTATAACATAGATTTTCATGTTTTTGCTTTCGTTTTTTAAATAGTTGTGCATATTGATTCGTGAAGAATAATTGATCCCAGAAGATAATTTAGAAGCATCCAGGCCTGCTACATTACACAAACACAGTTCCCAAGCTCTTTACAAAAATACATTGGTCTATGGAGAATAATTGGTCCCAGAAGACAAATGAGAAGCATACAGGACAGGGATGTTACACAAGTGAAATTCTTAAGCCTCTTAATCAAAATATATTATAATCCTGGTTAATACACCTTCCAATAATTTGGGCTTACTAGCTCATCATTCATTTTAATTACAATCCCAAATATTGATTTATAGTGAATACAGTGGCTAAAAAGTTAAAAAAAATTCTTTTCACAAGCCAAGCCTGCTACTTTCACCAAATATATTTCCCTAGGATTTTTTATGAAAACAAAGTAGAAACCCAGATTACACACCTTTGTATAACATAGGTCTCCTTGCTTCTGCTTTAGTTTTTCTTACAATTGTGCATATGGGTATATTGAGAACAGTGGATAACGATAGCTAACAACAGCAACAACAGCAAAGAGCGTATATGCTCGGTACTTTAATGCTAATTCCAAATTTCTTTGTCAAACTTACTAGAATCCTGGACAAAAACCTTCTGATAATTCAGGTCCCCTAACTTGTGCTTTCATTTTTCTTACAATCATGCAGCATATTGGTTTATAAAGAATACTGAGTATGAAAAACTACTAAAAGAGAGTCCATCTCGTGGCACTTTGAACAAATGAAATTACCTAGGCATCTTCATGAAAAAAAAAATGATAGAAACCCAAGTTATGCACCTTTCCATAACAGATATCTTTCCTATGCACTAAAGGGTTTTCATTTGTTTTTATTTTTTCACGATTGTGCATATTGATTAATGGAGAATAGTGGGTCACAGAAGTTATAATAAAAGCATTCGTGCCTGCTATATTACAGAAATGCATTTTATAGGCTTCTTTACCAATTATGGCATAATCCCACTTTTCCAGTAACTCCAGTTTACACAAGGATATTATTTGTCTTACAATCCCACATATTATTTATACTGAATACACTGACCTAGAGGCTAAAAGAGAAAACTCCAAACCTTTTCCTTTAACCAATCATTTCCTAGGCACTCTGTGAAAAAGTGGTAAAATCCCAGGTTTTATACCTTCATATAACATATATTTTGTTGCTTCTGTTTTATCTTACAATAGTGCATCCAGAATAAAGAATGATAAAATCTAAAAATAAGAAAATATGCTAGGCAATTTAAACAAATGCAATTTCCAAGTTTTTTTTTTTACCAAAATACATTAGAATTCTGGATACATACCTTCTAATAATTCAGGTTTACTAGCTGTGTTTTAGTTTTCCTATCATTAACATATTTATTTATGGAGAATACTGGGTATATAAAGATAAGAAAGAATAATCTAACCCAGCCATTTTATGTACTTTTATAATAAAATGATAGAAAACCTGATTTATACACAACCAAACATAATTCTCTAGGCCCTTTATGAAAAAATGTGGAAACCTGGTTTATAAGCCTTTGAATAACATAGGTTTTGTTGGTTCTGATTCAGTTTTCTTATATTATTTATATTATTTATATTATTTATATTATTTATATCATCTTATTATTTATAGAAAATGCCTGGTCAAATAAGGTACGAAAAGACAATCCATGCCTACAATTTTATACAAATGCTAAGCCCCACTGCCAAGCCCCACTGCCAAAATAGGTAATCCTGGTTAATATACCTTCTAATAACTCCTTTGCACTAGCCCATAATTAGTTTTTCTTACAATACCACATACTGGTTCATACTGAATACATTGACCAAGAAGATACAAAAGTAAAATGCACACATACAACTTCAACCAGATATTTCACTAAGCCCTTTATGAAAAAGGAGGAAATCTGAGTTATACTCATTTGGATAACACTGGTTTCATAGCTTCTAGTTTAGTTTTTTCATACAGCTGAACAAATTGGGTTTTTTTTTTTAGAATACTGGTTGATAGAGGCTACAAAACAAAGCCCATTCTTTAATTTACAAATCTAATTCCAAAACTTTTGGCCTAAAAGAAATAGAACATCACTTTCTACACCTTGCAATACTCATTTTTTTTCTAGAGCTTTTCTTTTTCTTGCATTTTCCCATATTGGTTTATACAGAACACTAGGAATTAGAACTTTAAAAAAGGAATTCATGCCTGATACCATACACAAACACAATTTCCAAGCCTCTTTACCAAAATATGTTAGAATCCTTGTTTATACACTTTACAATAACTTTGTTTTCCAGGCTTGTTCTTTAGTTTTTCTTACAATCGCATATATTAGCTTATACTGAATATGGTGACCAAGAAACTGAAAAAGAACAGTCCAAGCCTGTGATTTCAACCCACCAACCATAATCCCCTCACCTCCTTATGAAAGAAATGGAGACACTTGACTTAAAAGCCTTTGGATAACATAGGTTTTATTGGTTCTGTTTTGATTTTTCTTATAATTGTGCTTATTTTAACAGAAAATACTTGATCCAAGAAGCTAAAAAAGGAGAAGCCATGCTTGGAACAGTCAATAAATGCAAATCCCAGGCATCTTTACAAGTTTACATCTTTATAACTTAGAACCTTATGTTTGACCCCTTCCCAATAACCCAAGTTTCCTGGCTTGTACTTTAAATTATCTTACAAGTGTGCATATTGTGTGTGTGTGTGTGTGTGTGTGTGTGTGTGTGTGTGTATACATATTCATATGTTTATTTGGTGAATTGTATTTATACATCATACAGAGGAATAGAGTGATAGACACATACATGCATGTAACTCTTGGAGCACTCCCCTCAGGGTCCCACCTTCCTCCCTCCCCCACATACATGTCTTTGTGATTGAAATTGGTAATTTTATATTTATATGTAGCATTATTTCAACTGTTAAATTCCCTATCTCTCCATTTTCCCTCCTTCTTCACCAAAATTTCCTCCATTATGACACTGAGTCTCTGCTCTTCCACCTGACCTACCTAGCCATGCTTTCTAATGTCTACCTAGCTTCCACATGTAACAGAAAACATACAACTATTCTTTTTTTAAAAACTGGCTAAGCTCCCATAGCATAACACTGCTGAATTGCATCCACTTACCTGCAAATAACATCCTTTTTGTTCTTCTTTATGGCTGAGTAAAATCCCATTGTGGGTATATACCACAGTTTTATGATTCATTTATCTATTGATGGACACCTAGGTTAGTGCCACAATTTGGCTATGATGCTGCTATAAACATGGATATGCTTGTGTCACTCTACTATTCTGACTTCAATTCCTTTTTTTTTTTTTTAATTTGGAAACAGGGTCTCTTAAGCCAGCACAGCTGGCTTCGAACCTGCGTGATCCTCCTGTCTCTGCCTCCAAGGATTACAAGTGTGCGCCACCACGCCCAGCGAGTTCAATTCCTTTGGAATTGAAATTCTATTCCCATACTTCTGAGAAACCTCTACACTAATGTCCATAGTCGCTCTACTAGTTCACCATCCCACCAACAGCATATAAAAGTCCATATTTCTCCACATCTTCGTCAGCATTTATTATCATTTGTGTTCTTGATGATTACCATTCTAACAGGAGTTAGAGCCTGGACTTACATTTCCCTGATTGCTACTGATTTTGAATATTTTTTATATATTTATTGGCCACTTGTACTTCTTCTGTTTAGAAGTGTCTGTGCCTCACTTCAATTTCCCTTTTTTTTATTTTTAGTGTTGAGTTGTTAAATTTTTTTAGTATGTTCTAGATAACAGTCCTTTATCAGAGGGCTAGGTGGTAAAAATCTTCTCTCATTCTGTAGGATCTCTCTGTAGACTATTGGTGGGGATTTTTTCTACAAAGGAGCTTTTAAATTTAATGTCATACCATTTGTTAATTTTTTTACTTTCTTAAATTTTTAGGTATTTTGAGGAAGTTTCAACTGGTACCTATATGTACTATAAGTGTTGGTCATATTCCCTCTTCTAGCAGTTTCAGTTTCTGATATAATTTCCAGGTCTTTAATTCATCTTGAGTTAACACTTGTGAAGGATGAGAGCTTGGGGTTCAATTCCATTCTTTTACAAATAGATAAGGAGTTTACTGAACATTTATTAAAAAGGATGGTTTTTCTTCAGAATATGCCTTTGGCACATTTATCAAAAATCAACTGGCTATATACATAAAAATTTTTTTCTAAATTTTCTATTCTCTTCACTGGTCTATGTGTCTGTCTTTGTACCAATACAATGCTGTATTTATTACTATTGCTTTGTAGTATATTTTTTTTCTTTCACATGTTTCTTCAATTTTCAATTTTTTATTGAAAATAAATGGTATACATTTAAACTGTGCTTGGTGCCCTCTCCCCCCTAAAGCTCCATTTTCCCTTTCCCCACTCCAAACAATGAGTGTCCAGGGTAACCATGTTATGTTCATACTTGTATACATATTCAGATTTAGCTCCTCCATTAATCAACTTCAGCCTTCTTCTTCTTCTATCCTTACATTCTAGCTTTGCTGAGATTTTCCTTCCACTATCTGGAGTCCTTCTGGTATCCCCAATGCTCCCTAGTATGGGCATATTAGAGAAAACACATGTTCCTTCTCTTTTTCTGTGCTTGGCTGATCTCACTTAACATAATGCTCTCCAGGACTTTCCATCTTCTTGAGAATGCTATGATTTTGTTCTTCTGTATAGCTGAATAGAATTCCATTTTGTGTATTTCCCATATTTTTGCAATCCATTTATCTGTTGATGGAGACTTGGGTTGATTCCATATTTTGCCTATTACAAATTCTGCTGCTATGAACATAGGTATACATATGGCTCTGTAGTTCTCGGATTTCAACCCCTTTGGAAAAATACCCAGGAGTGGTAGAACTGGATCATATGGTGGATCTATTCCCAGTTTTCGAAGGAATATCCACACTGATCTCCATAGCAGCTGAACTAGTTTGCACTCCCACCAACAGTGTAAAAGAGTTCCTATTTCCCCATATCCTCACCAGCATTTGTTGTTATTTGATTTCTTTATGCCTGCCACTGTGACTGGGGTCAGATGGAATCTCAGTGTAGTTTTGATTTGCATCTCCCTGATGGCTAATGATGTAGAACATCTTTTCATGTATCTATTGGCCCTTTGTATCTTTTCTTTTGTGAAGTGTCTATTCAATTCAGTTGCCCACTTCTTGATTGGGTTGTTTGTTGTTTGTTTTGCTAGTATATATTCTTTTGAGCTCTTTATATATTCTGGATATTAGCCCTCGATCAGTGGTGGCAGGTAAAGATCTTCTCCCATTCTGTAGGCTTTCTCTTTACATTCTTGATGGCTTCCTTTGATGAGAAGAAACTTTTTAGTTTGATGCCATCCCACTTGTTAATACTTGCTTTAATTTCCTAAGCTTTGGAGAAAGTTACTGCTTTTGACTATATGTTGTAGTGTTGAGCCTAGTCCCTCCTCTAAAAACTTCACTGACTCTGGTCTAATTTCTAAGTGTTTGATCCATCTTGAGTTGATTCCTGTGCATGGTGAGAGGTAAGTATTTAGTTCCATCTTTCTACAAATGGATAGCTAGTTCTCCCAGCACCATTTGTTAAAAGACTGTCCAGCTCAGAATGCAAAGTACATTTAGTCCTCTCCAAGAGTTCCCACAGTCTTAATAGTTTCACCATTTCTGAAAAGTCCAAAATATCCTGAGAATCAAGATGAAGTTGTGTGAGTCCATGTAAAGAAAAATGAAGATTAAAATAAAAATCAAGTTGCTTGTATTCAATTAAACGGTAGCAAAGAGTAAACATCTGCATTCCCAAAGGGATGAATAGAGCCATAGAAAGAGGGAAAACAAAATAGTTACAAAATCTAGCAAAGCAAACATTTGATCCTGCAGCTTCAATTCTGGCATTCAGGGCACATGGTGGTGAGAAGTGATCTCCAAGGGGCAACGACAGCCCCACCCTCATGGCCTGGCTGATCACAATGGTCAGTTTACTGCCCCTTCCAGCCTGGCTCCATCACTCAGGGCAAGCAGCCTTTCCTTGAGGTCATTCCAGGTTTCTGGCTTTTCTGAATCTTACAACCTTAGCTTATGTCGCCTTCACACCTTCACAAAGTGCCCTGCTTGGGCCTGCTTACAGGGATTATAACCTTGACACACACTGCCTGACTTCCTGGGCCTGTGAAATATTGGTGAAACCTCCATGGCTCCATTTTCTAGAAAAGCCAGCATAACCTGAGCTCTGAGATAGGTTAACAGAGATAGGAGCTGATGTAACCTCCTTTTAAATCATTGCTACTCGGGTCTTTTTAATCAGTGCCCTTGGGCCCACTCCATCTATGCAGCCACTCATTTGAGGATTATCTGGGCCACCTGGCCCAACTCCATTTTCTGCCTCCGCCTCCATCATGGCCACTGCTTCCTTCTTCCTTTCAGCCATCTTTCTTTCTTTTATGACATCGTCTCTTTGGGCTGCAGCTTTACACATGCATTTCTAGCCAAACTGCAAACCTTTAAAGTTTTTCTGCTTTACTTTCCACTCCTAAAATTCAGTGTGCTTTGCTAAATGTGGATATCAAGATCCCTAATGTGGTTTGAATATTTTAATGTTTTGAGATTTCCTCTATGAGTTTATTTAGTCCATCACCTTTAAATTCAACCTCACACAAAGTTTCAGGACATGGGAAAAATGCAGATAAGTTACTTGCCAAAGAGTAACACACATGACCTCTGCTCCATTTCCCTGTGAAGTAGATCTCCGATTTAAGCCCCTTTGGAAAGATGCCCAAGAGTGGGATAGCTGGACCATATGGTGGATCCATTCCCATTTTTCTCCATACTATGATCTCCATAGCTGTTGAACTAATTTGCAATCACAGCAACAGTGTAGAAGAGTTCCAATTTCCTCACATCCTCACCAATATTTAATGTTTTGATGCCTCAGAAAAAAAGAGAGACAAATGGCCAATAAATATGCATGAAAAATGTTCAAAATCGTTAGCCACTAGGGAGATGCAAATCAAAGCTACACTGAGATTCCTTCCATCTAACCCCAGTCAGAAAATAACTTAATCAGCACCATCCTATTACCCCAAGACCCCTGAAGAGAACAGGCTTCTGTGTGATCATTCCTTTTTTGTAAATAGTGCTTTAAAAAAAAACCAACACTTGGAAAAAAGCACACACAGTTACTTTACTACCAACAGCAAATTGCTGTGTACTGGAGGCACATCCTAAGCTTCTGGCAGACAGCCTATGGCCCTGGCCACAGCCCAAGTGAAAGTTGATCTCCGGCCCTGAAAACCATCTACACCCCCTGCATAGCAAAAGGCCTAACAGAGGCACAGGAGTCATGCCCTTCACTCCCCTCATCCCACTCCATCACCAGGAGTGATACTCTTGCACCAGGTGAGAGACCCACATTGTCTCTTTGTAAAATCCACTTCTTTACATGGATATCAATATCCATACTGTAGTTTGATTATTTTGAAGTTTTGAGATTCCCTCCACAAGTTTATTTAGACCATGAGCTTTAAATGGAGAACATTAATAAAAATGTCCTCCAAGTCTTAGCAGGCTAAGCTATATAGAACAAACTTGATTGTAGCCAAATGTTTCCTAGAATATAAGAATTTGACTGTTTATTCAAATACTAATAATTCTACATGACTTTATGTGATATTTTTATTCTTCTACTGATTTGCTGATATGATTTACTAAATATTGGACAAGCCCAGATAATCTACCAAAATACAACTCATTTTGATCCATGGAAAAAAACTATACCCCCAGACTAATTCATTTATTTGGAAACAGGGTCCCATTAAGTTGCCGAGTTTGACTTTGAACCTGCAACCTTCTGTCTTAGCCTCCCAAGTACTGGGATTGCAGGCATGCTCCACCATGTTTAGTTCCCAGCCCTTTTTTAAATTTTTAAATTTTTGTCATGCTAAGGATTGCGTCTATCCTGTCTGGCTAGGACAGGCAGAGAAGGCAAATTCACTCTTCTGTTTAAACAAAGGCATTCATTTTCTGCCCTTGGACATTGCTAAAGGTAGATCTTCTTTACAGAGTCCATTGATACTAATTAACAATCTGTTCCAGAAACACCCTTACATACATACCTAGAAGTCATGTTTTACCAGTTAACTGGGCAACCTTTAGCCTAATCAAGTCGATGCATAAAATTATCACGAATATTATCTCAGATTGTTTTTTAATGGATATCCTAGGAGATATACCATCATCACATACATGCTCCATGGATGCCTCCACATAATCAAAAGGGGAAAGAAATATAGAAAGAAGTAATAGCTAAAATAAAATCCTTACTATAAATAAAAAGTCAAAGTTCCCTTGTGTGTGCTTTTAGAACAAAATCATACAGGAATGTCAACCTCCAGTTTCCTCAGAGAGCAGCAGTCTGCTCTGACTTTGAAAACACCATGATCACAGACAGGGACATGGGCTGGAGCTTGTCCACAATGGTTTACTGCCCCACCAAGACATTCTGAGGTTCATGACATAAGGAGGACATAAAGGAAAATATTCAAAATATTTTAAATCAACCTGCATTTTGGACCTGACATGTAAACAAAGCCACTGTACCAATCTTGACTTTGAGGAGAACAGTCTGGAAAGTTGCCTGTGACTTCACCTTATTGATTAGTCACCTGTCTGTCACTATGTGTGGGCCATCTCCAGGCTACCCATATGCTGAGAGCCATGATGTAGAGTCAGACAGGTGCTCAGGAGCAGAGCAGAGGGGCTCGCCCTACTGTTAACAAGGCAGACACAAAGGTCACCAGACATCTGATGAGTCAATGAAGCCCCAGGTAACATAATTTAGAAGAAGAAAGTGCATTTATCTTGCTGGCTTCATTCTTTGGGTCATGTAAAAGAAAGATACCATCCATTCAAAGAAATATTGCTATAAATATATGTATGCTGTGAAAATATGTCTAAAAATATGTAGCTATATAAAATGTCTTGCATCTAATAGTTTTTAACTCAAGTCCAATCTCTGTGAAGAATTTCACTATTAACACATTGACAATAGCTAATAATGGAGAATTCTCTTTTGCTTGATCATACCTTGAATTCATCCTTTGTTAAGTTTTTATCATAATAATACTTGCATATCAATGTTTATAGCAGCACAGTTTACAATAGCCAAGTTATGGAACTAGTGTAGGCTATTGTTAACTGTGCTGTTAGAAACTATTAGATGCAAGACATTTTATATAGCTACATATCAATATAATGCACCAATTTTTTAAGTTGAAAAAAACACCTGTGATGCATGTTGGTACATGCCTGTAATCCCAGTAGTTGGAAGGCTTGGACAAGAGAATCACAGGTTAGAGGTCAGACGTGGAAACTTAGTGACACTCTCAGCAAGACCCTATTTCAAATTTTTAAAAATGAAGTAGGGCTGGGGGTGTAGTTCAGAGGTAGAATGCCCCTGGGTTCAATTGCCAGTACCAAAATCCACATATTCTTTTCAGTCTTGTGAAAATATAAATCTAGTATATGTTATATATTTAATATATTACATATATCTATCTATGCATATATAATAGATATAATACATGTCAGTAGATATATGGGTTATACATTATAATTATGTATATATTATATATTTTTATTTATACATGTTTATGCATTTGTACATATACAACAATAGGTATATAATGTATTATGTAATATAACATGTCACACATATTATATATAGATATATGTATTGCTATAGGTAATAGATACAGATGTATAGCAAGAATATAACATATATAGAGATATAAAACAAATATATGTGGTTATAGTTAGGTATAGAATATCCTCTGAAAAACTCATGTATTAATGTTCAGAGTTGATATAATTCATGAAGGTTATAATCTTATCAATAGATAAATCCATTGTAATGGACTTACTGGGTAGTAACCTAGGCTGGAGGCAGGAGCAGACAGGCCCCTAGGGGCATGGCCTTAGGGACTGCTTGTGTCTTGAATCCCCTTGTTTACGCTCTTGCTTCCGGCCTCCATGATGTGAGAGCAGAGCCCTTGCTCTCCTTCTCTTTGCTTCCTCCTGCCATGCCCAGAGTTCTGCAGATCCCAGTCTCACATAGACGAACCTCTAATACTCCAAAAACTGTGACCAAATAAATACTACGTCCTTTAAGTCACAAAGTCAGGTTTTTGGATCACAGCAATGAGAATACTGCCTGAAAAATGTTGTATATAAAACATTAATACCTATATATTACACATATTTATTGTAGGATGTCCATTAGAGCACTATTAAGTAATATGAGGCATTATAAAAAATTGCTAATTTCACTTTTTATGAAAAATTTTGACATGTACAAAAGAATTTTGATGACATAATTTTCTTTTTTTTAATTTTTTTTATTGGTGCATTATATTCATACAACTTATTGGGGTAAAAAACTTGTGTGTACAAACATGTACTCATCGCTGATTTAACCCCTACCCAAATCCCACCCCATTCCCTCCCCGTCCCTCCCTCCCTTGCTTGGCTTAGTGATTGACTTCGATATGTTTAAGTACATTGTGAGCTTTAGAGATGTTCCTCTTCCCCCCTCATTTCTCCTCCTTTAGGTTGTCTTGTTTGCTCCTCTTTTCTCCCTCTCACATATTAGGGAAAGCATCTGATTTCTTATTTTTTGTGCCTGACTAATCTCACTTAGCATAATGTCCTCCAGTTCCATCCATTTCCCTGAAAATGATGTAATTGAGTTTTTTTTGATGGCTGAGTAAAATTCCATTGTGTACATATCCCACAGTTTTGTAATCCATTCATCTGTTGATGGACATCTTGGCTGGTTCCATAGTTTGGCTATGGTGAATTGTGCAGCTATGAACATAGATACACATGCATTAGTTTGGTAGTTTGGTTTCTTTCCTTTTGGGTAGATACCCAACAGTGGTATTGCTGGATCAAATGGTAGATTTGTTCCCATTCTTCTGAGGATTCTCCATACTGTTTTCCAAAGTGGTTGCACTAATATGCAATCCCACCAACAATGTCTTAGAGTTCCCACTTCTCCACCTCCTCACCAGCATCTGTTGTTGTTTGTGTTTTGAATGATGGCCATTCTAGTTGGAGTTAGGTGAAATCTCAGGGTAGTTTTGATTTGCATCTCTCTGATTGCCAGTGATATTGAGCATTTTTTCATGCATTTATTGGCCATTTGAATTTCTTCTTTTGTGAAGTGTCTATTTATTTCATTTGCCCATTTTGTTATTGGATTCTTTGTTTTCTTAGTGTTGAGTTTCTTGAGTTCTCTATATATTCTAGATATTAGTCCTCTATAAGTGGTGTAGGTGGCAAAAATCTTCTCCCATTCTATTGGCTCTCGATTGAGATTCTTGATAGTTTCCTTTGCTGAACAGAAGCTCTTCAGTTTCATGCAATCCCATGTATTGATTCTCCTTTTAATTTGTTGTGCCTTTGGGGTCTTGTTGAGGAAATGTTTGTCTGTGCCTATGTGTTGTAGTGCTGAACCTATGCCCTCTTCAAGGAGCTTCAAAGTCTCTGGTTTAATTTCCAAGTCTTTGATCCATCATGAGTTGACTTTTGTACAGGGTGAAAAACTGGGATTAACATCCAATTTTCTGCATATAGTTAACCAGTTTTGCCAACACCATTTGTTGAAGAGGCTATCTTTTTTCCAGTGTATGTTTTTGGCCTCTTTGTCAAAAATCAATTGGCTGAAAGTGTGTGGACTTGTTTCTGGGTCTTCTATTCTGCTCCATTGGTCTATATATCTGTTCTTTTGCCAGTACCATGCTGTTTTTATTACAATGGCTTTGTAGTATAGTTTAAAGTCAGGTATTGTGATTCCTCCTGCATGGTTTTTGTTGCTGAGAACTACCTTGGCTATTCTGGGCTTTTTGTTATTCCAGATAAATTTAAGGACTGATTTTTCTATGTCTGTGAGGAATGATCTTGGTAGTTTAATGGGCATTGCATTAAATCTGTACATCACTTTTGGGAGGGTGGCCATTTTAATGATATTTATTCTGCCAATCCATGAACATGGAAGGTCTTTCCATCTTCTAAGATCTTCTTCGATTTCTTTTTTCAGTGTTTTATACTTTTCTTTGTAGAGATCTTTTACCTCCTTGGTCAAGTTTATTCCTAGGTATTTTATTTTTTTGTGGGAGATTCTGAGTGGAAGTGTTTTCTGAATTTCTTTTTCAGTGGATTTATGGTTGGTGTACAGGAAAGCTTCTGATTTTTTAAGATTGATTTTGTATCCAGATACCTTGCTGAATTTGTTGATCAGTTCTATAAGCCTTTTGGTTGAGTTTGTTGGGTTTTCTAAATATAGTATCATGTCATCTGCAAATAGTGAAAGCTTAAGTTCTTCTTTTCCTATTTGTACTCCTTTGATTTCCTTTTCTTGCCTTATTGCTCTGGCTAGAGTCTCTAGTACTATATTGAAGAGAAGTAGTGATAGTGGACATGCTTGTCTCGTTCCAGATTTTTAGGGGGAATTCTTGAAGTTTTTCCCCATTTAATATGATGTTGGCAGTGGGCTTATTGTAGATTGCCTTAATAATGTTGAGATATGTTCCTTCTATTCCAATTCTGTGCAGTGTTTTTATCATAAATGGATGTTGAATTTTATCAAATGCTTTTTCAGCATCTATTGAGATGATCATGTGGTTTTGTCTTTGATTCTGTTTATATGATGAATTACATGGATTGATTTTCGTATATTGAACCAGCCTTGCATCCCTGGGATGAACCCTACCTGGTCATGGTGAATGATTTTCTTGATGTGTTTTTGAATGCGTGTTGCTAGTATTTTGTTTAATAGTTTTGCATCCAAGTTCATCAGAGATATAGGCCTGTAGTTTTCCTTCCTTGAACTGTCTTTATTCAGTTTGGGTATTAGTGTGATGTTGGCTTCATAGAATGTATTTGGGAGAGTCCCGGTTTTTTCTATTTCCCGAAATAGTTTGAGTAGTATTGGGATTAGTTCTCCTATAAAGGTTTTATAGAATTCACTTGGGAAACCATCTGGTCCTGGGCTTTTCTTTGATGGTAAGCTCTTTATTGCTATTTCAATCTCTTTGATTGTTATTGGTTGGTTTAAGTGTTCTATATCTTCTTGACTCAGTTTAGGAAGGTTGTATTTATCTAGGAAGTTGTCGATTTCCTCCAGATTTTCCATTTTGTTGGAGTATAGTTTTTCAAAGTAGTTTCTGATAATCCTCTGGATTTCTACACTGTCAGTAGAAATGTCTCCTTTTTCATCCCTTATCTTCATAATTTGGGTTGATTCTCTCTTTTTTTAAGTTAGGTTGGCTAGTGGTTTATCAATCTTGTTAATTTTTTCAAGAAACCAGCTTTTGGGTTTGTTGATTTTCTGTATTGTTTTTTTTTTTATTCTCTATTTCGTTAATTTCTGCTCTAATTTTAATAATTTCTCGTCTTCTGCTGGCTTTGGGGTTCAATTGTTCCTGCTTTTCAAGGGCTTTGAGGTGTGTCATAAGGCTATTTATTTGAAGATTTTCTGTTTTTCTTATGTGAGCACTCAGTGCTATAAATTTTCCTCTTAATACTGCCTTCAAAGTGTCCCAGAGGTTTTGATATGTTGTTTCTTTATTTTCATTTGTTTCTAGAAATTTCTTGATTTCACCTCTTACATCTTCTATGACCCATTCTTCATTCAGAAGTGTGGTGTTCAGTCTCCACATGTTTATGTTGTTTCTCTGGGTCTTCTTATAGTTGATTTCTAGTTTCATTCCATTATGGTCTGAAATGACACAGGGAAGTATGTAACATTTTTTAAATTTGCTAGTGCTCATTTTGTGTCCCAGGATGTGATCTATTTTGGAGAAGGTTCCATGAGCAGCTGAGAAAAATGTAAACTCTGCTGTAGTTGGGTGAAATATTCTATATGTGTCCAACAGGTCCATTTGGTTAATGGTGTTCTTTAGTTCTGAGACATCTTTACTGACCCTTTGTCTGGAAGATCAGTCTAGTATTGTGAGAGGTGTGTTGAAGTCTCCCAGTATTATTGTGTTGGGATTTATGTGTGACTTCATGTCACAAAGAGTTTGATTTATGAAAGTAGCTGCCCCTATGTTTGGGGCATAGATGTTGATTATTGTTATTTCCTCTTGCTGGACTATTTCTTTTACCAGTAAAATGTGACCTTCTTTGTCTCTTCTAATAAGTTTGGGTTTGAAGTCTAACTTGTCTGATATCATAGTTGCTACTCCTGCTTGTCTTCGAGTACCATTAGCATGGATTACCTTGCTCCAGCCCTTTACCTTGAGTTTGTTCCTATCTTTACTTGTAAGGTGTGTTTCTTGTAAGCAGCAGATGGATGGATTCTGGCTTTTAATCCATTTTGCCACTCTATGTCTTTTTATTGGGGAGTTGAGGCCGTTTACATTCAGTGTGATTATAGAGAGATAATTTTTAATTCCCAACATGTTAAGATCTTATTTCTGTTTGAGATACTGTTTATTCTTCTTTGCTTAGTTGTCTGCTGGATGGGAATTCTTGTTTCTTTGGTTCTGGTGTTTATTACCCATTTCTTCTTTGCAGTTAATCTCCTTGAGTATTTTCTCTAGCGCTGGTTTTGAAGACATAAATTCCTTCAGTTTCTGTTTGTCATGGAAGCTTCTTATTTCCCCATCTAATTTGATAGATAGTTTTGCTGGGTAGGAAATTTTTGGCTGGAATTTGTTTTCTTTCAGAGTTTGGAATATGTTACTCCAAGCCCTTCTGGCTTTCATAACTTGGTTTGGGAAGTCTGGAGTGATTCTAATTGTTTTGCCTCTGAATGTCACGTGGCCTTTTGTTTTTGTTGCCTTTAAGATTCTCTCCTTGGCTTCCACATTAGTCATTTTGACAATTGTGTGGTGTGGGAATCCTCTTCTCTGATCCTGTCTAAAGGGCGTTCTATAAGTTTCCTGGACCTATGTATCGACCTCTTGCTCTATGTTTGGAAAATTTTCTGCTATTACTTCCTTGAAGAGATTGTTGATCCCTTTGGTTTCACCTTCTTTTCCCTCCTCTATTCCAATTATTCTTTCTCTTGAAATGGGCCCATATTTCTTCAATGTCAGATTCCTGCTGTCGGTTTTTTTTTTTTTCTAAATTAGAAACTATGCGTTCATTTTTAGAATGATCATCTTCAAGAAGCGAGATTCTATTCTCCATGTGGTCTAATCTGTTGTTTATACTTTGAATTGAGGCCTTTACTTCATTAATTGCATCCTTTATCTCTTTTTGACTCTCTCTAAATTCTTTTCGAAAGTCCTCTATTATTTCTAAAGTTATTTTCCTAATTTGATCTTCTAGAGATCTTTGGATTTCTGTGTTATCAGATTCTGATGTTGTGGGGTTGTTGGCATTCACTGCTCCATTGTTATTTCTCTTTCCCATGATTTTGGAAGTTTGTGCCTTCTCTGGGTTCTTCCCTGAGTCACTACGAGTTCACTTAAGATGCTCTGGATCTCGAGTCTGTGGTATCTCAGTCACCACTACTCCTTTACTGGGTTGTATCACAAAGTCTCAGACCCAGGGAGTCAATCAAGGCTGCTTAGACCGTGGGGGGTGCCAAGTTGGGCATTCTCCAGCGGGGAGTTGTGACTATGGTATGATATCTCTGCCACTGCCACTCCCCCACTGGGCTGCACTGCTAAAATCTCCGACCCAGGGAGACTATCTGCGCAAGTCCCTGGGAGTGCAGTACTGGGATTTCTCCCCTAGGGGCCGCAATTTGACTCACGGTTGTTGAGTGTGCTGATGGAGCTGTAGTGAACTCGGTGGATTCGCTGCTGCCGCCACTGGCAATATGGCACCACTGCCACGCCCTCGGCTGTGATGCGGCGTATTTCTTCTCTGGTTTTGAACTCCGCTCTGAGTCCTTGCCAGTTGTGCTGTGCCCGGCTTTGGGGAGCTTTAGATGTTCCCTGCACCAACAAAACTGCTGACTGCCGCCCGGCTGTTCAGCACCTGCTCACCTCAGCTCGCTGTCCACCCCTCCTCTCAGGCGCCTGGTGACTGGTTGAGTGGGTTGGTCTAGGGCCGTCTGGTGATCTCGCCGCTGCCGCCAGCAGTAAGACGCTGCTTCTGCATCCTAGGCCGCGAGGCCACAGTACCTCCTTTCTGGATTTGAGCTCTGTTTTGAGTCTCCCTCCTCTCTTGAGCCTGGTGCTGCTAGGGGAGATGTAGGCCGCACCGCTCTGGCCGCTCTGCGCCACGGCTCTGGCTGCTCCGCACCACGGCTCTGGCCACTCCGGCTGCTCCGGCCGATCTGCACCGCGGCTCTGGCTGCTCTGCACCATGGGTCTGGCCACTCCGGCCACTTCGGCCGTTCCGCGATGCGGCTCTGGCTGCTCCAGCTGCTCAGGACGTTCCGCTCTGTGGCTCCCCCCAATCCACGCTGTTGCTCTGGCCGCTCCGGCTGCTCCGGCCTCTCCACACCACGCTGGCGCAGCACTTCGGGCTGTTTTTTTTTCTGGTGTCTTGTTTTTTCAGCCCTTTTTCTCTGTCCCTTGTATTTACCGTTTTTATTTCTTTGCTGGTGGTGTTTTCTGACTCTGAAAGGCACTGTTTTTGTGGTAGTGGAGTTGGATTGTTAGCGGGACTTGTAAGTGCCGCTTTCCTCTGTCGCCATCTTCCCGGAAGTCCCCCGACATAATTTTCTTAATAAAATGTTAACTCATATAGAAAGTATGGACTTCTGTGCCTTATTATTTTCACCTAAAATTCCATCAATATGACTACTTAACATACAATCTTCCTCAAATATTATTTTATTTTTCTCTGCATCTCTATATTTCCCAACCTTCTAACAAAGCTTTCCAAAATAATGAAGCACCCTTCACCAGGGTGATTTATGATACGCAAATATTACTCCCAACTACTTTTTTTTCCATTTTTTAAATACTTATGTAAAATCAGAGGAAGTTTATTTTATATAAAATTTCTATTCTTAAGCTAATACTTTTTGGACTTAAAAGCTGTCTCAGCCTCTCAAGTTCTGGGAATGCAAATGTACACAAACCATACCCAGCTTAAAGTATATTTTGTTTTATTGGTATTCTTTAAACACATTAATCATCAGTTAGTTTCTCCACATTGGAATCCAAAACTCTCATCTCTTTGGTCCTATTGATTTGACCCCAGGCTCCTAGAGACCATGTCCATTGCTGCACTGCCAGAATGTTATCTATTTCAAACCTAACCTGACTACACAGCCTGCCGGAGATATGTGAGTAGCACTCTGGTAGCACACAAGCAGTTCCTGAGCACAGGTGTTCATTTTGGCAAGTGACAGCTTCCTAATATACTCAATTTCTTGAGAAGGCTAAGTTATATACCACCGCCACCTCACCATCTGCTGAAGGAAACAAATCCAGACACAAATGAAGATGCGCTGATGCAGCGGAATCTGTCCATCCTTCATTCAGTTTTTTTCCTGACCTGTATTTCTTTTGACAATACATCATTGAATTCTTCTCTTATATTAAAATATATTTTTCTGAAAGTTTATGGTAAATTTAAACCACAGAAGGAACAGAGTGGATCTGTGGAGAATACAGTCTATAAAGCTTGTACACCAGAATTCAAATCTCTCCCTTACCATTTTTTACCTGGGAACCCAGGTGAAGTCCCTGGACTTGTCTCCATTTTCTTCTAAATTAAGTGTGGGGAAGTTGTAAAGAAATGACCAGGCCCTAAACATATGCTACCTTCTTCCCTCCCCATGACCTCCTCTCATTTTTCTTGCCATTTTCTAATTAAAGGTCCTATTACAAAAGATTGAGCAAAGCCAGGCATTGTGGCATATGCCTGTAATCCCAGTACTTGAAAAGCTGAGACAGGAGGATCACTGGTTTGAGGCCAGCCTCAGCAATTTAGCTAGTAACCTAGAAAGACCCTGTTTCAAAAGAAAAAGAAAAAAGGGCCAAGAGTGTAGCTCAGAGGTAGAAAGTCCCTAGGTTTATTCCCCAGTACTTCCCAGAAAAAGTTGTGCATGAAGTGCTTTTGAATTGAACATAAAGTTATTTTTCACATTAAGAGAATGTGACCCAAATATAAAGCCATAGAAACGTGGATGCAGTTTTTTATATTTATACCTTTGGACCTGTCATGAGAAAGAACCCAGCCAGCAAGTCAGAGCCACATCTTAGTCACTGGGGCCACTCCATCTCCACATTTCTTAACCCAAATAAAAATTCAAGTTAACCAGGAAAGGAAGGTTTCACTTAAGGAGTACTACAACAGTGAAGAGAGATTGAACTCAGCTCTTCTGAAACAAAAAGCACAGGCTTTTAAAGAACTGAAGTGAGCTAACCAGGTGTGATGGTTATATTAAATTGTAAATAAGAATTGGAATGTTTGAATGAACCAGCAGTCACATGCCCATCCCACTGATGGGATTGTATGAGAGAGGCCATCTAGTGAAGTGGTCAGGTGAACATGGTCAACAAATAAACACACACACTCACACACACACTCACATACACACACACACACACACACACACACACACTTAAAGTAGCTTTGAGAAGTGACTCGAACACCATGAGTGACCATGTTTATCTGACAATGTTTGTAGAATCACTAGTCAGCTTAGGATACAGCACTGTTAATCTTCAACACTAGTGAGGTGTTCAGTCACTTCTCAAAGCTCCTGTGTGTGTGTGTGTGTGTGTGTGTGTGTGTGTGTGTGTGTGTGTTTGCTTTCATGGATGTATAAATACTTTCAGCCACTATGTAGATTATAGTAAAAGTTTCTTTTCTAAAAACATTAATATGATTTTCTTTCTTTCTTCCTCTCTCTTTCCTTTGTTCTTCCTTCCTTCCTTCTTTTCCTTAATATTGTGGTACCAGGGATTGAATCCAAGGTATTCTACCTCTGAGCTACACTTCCAGTACTATTTTTTAAATTTTGAAACAGAATCTCACTAAGATGTGAAGGGCCTTCCTAAATTGATGAGGCTGGCCACCAACCTGTGATACTCCTGTCTCATCCTCCCAAGTATTGGAATTATGAGCATGTGCCAACATGCCTGGATAATTTTCTTCATCCATTTATCTACTTATTTATTTAGTGATATTGGAGATTGAACTCAGAGGCATTCTACCTCTAAGCTAGACCTTCAGGCCAATAACTTTTTAAACAAATCTCACTAAGTTGCTAAGGGTTTTGCTAAACTGCTGAGACTGCCCTTTAATCTGCAATCATCTTGTCTCAGCTTCCCAAGTACTTAGATTATAGGAATGTGCCACCATGCCATATTTGATTTTGTCTATTTAAAGCTGACATGGCAAACATAAATGGATGCAAAACTTTCAAGGACTCCCAAAATTTTCAAATATGCATTATTTGTTCCTATTACAATGAAAATTTTGCTACTATTTTCAACCATTTTTATTTTGCACTATTATTGAATAATGCCTGAAAATATTCATCTGAGTTCAGCATCAATTTAAACACATCTCATTCTTGGTATGGTATCATAAATACT
The DNA here is from genome assembly GCF_963383645.1 of Muscardinus avellanarius. NCBI lineage: Eukaryota > Metazoa > Chordata > Mammalia > Rodentia > Gliridae > Muscardinus > Muscardinus avellanarius. Next base: position 121,887,673 of record NC_137787.1, read on the forward strand.
AGGGAATACAGAATAAAATATATCACTCTCTACTAAAAAAAAAAACTCACATTCAATTGATGTTGGATCATCTTTTAGTGCTTCATTAACCTTTATAACCTTTGTTTCCTGATAACAAATGATGTTCACACCTTTATATCTATTCACTAACAATAATTCAAGAAGTAAGAAAAAACAGAACCACAGTTTGCATATTAATCTCATTTACTTTATTAAGATATGTTGGGATACAGTTTTATACCAAGGGCCTGCACTTAATTTAGTGCAATAAATTAATAAAGTAACATCACTACAGTAGCTGGTCTCCCTTCAAAGGGTGGAAAATATAGTTAATACAAGAGTGACACAAGTTGAACAGGGAGAGAGAAGAATCCATCCATCAGGTCCTAGGAAGAAGGGTTGAAGCTGGGTGAGGTGTTAGTAAATCACGGTTTCCTCTTAGGGAAGGAGGAAGGGGCCCAGTTGGCAGTGTAATTCTTTGCTTTCTTTAAGTGCACTGAAAGCCATTCAATCTCATAGAGAGCAGGGAAGGGCAACAGTACTGGTGACTCGGAAAAGACTGTGAAATACGTGTTTTTATGTGTTTTATGAACCGTGGCCTCTCTTGGATATTTTCACTCATGTGGGGAAAAAACAATACCAAGAATACAAATGATCCAAAGATTGTCACGTTTTTTCATGTGCGTGTATGTGTGTGCATGTGCATGTGTTTATCTAGAGAGGTACCATTTTTCCCTTAGTTAGTGGGAGTACTGATGGAATTAGTGTGTGTGTGTGTGTGTGTGTGTGTGTGTGTGTGTGTGTGATCTTTTTAAAAATTTTTTATTGTGCACTGTAGTCATACATCTTAGTGGGGTACAAGATGTTAAAGGCATATATGCACAAATCACTTATTTAGCCCATTCCCAATTCCCTAGTGAACATGATGTATATTCATAAACATATCAAAGTCAATCAGTGAGCCAAACATGACAGAATTATTTTTAACATGATGCTTCATGTTCAGTTAAAATGAATCCCTCAGTGCGGTGGTATACACCTGTAATTCCAGTACTTGGGAGGCTGAGACAAGAGGATGGCAGGTTGGAGGACAGTGTAGCAATGCAGTAAGATCTTATTTCAAAAGTAAAAAATAGCCAGGCATGGTGGCACACGCTTGTAATCCCCGCGCTTGGGAGGCGGAGACAGGAGGATCGCGCTGGTTCGAAGCCAGCCTCTCTGGCTTAAGAGACCCTGTTTCCAAATTTAAAAATATAAAATAGGTCTGGGAGTGTACAAGGGCTTCCAGGAACCCCAGTACCACCATAAATAAATAAATAAATAAATAAATAAATAAATAAATAAATATTAAAAAACTATTGGAGTGGGACCTCGAGGTATAATGTCCCTGGGTTCAAGCCCCTGTTCTACATAAACACAAAAAATATGAATTTCTGCTACCTAATACTAGTTAATTTCTTTGCTAATGTTTCCCAAACATATTATACTTTTCCTTCTAGCATTACGTATCATTTTGCATTTCATTTCATATGATAAAATATTTAGTAACAACTGATTACATTTACTGTACTTTGTGGATTATAAATTTAGTGAGGACAGGGCATGACCAATAGATTTGAGATTAATACAAAAAGTCATAAGCAAAAATTAAAGGAGTAATAAAAAACTCAAAGCATATGTCAGAAAAAGGAACTGGTTTATATTTGAACAATACAAAATTGTTAAGAAAAGTCAAATGATACCATAAAAACAAGAACATCAAAGGAGTCAAAAGAAGTAAAGCAGAAAAGGTACATGACATGTTCATTATCACAAGAAATCCAAATACTTAAATTGCTAATAAAAAGCAAAGCAATTTCCACACAAAAATTTTCACCTAAGATATTTCTAGCTCAGTCAGCTGTGATGGTGCATCCCTGTAATCCCAGTGTTTAGGAGTCTGAAACAAGATCACAGGCTTGAAGACAGCCTTAGCAACTTAGCAAGACCCTATTTCAAAATAAGAAATTATAAACGGTGTAGGAGTGTAGTTCAGTGATAGGATGCCTCTTGGTTTAATTCTGAGTACCAAAAAAAGATTTTTTAGCTCATATTCTGCTGATAGAGGTTATGAATATACATTATTGTAGGCTTGTTTTCTATATGAAACAAAAGTTTTAAAAACTGTTGTCTTATCACCATTATTTTTATTTTAAGAATTCTTCCTAGGTCAAAAAGTTAGACATATACTTTTAAAAGGACATAAAAGTAAAGATAATCATCCTAAGAGTATTAAAATACTAGATAAAAAAATCTCTAGTTCTAGTTAAATAAATTATAGTGCATAGCATATGATGATTATTAAATTATTTTATGTTATGTTTTAAAGAATATCTGACAAAATTGGATAAGTATATAATGTTAAACTGGGCAAGCATATAATAATCAAATGATAACTTCCATTTTAGATGCCTGGTCTCTGTAATTCATAGACATACAAGCACATACATATACCTACAGAGTTAAGAATCTGGGATGATAAACCCTCAAGAAGAACAGTGATAACAGAAGTTCTGTTCACATTAGTTGGATGGCTAACACAGGGAGGTTTTTTTTCTTTCCTGTGCTTTTTAATATTTCTACAGAGGGTGTAGTTCACTGGCAGAGGGCTCACTGTGAAAACATAGGATTCTTAATTCAATTCCTAGCACCACACACACTAAAAATTTCTCAAATTTTCTAAAATAAAAATGTAACTTTTAATAATCACACTCAAAAAATGTTACTTAAAAGGGTAGACATTTGTTAGGTGGAAATAAGGTGAAGAAAATTTTAAACAGAAGCCAAAGCAAAAGCAAGACTGCAGAAGCAGGTTCTATGAGCTTCTTCAAGGGCTCTTAGGATGGGGATTCTAAGCTATTGTTGTTCAAGAATGTGGAGACTTTTTCTGAGTCCAGCCACCTGGTTAACTGAGATGATACAAAGTAATAGAAATTGTGCTCTGTATGACTCAAAGAGAATTGGGAAAATCTGGTCATTTGTCCCACCTCATCATTTTCTCCTCCCTAAGGAAACTGGCACTCAGCATTAAATATCTTCCAGAAATTTTCCCTATGTTAGTTTCTAGTTTCCAATTAAAATGTTCAAAAACATTTCCTTCTCATTACCTTATCACATGGAGGAGTTGGCAGCCTCTGAATATTTTCAAAGAACACACTGCTATTTTTGAAGGCCAAAGCAAGAACAGATCTTGTTTTTACTAGTGAAGGATAGAAAATATTGAGATTGCGTTTTGTAGGTGGGCATTCGGCACCCATGCACACGACATTCCTCTCCATAAACCAAAGCTGTCTTTCCATATTGTCACACTTCCAACACTGTTTTTCTAATTGTCTGGAAATTCTCATAGAATGCATATCCTTAATAACCTTTCCAAATTACTGTTTTTGTATCTTCCATCATTGTCTAACACAATGCTTTTAACTATCCAAATTCTTTTCTTCAACTCTATTTCTAGGGAAATACTTCCCAACAAAACAAAACAAACATATTTACAGAGATAGGAAGTGGCTTATTTGTGAATGTTGGTTTTAAAACCTTTGTTGAATCAAGTTTAAACACATCAGGATAATAGAATGGAAAAGATAAATTTGCATCAAGGTAAGAAAGGAGAATCTAGCAGGAGAATTGGAGCGACTCTCATGTTGCTGTGGCACACATCCAGCTGTCTCAATGGCTGGACTTCTCTTTCATAAACTGGAGGGTGGGAGTGTGGAGGACACTGGCCACCTCTCAAGAGTTAGAGTGAAGGTCTAGATTTTATCATCAGTAATGATGACTGAGGATTTTTTCTTTATGAATTTTTGTTTGGTTTGCAGGGCTGGGAATGGAACCTGGTGTTCTGGTCAGTGTTCTTCCTGCTGTGGTCTAAATACCTGAGAAGCAGAGCTTAGAGGAGGAAAGATTCATTGAGACTCGTGGTTTCAGAGGTTTCAGCCCATAGGACATGGGACTGGCTCTGAAGTATTAATTGTGGCAGTGAGAAGGGAGAGCAGAGGGAACTGTTTCTCATACCTTAGAGGCAGGAAGAAGAGAAAGAAAGAGGAAGGGGAGGAGATGAGATATATATATATAGCTATACATTCAGTGACCTACCTTCTCCTGCCTAATTGTCACCCTATAAATCCATTCAAAATGTTGACTTATCTATAGATTTGCCACTGATGAGATTATAAACCTCATAACTCAATTATTTCCCCTCTGAAAATATTTGCATTGTTGATACATAAACTTTCCCTGAGAACATTCTATATCCACACCATAACATGAGGCCTTTGCACCTGCCGAGCCAATTCTCTACCACTGAGCTGCATCCCTGCCCCACCAGCAGCAGCAATCATGAATTAGGTTAGACTTCCTTTTCTTCTCTAAAAGGAAAAAACAAATGCCAATTCGTATTTCTTAAAAAAAAAAAAAAAAAAAAAAACTTCAAATGAGTAGTGAAACCATGTTATCTTTTCACCAAGAGGGAAAAAAAACTTCTTTCAAAAATGGCCTTCTGAGCAGCAGCGAATTCACCGAGTCCACTACAGCTCCATCTGCGTACTCAAAAACAGTGAGTCAAATTGCGGGCCCCAGAGGAAAAATTCCAGTACTGCACTCCCAGGGACTTGACCTAGTGGGGGAGTGGGTGGCAGAGATATCACACCATAGAAGAACGCACAACCTGGCACCCCCCCCCCATAGTCTAAAGCAGCCTATATTGACTCCCTGGGTCTGAGACTCTGCGATACAACCCAGTAAAGGAGTAGTGAGGTCTGAGATACCACAGACTCGAGATCCAGAGTACCTTAAGTGAAGTCGTAGTGACCCAAGGGAAGAACCCAGAGAAGGCACAAACTTCTGAAATTATGGAAAAGAGGAATAACAATGGAGAAATGAATGCCCACACCCCCACAACATCAGAACCTGATAAAACAGAAATTCAGAGATTTCTAGAAGATCAGATCAGAAAAATAACTAAAGAAATAATAGAGGTGTTTTGAAAAGAATTCAGAGAGAGCCAAAAAGAGATAAAGGATGCAATTAATGAAGTAAAGGCCTCAATTCAAAGTACAAACAACTGATTAGACCACATGGAGAACAGAATCTCGCTCTTAGAAGATGATAATTCCAAAAATGAACACATAGTTTCTAATCTAGGAAAAAATATCCGACAGCAGGAATCTGACATTGAAGAAATATGGGCCCATTTTAAGAGAGCTAACCTAAGAATAATTGGAACAGAGGAGGGAAAAGAAAGTGATACCAAAGGGATCAACAATCGTTTCAAGGAAGTAATAGCAGAAAATTTTCCAAAAGAGCAAGAGGTCGATACACAGGTCCAGGAAACTTATAGAACCCCCTTTAGACAGGATCGGAGAAGAGGATCCCCATGCCACATCATTGTCAAAATGACCAATGTGGAAGCCAAGCAGAGAATCTTAAAGGCAACAAAAACAAAGAGCCAAGTGACATTCAGAGGCAAACCAATTAGAATCACTCCAGACTTCCCAAACCAAGTCATGAAAGCCAGAAGGGCTTGGAGTAACATATTCCAAACTCTGAAAGAAAACAACTTCCAGCCAAAAATTTCCTACCCAGCAAAACTTTCTATCAAATTAGATGGAGAAATAAGAAGCTTCCATGACAAACAGAAACTGAAGGAATTTATGTCTTCAAAACCAGCACTAGAGAAAATACTCAAAGAGATTAACTACAAAGAAGAAATAGGTAACACACCAGAACCAGAGAAACAAGATTTTCTATCCAACAGACAACTAAGATTGATTATCTATGGAGATTCATTATTTATGTTAGTCTTATACCTATCTCTAAATTGTATTGTTTGCCTTTATTGTTATTAATTTTTAGGATTTCTAGTTGGAATATTAATATACCTTCAGATATAGCATTTGGAAATATTTTATCCCATTCTATCAGTAATATTTTATCCCATTCTATCAGTAACTTTTAACTCTGTTTACATTGTCTTTGGATATACAATATTATTTTTTAGGGAGTTTGTTTACCCTTCTGTTGCCTGTGCCATTGAAATCATATCCAAGAAATCATTGCCAATTTCAAAGTTGTGAGGTTTTATAACCCAGATTTTATTCTAAAAGTTTATATTCTTAAGATTTATATTTAGGTCTTTTATCTATTTTGAGTTAATATTTGTATATGGGATTAGGTAAGGGTCCAATTTTATGTAATTATTATTTTTTCATGTAATAGAAAAATGTAATTATTATTTTTCAACAATATTTAGTTAAAAGATTATTATTTCCTCCACCAAATGTTCGTGGAAACCTTGTTAAAAATAACTTGACAAGGAGGTGCGGCTGGGGCCGCGGAGCCCGGCTGCAGCTAGGCAGAGAAGAGCTGGGACCATGCTGATGTGAAGCAGCCCTGCTGTTGAGGCGCGGCCCTCCCCACCTCGGCGTGGGCCCCCCAGGATGAGTAAACTGCCCCGGGACCTGCGGGACTTGGAGCGCAGCCTGCCGGCCGTGGCGTCCCTGGGCTCCTCGCTGTCCCACAGCCAGAGCTTCTCCTCACACTTCCTCCCACCACTTCCCGAGAAGCGCCGGGCCATCTCTGACGTCCGCCGCACTTTCTGCCTCTTCGTTACCTTCGACCTGCTCTTCATCTCCCTGCTCTGGATCATTGAGCTGAACACCAACACAGGCCTCCCCAAAAACCTGGAGCAGGAGATCATCCACTACAACTTTAAGTCCTCCTTTGACATCTTTGTCCTGGCCTTCTTCCGCTTCTCAGGACTGCTCCTGGGCTATGCAGTGCTGCGGCTCCGCCACTGATCACTACGCTGGTGTCCAGTGCATTCCTCATTGTCAAGGTCATCCTCTCTGAGCTGCTCAGCAAAGGCGCGTTTGGCTACCTGCTCCCCATCGTCTCCTTCGTCCTCGCCTGGCTGGAGACCTGGTTCCTTGACTTCAAAGTCCTGCCCCAGGAGGCTGAGGAGGAGCGATGGTACCTTGCCGCCCAGGCTGCTGTTGCCCGTGGACCCCTACTCTTCTCCGGAACTCTGTCTGAGGGACAGTTCTACTCACCCCCAGAATCCTTTGCAGGGTCTGACAACGAATCAGATGAGGAAGTCACTGGGAAGAAAAGTTTCTCTGCCCAGGATCACGAGTACATCCGCCAGGGGAGGGAGGCCACCGCCGTGGTGGACCAGATCCTGGCTCAGGAGGAGAACTGGAAGTTCGAGAAGAATAATGAGTATGGGGACACCGTGTACACCATCGAGGTTCCCTTTCACGGCAAGACCTTCATCCTGAAGACCTTCCTGCCCTGCTCCGCGGAGCTGGTGTACCAGGAGGTGATCCTGCAGCCCGAGAGGATGGTCCTGTGGAACAAGACGGTGACAGCCTGCCAGATCCTGCAGCGAGTAGAAGACAACACCCTTATTTCCTATGATGTGTCTGCGGGGGCTGCAGGTGGCGTGGTCTCCCCCAGGGACTTTGTGAATGTCCGCCGCATCGAACGCCGCAGAGACCGGTACCTGTCGTCAGGCACCGCCACCGTGCACTGCGCTAAATCCCCGACGCACAGATACGTCAGGGGGGAAAACGGGCCTGGGGGCTTCATCGTGCTCAAGTCGGCCAGCAACCCCCGAGTCTGCACCTTCATCTGGATCCTTAACACAGATCTCAAGGGCCGCCTGCCCCGGTACCTCATCCACCAGAGCCTCGCGGCCACCATGTTTGAATTTGCCTTTCACCTGCGGCAGCGCATTGGAGAGCTGGGGGCCCGGGCATGACTGTGCCTCCATTGCCCACCCTGCAGGCCAGGGTCTTGTCGCTGTGGCCTCCAGAGCCAGGAAGAGGGGCAGCTGAACTTCTTGCTGCCCACGGAAGACCTGGCCCCTAGCTGCCCCTCCACGGAGCAGCACGTGCCTGGACCCAGTGCTTGTAGGGCGCAGCATTGGAGCCTGGGGGCTGCTGATGTTGACAAGACATTCCTCCTCTTAGAGGAAAAGCTTGCTCCCTTGCCACGGGCTGGACTGAGCTAGGAAGCCTGGACTTGGCTGGGAGGGCCAGGGCCTCGCGGGAGGGGCGAGGCACCCAGCAGGAGGGTGAAGGAGCCCTTCATCTGCCTGCTCAATCACCGTTTTTTAGGATTATTTAAAGGGTCTGGGACCTTTTTCCATATGCACTTGTGGGGAAGTGGGGGGGCAGTGGGTGTTGGCAGCAAACCTCTGCCTACCGCCTGGTTGCCCCCCTCTCCCCAGGGCCTCCTTGGGGACCTTTGTAATTTGAGCCAATTAAACACGTGAACTAAAAAAAAAAAAAAAAAAAAAAAAAACTTGACAATATATGGAAGAATGTATCTCTAGGCTTTTATTTAACTCCAATGGTTTATATATCTGCCTTTAGAACAGTACTACACTGTTTCAATTATTGTAGCTTTATATGGTTTGAAATCAGAAAATATATATCTTCTAGCTTTGTTCTTTTTCGAGATCGTTTTGGATATCTAGAGTCCATATTCCATATTAGGATAGATTTTTTTCTGAAAAACAAATATATAAATATATGATAGTTTCACCTAAAAAAAGAAAAAGAAAAAAATATTCTCTGGTAAGAAAGAAAGCAAAAAGAAATATTGAAATGTTATCTTTAACTTATCAAAAGCTTGGTATCAGACAAATGAAACTGTTATGTGAGATTATCATTTTTAATTTTGGATAAATTGCTATAATACTAGATGTCAACCACTAAGCCAAGCATGGGAAGGAGGGATGGGGAGGGAATGGGATGGGGATCGGGTGGGGGCTGACTGGGCAATGTGTGAATGTATGTCTACAAAAGTTTTTTGTATCCCACTATGATATATGAATACAGTGCACCAATAAAAATTTTTAAAAAATGGCCTTCTCTTCAAATGTTAAATCTGGCAGTCTCTTTGTCAAATTAGATGTGATTTATGACCATTGCCACTGAAATTATGGAGAGAAGGTTTGTTTGGGAAAAAAATATTCAGTGTTATACCAATTGGCAGCTACCTCGTAATTCTCCTGTTTACTGCCCAAAGTGTGATTACATTTTTTAGAAAGTGTGAGGGAACCAGTTTAAAAAGAAAAAGATTACAGCAAAATACTTAGAAATTCAGTAATTTACATATGCTGTTAGACACATTTGTAAACTTAGCCAAGGTGAGAAAACTGTTCATAAACTTTGAAGCACAGATACATAGAGATGGAAGAAAAAAATTTCCAATGCCAGAGAGAGACTCTTCTCTCTGCACATTTCTGGCTGAGGTGAGGTTGGTGTACCTGGGCTTCCCTCTTGCCTAGGTGACAGGCCACAGCATCTTGGTTAGGGTGATGTTAGAGAAATTGCTTCTCAGATGCTCTTTAGTGTCCTAACCTTCCCAGATATTTTCTACATGAACTATACACTTTTCTGGGGCACGCATTCTCTTCCAATTACAAAATCCTTGGAGGAACATTGGGTTGTGCAATGGAATCACTCTGGTCTTTAGCCTTCACACACTAGTTCTCTCAGGCAAAAACAATTCTCCCAACCTCCCTTTTTTTTTTTTTTTAGTGGTACTGGGGTTCCTGGAAGCCCTTCTACCTCTGGGCTACACTCCCAGACCTATTTTATATTTTTGAAACAGGGTCTCTTACGCCAGCGTGGCTGGCTTCGAACCTGCGCGATCCTCCTGTCTCCGCCTCCCAGGCGCGAGGATTACAAGCGTGCGCCACCACGCCGGGCGCAACCTCCCATTTTATAGCCCCTTTGTTTCCAATTTGCCGAGACTTTGCCGAGACCTACTTCCTCTCGGCATCTGCGTGGAAACCCACGCAGCTAATAGGCATGTTCTCAACGCGAGAAATAAGCCCTGAGAGAGGGTGTGGTCTCTGGCCAAAAGTACTCCCCCCACTTTCAGATATTCTTTCATAAATATTATTCTTTTGGTAATGATTCTTTTAACTCTCCACACGAATTGCTCCAGTGGTGTAAGATCAGGAATGTGAGAGAAACTGAGTCCGTGGAAAATAAAGTTTCTGGTAATTTGTCTAAGCCTCTAAACGTCCTCGGCTTTATTCAAATGGTAATAAAATCCAGGTAGAATTTAGATGCAGTAGCAGCATTCCATTCAGTAATTACAAATGCAGAACTCCTCCCTATCTTTGACCTTCATTCTAACCATTACAATAGAGCCAAGGGCTAGAAGGAATCTTGACCTTTGCACCTAGTGATAGCGCTGCCTGGAGACAGGGCGACACCACCTGGTTAAAATAGCTATGTCAAAACAAAGGACAGATAAAATAGATGTGTAAATGTGAAAGAAAGATAATATGGTGAGAATAAGAAAGCATTTTTGTATGAAGAGGAGCTTATCCTAAAATTGTCCCAAATGGGAAAGAAAGGAATTAGAAAGATAAAAAGCAGGTTACAGAAGGAGTGTGGTGAGGAAATGGATTATTAAAAGAGGAATAGGCTTCTAATAAGCCTATCGTTTGAGGAAAAGTGCTCAGCTGCTAGAGAAGTACATCTGACAACTAAATCTAAAAACTTCATGTTATTTCTTGGTGTTTACCTGCTAAACTGTGTTATGAGCTTGCTTAAGCTTTCGGACAGCAGATGGTATTGCAGACAGAATCCAGTAGACATTCATCGAAATCCTCTAAATCATCATAAAGGTACATGGATTTCCCTACGCCAACTATATATATGAAAGCTGGAATCTCAGACTTCGTCCCCCATTCAGCTCAAAGGAGGTTGCTAGATAGAGAAGGACATTGGACTAAGCCCTAGGAATAAAAGTTCCGAAAGGGTTAAAGAAAACTCTTAAAAACTGGATTCTTCAAGTGATTTGGGGGTGACTTTTGTTCTTCTGGAACTTGCCCACTAAAAGCCTCTGCAGCTGCAAGGCCAGAGGGGCTGACTCGGAGCACAAGACCCACCTGGGGTCATGGGACTGATTTCAATCACAAAGACCTGTGATGTCACAGGCCTCACTTTTGTCTTATTCAGTGTTGGTGATTTGCATGTGTATCTCACTATTGTATTTTGAGTGTTTGCACTTTTCTTCTAGGGAATCACGGGGAAATGGGGAAATATTAAAAAATCTTGTATCTAGAATAAAGTGTTCGATTGCACAAGAAGCATTGATCCATGTCAGATTCTTTCCAGAAGCGCCGTAAATAGGAACTTAAAGAAATTTATTTCCTAGAAGGGAAAGGATTGCTGCAGATAAGCAGCTGCAGTACAGGCACCCTAGCCTCCCCCATCTTTTCTGAGATTTGATTCGATCGCAAGTGGAATCAAGCCCCATTTGGACTGAGCCAAGTCTGCGGCACCAATTCCTCTCTGTGCTCAAAGTGATCGCTCAACTGGAGAGAACTCCAGCATTTTAGCCAGGACTGAGTATGTTTCTTGAATGTTACCTCAACCTACAGCAAGATTGAAATACCTGAGTGGTATAAATAACCAAGTAAGAGGGGTATTGAGAAGCATAGTCATGTGATTTGGGTCGAAATGGAAGAAGTAGAAACTGTGTCGTCTTTCATCATCTTCTACATTAAGCATAAAATTTCCTCCAAAATGATGTTGTCTTGTTTGTATCCTTTTTACTCTCTTCCAGAGTGTACTTATTGTATATATTTAAGATATACAGTATGATATTTTCATAGACAGTCATGGACCACACTTTTTCTTGACAGATCATATATACAATGGTCATCCATAAGATGTTAATGGTGAAGATTCCTATTGCCTAGTGATGTCATAACACAGTGCACAACTCTGTTTGTGGTGGTACCAATGTAAAAACATCTACTGCACTGCTAGTCATAAAAGAGGGTGTAACAATCCAGGTGTGGTGGCACATGCTTGTAATTCCAGTAATTAGGAGGCTGAAAAAGAATGATCACAGGCTTCAAGACATCCTCAGCAATTTACCAAGACTCTGTTTCAAAATGAAAAAAATTAAAAAGGAGGTGAGATGTATTTTACAGGTAGAATGCTTCTTGATTTAATCCTTAGTCACACACACACACACACACACACACACACACACACACACACACACTGGTTAAAAGGGCCAGATGAGAGATGCAGGTGTAACCTGTGCTACCAGAAAGGCTGAAACAGGAGGATTGCAGGATCAAGACAAGCCTCAGCAACTTAGCAAGACCCTGTTTCAAAATTAAAAAAAAAGTTCTGGGTTGTAGCTCTGAGGTAGAATGACCCTAAGTTTGATCTCTAGTACCAAAAATAAGTATATAAAAATATAAAGTATATAATATATACATATATATCACATCCAATTGTGTTCAGTACACAACACTTGACAGTAATAAGTGATGATGTTACTAGTTTATGCATTTACTTTAATATACTTTTACTGTTATCTTAAAGCATATAAAAACAGTTTCAGTTTGGAAGTTCCTCAAAAAATTAATAATTGGAACCACCATATGGCCCAGTTAAACCATTCCTCTGTACCTTTACAAATGAATTAAATTAAAAATATTGTAGGGACTTCTGGGAAGAGGGCAACCAAGGGAAGCAGTCCTGCTGATACCCAATCTCCATTGCCTTAAAAAGTAATGTTCTATAAAGCCAGAAAACACCATAACTTTAAAAATAACATGATAAATAAAAAAGAAGAAGAAAAAAGCAATCAGAGAGCAGAAAAGAAACCCGCCCACCTCGTAGTGCAGGCACTACAGCAGTGCCATCTTGCCTCAGTGCACCTGACTCCAGAAACAAAGAGGAAAACAGCCAAGAACTTGAAGTAAGCAGCTGCAGATCATCTGAATTGTAACCCATCAGTTCCTCCTGCACAAACACTAGCTACAACTTGCAGCAGTGTTGGCTGAGCTCACCACACCCTCCAGAGATCCAGACCAGTGCTCAACAACACTGTAAGTAAAGCCTCCTTCCCCATAGAAGAATGCCCAGCGTGGTGCCCCCAGGGACTCACACATCCATTATAAACTCCCTGGGTCTAAGACTTTGCAGTTAAACCTGGCAAAGGTGGGGGTGGAATCTGCTGCTGGACATAGCAGAGACTCTGACAGACTTAGGCTCTGCATCAGTGGAAAGTGTGGCAGGAGACCTATGCTTAACACTAGATTCAACTAGTAGGATCTCTGAGATCACCACAGACCACCCAATTGTTATGAATTGGGAGAAGTCAGACCATCCTGCCCTAGCTGTGGAGAATAAAGACTCTTACACTGAGTTTAATCCCAGAGGCATCTGCCACCTATGGAGAGAGATTGAACCTCCACATCTGTGGAAAGTGTGGAGGCTAACTTACACTTAACACTAGATTCAGCCACTTTGATAACAGCCATCTACATAGACTGAAAGGCACAGAGAACCAGGCTTGCAGAAGGAAAGGTGCCAGTGGCACTCGGTGTCTGTATGCAGAGATACTAAAGAGGCCCAGTCTGCTGAATATACATATATTTTCAGGGTTGCATTACTTTGTTGTTGTTTTGTTTTTTGTTTCTTATTTTGTTTGTGTGTGCTTGTGTGTGAGTGTGCATGTGTGTGAGTGTGCATGCTTGTTTGTTTACTCTATTCCCAACCCCTCTCCCAAGCTTCTTCCCTTGTACACACTTACTCTCTTCTCTCCATCTCTTTTTTTCTTTATTTTTTCCTTTTTTCTTTCTTATCTCTTCTTGTATTGTATTAAATCCACCTTATATCACTATACCAGAAACTCTAGATTGGTCACTAGAATACTACTACATTTTCACTATCTCTAATCTCTACTATATACTACTATATACTAAACCTATACTCTCATTTTATTCAATCTTATCTGTGGCTTTACCCTATTCTTACATTTACAACTTAGCTTCCCTTCTCACTAAACTTTCACTGTTGAATACAACACAACTTGCCCTTGGATATACCAGCTGACACCTAGAGACTGAGAGAAATCTATCAAAAGCAACACATACAAACTTCTGAAATAATGAGAAGGAGGAATAACAAGGAAGCAATGAACATCCAATGCCACAATAACAGAACCTGACAACACAGAATTGCAGAGATCTCCAGAAGGTTAAATCAGAAATAAAACTGTAAAAATTATACAGGACTTCTGAAAAGAATTTAGAGAGAGTCTGAAAGAAATAAATGATGAAATCATTGAAGTGAAGGCATCAATTCAAACTACCAACAATCAATTAGAGCACATCGATTGTGGAAAATAGAATCTCTCTCCTAGAAGATGATCACTCCAAAAATAAATGCATAGTATATAACTAAGAAAAAAATTCAACAGTATGAATTAGATACTGAAGAAATATGGGCCCATTTTAAAAGTGCTAACCTAAGAATAATTGGCATAAAAGAAGGAATAGAAGGTGAAACCAAAGGAATCAACAGTCTTATCAAAGAAGTAAACCAGAAAATTTTCTGAACATAGGACAAGGGGTTGATACACAGATACAAAAAACTTATAGAGCCTTCTTTAGACAAGATCAGAGATGTACACCACATCACATCATTGTCAAACTGACCAATGTGGAAGCCAAGGAGAGAATTTTAAAGGCAACAAAAACAAAAGACCAAGTGACATTCAGGAGCAAACCAATTAAAATCACTCCAGACTTTCCAAACCAATTCATAAAAGCCAGAAGGTCCTAGAGTATCATATTCCAAACTCTGAAATAAGAAAACTTGCAGCCCAAAATTTTCTACCCAGCAAAACTATCTCTCAAAATATAAGGGGAAATAAAAATCTTACGCAACAAACAGAAGCTGAAGGAATCTATGTCTTCCAAACCAGAACTAGAGAAAATACTCAAAAAGATTAACTGCAAAGAAGAAATAAGTAATACATGACAGAAACAGAAAAACAAGAATATCCACCCAGCAAACAACTAAGCAAAAACAAACAAACAAACAAACATTACATCAAACAAAAGTTAAATTTCATATGTTAGGAATTAAAAACCATGTCTCAATAATAACAATGAATGTAAATGGCCTCAACTCCCCAATAAAAAGACATAAGGTGCTAAAATGGATTAAAAATCAAAATCCACCTATCTGCTGCCTGCAAGAAACACACCTTACAAGTAAAGATAGTAACAAACTAAGGGTAAAGGGATGGAGCAAGGTAATCTACGCCAATGGAACTTGAAGACAAGCAGGAGTAGCAAATATGATATCAGACAAGTGAGACTTCAAGCCCATGCTTATTAGAAGAA
Organism: Muscardinus avellanarius; assembly: GCF_963383645.1. NCBI lineage: Eukaryota > Metazoa > Chordata > Mammalia > Rodentia > Gliridae > Muscardinus > Muscardinus avellanarius. The sequence continues at coordinate 121,902,899 of NC_137787.1, forward strand.
TCAAAGCAGGTCATTTTTACTGGTAAAAGGAACAATACAGCAAAAAGAAATAATGGTAGTCAAAAATTATGCCCCAAATGTAGGTGCAGCTACCTTCATAAAATAAACTCTTTGTGACATTAAGTCACACATAACTCCCAATACAGTAATACTGGGAGATTTCAAACCACCCCCACACACACACATCGTTAGACCAGTCTTCTAAACAAAAGCTCAGTAAAGATGCCTCAGACCTAAAGAACACCATCAACCAAATAGACCTCTTAAACACATATAGAATATTCCACCTAACCTAACTATGGCAGAGTTCACATTTTACTTAGCTGCTCACAGAACCTTCTCCAAAATAGATCACATCCTGGGCCACAAAGTGAGCACTAGCAAATTCAAAAAACATTACATACATCCCTGTGTCATTTCAGACCATAATGGAATGAAACTAGAAATCTACAAACATTTCCTCAACAAGACCCCAAAGGCACAACAAATTAAAAGGAGAATCAATACATGGGATTGCATGAAACTGAAGAGCTTCTGTTCAGCAAAGGAAACTATCAAGAACCTCAATCAAGAGCCAACAGAATGGGAGAAGATTTTTGCCACCTACACCACTGATAGAGGACTAATATCTAGAATATACAGAGAACTCAAGAAACTCAACACTAAGAAAACAAAGAATCCAATAACAAAATGGGCAAATGAAATAAATAGACACTTCACAAAAGAAGAAATTCAAATGGCCAATAAATGCATGAAAAAATGCTCAACATCACTGGCAATCAGAGAGATGCAAATCCAAACTACCCTGAGATTTCACCTAACTCCAACTAGAATGGCCATCATTCAAAACACAAACAACAACAGATGCTGGTGAGGATGTGGAGAAGTGGGAACTCTAAGACATTGTTGGTGGGATTGCAAATTAGTGCAACCACTTTGGAAAACAGTATGGAGAATCCTCAGAAGAATGGGAACAAATCTTCCATTTGATCCAGCAATACCACTGTTGGGTATCTACCCAAAAGAAAAGAAACCAAACTACCAAACTAATGCATGTGTATCTATGTTCATAGCTGCACAATTCACCATAGCCAAACTATGGAACCAGCCAAGATGTCCATCAACAGATGAATGGATTACAAAACTGTGGGATATGTACACAATGGAATCTTACTCAGCCATCAAAAAAAACTCAATTACATCATTTTCAGGGAAATGGATGGAACTGGAGGACATTATGCTAAGTGAGATTAGTCAGGCACAAAAAATAAGAAATCAGATGCTTTCCCTAATATGTGAGAGTTAGGGAGAAATGGGTCATAGGAGGAACTCTTGGAAGAGGATCAGTAACTTTTAACTCTGTTTACATTGTCTTTGGATATACAATATTTTTTTTATTTTTTAGGGAGTTTATTTACTCTTTTGTTGCCTGTGCCATTGAAATCATATCCAAGAAATCACTTCCAATTTCAATGTTGTGAGGTTTTATGACCCAGATTTTCTTCTAAAAGCTTATAGTATTAAGATTTATATTTAGGTCTTTTATCTATTTTGAGTTAATATTTGTATATGTGTTAGGTAAGGGTCCAATTTTATTCTTTTTCATTTATTATTATTTTTCAACAATATTTAGTTAAAAGACTAGTATTTCCTCCACCAAAAGTTCATGGAAACCTTGTCAAAAATAACTTGAAAATGTATGGAAGAATTTATCTCTAGGCTTTTATTTAGCTCCAATGGTTTATATATCTGCCTTTAGAACAGTACTACACTGTTTCAATTATTGTAGCTTTATATGGTTTGAAATCAGAAAATATACATCTTCTAGCTTTGTTCTTCTTTGAGACTGTTTTGGTTATCTAGAGTCCATATTCCATATCAGGATAGATTTTTTCTGAAAAATAAATAAATAAATGTACGATAGTTTCACCTAAAAAAAAAAAAGAAAAAAATATTCTCTGGTAAGAAAGAAAGCAAAAAGAAATATTGAAATGTTATCTTTAAGTCATCAAAAGTTTGGTACCAGACAAATGAAACTGTTATGTGAGATTATCAATGTTAATATTGTATAAATCGCTATAATACTAGATGTCAACCAGTAAGCCAAGCATGGGGAGGAGGGATGGGGAGGGAATGGGGTGGGGATCGTGGTAGGGGCTAACTGGGCGAGATGTGCATGTATGTCTACAAAAGTATTTTCTTTATACCACTATGATGTATGAATACATTGCACCAATAAAAAATAAATTTAAAAAAAAAGAAACTAGAAATCTACTATAAGAAGACCCAGAGAAACTTCATAAACATGTGGCAACTGAACACCACACTGCTGCATGAAGAATGGGTCATAGAAGCAATAAGGGGTGAAATTAAGAAATTTTTAAAAAACAAATGAAAATAAATATACAACATATCAAAATCTCTGGGACACTTTGAAGGCAGTATTAAGAGGAATATTCATAGCACTGAGTGCCCACATAAGAAAAACAAAACAAAAAATATCACTAAATAAATAACCTAATGACATACCTCGAAGCTCTTGAAAAACATTAACAGTATAACCCCAAGGCCAGTAGAAGAAATGAAATTATTAAAATCAGAGCAGAAATCAATGATGTAGAGAATTTTTAAAAATGCAGAAAATCAACAAAACCAAAAGCTGGTTTCTCAAAAAAAATTTAACAAGATAAATAAACCAACTTAACCAAAAAAAGAAAGAATCAACCCAAATTACAAAGATAAGAGATGAAAAAGTAGATATTACTACTGACAGTGTAGAAATCCAGAGGATTATCAGAAACTACTTTAAAAACTATACTCCAGCAAAACAAAAAATCTGGAAAAATACTGACAACTTTCTAGATAAACAAAACCTTCCTAAACTAAGTCAAGAAGATATAGGAAAGTAAAACCAACCAATAGCAATCAAAGAAATTGAAATACAATAAAGACCCTACCACCAAAGAAAAACCCAGGACCAGATAGTTTCCCAAGTGAATTTTATAAAACCTTTATAGAAGAGCTAACTCCAATACTCCTCAATCTATTTTATGAAATAGAAAGAAACATGACTCTCTCAAACACATTCTATGAAGCCAACATCACATCAATATCAAAACCAGACACTTCCGGGAAGATGGCGACGGAGGAAAGCGGCACTTACAAGTTCCGCTAACAATCCAACTCTACTACCACAAAACCAGCGCCTTTCAGAACCAGAAAACACCACCAGCAAAGAAATAAAAATGGTAAATACAAGGGACAGAGAAAAAGGGCTGGAAAAACAAGACACCGGAAAAAATGAGCCAGAAGTGCTGCACCCGCGCAGTGCTGAGCGGCCGGAGCAGCCGGAGCGGCCAGAGCCGCAGCACGGATTGGGGGTAGCCGTGGAGCGGAGCCACCTGAGCAGCCGAGCGGAGCAGCCAGAACAGCCGGAGCAGCCAGAGCCGCGTCGCGGAACAGTCGGAGCGGCCGGAGTGGCCAGAGCCGCGGTGCAGAGCAGCCGGAGCCGCGGTTCAGAGCAGCCTAGCAGAGCGGCCAGAGCAGCTGAGCGGAGCGGCCAGAACAGCCGGAACAGCCAGAGCTGCAGCGCGGATTGGCCGGAGCGGCGGCGCGGAGTGGCAGAGCCACAGAGCGGAGCGGCTAAAGCAGCCGGAGCGGAGCGGCCAGAACAGCCGAGCGGAGCGGCCAGAGCAGCCGAGCGGAGCGGCCAGAGCAGCCGGAGTGGAGCAACCAGAACAGCCGGAGCAGCCAGAGCCGCGTTGCGGAATGGCCGGAGCGACCGGAGTGGCCAGACCCACGGTGCAGAGCAGCCAGAGCCACAGTGCAGAGCGGCCGGATCAGCCGGAGTGGCCAGAGTCGTGGTGCGGAGCAGCCAGAGCTGCGGCGCAGAGCGGCTGGAGCAGCGTGGCCTACATCTCCCCTAGCAGCACCAGGCTCAAGAGAGGAGGGAGACTCAAAACAGAGCTCAAATCCAGAGAGGAGGTACTCTGGCCTCGCGGCCTAGGATGCAGAAGCAGCATCTTACTGCTGGCTGCAGCGGCGAGTTCACCAGACGGCCCTAGACCAACCCACTCAACCAGCCACCAGGCGCCTGAGAGAAGGGGTGGACAGCGAGCCGAGGTGAGCAGGTGCTGAACAGCCGGGCGGCAGTCAGCAGTTTTGTTGGTGCAGGGAACATCTAAAGCTCCCAAAAGCCGGGCAAAGCACAACTGGCAAGGACTCAGAGCGGAGTTCAAAACCAGAGAAGAAATATGCCGCATCACGGCCGAGGGCGTGGCAGTGGTGCCATATTGCCAGTGGCAGCAGCAGCGAATCCACCGAGTTCACTACAGCTCCATCAGCGCACTCAACAACCGTGAGTCAAATTGCGGCCCCTAGGGGAGAAATCCCAGTACTGCACTCCCAGGGACTTGCGCAGATAGTCTCCCTGGGTCGGAGATTTTAGCAGTTCAGCCCAGTGGGGGAGTGGCAGTGGCAGAGATATCATACCATAGTCACAACTCCCCGCTGGAGAATGCCCAACTTGGCACCCCCCACGGTCTAAGCAGCCTTGATTGACTCCCTGGGTCTGAGACTTTGTGATACAACCCAGTAAAGGAGTAATGGTGAGTGAGATACCACAGACTCGAGATCCAGAGCATCTTGAGTGAACTCGTAGTGACTCAGGGAAGAACCCAGAGAAGGCACGAACTTCCAAAATCATGGGAAAGAGAAATAACAATGGAGCAGTGAATGCCAACAACACCACAACATCAGAATCTGATAACACAGAAACCCAAAGATCTCTAGAAGATCAAATTAGGAAAATAACTTTAGAAATAATAGAGGACTTTCGAAAAGAATTTAGAGAGAGTCAAAAAGAGATAAAGGATGCAATTAATGAAGTAAAGGCCTCAATTCAAAGTATAAACAACAGATTAGACCACATGGAGAATAGAATCTCGCTTCTTGAAGATGATCATTCTAAAAATGAACGCATAGTTTCTAATTTAGAAAAAAAAAACCCGACAGCAGGAATCTGACATTGAAGAAATATGGGCCCATTTCTAGAGAGCTAACCTAAGAATAATTGGAATAGAGGAGGGAAAAGAAGGTGAAACCAAATGGATCAACAATCTCTTCAAGGAAGTAATAGCAGAAAATTTTCCAAACATAGAGCAAGAGGCCGATACACAGGTCGAGGAAACTTATAGAACTCCCTTTAGACAGAATCAGAGAAGAGGATCCCCACGCCACATAATTGTCAAAATGACTAATGTGGAAGCCAAGCAGAGAATCTTAAAGTCAACAAAAACAAAAGGCCACGTTTCATACAGAGGCAAAACAATTAGAATCACTCCAGACTTCCCAAACCAGTTATGAAAGCCAGAAGGGCTTGGAGTAACATATTCCAAACTCTGAAAGAAAACAACTTCCAGCCAAAAATTTCCTACCCAGCAAAACTATCTATCAAATTAGATGGGGAAATAAGAAGCTTCCATGACAAACAGCAACTGAAGGAATCTATGTCTTCAAAACCAGCGCTAGAGAAAATACTCAAGGAGATTAACTGCAAAGAAGAAATGGGTAATACATGCCAGAACCAAAGAAAAAAGAATTTCCATCCAACAGACAACTAAGCAAAGAAGAATAAACAGTATCTCAAACAGAAATAAGATCTTAACATGTTGGGAATTAAAAATTATCTCTCTATAATCACACTGAATGTAAACGGCCTCAACTCCCCAATAAAAAGACATAGAGTGGCAAAATGGATTAAAAGCCAGAATCCATCCATCTGCTGCTTGCAAGAAACACACCTTACAAGTAAAGATAGGAACAAACTCAAGGTAAAGGGCTGGAGCAAGGTAATCCATGCTAATGGTACTCGAAGACAAGCAGGAGTAGCAACTATGATATCAGACAAGTTAGACTTCAAACCCAAACTTATTAGAAGAGACAAAGAAGGTCACATTTTACTGGTAAAAGAAATAGTCCAGCAAGAGGAAATAACAATAATCAACATCTATGCCCCAAACATAGGGGCAGCTACTTTCATAAATCAAACTCTTTGTGACATGAAGTCACACATAAATCCCAACACAATAATACTGGGAGACTTCAACACACCTCTCACAATACTAGACCGATCTTCCAGACAAAGGGTCAGTAAAGATGTCTCAGAACTAAAGAACACCATTAACCAAATGGACCTGTTGGACACATATAGAATATTTCACCCAACTACAACAGAGTTTACATTTTTCTCAGCTGCTCATGGAACCTTCTCCAAAATAGATCACATCCTGGGACACAAAATGAGCACTAGCAAATTTAAAAAATGTTACATACTTCCCTGTGTCATTTCAGACCATAATGGAATGAAACTAGAAATCAACTATAAGAAGACCCAGAGAAACAACATAAACATGTGGAGACTGAACACCACACTTCTGAATGAAGAATGGGTCATAGAAGATGTAAGAGGTGAAATCAAGAAATTTCTAGAAACAAATGAAAATAAAGAAACAACATATCAAAACCTCTGGGACACTTTGAAGGCAGTATTAAGAAGAAAATTTATAGCACTGAGTGCTCACATAAGAAAAACAGAAAATCTTCAAATAAATAACCTTATGACACACCTCAAAGCCCTTGAAAAGCAGGAACAATTGAACCCCAACGCCAGCAGAAGACGGGAAATTATTAAAATTAGAGCAGAAATTAACGAAATAGAGAATAAAAAAAACAATACAGAAAATCAACAAAACCAAAAGCTGGTTTCTTGAAAAAATTAACAAGATTGATAAACCACTAGCCAACCTAACTAAAAAAAAGAGAGAATCAACACAAATTATGAAGATAAGGGATGAAAAAGGAGACATTAATACTGACAGCGTAGAAATCCAGAGGATTATCAGAAACTACTTTGAAAAACTATACTCCAACAAAATGGAAAATCTGGAGGAAATCGACAACTTCCTAGATAAATACAACCTTCCTAAACTGAGTCAAGAAGATATAGAACACTTAAACCAACCAATAACAATCAAAGAGATTGAAATAGCAATAAAGAGCTTACCATCAAAGAAAAGCCCAGGACCAGATGGTTTCCCAAGTGAATTCTATAAAACCTTTATAGGAGAACTAATCCCAATACTACTCAAACTATTTCGGGAAATAGAAATAACAGGGATTCTCCCAAATACATTCTATGAAGCCAACATCACACTAATACCCAAACCGAATAAAGACAGCTCAAGGAAGGAAAACTACAGGCCTATATCTCTGATGAACTTGGATGCAAAACTATTAAACAAAATACTAGCAACACGCATTCAAAACCACATCAAGAAAATCATTCACCATTGCCAAGACTTTGCTGCCCACCCCTTCTCGGCATCTACATGTGTGAGAATCCATGTGTCATCAGCAATTAGCCCTGAGAGAGGGCATCGTCTCTGGCCAAAAAACTCCTCCACTCTTAGATATTCTTTCATAACTACTATCCTTTTGGTAATGATTCTTTTAACTCTCCAAACGAATTGCTCTGGTGGGAAAAAGATCAGGACTGCGAGAAAAAATTGAATTCATGTAAAATAATCTTTCCAGCAAACTTTCAGCCTTGCTCAAATGGTAATTAGATGAGCCTTGTTCAAATGGTAATTAGAGGCAGTAGCAACATTCCAGTCCACCTTTGACCTTGGTTTTTACACGTAGTAATAGTGATGCCTGGAGTTACAGCGACACCACCTGGTTAAAAAATAGCTATGTCAAAACAAAGGACAGATAAAAATAGATGTGTAAAGATGAAAGAAAGAAAGAAAATATGATGAGAATAAGAAAGTATTTTGTATGAAGAAGAGCTTATCCTGAGATTGGCCCAAATGGGAAAGAGAGAATTAGGGTAATCAGAAAAGAAAAGAAAGTTGCAGAAGGTTAGTGATAGGAATATAGATTATTAAAAGAAGGAAAATGCTCAGCTGCTAGAGAAATATATCTGACAACTAAATCTAAAGATTTCATGTTATTTCTTGGTGTTTACCTGCTAAACTGTGTCATGAGTTTGTTTAAGTTTTCAGACAGCGGATAGTATTGCAGACAAAATCCAGCAGACATTCATCGAAATTCCATAGATGATCATGAAGGAACACGGATTTTCCTTACGATAACTATATGAAAGCTGGAATCTCAAACTTTGTCCCCCATTATATATATAAAGGGGGACATTGGACTAAGCCCTAGGAATGAGCTCCGAAAGGGTTAAAGAAAACTCTTAAAAAACAAACTGGATTCTTCAAGTGATTTTTGGGTGTGACTTTTAGCCAAATAGAAGCCTCTGCAGCTGCAAGGTCAGAAGGGGCTGGGCTCCTGAGCACAAGACCCACCTGAGATAATGGGACTGATTTCAAACACAAAGACCTGGAATATCCCAGGTCTTTACTTTTGTCTTTTTCAGGGTTGGTAATTTGCATGTGTATCTCTCTTTTGTACCTTGGGTGTTTTGCACTTCTTTTTACTAGAAATTCACTGGGAGAGGGGAAAATATAAAAAATCTTGTGTCCAAAATAAAGTGTTCGATTGCACAAGAAGCATTGATCCATGTCAGGTTCTTTTTAAAGCACCGATAATAGCATTATTTTCCTAGGAAAGAACCACTACAGATAAGAATCTGTGGGAAAATCACTCTATCCTTCCCCACCTTTACTGAGACCCTCGACCGTGAGCAAACTCGCGCCCCATTGGACTAGCTGGCTTTCAGCACACCATGACCAGGTAGGGTTCATCCCAGGGATGCAAGGCTGGTTCAATATATGAAAATCAATCCATGTAATTCATCATATAAACAGAATCAAAGACAAAAACCACATGATCATCTCATTGATGCTGAAAAAGCATTTGATAAAATTCAACATCCATTTATGATAAAAACACTGCAGAGAATTGGAATAGAAGAAACATATCTCAACATTATTAAGGCAATCTACAATAAGCCCACTGCCAACATCATATTAAATGGGGAAAAACTTCAAGAATTCCCCCTAAAAATCTGGAATGAGACAAGGATGTCCACTATCACCACTTCTCTTCAATATAGTACTAGAGACTCTAGCCAGAGCAATAAGGCAAGAAAAGGAAATCAAAGGAGTACAAATAGGAAAAGAAGAACTTAAGCTTTCACTATTTGTAGATGACATGATACTATATTTAGAAAACGCAACAAACTCAACCAAAAGGCTTATAGAACTGATCAACAAATTCAGCAAGGTATCTGGATACAAAATCAATCTTAAAAAATCAGAAGCTTTCCTGTACACCAACCATAAATCCACTGAAAAAGAAATTCAGAAAACACTTCCACTCAGGATCTCCCACAAAAAAAATAAAATACCTAGGAATAAACTTGACCAAGGAGGTAAAAGATCTCTACAAAGAAAATTATAAAACACTGAAAAAAGAAATCGAAGAAGATCTTAGAAGATGGAAAGACCTTCCATGTTCATGGATTGGCAGAATAAATATCATTAAAACGGCCATCCTCCCAAAAGTGATGTACAGATTTAATGCAATGCCCATTAAACTACCAAGATCATTCCTCACAGACATAGAAAAACCAGTCCTTAAATTTATCTGGAATAACAAAAAGCCCAGAATAGCCAAGGTAGTTCTCAGCAACAAAAACCACGCAGGAGGAATCACAATACCTGACTTTAAACTATACTACAACGCCATTGTAATAAAAACAGCATGGTACTGGCAAAAGAACAGATATATAGACCAATGGAGCAGAATAGAAGACCCAGAAACAAGTCCACACACTTTCAGCCAATTGATTATTGACAAAGGGGCCAAAAACATACACTGAAAAAAAGATAGCCTCTTCAACAAATGGTGTTGGCAAAACTGGTTAACCATATGCAGAAAATTGGATGTTAATCCCACTTTTTCACCCTGTACAAAAGTCAACTCACGATGGATCAAAGACTTGGAAATTAAACCAGAGACTTTGAAGCTCCTTGAAGAGGGCATAGGTTCAACACTACAACACATAGGCACAGACAAACATTTCCTCAACAAGACCCCAAAGGCACAACAAATTAAAAGGAGAATCAATACATGGGATTGCATGAAACTGAAGAGCTTCTGTTCAGCAAAGGAAACTATCAAGAATCTCAATCGAGAGCCAACAGAATGGGAGAAGATTTTTGCCACCTACACCACTGATAGAGGACTAATATCTAGAATATACAGAGAACTCAAGAAACTCAACACTAAGAAAACAAAGCATCCAATAACAAAATGGGCAAATGAACTAAATAGACACTTCACAAAAGAAGAAATTCAAATGGCCAATAAATGCATGAAAAAATGCTCAACATCACTGGCAATCAGAGAGATGCAAATCCAAACTACCCTGAGATTTCACCTAACTCCAACTAGAATGGCCATCATTCAAAACACAAACAACAACAGATGCTGGTGAGGATGTGGAGAAGTGGGAACTCTAAGACATTGTTGGTGGGATTGCAAATTAGTGCAACCACTTTGGAAAACAGTATGGAGAATCCTCAGAAGAATGGGAACAAATCTTCCATTTGATCCAGCAATACCACTGTTGGGTATCTACCCAAAAGAAAAGAAGCCAAACTACCAAACTAATGCATGTGTATCTATGTTCATAGCTGCACAATTCACCATAGCCAAACTATGGAACCAGCCAAGATGTCCATCAACAGATGAATGGATTACAAAACTGTGGGATATGTACACAATGGAATTTTACTCAGCCATCAAAAAAAAACTCAATTACATCATTTTCAGGGAAATGGATGGAACTGGAGGACATTATGCTAAGTGAGATTATTCAGGCACAAAAAATAAGAAATCAGATGCTTTCCCTAATATGTGAGAGTTAGGGAGAAAAGAGGAGCAAACAAGACAACCTAAAGGAGGAGAAATGAGGTGGGAAGAGGAAAATCTCTAAAGCTCACAATGTACTTAAACATATCGAAGTCAATCACTAAGCCAAGCAAGGGAGGGAGGGACGGGGAGGGAATGGGGTGGGATTTGGGTAGGGGTTAAATCAGCGATGAATACATGTTTGTACACACAAGTTTTTTACCCCAATAAGTTGTATGGATATAATGCACCAATAAAAAAATTTAATAAATAAATAAAATAAAAATTAAAAAAAGAAAAAAAAATCTAAACCAAATAAAGACAGCTCAAGGAAGGAAAAACAACAGGCCTATATCATTGATGAACTTGATTGCCAAACTGCTAAACAAAATACTAGCAATATGCATCAAGAAAATCATACACCATGACCAAATAGGGCTCTTCCCAGGGATGTAAGGCTAGTTCAACATATGAAAATCAATCCATGTAATTTGTCACAAAAACAGAACCAAAGACAAAAATTACATGATCATTTCAATAGACACTGAAAAAGCATTTGACAAAATCTAACATCCATTTATGCTAAAAGCACTGCAGAGAATTTGAATAGAAGGATACATACCTCAACATCATAAATGCAATCTGCAATAGGCTCACAGTGCGGCAGACTGTCTCAATCGGAATGGCCGTGAGTCCACTCGGGATCGATTTATCTCAGAAAAGATGCACAAGGATTCGGGTGCCGTTCTGCAGCCATGTATATGCAGCGATTCTTTCCCTTCTATGAAATAAATTCCATTAAGTTCCTATTCATGGTGCTTCAGGAAAGAATCTGCCATGGACAAAAGCTTCTTGAGCAATTGACACTTTATTACAAGAACCCAGAAAATTTATATCCTTCACCAGTGAGATTAATAGTAAGAAAAAAGAGGGGAGTGCAATCACTGCAAAACAATAGTGAATGACATATAAACAAAGGTTAAAAAAAAAAAAACTAGTCTGGCATTCAAGAGATTAGCTCCAGATCTTCTCCAGATCTTGCAGACAGGCAGTTCCAAAGGGCAAATTCCAGAAGACACGGGCACGCCCAGGGCTTGGAGGCCTCTCATGGAATCTTCTTTAACTTTTTTGGAACTTTCCATCTTTAGGGCTTAGTCCATATGGCAGGCATGGGGAGATATGGTGATCCAGGTGGATGTGATGGAAGTCTCCCAGGTGTCATCTGCCTTGCCTTCTAAAGTCTGAAAGTTTAAGCAAACTCACAACACAGTTTGGCAGATAAACACCAAAAAATACCATGAAGTTTTTAGATTTAGTTGTCAGGTGTACTTCCTTAGCTGCAGAGCACTTTTCCTCAACCGATAGGCTTATTAGAAGCCTATTTATCTTATAAACAATCCATATTCCTATCACAGACCCTTTGCAATATCCTTTTCTTAGCCACGTGGCGCCTCCCTGTCTCAGGCAGCACTCATAGTGGGTGTAAAGGTCAAGAATCTTCCTAGCCTTCAGCTCTATTGTATTGGGCAGTATTAGCTGCTCATAAACTAGGTTGCTTTGATGTCACACCCAACGTTTGTCTTCCTGTATCTAGGCAGGATCACAAAGAGAGGGGTAAACAGAGGCACTGGGTTGCCTCCCCTTTAGGACTTTTGTTGTAAGTTAATGATTAGGATGAAGGTCAGAGATAGAGGGCAAATCTGCATTTGCAATTACTGTGACTGGAATGCTGCCACTGCATCTGAATTCTAACTAGATTTTATTACCATTTGAACAAGGCCGAGGATGTTTAGAGGCTTAGACAAATTACCAGAAAGTTTATTTTCCATGGACTCAGTTTCTCTCACAGTCCTGATCTTACACCACTGGAGCAATTCGTGTGGAAAGTTAAAAGATTCATTACCAAGAAAATAATAGTTATGAAAGAATATCTAAGAGTGGGGGAGTACTTTGGCCAGAGACAACACTCTCTCTCAGAACTTTTCGCTCGCATTGAGGACCAGCCGATTAACTGCGTGGGAGACCATCACAGATGCCAAGAAGAAGCAAGTGGTCTCGGCACCACAGCCAACATCATATTAAAGAGTGAAAAACTTTGAGAATTTCCCCTAAAAACAGAACACAAGGATGTCCATTATCGCCACTTCTTTTCAATATAGTACTTAAGACTCTGGCCAGACAAGTAAGGCAAGAAAAGGAAACCAAAGGAGTACAAATAGCAAAAAAAGAACTCAAACTTATACTCTTTGCAGATAACGCGATACTATACTTAGAAGACACAACAAACTCAACCAAATGGCTTATAGGACTGAACAACAAATTCAGCAAAGTGTCTGGATACAAAATCAATCTTTAAAAAAATCGAAAGCGTTTCTGTATACCAACCATAAATCCACTGGAAAAAAAATTCAGAAAATACTTCCACTCAGGATATCCCACAAAAATATAAAATACTTAGGAATAAACTTAATACAGGAGGTAAATGACCTCTACAAAGAAAATTATAAAACGCTGAAAAAAGAAATTGAAGAACTTTGAAGATGGAAAAATATTCCATATTCATGGATAGACAGAATAAATATTATCAAAATGGCCATACTTCCAAGAGTTATCTATAGATTCAATGCAATACTCATTAAATTACCAAGGTTATTGCTTACAGACATAGAAAAATTAGTCCTTAAATTCATTTGGAACAACAAAAAAACCAGAATAGCCAAATTAGTTCTCAGCAACAAAAACTATGCAGGAAGAATCAAAATACTGACTTTAAACTATACCTACTACAAAGCCATAGTAATAAAAACAGCATGGTACTGACACAAAAACAGATACATAGACCAATGGAGTCAAAGAGAAGATTCAGAAATAATCCACACACTTACAGCCAATTGATTTTTGACAAATGGCTAAAAACATGCAGTGTAAAAAAGATAGCCTATTCAACAAATGGTGTTGGCAAAATTGGTTAACCATATGCAGAAAAAATGTAAATTAATCCCAATTTCTCACCCTGCACAAGAGTCAATTCAAGATGGATCAAAAACTTGGAAATTAGACCAGAGACCTTGAGGCTCCTTGAAGAGGGCATAGGTTCAACACTGCAACACATAGGCACAGGTAAACACTTTCTCAACAAGACCCCAAAGGCACAAGAAACTTAAAGGTGGATCAATTTGTGGGATTGCATTAAACTAAAAAGCTTCTGTATAGCAAAGGAAACTATCAGGAAACTCAACTGAGAGTTAAAAGAGTGGGAAAAGATTTCTGCCACCACCCCTCTGATAGAGGACTAAAATCTAAAATATATAGGTAACTCAAATAACTTGGCACTAAAAAACAAATAACCCAATTTTAAAAAATGGGCAAGGGAACTAAATAGACACATCATGAAAGAAGAAATTCAAATGGCCATTTAATGCATGAAAAAAATGGTCAGTATCATTAGCAATCAAAAAGATGCAAATCAAACTACCCTGAGACTTCACCTAACTCCAACTAGAATGGCCATCCTTAAAAACACAAACAACTACAAATACTGGTAAGGTTATGGAGAAGTGAGAACTCCACTACATTGTTGCAAATTAGTTCAACCACTTTGGAAAACTGTATGGGGAAATCTCAGAAAAATGGGAGTGAATTTACCATATGATCCAGAAATATCACTTCTGGGTATCTACCCCAAAGAATAGAAACCAAACTACCAAACTAATGAGTGTGTATCTATGTTCATAGCTGCACAATTCACAATTGCCAAACTATGGAACCAGCCAAGATATCATCCATCAACAGATGAATCTATTATAAAACTAAGAGATATGTACACAATGGGATTTTACTCAGCCATAAAGAAAAACACCATTACATCATTTACAGGAAAATGGATGAAACTGGAGGACATGCTAAGTGAGATTAGTCATTTATTAAAAAAATAATAATAAATCGGATGCTTTCCCTAATATGTGAAAGCTAAGGAGAAGATGGGTCATAAGAGAAACTCTAGACAAAGAAGGAGATACTATAGATGAGCAAATAAGGCAGCCTGACTGAGGGAATGGGAGGGGGATGATAGAAATTCTCTTTGTTCATGATGTGCATTAAAAAACATATCAATGTTAATCATTAAGCCAAACATGAGAAGGAGGACAGGGGAGGGAATGGGGCAGGAGTTGAATAAGAGCTAATTGGGTGATGTGTGCATGTATACCTCCTTCATCTTGTACTCCATTAAGATGTATGACTCTAATGCACCAATAAAAATTTTTAAAAAGCCAGGTGTGGTGGCGCATGCTTGTAATCCCAGCATTTGGGAGGCAGAGACAGGAGGATTGCACAAGTTCAAAGCCAGCCTCAGCAACTTAGTGAGACCCTGTTTCCAAATAAAATATGAAATAGGTCTGAGAATATAGCTCAGGGGTAGAAAGCCTCTGGGTTCCACCCCCAGTACACACACACACAAAAAAAAAATTAAAAAAATACTGTAGTGATCAATGCATAGCTAGGATTATAGCATCACAAATCTGTGAAAGGAAGAAAGAATTTTGTAAAAAATTCTAGTGACAATATAATTTCAATAATTAACCTAAATACTGAGTTGTTGTTTTGTGAGTGTTTACAGTTAATGTAATGCAAAACCACTGACTTCCTTAGATTTCCACTCAATTTTTCTACTAGGAGTGTCCTTCCTGTGATTTAATTTTTATGACTCTACTTAATAGCCAGCTCCTTTTTTGGTACTGAGACTGAATCCAGGGGAATTTTACCTCCAAGCTGCAACCCCAGCTCTTTTTATTTATTTAATTTTTGAAACAGAAAGTCTCACTAAGATACTGAGGCTGGCAATCTACCTGTCTCAGCCTCCCTAGTATTGGGATTACAGGCATATGAGTTGTGTTTTATTTATTTTTTATTTTTTTATTTTTTTTTATTTGAAGAACTTTTTTTTCTGACCAACTAGATGTTAGCACATTAAATGAAAAAAATCAAATAAAGAGCCCCAAAGTAGATACATAAAATTAAAACAAAAGTATCCCAAGAAACTAATTAGTATACTAAATTTCCCCTAAAATGCTACAAGTAAAGATCATTTAAATGTATACAATCTTGCTAAGTAGAGGTTTGAATACTTAGTAAACTTATTTTAGGCAAAGGAGTTTTAGGTAAAATTAACCTTTAGGAAAAAAGGTCTATTTCCATGACTATCATGCTAACATTCTAAATCTATTATAAAATTTATTCACATATATGTAAATGTTGTATATAACTCCTCAGAAACACATTTTTACTCTCTCACATATTTCTAAGAATTTTTACTATGATGTATGAATGTGTTTATGTGTATGTTTACTAAGTTTATACACAAAGATATCAGTCATCTATTGACAAAATAAAATTGCATAGCAAGCAGCCACACTACTTTAAAAGCCTATGGCATCTATCTATCTATCATCTATCTATCTATCTATCTATCTATCTATCTATCTATCTATCTATCTATCTATCACCTCACAATAATGTGTCCAGGCCATTTGGCCTGGCTTCTTCACACCTCTGCAGATAGATATATCTGCAGTACAAAGTCTTCTAGAAGCAACAAGGCAGCTCCTGGGCTCTCGGCAGGGCTTGATCACATCTTTGCAATGAATTGGTGCTGGCTGATACAGTATGATCTTGGCTAAAAGTACTGGACTGATGTGGTCCTGCCCGTGTGATTTCAACTACCAGCATGCTAACCTGCCTGTGTTCGCAGTGCAGGTGCTGTGGCAAAGATGTAGGTGCTTTTTCCTCTAGTCCTATACACTCCTGCATGTGAACACACCAAGAGAAGATAGTCATCAACAAACCAGAAAGTATAAGATCTCCCTTTTGCTCTTTTCCAGAATACTTTGACATTCCAGAGTTCTTTGTGGTTCCAAATGAAGTTTAGCTTTTTATTTAATTTCTGTCAAAAATGTCATTGGCATTGAATCTCAGATCACTTTGGGCCATATAGGCATTTTAGTAAGTCTTCAAAGTGTGTGTGTGCGTGTGTGTGTGTGTGTGTGCGCGCGTGCGTGTGTGTGTGTGTGTGTGTGTGTGTGTGTGTGTGTGTGTGTTACTGGGGATTGAATCCAGGGGCATTCTATCTCTGAGCTATACCGCAAGCTCTTTTTATTTCTTATTTTGAAACAAGGTTTCACTAATTTGCTAAGGCTGGCCTTGATTCTGCTATCCTCCTCTCTCGGCCTCTCAAGTACTGTGATTACAGGTGTGTGCCACTGCCATGTGGTTTTCTTATAGTGTCTTTGGTGTCTTGGTATCTGGCCTCAGAGAGGAGTTTTGGGAGAGCTCCTCCTCTTTAGTTTTTTTTTTTTTAAAAAAAAAACATGTTAAAAGAATTGATGCTTACTTTTCTTTGACTATTTGGTATACTGCTGGACTTTCTTTGTTTAGGGTGGGGGAGTTAAGGCACTAATTTGGTCGTCTTGGGTCTGTTCGCATTTTCTATTCTTCATGATTTCATCATTGTAAGTCATATGCTGGGCAACATGGACCTACTTTTCCTAGATTGCCCCCTGTGCCATCTGTGTCAGAGTGTAACTGTCCGCAGAACTCTGAAAATCATGCTTGTGGCTTTAGTGTGGTTCCCTCTCACTTCTGATTTGAGCTTTCTTCCTGTTTTTCTTATTTAACCTAACTCAGGTTTTGTCAGTTCTGTTGCTCTTTCAAAACACCAAACTCTTTAATTTTACTGATTTTTTTTTCTGTTTTTCTATTCTGATTTGTTTATTTTTGCTCTATCCTTTATTCTTTCCTTCACTCCACTTACTTTAGGCTTAGTTTGTTTGTTTGTTTTTCTCTCGGGGTACAAAATTATATTGTTGACTTGAGATCTTTCTTCTTTATTAATATAAGTGGTTAACACTGACACCACTAACTTTCCTCTTTTAGGAATACACCCATAATTTAGGGGGGGTTGTTGTTGGTGGTGGTTTTGTGGGGTTTTTTTTCTTGTACTGGGGATTGAATACAGGGATAGTTTCTGAGCTATACTCACTAAGTGGCTGAAGCTTTGCAGTTGGTTGGATGTTTTGCATATGTCTTTTATGTCCAGTTATTCTAAAATGTTGTTCAAGTTTTTTGCTTCTCTATGGATCATTTTTCTTTTCTTTTTTCTTTTCTATTCACACTTCCTCTTGCCATCCTTCGTGTTCTGTTAGAATTTTTGTAGTGATATGCTTTGAGTCCTTTCTCATTTTATGATGTGTAGCTTCTATGGATATTTTATTTGTAATTACATAAAACATCTTGAAACAACCAATTTAAAGCTTATAACTTTGAGTATAAAATTTCTATTATTTTACATCTCACTGTGCTCATTTCTTGTTACTAATATCACAGACTACGTCATATATAGTATATGCATTAATATTGTTTTATAGGTATAGTTATTTTAGTCTTTTGTCTTTTAGTGTTTTCTTTTGTCTTTTAAATTTATACTATATTAAAGTGCATATGAAAGTACTCTTGTTTATGGGAAAAGTCTTTATTTCACCTTCATGTGTGTGTGTGTGTGTGTGTGTGTGTGTGTGTGTGTGTGTGTATTTCCCTAGTGACTGAACCCAGAACCATTTTACCTCTAAGACCCAGGCCTATTTTATTTTTTATTTTGAAATAGGGTCTTGCTAAATTACTGAGGGCCTTGATAAGTTGCTGAGGCTGTCATTGAACCTGCTTTTCTCCTTACCCAGCCTCCCGTCGCCTTCATTTTTGAATGAAATTTTGCTGGAAACAGTGTTCTTGTCTGACAGGTGTTTTTTTTTTTTTTTTTTTTTACACTGAATATATTACTCCATCCCACCTGCAAGGTTTATTCTGTTAAGAACTCCACCGTAAATCTTGTGTGTACTCCTTCCATGACTGGCCTTTATTCAATTTCATCTTACTTTTCTGTTTTCAATATTCTCTTTTGTCTTGGCAAGTCAACTACAGTGCCTCTTTGTACAGGACTCTTGAGCTCATCCTAACTGGGATCCTTTGAGTTTCTTGATTTGGGGGTATCTCTTTTCTTCCTTAGATTTGAAAAGCTTTCAGCCACCTTTTCCTCAAGGACATTCTCTGTCTCTTTCTTCTCTTCTCCTTTTGTATCTCCCAGATGCCTGTATTATTCAATTCGGTGATGTCCCTAAGTTCCTTGAGCTTTCTTCACTCTTATTTTTTTTTTAGTGTAGTCACTTCTTTCTTCTACTCAATCGAGTCTGCTGTTGAGCTCTTGCAGTGGATTTCTCATTCAATTACTGTATCCTACAGCTCCAGAGTTTGTTTGAACTTTTTAAATAGTTTCCATCTTTTTGTTGGTATTCTCATTTTATTCATGTGTCATTTTCCTGATACTGTTTAGCTGTCTTTTCTTATTCTCTTGTAAATTATTAAATGTCTTAAAAAACAATCTTAAATTTTAGTTAGCTAATTCAGATCTGTATTTCTTTGAGGCTAGCTTCCAGAGATTTATTTTGCTCTTTTGATTAAGCCATTTGTGCATCTTGTGCTTTTACTTGTTAATTAAATTATTTATCTTTTGTTCATGCATTTACTTACTTTTGCTAATTTTTGTGTACTTGAGAAACTGACTACCCCTCTTAGTTTATGGACTGGACTCATACAGTTGAAAAATCTCCCATAGACCTGTCTAGACCTTCTTGGGGTCCTCTGAAACCTACATTCTGGGGATCCTCTGAAACCTTTTTGAAGAGTTGCAATTTCTTTATGTTTGTGCATCTTAATGTCCCAGTTACAGGTTTGCTCATTTCTTTTTCTGAAGCTTGTAGTCCGCCCGGTGTCTCTCTGTGGTACTGCAAGTTCTCTAGTTCTGCAGGAGTCCAGGGCAGGTAAGCCAGTCCTCTGACAGCCAAACATCAGATGAATGTTCCGTTTTTCTCTGTTCCTACCAAAGGAAGAATCAAAAGTTGGGTCTCTTCTCCCACTTGTGCCAATCCCACCTGGCCTCTGGGTGTGATCCTGCTGTCTCCTCACCAAAGACTGTGCCAGGAGGATGGGTAGCTCGTGCCACAGGAAAAGCTGGCAAAGGGTACAGAATGTACATTGCCAAAGTTAAGTAATTGTGTTTATAAGAAATTAAAACAAAGTATTTGTAGAATATTTGTGTTTTAGCGATAGACAAAGACAGTAAGATGCATCCATCAGTAACAAAGTCACCTTAACAAAGATGCGGTTCCCACCCAGAGTGGGAGCTGGGCATCATCAAGGCGGGGTCTCCGGACTTAGTCATTCCACACACCAAAAGAAATGGTTTATTTTCTCTATCTAAGAGTGAAAATTATATTATAGTTCTGAAACATTTATCCAAAGAAAGAAATGCTCTTCAAGAATTAATTGTTTGAATTTTAGTAACTCATCAGCAAAATATTATTTTAGGTCCATATTTAATTTAATTTAAATTTCTTTTTGCAGCACTACAAACCCAGAGCCTCACCTGTGTTAGGCAACGATTCCACTACTGAAGTACACCTCCAGCCCCAAAATGTGTCCTCTATAAAGCAACCTTTTCTATTTAATATAAAAATTCTCTGAACATTAAATTTGTTTATCACCTTCTGTTTTAGCTAAACAAAAAGAATTTTGGTTTTCTCTATTATATCTTTTTTCATATTCTTCCATTAAGTTCTCCTTTTTGAAAAGATTTTTAAATTTTACTTTCATACTATACAGTTTCCTAAGCCCATATCTTTCACTTTCTGATTTTGTCTTTTTTCTTAATTAAAATAAACATCATAGTGCCCGGCGTGGTGGCATATGCTTGTAATCCCCATGCTTGGGAGGCGGAGACAGGAGGATCGCGCAGGTTCGAAGCCAGCTGCGCTGGCGTAAGAGACCCTGTTTCCCAAAATAAAAAAGTATAAAATAGGTCTGGGATTGTAGCCCAGAGGTAGAAGGGCTTCCAGGAACCCCAGTACCACAACAAAAAAATAAATAAACATCATAGTGAGAGTCTTTTCAACACAGAATGGTAGTATTTTATTTCCTTCATTCCTTCCTTTCCTTTCTGTGTGTGTTACTGGAGATTGAACCCAGGGACATTCTACCTCTGAGATATACCCCCAGCTCTTTTTATTTGTATTTGTAAACAAAATTTTGCTAAGTTGCCAAGGCTGGTATCAAGCCCCCTGTTTCAGCCTCCCAAATCTTGGGATTATAAGCATGCACTACCACGCCTGGCCAGTTTTTTTTTTTTTTTATTTGTTTGTTTACTTGGTTGGTTGGTTGGATGGTTGGTTGGTTGGTTGGTTTTGGTGAAACTGGGAATCGAACCTAGGGCCATTCTACCTCCAAGCTATATTCCCATCCCTATTTTGTATTCTTTATTTTGAAACAGAATCTCACTAAGTTGCAGAGGGCCTCACAAACCTGCGATCCTCCTGTCTCGGCCTCCCAAGTACTGGGATCATAAGCCTGCACCATTTTGATGCCTGGTGCGTATTTTCTATTTTAATGTAACAGGTTTGAGGTTTGTTCCCATGAATCTTGGTTAAATTGTCTCTAAAATCTCAAAACTAATTAGTAAATAACAATTAATGATCTTCCTCTTAGAAATTTCATATGAATCATTGAAAACATATGTCCCCGACATCTTCTTATATCCTAAAACACTTTTGTACTGGTTTGTCTACAGATAATTCACATGGCTTTGCATTTTGATTATGCAAAAAAATGACACAAAGGATAATTTATTCCTAGATTAGAAATAGAAAAGTTACCTAGTGTGTACGCCCAGGCTGGAGTTGGCAGCACTATTCACAGTAATCACAGTGGAGCTGAAGACCTGGCTCATCTTCTCGTGCAGTATTCTGAGCCCCTCGCTCACGCAAGCTGTTCTGTCCTGAGCCAGGAATAACAACGGGCAAGAAGCATGTGGGGCTCCCATTGATCATCTGCTGCAAACACAGAGAGATATAAGTACAACCCAGTGCCCCATTTATTGTCTCCTTTATCTACCAAGAATCATTTTTAATATTATTTCTATTTCTATAGTTTAAATAAACTATGCAAGGTGATGTGAATTCTGAAATGCTTCTTTTGTGCCCAACCTATTTTCTTGCTGGCTCTTACGAGACTCCAAGTTCAATACCTTTGTGCCATCCCCTTTCTTTCTTATTACCTTATTACTCTTCTCCACATCATTCTTTTCCTACCTATAAAAGTTACCCCATGAGTTATAATTTTCTTAATGTCCTCTAAAACCTGAGGTCATATGGCTCCCATTCTTGGCACATCCACGCAGGCCTTCCTTTATATAGAAAGCATGGAGCTTTTGATGAGCCTTCTCTGTCCTTCTCCCTCCTTTATTGAAAATTTAATTCAGCCAGGTATGGTGGTACGTATCTATAATCCCAGGACTTAGGAGTCTGAGCCAGGAGAATGACAGGTTTAAGGACAACCTCAGCAACTTAGTGAGATGCTAAGTAACTTAGCAAGACCCTGTTTCAAAATAAAGAATTAAAAATATGGCTGGGAGCATGCATTTAATCTCAATTACCACAATAATAACAATAAAAGTCCGTTGAAGGAGTCTACGCTTCCCTTAAAGACCATGTATGCATCACATGCTAATACTCACCATTCCCATGCCCACAGTCTCTGGTCTCTCTCATCAAAATGCACCCTCTTCATGCACACATATGCTCATGTGCACGCGCGCGCACACACACACACACACACACACACACACACACAATGTCATGTAGGATATCTTTATGGAAAGTCCAGAAAAAAACCACATTCAGTCTGTATTTCTATAATCTCACCTCCTTGGTGAAATGCTCCCTCCCTAAGATTCTGGAACACGGCCTCTTGATGTTTCCTCCCAGCCCTTTGGACACCTCCCATCTCTGACCTTCGAGCTTTCATCTCTCTCTCTCTGTCCCTTAATGGATAATTCTCTTGGACCTCTTCTTTTCTCACCATGTCCACTTCAGTTCAACCAGGGATGATGAGCTCAGAATCGCAGACAGCTGGTCTCCCTGCAGTCCAACTGAATACAAAGGGCATGTCCTTGATAGACATTTCAGGAATGTGATTTGTGTGATTCTGAAAGTTCCCTGAAGAGAAAGATGCTTCTGAGCAGAGTCTCCTTTGGAGAGTTTTTTTTGCCCTAAGTCTATCTATCAACAAATATTCTCATGCAACATCAGTATTCTGGGCCGTTCTGAAGCCCAAGCCTCTTCCCCTGGGCTCCAAACTGGTATATTCACCAGATCATCTTCACTTAGTTTTTCCAGTTATCTCAAATCCCACATCTTCAAAACTGACCTAAGCATCTTCCCCATGGAGACTATTCTGACCAAGTGCTTTATCTCACTGCCCTGTGTCTTCCTCCATTTGCTTCCCAAGGATAAAAGCAAGAATCATCCTTGCCTCCTTCTGCTGCCTGACCCCACCACATCTACACAATTCCTAGGCACTCACCAGTGGCCACCTCACTTTCCTCTATTTTTTTCTTGGGGTACTGGGAATTAAAGCCAGGGACATTCTACCTCTGAGCTATATCTCAACCCTTTTTTAGTCTTATTTTGTTTTTTATTACACAAATACAAATCATTTTATTTTTTTATTGGTGCATTTAATCATTCATCATCATGAAATTCAAAGCAATAGAGACATACATGCTGTCATAGTTAGATATGAAATATCCCCTACAAAGCTCTTTTATTGTTTGGAGTTGATGAAATTAAGTCTTGAGGGCTAAAATTCCAGCTGCAGAGAAATCCATTGTAATGGCTTTATCTGGGTGACAGCCTAGCTGGTAGGGTGTGCTAGAGGGAGTGGGTCCCTGGGGTTTGGCCCTGGGGATTACATATGGTTCCTCCTCCTCTGATCTCTCTGGCTTCAAGCCTCCATGATGTGAGGAGCACAGCCCCGTGTCTCCCTCTCTCTGCTTCCCCCCGCCATGTCCTGAGATCCACGGTCCTGGCCTCACATAGATTGAACCCAAAACCATAAGAAAGTAAGTATTGCTTCCTCTAAGTTACGTGTTCAGGTCTTCAAATTATAGCTGTGAGAATGCTGAGCAGAACACGTGCACACAGCACTTGGTGACCTTTCCCCTAGTCCCCACCCCACTCCCTCCTCCTCCCTGTGCACAATTTGAGATTGTCATTGATATTTTTATCTACATTGTTTCAATTGAAATATTTCCTTGATCAAATCTCCCTCACATACACACACTTATTTTTAGGCCCCTCGAAGACTCCAATAGGGTTTCTTCCCTTTTGTCTGTAATCTCTTTTGTATCCCAACTTCTCCCCAGCTACCACATGATAAGAAAAAAAATTGACTATTTTTTGTCTGACTAATATCACTTAGCATATTATTCTCTAGCTCCATTAGTTTTCTTGAAAATGACATAATTTTCTTCTCCTTTATGGCTGAGTAGAATTATATTGTGTGTATATCCCATAGTTTTGCAATCCATTTCATCTGTTGATGAACACTTAGACTGGTTTCATAACTTAGTTATTGTGAATTGCGCTGCTATAAACATAGATATTCATGTGTTACTATGGTAGTCTGGTTTCCATCCCTTTGGTAAGATACCCAGAAGTGGTATATCTGGATCATAGGGTGGATCCATCCCCAGCCTTGTGAGGAACCTCCACACTTATCTCCAACATGGCTGCACTAATCTGCGATCCCTCCAACAGTGTAGAAGAGTTCCCATTTCCCTACATCCTTGCCGGCATTTATTAACATTTATATTTTTGATGATTAACATTTTAACTGGGGTTAGGAAAAACTGTACTATAATTTTGATTCGCATCTCTCTGGTTGCTAATGATGTTTAGCTTTTCTTATACATTTATTGACCATTTGTATTTATCCTTTTGTGAAGTATCCAGTTTACTTTTTACTTGTTTTGTGTGAAATTTCTTAAATTCTTTATGTATTTCAGCTATTAGTCCTCTATCAGAGGAGTAGCTGGCAAATATCTCCCGTTTTGTCTGCTCTCTCTTAAGGTTCTTGATGGTTTGCTTTGCCTCAGTGAAGCTTTTTAATTTAGCGCAATACCACCTATCAATCATTGTTTTAATTTCCTGTGCCTTCAGGTTCTTATTGAGGAAGTTTCTACCAGTGGCTGTATGTTAAAGTATTGGTCCTATACCCTCTTCTAGTAATTTCAGAGTCTCTGATCTAATTTACAAGTCTTTTTATCTATCCTGAATTGACTCTTATGCAGAGTGAGAAGATGAGATTTAATTCCATTTTCCTACAAATGGATAACCAGTTTTTCCAGTACCATTTGTTAAAAAGTCTACCTTTTCTCCAGATTGTTTTTGGCACCTTTGTAAAAAAAAAAAAAAAAACCAGTTGGCTGTGAGTAGATTTGTTTCTGAATCTTCTATTCTGTTCTACTGAGCTATTTTCAGTTTTTGTGCCAGTACCATGATGTTTTTATTACTATAGCTCTATAGTATAGTTTGAAGACAGGTGTTGTGATGCCTCCTGCATGATTCTTATTGCTAAGAACTATTTTGGCTATTCTGGATCTTTTGTTATCCCATATGAATTTCAGGACTGTTTTTTCTAGGTGTGTGGGTGGTACAGGAGGTGGAATCCAGGGGCTTTCTACCTCCAGGCTGTACTCCCAGACCTATGTTTATATTTTATTTGGAAACAGGGTCTCACTAAGTTACTGAGAGCGTCACTAAGTAGCTGAGCCTGGCTTCAAACCTGTGAGAGCCTCCTGTCTCAGCCTTTTAAGCATGGGGATTACAAGCGTGCACCACCACACCCAGTGTAGGACCCCAGCAATCTTTTACCTAATCCTGCCTAAAAAGAAGCAAAGCAGATGATACAACAAATGCATCGATGGACCCACCTTGGGGTAAACAAACTGACATCATTAATGGCCAAAACTGACATGCAATTGGCCTAACCCCACTGCTCGAGGAGACGGTCTACAACTGTGTCCCCTTGCCAAAAGATAAATGCTGGCAGAAAAGTTGAGCCAGGAAAACGCCTGCGGGGAGACCGGCCTGAAGTCTATTGGGAGATAGACTTTACAGAAGTGCATCCAGCCAGGTATGATTATAAATATCTCCTAGTTTTTATAGACACTTCTTCAGCATGGATAAAAGCTTTCCCAACCAAAAAGAAGACAGCCGTGATGGTTGCCAAAAAGATTCTGGGAGAAATCTTTCCTCGGTTTGGTGCACCTAAGGTAATAGGATCAGATAATGGGCCTGCCTTCATTGCCCAGGTAAGTCAGGGAGTGGTCAGGTTTTTGGGGACCAATTGGAAACTTCATTGCATGTACCATCCCCAGAGCTCAGGACAGGTAAAAAGAATAAATAGAACTCTAAAAGAGACCTTAACTAAATTGACCATGGAGACTGGCGGAACAGACTGGGTGGTGCTCCTTCCCTTGGCCCTCTTCAGGGCCAAAAATACCCCCTCAAGGTTTAATTTAACCCCTTTTGAAATTTTGTTTGAGGCCCCTGCCCCCTTGGCCAGTCTGGGCGAGGGTAAAATATTCAGTCACAATAACAATGATTTATGTGCCAGGTTAAGAGGACTACAGGTGGTGCAAAAGGACATATGGTCGCAGTTGGTAGCAGTCTACGAGCCAGGGACCCCTGAGACCGCCCATCAGTTCCAGGTCGGCGACTCGGTCTACGTGAGATGCCACCGAGCCCAGAATCTGGAGCCTCACTGGAAAGGGCCCTACTCAGTGATATTAACCACCCCAACGGCCATCAAGATGGATGGTGCGGTGAACAACTCACCCTTAAAAACTGCAACTCCAGAAGCTGCCCCTCCAGCAAAATGAAATCTTTCCTGGCACTGGTACTGTGTCTGAGCCTCACTAATACCAAGGATCCCGACCCCCACCAACCCCTTAACCTAACCTGGCAAGTGTAAGTGGGGCGGACGATGTTATTTGGAGCAGTTCTGACATTGTTCCCCTGGGAACGTGGTGGCCAGACCTCTTCCCTGATGTCTGCAAACTGGCCATGGGAGCCCCGGCCAACTGGGACCTAGAGGGATATTTTGATTTAAAATACTTTGTCTGTCCTTTTAGGGCTAGGTGTCACTGCAGGGGTAGCTACTGGAGGGGCGGCTTTGGCTCAATTGCCTCATTACTACCAGAGTCGTCAAGCTGCAATAGATAGAGATATAAGAGACATAAAAGAGACTATCTTTAAACTAGAAGAGTCCCTTTCCTCGCTCTCCGAGGTAGTTTTACAGAACAGGAGGGAACTAGATCTCCTCTTTCTCCAACAGGGGGTCTATGTGCAGCTCTTAAAGAAGAATGCTGTCTTTATATCGATCACTCAGGAGTCATCAAAGACTCAATGAGCAAATTAAGAGAAAGGCTTAACAATAGACAAAAAGAAAGGGAACAAAACCAGGGATGGTTCGAGGCATGGTTTAATAAAACCCCCTGGTTTGCTACACTGCTTTCCACAATTATGGGCCCTCTCATTATACTAATCATACTGTTAACCCTTGGACCCTGTCTTTTAAATCACTTGCTTGTTTTTATTCGAGAGCGCATGAACACTGTCCAGGTTCTCATGCTACAGCGGAGATATCAGACTATGCCCTTAGAAGGCGAAAAACAGTAATTCCAGGATTGGAATTACCCAAAGAAAAAGGGTGGAATGTAAGACCCCAGCACCCCAGCCACCCCAGCATTTGGGACTTTCTGCTCCAGCACTCCCTGTTGCACAACCAACGGGTGCTGGGACTTTCAGTGCAGAGAGTTTCCCACCAATGCTCCCTGAACTAGCTCCCCACCAACTATTGTTAGGAAACAAAAGTAACAATTCAGGGACTTTCCACTCACCAGAATAACAGGAACTTGGTTACCTCAAACTGTCACTAGAGCTAAAAAATGATATCTCTGGCCATACCGCCCAATCCTGAGAAAGGTCAGAAATAAGAACCAATGATAGTAAAACACCTAATGTTAACCACGCCTCTGTAGTTAAAGTGTATAAAAGCTTCAAACATCTGTTGCTAAGGGTCGATTCCTCAACTTGCGAGGCGACCCCAGCGCTGGATAGAATAAAACCTCTTGCAAATTGCATCGACTTCTGCCTGTGAGTGATTACTGGGAGGGTGCGTGCTTCCTGGGGGCCGACAGGTCCAACACCAGCATTTTGAAGAATGGTCATGGTGTTTTCATAGAAATTGCATTGGATCTGTAGAGCACTTTCGGTATAATGGCCATGTTAATGATATTTGTTATGCATATCTAAAGAACGTGGGAGATCTCACCATGTTCTAAGTCTTTAATTTCTTTAGTGATTTATAGTTTTCAATGTAGAGGTCTTTTACTCCTGTGTTAGGTTTATTTCTAGGAATTTTATTGTTTAGGGAGATACTGTGAGTAAAATTATTTTCTGGTTTTCTAGCTCAGTGGATGTGTGGTTGTTGTATAGAAAAAGCTATTGCTTTTTGTAGATTTATTTTGTATACTACTACAATGCCCTTACCCTATTGCTTAATACTAAAAAGGAGTGATAGCTGGGTGTGGTGTGCACACTTGGAATCCTGGTACTTGGGAGGCTGAGACAAGAGGATCACAGTTTAAGAACAGCTTCAACTACTTAGTGAGGCCTTTTGCAACTTGATGAAACCTGGTTTTATTTATTTATTTTTTGGTGCATTGTAATCATACATCACATTAGAATACAAGACTTGAAAGGATATACAAGCACACATCATCCAATTAGCCCTCATCCAGTCCCCATCCCATTCCCTTCCCCTCCCTCGATCCCATGCTTGTTTGGTGATTAACTTTGATATATTTGTTTATGTACCTCCTGAGTTTTAAAGAGGCTCTATCCTCCCCTATCCCATACCCTCTGATTGGTCATCTTAATTGCTTTGCTATAGGGCCCTTTCTATACCTTGACCTCTTCCTGTTACCCCTTTCCTCCTAGTTATTGCTGATTAGGGGAAGCATCTGATTTTTATTTTCTGTGATATTTCTCTGTGCATGCCACGTTGCAAGTACCAATCCCACGCTTCACGGCCCCAGTAGTGGCCTTACTACCCTGTGGACTGATCCAGACCTTGCTGGCTCAGGCAGCGGCCTTGCCTCATGGGTGGCCCCGATTCTGGCCTCGCTGGTCCCCAGGCTGGCTCAGATCCTGGCCTCGGTGGCCCCAGCACCTGCCTTGCCTCAAGGCAGATTCCGTCCCAGCCTCGCTGACCCTGGCACCGGCCTAAACCCTTGGCAGGCTCCGATCCTGGCCTCAGAGGCCCCAGTAGTGGCCGTGCCTCAAGGCAGGCTCCAATGCAGGCCGCTGGCCCCATAACCGGCCTACCCCTCAGCAGGCTTCGATCCCGGCCTTAGAGGCCCCAGCACTGGCCTTGCCTCATGGCAGGCTCTGCTCCCGGACTCGCTAGCCCTGGCACCAGCCTAACCCCTCGGTAGACTCCAATCCTGGCCTCGGAGACCTTAGTAGTGGCCGTGCCTCATGGTAGGCTCCAATCCCGGTCTTGCTGGCCCCAGTACCAGTCTTACCCCTCTGTAGGCTCCAATCCAGGCCTCGAGGGCCCCAACACCAGCCTTGCCTCACGGCAGGCTCTGATCCCAGCCTCCGAGGCCACAGTTACAGACTTGCCTCAAGGCAGGCTCCAATCCCGGCCTCGCTGGCCCCGGCATTGGCCTAACCCCTCTGCAGGCTCCAATCCCAGCCTCTGAGGCCACAGTAACGGACTTGCCTCAAGGCAGGCTCCGATGCCAACCACTGGCCCCAGCACTGGCCTACCCCTTGGAAGGCTCCGATCCTGGCCTTGGAGGCCCCAGTAGCGGCCTTGCCTCACAGCAGGCTCCAATCCCAATCTTGCTGACCCCGGCACCGGCCTAATCCTTTGGCAGGCTCCAATCCTGGCCTTGGAGGCCCCAACACCGGTCTTACCTCATGGCAGGCTCCGATCCTGGCCTCACTGGCCCCAGCACTGGCCTACCCTCTCGGCAGGCTCCAATTCAGGCCTCAGAGGCCCCAGTAGCAGCCTTGCCTCACAACAGACTCCAATTCTGGCCTCGCTTGCCCAGGCACCGGCCTAACCTCTCAGCAGGCTCTGATCCTGGCCTCAGTAGTGGCTGTGCCTCATGGCAGGCTCCAATCCCAATCTTGCTGACCCCGGCACCGGCCTAATCCTTTGGCAGGCTCCAATCCTGGCCTTGGAGGCCCCAACACCGGTCTTACCTCATGGCAGGCTCCGATCCTGGCCTCACTGGCCCCAGCACTGGCCTACCCTCTCAGCAGGCTCCAATTCAGGCCTCAGAGGCCCCAGTAGCAGCCTTGCCTCACAACAGACTCCAATCCTGGCCTCACTTGCCCAGGCACCGGCCTAACCTCTCAGCAGGCTCTGATCCTGGCCTCAGTAGCGGCTGTGCCTCATGGCAGGCTCCGATGCCGGCCTCGCTGGCCCCGGCACTGGCCTAACCCCTCGGCAGGCTCCAATCCCAGCCTCAAAGGCCCCAGTAGCGGCCTTGCCTCACGGCTGGCTCCGATGCCAGCCACTGGCCCCAGCACCAGCCTAACCCCTCGGCAGGCTCCGATTATAGCCTCAGAGGCCCCAGCACCAGCCTTGCCTCATGGCAGGCTCCGATCCTGGCCTCGCTGGCCCAAGCACCAGCCTAACCCCTCCGATCCCGGCCTCAAAGGCCTCAGTAGCAACCTTGCCTCACAACAGGCTCCGATGCCGGCCGCTGGCCCCGGCACCTGCCTGAACCCTCGGCAGGCTCCGATCCCAGCCTTGGAGGTCCCAGCACTGGCCTTGCCTCATGGCAGGCTCCGATCCTGGCCTCGGAGGCTCCAGCACCGGCCCTGCCTCATGGCAGGCTCCAATTCCAGCTTTGCTGTCCCAGTCGCTGGCCTCACGTCTCAGCAGCCTCCAATCCAAACACCCTCTTCGCCCAGCAGGTTGTCCCACATTCCTGAGGGTGTGTGGTGGTAGTGTTCTGCCTCTGGGGTTATTACTTAAAAGTTCCAGGTATAATGCATCAGATCTCTGCCTCCCCTGAGTACTGGCCACTGCCATTGCCACTGCCTCTGCCATTTCAAATCTTTCCCAAGCTCTTTCTGAGGGTGTGTGGTGGTAGTGTTCTGCCTCTGGGGTTATTACTTAAAAGTTCCAGGTATAATGCATCAGATCTCTGCCTCCCCTGAGTACTGGCCACTGCCATTGCCACTGCCTCTGCCATTTCAAATCTTTCCCAAGCTCTTTTTCCACTCTGAATGTTATCCAGTGTTCCTAAGCATGCACAACGGTAGCATTCGATGTTTGGTGTAATTTCTCCGAAAAATAAGGTTGGTAGGATCAGATTTCTGCCTCTCCTGGATACAAGTCTCCACCACCAGCATGGAGACCGCTTCCAACGCCAACTTCCTCCTAGGTCTTCACTAAACTCTCTCCTTACAGGTGAAGTCCAGGATTCTTAAGAATGTAGAAAAGAAGCAATCGTCCTTCACAGGGAATTTTTCCAAAAGTTCCAGTTCATTTGGATAAGTTTTGTCTGCATCTCCAGTATCCTGGTATCTGCCACGGCCTTCTTGAACCCTCTCCGATATTTTTCTTTTTTCTTTTTCTTTTCCTTTTTTTTAAATAAGAGAAGACAGTATGTGTGGTTTGAGGAGGTTGTGGGATCAGGCACTCAGTAGCACTGCGACTGGGCCCGGTTGCTCCGGGGGTCCTGCGTGCCCTGCCTGACCCCTGCCCAGGGCCCAGGGCCTTGCGACCGGGGCCTGGTTTCTCCAGGGGTCTGGCATGCTCCACACGATCCCGCCCAGGGCCCAGGGTCCTGCAACCTGACCCAGTTTCTCAGGGGGTCCATCGTGCCCCTCCTGACCCCCGCCCAGGATCCAGGGCTTTGTGACTGGTGCTCCGCTCGATCCCGCCCGGGGCCCAGGGCCTTGCGACTGGGCCCCAGTTTCTCCAGGGATCTGGCGTGCTCCGCGCAATCCCTGAAACCTGGTTTTAAAATAAAGAAAAAAAGGCCAGGTGTGGTGGCACATGCTTGTAATCCCTGTGTTTGAGAGGCAGAGACAGGAGGATCACACATGTTCAAAGCCAGCCTCACTGGCTTAAGAGACCCTATTTCCAAATAAAATATATTTTTAAAAAATAGGTCTGGAAGTGTAGCCTGGAGCTAGAAGGGTTCCATTTCCAGTACCACCAGAAAATAAAAAATAAAATAAAATAAAATAATAAAGAAAAAATAGGGCTGGGGGCATTGCTTGGAGGTAGAATACCCCTAGGTTCCATCCCCAGTACTACACATGAAAAAAAAAGGAAAAAAAGCCTTTCCACATTCTGTATACTTGCTTTTGCCTTCTTGAAAATTGATCTCAGAATTTTGTAGAATTCTCCTTCTATTCTGATTTTCTGAAGTGTTTATTTAATCAATAATGGATGTTGGTTTTTCTCAGCATCTATTGATATGATCAATATGTGATTTTTATTCTTAGTTTTATTTATGTGGTGAATTATATTTATTGATTTATGTTTATGTATATTAAGTCAATCTTGCATTCTTGGAATGAAACTGACTTGGTCATGGTATACAATTTTTTGATATAATTTTGAATGTATGTTGCTAGTATTTTATTTAGTAGTTTTGTACCAAAGTTCATCAATAATATTGGTCTGGAAGCCAGGTGTGGTGGCGCACGCTTGTAATCCCCGCACTTGGAAGGCAGAGAGAGGAGGATCATGCAGGTTTGAAGGCAGCCTTGCTGGCTTAAGAGAACCTGTTTTCAAATAAAAAGTATAAAATAGGTCTGGGAGTGTAGCCCAGAGATAGAAGTGTTTCCAGAAACCCCAGTACCACAAAATAAATAAATAAATAAATATGGTATATATTTATTTATTTATTTATTTATTTATTTTATATATATGGTCTGTAATTTTCTTTTTTTTAAGCTATCTTTATTTGACTTTGGTATTAAGGTGATGGTGGCTTTATAGAATGAGTTTGGGAGAATTCTATCTCTATTTTAGGACATAATTTGAGAAGCATTGAGCCTAGATATTCTTAAAAAATTATAAAATTCATCTTGGAATCCATCTGGGCCTGGGCCTGGACAATACAATCCCGTTTATTAATCCTCATTTTAATTTTTGTGCCTTGAGGGTCTTTTGAGAAGGAATCTACCAGTGCCTTTATTTGATGAAAGGCTCTTTATTGCAGTTTCAATCACTTTCCTTGCTATTTGTTGATTTAAGTTTTCCATATTCTCTTGATTCAGCTTAGGTAGTTTATAGATGTCTAGATTTGTCAATTTTGTTCTAAGTTTTCAAGTTTATTGGAGTGCAGTTTTTTCAAAATAGTTTGTGATGATCCTCTGGATTTCCATGCTATCTGTGGTGATATCCTTTCTTAATCTCTTATTTTAATTATTTGGGTTGATTCTTTTGGTTAGGTTGGCTAAGAGTTTATTAATCTTATTTATCTTTTCATAAAAACAACTTTTGTTTTGATAGTTTTTGTTTGTTTATTTTCTCTATTTTGTTGATTTATGCCCAAGTTTTAATGATTTTCTGTCTTCTACTGGCTTTGGGATTTGTCTGTTTCTCTTTTTCAAGGGCTTTGGAGTGTGTCACTAGGTTATTTGGTGAATTTCTGTTCTTCTTATGTGAGCACTCAATACTATAAATTTTCCCCTTAATATTGCCTTCAAAATATCCCCCAAATTTTGGTATGTTGCATTTCTATGTTTTGTTTGATTATTTGAATTTTTAAATTTCTCTCCTTATTTATTTTATGACTTATTCCTCATTGAGTAGTCTAGTATTCAATCTCCATGAATTTATATAATGTTTCTGAGTTTTCTTATGTTGATTTTTATTTTCATTTCATTATGGTCTGAAGAAATGCAGGAAATTATATTGCCTTTTTGGAATTGACTAGTGCTTGCTTTGTAGCCTAGAATAAGGTCTATTATGGAAAATATTTTATGAGCAGCTAAAAAGAATGTGTATTCAACTGTTGTTGGATAGAACATTCTCTATATGTTTAATAGGTCTATTTGTTTTATAGTGCTTTTTAGATTTACAGTGTCTTTACTGAATTTTGTCTGGGAGATCTGTCTAGAGGTATGAAAGATGTGTTGAAGTATCCCAATATAATAAGATTGGGGCACATCTGAGATTCAATGTCACAAAGAGTTTGCTTTATAAATTTGGCTGCACCCACATTTGGAGCATAAATGTTGACCATCGTTATGTCATCTTGTGGAATTTTTTATTTTATCAATAAAAAATTACTTGTTTTGTTTCTTCTGATAAGTTTTGGCTCAAAGTCTACTTTGTCTAAATAACAGTTGCTATTTCTGCTTATCCTCCATTTATATGTGTTATCTTATTTCAATCATTCACCTTTAGTCCCTATATGTGCCTCACCATATTGTTCCCCTTTTTTTAATTTTTCATTTTGAAACAGGGTCTTGCTAAGTTACTGAGGCTGGCCTCAAAACTATGATCCTCTTTTCCTGGGCTCCCAAGTACTAGGATGACAGATATGCAACTACCACACATATTTTGAACACCTTCTGCCTCCTGAACATAAGTGGTCTCTCTCTATTCCCTCTTACTCTTTCCTACACAATCCACAACTCAGAGATACCATTCAAAATAATTCTCCATTATTGCTAAATGAAATATGAGTTTCTGCCATAAACACTGTTCAAATATATATATATATATATATATATATATATATATATATATATATATATCTGATAAAGCTGAATGTGTTACTAGCAAAGCAAGAAAGAGCAGTGGTTTGAGAACCCACTACTTAAAGAAAGATGAAAACCTCTTGCTATGTTAGATTTTAAAGAAACAGAGTTCAGGGGTTGCTGACCTCTAGGGTGAAATGTTGAGATATGTACACATCTGAGTTCTCTGATTTCAACCCCTTTAGAAAGATAGCCAGGAGTGGTATAGCCAAGTATATGGTGGATCCATTACCAGCTTTCTGAGGGAATTGTCACATTGATCTCCATAGCAGCTGAACTACTTTACAATCCCATGAATAGTGTAGAAGAGTTCCTATTTCCCCACATCCTCACCAACATTTATTGTTATTTGACTTCTTGATGATTGCCGTTCTGATTGGGGTTAGATGGACCAGTTATTTAGAAATGGAGGAAATGTGGAATGACAGTGAGGAAAGGCTGCAAGCTGCAAGCCATGGAGCCAACCTAGAAAAGTCAGTCTCCACTCACTGCAGTCAACCAGGCAACAGGGACAGGACTATTAAGGCCCTTCGGAGATTGCATCCCACCACCATGAGCCCTGGATGACAGAAATGGAACCACATTCTTGTTCTACTCAATTTTGATAATGTTTTTGTCCCATTCTTTCTTTCTTTCTCTGGTCCTATTCCTCCCTTTTGGTTGTAAATGTTTACTCAGTGCCATTGTATATTGCAGGTATGTAATCTGCTTTTTGTTGATTCACAACCAAGCATTTTCCTTGAGTTTCAGAGGAGACTTTGGATTTTCAACTTTTGAATGAAACTATAACTGTTAAAACTGTGGAAACTCTTGGAGATGAACTAAATACATTTAGCATTATGAAGTGACTGAGAAGCCTAGGGGGCCATGAGAAGAATATAATGGTTTCAGCTGGGCATGGTGGTGCATGCTTGTGATCCCAGCATTTGGAAGGCTGAGACAGGAGGGGCTCAGTTCACAGACAGCCTCAGCTACTTAGTGAGGCCTTTGCAACTCAGTGAGACTCTGTTTAAAAATAAAGAATAAGGAGATTCAAAATGGTAACTGTGGGATGCAGCACATTTCAGTAGCTGAAACAAATAAAGTTCAACTATCAAGAAGGCAGTGTCTTGAAAAACAATATAAATAAAGTTCATGAATCAAAGCAGAAACAGGAACCATGGTGGAAGGAATCCAATACTCTGAACTGCAAGATCCATTGCAAAAAGCCTGAGCGTGCAACTGACCTGGTGTGAACACACCCCAGCCACCAGTGCCATCTCAGGCCACCAGCCTAAACCACAAGTGCCGGCTCTGGCCAACACCAGCACTGCAGACCTAAAAAATCCAGAAAAATAACCCAAGAACTTGAAGTGCATAAAGTGGCCACAGAGCTCCAACATCTTAAGAAACTGGCACCTTGCTTCAGGGATGCAGAAAAAGATCCAAAAGCCCATGTGTTTGCCAGAGGCAGCACCCACAAAGGTGCAGCAAGCCCTCTAGAGACCTGACAGTAGGACAGTCAGGTAACCACTTGCATTACTTGGTACTCAGAGAACAACAACCCAGAGTAGCTGAAGGACCCTGTCAGGCTAAGACTAGGTGGACTATACTGGAAGTAGTCCAGCTAGAACTTCCAGAGACACAGGAAATGTGCTTGAGTACCTGCACAGAGTAACAGGGGGTTGCTTGAAGACTACACTGAATGCTCTCTGCTGCTGCGATGCCCTGACACCTAAACATAAAGCTGTTAGAGGTGAGTTTTCAAGTGTATCAGGATAAGCAAAATCTCAAAAAAGTCATGAATACAAAGCCAACACTAGATAAAATACTTAAAGAAATATACCATAAAGAAGAAAAAAGAAGCAAATTTCAGAACCAGAGAAAAGATAAAGTTGATCAGCAGGGCAACTAAGTAAAGAAGAAATAACATTATACCAAACAAAAGATACAATGCAAAATGATAGGAAACAAAAGTTATATTTCAATAATAACCATTAATATCAAAGGACTTATTTCACCAATTAAAAGACATATACTGGCAATATGGATTTAAAAACATAATTCAAATATATGCTATTTGCAAAAAAGTCACCTTACAGACAAAGATATCCACAGACTGAAAGTGAAAGGATGGAAAAAGATATATCGTGCTAATGGATACCAAAAATGGGCAGGGGTAGCAATGCTGATATCCAACAAAACAGACTTTAAGCTAAAACACATCAGAAGAGACAAAACAGGGCACTTCCTTTTATTAAAAGGAACAATCCACCAAGAAGATATAATGATAGTAAATGTTTATGTCCCAAATGTGAGTGCACACAATTTTGTAAAACAAACCCTTCAGGATATCAGATATCAAATATACCCAAATACAATAGTACTGGGAGACATCAACATACCTCTCACAACACTAGATCAATCTTCAAGGCAAAAGATGAGTAAAGTATCTTCAGAACTAAAGAAAACTATAAACCAAATGGACCTGATAAACATCTACAGAATATTTCAACCAGGAACAGCAGAATACACATTCTTCTCAGCAGCCCATGGAACCTTCTCCAAAATAAATCACATCCTGGATCACAAAGCAAGCACCAGAAGATTCAAAATATGTAATATAATTCCTTGCATTTTTTCAGACCACAATAGAATGAAAGTAGAAATCAACAACAGGAAGACCAAAAGAAACTATTTAAATACATGTAGATTAATTAATTGAATTAGGAGTGGCTAAGATCATAAATGAGGGGAGAAATAAAGAAATTCCTGGAATTAAATGAAAATAGAGACACAACTTACCAAAATCTATGGGACACTTTGAAGGTAGTATTAAGAGGAAGGCTTATAGCATAAGAAGAACAGAGAGTTGTGAAATAAACAACCTAATGACACATCTCAAGGACCTAGGAAAACTGCAAAAAGACAGGCATAGTGGCACACACTTGTAATCCCAGCATTTGGGAGGTGAGACTGAAGAATCACAGTTCACGGACAGCCTCAGCTACTTAGTGAGTCCCTCCACAACTTAGTGAGACCCTGTTTCAAAATAAAAAATAAAAAATAGGGCTAGGGGTGTAGCTCAGATTGAATGCCCCTGGGTTCCATCCCCAGAACCAAAAAATAAATAAATAAAACACTGCAACAAACAATCTAATCCCAAAGCCAGCAGAAGGCAGGAAATTATTAAAAATCAGAGAAGAAATAAATTCAATAGAGAATAAAAAACAATTCAAAGAATCAACAAAACAAAAAACTAGTTCTTGAAAAGACTAATAAGACTGCAAACAAGCCAATTTAACCAAAATAAAGAGAGAATCAACTCAAATCATTAAAATCAGAAATGAAAAAGGAGACATCACCACAAAATCTTCAGTGAAGAACTAATCCTAATATTTCACAACTTGCTCTGGGAATAGAACTGAGAGCAAAAACCACAAGATAATATCAGTAGATGCTGAGAAAGCATTTGAAAAAATCCAACACCCATTCATGTTAAAAACATTGCAGAAAATTGGAATAGAAGGAAGATATTTCAAAATCATTAAAGCAATATGCAATAAAATCAAAGCCAACATATTTAATGGGGAAAAACTGCAAGAATTTTCTCTAAAATCAGGAACAAGACAAGGATTCCTACTATCACCACTCCTTTTCAATATAGTCCTAGAGACTTTGCCACAGCAATAAGACAAGAGAAGGAAATCAAAGGAATTCAAATAGGAAGAGAGGAATTAAAACTATCCTTATTTGCAGATGACATGATTCATTATCTAGAAGACCCAAAAAACTCAACCAAAAGACTTCTGGAGCTGACTAACCAATGCAGCAAAGTCTCAGGATACAAAATCAACCTAAAGAAATCAGTTGCTTTTCTATATGCCAACAATGAATCCACAATGAAAGAAATAAAGAAAACAATTGCATGTAGTATAACCTCAAAATCAATAAAATACCTAGGTATAAACCTAACCAAAGATGTAAAAGACCTCTATAACAAAAACTATAAAACATTAAAGAAAGGAATTGGAGAAGACCTTGGAAGATGGAAAGATCTCCCTTGCTCATGGATATGCAGAATAAATATCACCAAAATGGACATTCTGCCAAAAGTGATCTATAGTTTCAATGCAATTCCTATCAAACTACCAATGACATTCTTCATAGACCTAAAAAAAATCAGTCATGAATTTTATATGGACAAAGAAATGACCCAGAATAGCCAAGGCAATTTCAGCAATAAGAACCATGCAGGAGGCATCACAATCCCTGACTTCAAACTATGCTATAGAGCAATAGTAGTAAAAACAGCATGGTGTTGGCACAACAACAGGCATACAGACCAGTGAAACAGAATAGAAGATACAGAAACAAACCTACACACCTATAGTCAATTAATTTTTGACAAAGGAGCCAAACTCATACACTGGAAAAAAGACAGCCTTTTGAACAAATAGTGCTGGGAGAACCAGCTATTTATTTGTAGAAAGATTAAACTAAATCCTTACCTCTCACTGTGCACAAGAATCAACTCAAGATGGATCAAATACTTGGAAATTAGACCAGAGACTGTGAAGTTATTAGAGAAAGGCATAGGCTCAACACTACAACATATAGGCACAGGCAGTAACTTTCTCAACAAGACCTCCAAAGTACAGAAAATTAAAGCAAGAATTAATAAGTGGGATGGCATCAAACTAAAAAGTTTCTGCTCATCAAAGGATACTATCAAGAACCTAAAGAGAAAGCCTACAGAATGGGAGAGAACCAATACTCTGATAGAGGGCCAATATTCAGAATATTCAAAGAGCTCAAAAGACTCTACACTAGCAAAACAAATAACCCAGTCAAGAAATGGGCAAATAAACTGAATAGACACTTCACAAAAGAAGAGATACAAATGGCCAGTAGATTCATGAAAAGATGTTCAACATCTTTAGCAAACAGGGAGATGCAAATAAAAACTGCGCTGAGATTCCATCTAACCCCAATCAGAGTGGTAAGCATAAAGAAATCAAATAACAAAAAATGCTGGCGAGGATGTGGGGAAAGAGGAACTCTTTTACACTATTAGTGGGAGTGCAAACTAGTTCAGCTACTATGGAGATTGGTGTGGAGATTCTTTAGAAAATTAGGAATAGGTCCACCATATGATCCGGCTACACCACTCCTGGATATCTTTCCAAAGGGGTTGAAATCAGAGAAGTACAGGAATATATGTATACCCATGTTCATAGCAGCACAATTCATAATAGCCTGAATATGGAGCCAACCTAAGACTCCATTAACAAATAAATGGATTGCAAAATTATGGGAAATACACACAATGGAATTCTACTCAACTATAAAGAACAAAATGATGTCATTTGCAAGAAGATGGAAACTGGGTAACATTATGTTAAGTGAGATCAGCCAAGCACAGGAAGAGAAGGGAAAGATGTTTTCTCTAATATTCTCAAAATAGGGAGTATTAGGAATACCAGAGGGACTACAGATAATGGAGGAGAAACCTCAGCAAAGCTAGAATGGAAAGATAGGAGAGGAATAAGGCTGAGGTTAATTAATAAAGGAGCTACATTTGAATATGTGTAAAAGTATGGATGTAGCATAGTCAACCTGGACAATTATTATTGGGAAGGGGGAAAGGGAAGCGGTGGGGGAGGGCACCAAGCACAGTCTGAATGTATACTATTTTCAATATGATCCGAATAAAAGTAAAAAATTTAAAGTAAAAAAAATTTAAAATAAAAAACAAGTATACATTTTTAAATTAAATATAAGTAAAATTGCTCTTTGTAGTGACAAAACTCCTCCCTCAAACAGAGGTAGATATTTGGGGATCATCGTTTGAATAACAGTTTTACCTAATAAATTTAAATCTTTGGTAGAAAAAAATTGAAATTTTGAAAGAATGTCTTTAAAATTTTCATACTAAAATTTGCTTTTTGCAAAATTAAACCAAAATTTTAAAAGTCTGAGGGGTGTGACTCAGAGTTAGAGTGCCCTTGGGTTCAGTCCCCAGCACCAAATAAAATAAATAAAATGAAACTCAAAAAGTTTGCCAGGATTAAACATATTACTAGCAAATGTTTAAGAAAATGAAATGAAGAAAGCAAAATAGAAAAAGAACAAGAGAAAGACATAATAGAAAGATCAATAGAGAGATGCATGGGTGAAATAGAAAGATGCATAATAGAAAGATCAATGGATGCATGCATGGATAGATGCATGAATGGATGGATGAATGAACACACAGATGATGCATGGGTGCATAGATGGGTGAATGAATGCATGCATGCATGCATGCATGGGTAGATAGATGAATGATGGATGCTTGCATGGATATATGGATGCATAGATGGATGCATGCCTGGATGCATATTTGGATGCGTGGATGCATAAATGTATGAATGGATTGATGCACAAAATAATGCATGGATGGATTACTGGATGTATGGATGGGTGAAAGAAAGGAAGAGGGAAATGTTTGTTGTTTGTTGGCTGCACTGATTTTCATCATTAGCTAGCAATCTCATTTGTTTGTTATCACATGAAGTTCAAGAGAGGTCACATTGAGTACCTGATCACCCCAATTTATAAGTGTATTCCTAGTCTCACATTTTGGAACGGAAACCATTATTAGCACTACCCTGTACAAAGACTCTAAAAT
Organism: Muscardinus avellanarius; assembly: GCF_963383645.1. Lineage (NCBI taxonomy): Eukaryota > Metazoa > Chordata > Mammalia > Rodentia > Gliridae > Muscardinus > Muscardinus avellanarius. The sequence continues at coordinate 121,944,188 of NC_137787.1, forward strand.
ATTTCACTAATAACTGTTTAATCAACCAACTGTAATTGCTCCCTATCTCCCTAAAAGTGAAATAATAGAAAAAGTGAAATTCTATTTGATTTTAAAATTATATCGTTTGTGTAATTTAAAAGATGTACATCATTTTTATGAGAAAGTTTTATGTGAAAAATATCAATTACTGCTGGGCGTGGTGGTGCACGCTTGTAATCCCCACGCTTGGGAGGCAGAGACAGGAGGATCGCACTGGTTTCGAGCCAGCCTCGCTGGCTTAAGAGACCCTGTTTCCAAATTAAAAAATATAAAATAGGTCTGGGAGTGTAGCCCAGAGGTAGAAGGGATTCATTCCCAGTACCACCACCATAAATAAACAAATAAACAAACAAACAAACAAACAAACAAACTGAGATGAACATTTACATTTTGTTTCCTGATGCGAGTCATTGAGTTAACTCTATGTCAGACAGGAAAGGCATAGACTAAACCACAATATACCTATTTAAATTTCGATGTCATACAGCTATATCCAATCGACAATATGTAAGTTTCCTGGAGAAATTATTTTAGATGTTCTACTGTTTTAAAGCATAAGATTAGGAGGTTCTGACTTACAAATTTATTGCCCAACCATGAGCAAGTCACTCTACCTACGCGAACAATTCACTTGCTTTGGTCCTGTTGTAAAGAGTAAACAAGAATAAAAGTGGATGCCCTTTGCAAACTGTAGCTGCTCCTGTTGAGGCCAAGATTTATCAGAAACCACACAAGAGAACAAAGGGCCTCACCTCCATATCTGCAATACAGAATGTGTACTGTGGTGTTTCCTTCTGCACCAAATCCATCCACACAAATCAATAATATGCCAAATCATATTCTCCTCTACTACACTAAAAACTGTGCCAAAGAGGGCTATCATGATTTAAAACATACTACCCACAAATAGATAGTAATAGTCGACACATAACAAATGATGAAAATGGAGCTTAAAATTCTTTTACAACCACTTTTTGATCACTATTCCTTTTAGCTTTGGTACTAGTTTCAGGGAATGATTCACAGCCTGCAAGGGGAGTGTAAGCACTTAAAACTACAATTACAGTTGCCAAATAAATTACAATTAATAAACTTGTGATGTTAAAACACAAGAGCTGGGCTTATGACTCAGTGTTACAGCACTTGCCTAACAGGTATGAAGCCTTCAATTTCACCCGCAGCACTGCAAAATAATAATCATTTTAAAAAATGATTATCTTAAAGAAGCTAAGAAGAGAAAAGTAGCAAAAGTATAGAAGTTAGAAATAGGAATATTTGTACTTCTTTTAACTGTTAAGAATTGTTCAGACCATAATTTCACCTTGAGGGGTATCTAGTATTGAAACCAAGGCATTCTACCTCTGAGCTACACCCTAAGCCTTTTTATTTCTTATTTTGAAGCAAGGTTTCACTACATTGCTGAGGGTCTTGCTAAACTGGTGAGACTGGCCTCCAACCTGCAATACTCCCTATCTCAGCCTCCCAAGTATTGGAATTATGGGCATGCACCACTATGCCCACAGGGAGGAAGGGGAGGGGAGGAAGAAGGCTGAGGTTCATTAACGAAAATGCTACCTTTGACTACATGTATACATGTGAATATAACATTGCCAACCTAGACCCTTGGTATTGGGAGGGAGGGAAATGAGGAGGTGGAGGGGGACCGAGTATTGTGTGAATGTATGTCATTGTCAACATGTTCTACATTATGATGTGAGACTATAATGCACCAATAAAAAAAAGAAATTTTTTAATAATTTGAAAATTTTAAGTGCATATATAAATGCATCACTTTGAATTTCACTATATGATATGTCATTACAATGCACAAATTAAATAAAATAAAAAGAAATTTTAAATGTTTTAAGTTGGCCGTGGTGGCACATGCTTGTAATCCCAGTACTTGGGAGGCTGAGATGGGAGGATCACAAGTTCATGGCCAGCCCAGGCTAATTAGCGAGCCTCCACAACCTACTGAGACCCTGTTTCAAAATATAGAATAAAAAATAGGTCCAGGGGTATAGCTTGGAGGTAGAATATCCCTGAGTTCAATCACTGGCATTGCATGAAATAAAATAGTAAATATTTCTCTTTAAGCTTTCTCAGGAACTATGTATAATACTTAAAGCCCTTTAATCTATTGATAGTCTAGCTAAGAAAGCACTCAATTTCAACATTAACTTATCTTTTTACCATAATCTCTTAAAAGTCTATTTTCTGAAGGAGAAATGATATTTGCTGTGCTAGCATGTCTTCTATAACTCAATTTTAAATCTCTCTCATTCTCCATGATGACTCCTTATCAAATGGAAGCAGTCAATTTTAACTATCAACTTCAAAATGTTTATAGAACATGCAAGAGAAGACTAATTTGTTTTATACTTTTTTAGAAAAAAAGGTGAAGATTCAACTTTATCATGTTCTCATACCTGCAGTCTATTCTTCTTTTTTTTGGTACTGGGGTTCCTGGAAGCCCTTCTACCTCCAGGCTACACTCCCAGACCTATTTTATTTTTGGAAACAGGGTCTATTACGCCAGCGTGGCTGGCTTCGAACCTGCATGATCCTCCTGTCTCCGCCTCCCAAGCGTGGGGATTACAAGCGTGCGCCACCACGCCCAGGTACCTGCGGTCTGTTCTCTTGAGTGATTGTGTTACTATTTCGAGACAAAAAGTAGTTCAAGGCAATTCTTTCAGGAGTCAGCAGCTCGACAATGTCGTATGTGTATGTTACTTCTGGAAATTCTGCATACATGCCTCTTTCTCTAAGTTCCTGGAAACACAAGCCTCAAAAGTTTAGTTCTTTTAAGTTTCTCCTGAAATTGGCTGAGCATTAAAGAATTCCAGGTCTCCACAAGGCATCTAGCCTACTGGTGTGGCCCAACTCTTTCCAAAACAATTGAAGCCAGAATACAGGTACTACAGTGACACACACACTCTCATGTTTATAGCAGCACAATTCAAATAGCCGAGTTATAGAACCAACCCATATTCTGCCAACAGGTGAATGGATAAAGAAGATTAGGTCTAAGCCGAGCGTGGTGGCGCACGCTTGTAATCCCCGCGCTTGGGAGGCGGAGACAGGAGGATCGCGCAGGTTCGAAGCCAGCCGCGCTGGCGTTAAAAGACCCTGTCTCAAAAATATAAAATAGGTCTGGGAGTGTAGCCCGGAGGAAGGAGGGCTTCCAGGAACCCCAGTACCACCAAAAAAAAAAGAAGAAGAAGATTAGGTCTATATATGCAATGGAGTTTTACTTGGCCAAAAGGAAGAACAAATTGTGTCATTTGCTGGAAAATGGATGGAACTAGAGAATAGTTTGCTAAGTGAAACCAGCCAGTCTCAGAAAGTCAAGGGTTATCTCCCATCTGTGGAAACTAGAGAGAAAAAAAGAAAGAAAGGAGACTCGGAAAATGAGGAGAGAAACCAGTATAATAGTGGAAAGAGACAGGAAGGGAGGTGGAGAAGGGAAAAAGGAGAATTGATGAAGGGAACAGTTCAAATAATGCCATATGTTAAGGGATCACTACTGTAAGACCTAAGTGGGGCCATGACAGGCTTCATCCATGCAGCAAACACACTAGGCCTAAGTGTCAGTATCTCAGGAATACAACTAACAGTTAAGTGCCAGTTTTGGCACCTGGGTCAGGATGAAAATCTCCCAACCAACCCCAGGAGGCAAAAACCAAATGGGAAGCACCAAGTATCCTGTCCATTGCTTGTGATAACAGCAGTAAAAATTCCTTTTGGTCTAAAGATAACTCCTTTATAAATCACAGCCCGAGTGACTGAAATGTATAAAACTGCCTTGGAACAAAGACTCCACTGCGTTGGAGGGACTTGGACCCTAGTTCGAGCTAGTTCCCCAATAACCCCCCCCTTCCTGCCTTTGCATTATTGTGTGTGGTGGTGGTCTCTCTCCCTCAGGGGTCCCGGACTTTGAGTATAGCACTACCAATCTCACTAACATGTACTGGAAGGGAAGAAGGGGGGGGAGGATGTAGAGAAAAACACACCAAGTGCTGAGTGTAAATATGTTTACATCACTTTGAACCTCACTATGATGTATAATTACAATGATATATAATTACAATATATCAGTAAATGTTATAAAAAGAAAGAAAATCACAAAATGAAGACAAAAAGTCTGTGTTTATATAACATACATCATGATACCAACTCCTCAATGGAGCAGGTTTATAACCTTAGGAAAATCACTTCCTGATTCTGTTTCCTCGAAGTAAAATAGAGTTAATGATCCAACCTCATTTTAAAAGTTGCTTGAGCTAAGAAGAATTCCTTTAAGAGTTAAATCATAATTAAAACCATTCATTAAATCAGACCTTGAATGAAGTAAATTAAAAGCGTTTTCAAGCCAGGTGTGTTGGTGCACCCCTGTAATCCCAGGATTAGGGAGGCTGAGACAGGAAGATCGCAGGTTTGAAGCCAGCTTCAGCTACTTAGCCGTTTAGCAACTTATCAAGACCTTGTTTCAAAATTTAAAAATAAAAAACACTTTTAAAAGGGGGAAAGGAGCTTATTGTGTAACTTAAAGATAGAATGCCTCTGGGCTCAATCTCTAAGATAAAAAAAAAAAAGGCTACAATTCACTTTCGACTTAAAGAAAATAGCCCTTTCAATATTTGGCACATTATAAGTTCTCTCAGTAAAATCAAGAGACAGAGTTGCCAGAATAAAGTTGCATCATTGTCTTTTGTTTAGTTATTTATTATTTATTTTATATTTTATGCATGTATGTATTTTTTGTAGTAGTAGAGATTGAACCCAACCCCTTTTTATTTTTTTTTTAATTTTGAAACAGAGTCTCACTGAATTGCTGAGGCTGACCTCTAACCTGTGATCCTCCCATATCAGCCTCCCCAGAAGATATAGCAAGAAGATAGGCTACCTCTGGGTTCAATCCCAGTACAAAAGAAAGACAAAAAGGAAGAACGAGAAGAAATAAGGGGGGTGAGGAAAACCAGAGAGCCCAAGACGACTGGAGCAAAATGCACAAGGACCAAGGGCCTCGTGCGGCCACCATTGGAAGAACTTGAGATTTACTAGGAGAGGTATAGAAAGTCTCTAGGAACCAAGTTTTGAGCAGAGAAGTGGTGCGGTTGGACGAAAGCTTTGTTCTTGTTTTTACCATGCATGGTGCTGAGGTTTAGTGTGGCAGCAGCACACTTGCACCCAGCCCCTGGTGTGCTCCCTCTGCCCTGCCCCGCTCCCCTCCGCCTTCCCACCCATAATACTGAAATTGGTATTTATTGCTTCACAACTCCCAACACAGGATCGGTTGAACCCATTCCTTCAGTCACCGCCATCCACCTCACCTCCCTCACCAAATCCCCTTCCACTCTCCTATTGGTCTCTTTCCTCAATTATTTGAGGGGTTTTGCTTGTTTTTCAGTTTCTCTCTAGCTTTCACATATGGGAGAAAACATAGGACCCTTGACTTTCTGATCATATTTAGCTAATCTCATTTAGCATAGTATTCTCTAGTTCCATCCATTTTCTTGCAAATTACATAATTTTGTTCTTTATAGCTAAAATTCCACTGTGCGTACAGACCAGTTTTGTGTAGCGCATTCATCCATTGATGGACACCCGGGCAACACCCGGGCTGGTTTCATAGTATTATGAAATATGCTGCTATAGACATGGATATGTATGTATCACTATAATATTGTGACTTGAATTCCTTTGACAACATGCCCAGGTTAGAGCTAGCTCACATGGTGGCTCCATTCCCAGTCTCCCGAGGAACCTCCATACTGATTTCCGTAGCTGCTGCACTAATTTGCAATCCCAACAGCAGTATATAAGGGGTTCTGTTTCTCCACATCCTCATCAGCATTTATTATTGCTTGTATTTTTTGTGGTACTGGGGATGGAACCCAGGGGCTTTCTACCTCCAGGTTACTCTCCCAGACCGATTTTATATTTTATTTGGAAACAGGGTCTCACTAAGTTGCTGAGAGCCTCACTAAGTAGTTGAGGCTGGCTTCGAACCTGTGCGATCCTCCTTTGATTACAAGCATGTGCCACCATGCCCGGCTTGCTTGTGTTCTTATTACTGTTCTCACTGGAGTTAGATGGAATCTGAGTGTAATATGATTTGCATTTCCCTGATTGCTAATGCTGATGACATTTTTTCTCATATATTTATTTGCCATTTGTATTTCTTTCTCTCTCTCTCTCTCTCTCTCTCTCTCTCTCTCTCTCTCTCTCTCTCTTTCTCTCTCTCTCTCTCTCTTTCTTTCTTTCTTTTTTTTTATTTTTTGGTGGTACTGGGGTTCCTGGAAGCCCTTCTACCTCTAGGCTACACTCCCGGGCCTATTTTATATTTTTATTTAGAAACATGCATACCTGGCTTCGAACCTGCATGATCCTTCTGTCTCCGCCTCCCAAGCGCGGGGATTAAAAGCATGCGCCACCATGCCTAACTTGCCATTTATATTTCTTCCTTTAAGAAGTGTCTGCTTAATGGTTGTTATGTGGAGTGTAGATTCTTGGGGACCAAATTAGAAGCAAGGAGAGCCAGCTGGTTATACTTACATTACCCATGGCCTTTGCCTTAGGTCCCTATGAACAGATCACTCTATGTACATGTAACTCACTGAAGTCTGTAGAATGCTCTTCTACTGGACACCATTACACATCAGGGCCACTGAAGAGATGCAGGTATACCCCACTGCTACCCAAGAACTTATAACTTAATGGAAGAAACTAATATCATAACAAAAATACAGAAAGCCGGGCATGGTGGCACATGCTTCTAATCCCAGTACTTCAGAAGCTGACACAGGAGGATCACAAGTTCAAGGACAGCCTTAGCAACTTAGTAAGACCCTGCTTCAAAATAAAAAATTAATCAGGAATGGGGGTGTAGCTCAGAGGTAAAATGCCTCTGAGTTCAGTCTCCAACAACAAAAAACATGAGTTAGGTACTATAAGAGAAGGCTATGTCCATTACTAGTGGATATAATAGTTCCCACTTATCTGAAGTTTTATTTTCTGCAGCCATCAACCACAGATCAAAAAAAAAAGAGTACAATAAGGATATTTTGAGAGAGAGAGAAGGGAGGGAAAGAGCACACTCACGTGGCTGTCACTGAAGTATAATGTGATAATTGCTTTGCTATTAGTTAACCTGTTACTGTGCCTCATTTATAAGTTAACCTTCTCCGAGTGTCTGTAAGTACAGGGAAGACATTTCAAGTATCACTGGCTACTTACTCCAGACTTTGGAGTACAGACAGGGGCACTGCTAAAATAATTTCTATTATCACTTCTTTTGTTCCAGATGCTTCTATTATTATTCCTTTGCTGTAATTGTGAGAAGAAAAGCTAGAGCTGAGAGTCATGACTGTCAACCAGGTACAAAGGGAAGAGAAGATTCTATTAACTCCTCAAGTGCACAAGTGCAGCTACACAGACTTTCTGAGTGCATCTGTCCTTAGCTGAAAGCTTATACCTGCTAATACAAAACATAAGCCCGGTAAAATAATATGGAGAACAAAACGAAAGAGCACAGTGCTGGAGTCCTGGCTAAGGAGCCAGCCTGTGCCCCTTCAGGAGCCAGAGGAAGGTCTGACAAAGTTAGCCTCAGGCTCCAGGCCAACCTCGGCAATTTAGAAAGACCCTCAGCCACTTAGTGAGACCCTGCTGCAAAATAAAAAATTAAAATGTTCCAAAGCATTCTGGAAAAGCTCTGTGAAAGAGGAGTAGAGACTGAGACAGACACCAAAGGCATGCCCGACTCTGTCTATCCATCACCTCCTACGAGCTGGAAAGAGTAAGCGCGTGTCCTCAAAGCCAAGCGCCTGAGGACTGAGGGCTCCGCAGACACTGCTCAGGAGCAGGACCAACTTACAGAGTGAACATGAGCTCTCGTGCCAGCCATGCTATGGCACAGAAATAAATGAAGAGATGGACAATGGCATACCATTAAACTGCTACAAAACTGAGACTCGAGAGGAACTCCAGGCAAAGGAGAAATTTTAGTGGAATGAAGGAGGGGACCCGGCTGAGGGAGACGGGGAGGGCGAGGCTGACTTGAAGAGGGAAACACCTCAGTGGACATGAGGTACATACACAAACTCACAAGACAGTCGCTGTGCTGAGCACAGGAAGGGGTGGAGGGAGTGAGGTGGGCACTGATGGAGGCTCAACGAGTGCTGTGAGATGTGTGTATCGGGATGTATGGTTACATGCACCAATAAAAGAGACAAAAAATTAAAATATCACATAGAAAAATGAACATCTGACAAATTCCAGTATAAGGCTAAATTACTGCATGTGATGAGGACAGGTGCCTTCCCTGGATCAGATGCTGCTTTATCAGAAAGTCCAACAACTCAAGAACAAAACAACATCACAATGAAATATACAGTTCAAACATTTTCAAAAATACAAAGGAAAACTGGAAAAATCAAATCCATGAAAGAGAGGGAAAACAAATCTTCCTCAGAAAATGTTAAATCAAGTAAGGGGGAGAAAAGCAATATAAAGAGTTTAAATATCATAAACATTCAGCTTGATTTGATATATATAGAATTGTGTACCCAAATTGAAAATGAACATTCTTTTCAAACACCATGGAACATTTACAACAATTAATCAAATGTTAGGTTACAAAAAATTTCTACTAAATAAAGCCCCCAAGACAGAAATTATCCAGTCCAAGTTCTGATTACAGTGTCACACAACAAGAAGGTAAACAACCAGTATACCCTAAAAGAAACTTTCTACTTGGAAGTGTTAAACACTCTCCTAAATAGTTCAGGACACAGAAAACTCCAGAATTAAAATTAAACACTATTTAAAATGAAAAAGCCATATGTGGTGTGCACATCTGTACTCCAAGTACTTAGGAGGCTGAGACAGGACGGAGGGCAGGATTGTGGACAGCCTCAGCAAGTAGTGAGACCTCGTTCCAAATAAAAAAAATTAAAAATAGGGATGGGGATACAGTCCAGAGGAAGAATGTCCCAAGGATCAATTCTCAGAACCACGAAAGAAAGAAAGAAAGAAAGAAAGAAAGAAAGAAAGAAAGAAAGAAAGAAAGAAAGAAAGAAAGAAAGAAAGAAAGAAAATAGAGAGAAAGAAGAGGAAGGAAGGAAGGAAGGAAGGAAGGAAGGAAGGAAGGAAGGAAGGGAGAAGGAGAAGGAGAAAGAGAGAAAGAAGAGGAAGGAAGGAAGGAGAAAGAAAGAGAGGGAAAGAAGAAGAAGGAAGGAAGGAAGGAAGGAAGGAAGGAAGGAAGGAAGGAAGGAAAGAAGGAAGGAAGGAAAAAGTACCAAATTTTGAAACACAGAGTTTGGATAAAGCATTAATCAAGAGAAATTTGACAATACAGGCATATAGCAGATATAAAGATGAATAATAAATGATCATGAGAGTCTATATTTGGTAGTAGAGAAATAGAACAATGGTCTAAACCCAAAGCAAAGTGTGCTGGCAGGGACTGAGCTCTGCAGCCCAGCTGCCTAGCAGGGCACCGGGGCCGCCGCTGTCCATCTGGGTCCTGGGTGGAAATATGTGACCCCTCAGTACCTCAGGCTTCTTGTCAACAAACCAAGGGTTCTTGTTGCCTAAATGACTGAACAAAGTGAGATCATACAGGAAAAAACCTCAGGACTGTGCATCGTGCACAGTAAGCTCCAATAATACCATCTTCTGTTAAGAGGAAGAAAACAATATGATTTGGTTAATAAAGGACTCATTTTCTAGTGTCTGGCAAAGAGTAAGAGTGTGTGGTTCTGGAGATCGAACCCTGGGCATTTTACCTACAAGCTACACCCCCAGCCGTATTTTTTATTCTTTATTTTGAAACAGGGTCTCACTAACTGGCTGAGGCTGGCGTGAACATGTGATCCTCTCTTGGTTTCCCAAGTACTGGGATTACAAGCATACACCACCACACCTAGCCGCATTATATTTTCTGTAGTAAAACTTCTGGCCAGTTTCTGTGTTTGCAGCTCCATGACTTCTGTTTGGGCTTTTCTGTATTTTCTACCTCTTTGTTGAAATCCTCACTTCGTTCTTTCATCGTGAACATCCTTATGAGAGGTGAGCTGTTGAGTAACTCATAGGACTTCCATTTTATTGGGGTCGGTTTCTGGAGGTTTATCGTGCCCTCTTTTGGGGGACATTGTCTCCTGATTGTTCCATTCTTCACAGACTGGATGTGCACAATAGAAGGCTCTTGCCAACGCGCCCAACCAGAGGTCCTACAGGCATCCACCAACCCTTCTCTCCCCAGGGAGCAGCAGGCAGCTGTGGTTTTCATCTGTCCACTCTGGGCTGGACCTGGGTGGAGAAGCTCTGCACCTGTTATGTAGGCCACTGCCTTCGTTCTTCTTCACAGCTAGACTCTGCCACATGTGCCTAGCTTCCACACTGACCAGATATAGTGTTTTGTGGAAACCCAAAGAAGTTAGGCTACTAGGTGCATGGATCAGTTCTTTCCCTCTCCCTGGGGAAGCTGAGAGCTGGGGTATTTTTCCTGCTAGCTCTGTGCTGTACAACAGAGAGGTCAACGGCACTTTCCAGCCCAAGCCACCACCTCCCTTGCCTGAGCTGTGCTGGGAGCTCCAAGACTGGCCATGACAGGAGCCATTCTTCTGGGGATGCCCTTACGTACACAGCAACACCTTCATCCCATGGGTGAAGCTGGGAATCAGGGCGTCTCTTCCTGATTTTAAAGCACTGCACAAGGGGTAGGGTATCTCTGAGAATGCGCTCAACTCTCCCTTCTGGCTTCAGTGAGTTTCTTTTTACAGGCTCCCAGCACACAAGAGCCTTCAATGGAATCTGCCCGCGAGTCTTTGCCAAGTCGGCGCGTGTGGATGGAAGGAGAGGCCAGGGTTTCCACTCGCTGGCCAAGCTGCTGCGTCACCTATTATTTCTTATCCTAGTCCACGCCATTATCAACTCTTGCCTAGATTAATATAAAGTTACCCTACTGTGATTTTCCCACACTCAGTCTTAATCCATTGATTGATATACCGGATAAAGAATGGCCTTTAAAAGGTATCAGTCTAACAAAGTCATTCCCTGCTTAAAATCTCTCGGTGTCTTTCCATCAAAGTGAATCCTTAGTAAAGACCTATCACATGCAAGGTACTGTGCTACGGGTCTTTAGGTACAGGAGTCTACTTAATCCCAGGCAGCAGCTACTATCGTTATGATCATTTTTAAAAGGAAAGACTAGAGGCTTGGAGAAGAAGTGGAGTGAGAGTTGCCCATGATTCTGCTAAGCTGCCAGAATATTCCCTTTGCCTGCAGACCACAGGCATCTGATCTCAGCCTCCTCTCTCTCCACCTTTAACCTCTGAAGCTTATTTTTCCAAAATGCCTTCCCTAAATTTCTGCGGTGTATTAGCTCTCTCCACTGTGCCTGTAGTTTCCCTTCCAAGGAGTCTTATGACCAAGTAATTTCTAAGTCCCTATGAGCTATCAAAATACTGATCATTTCCTCAAGTTTTGAGCTGTGTGTTATGAAAAGTTAGGGATAGATTGCTTTGCGTTCTTTAAGATCTTCATACACTTTATGCTAATTCAGTGAGCCTCATAAATTATATTTTTTCTTGAGGGTGCTGTCTATGTAATTGTGTTCCAAAAAAGCTCACCATTGTGATGATACTATTAAACATCTGGAAATACAAATAAAACATCATTTGGGTATTCTGCTCAGAGGAAAAATAATACACGACTGATCTGGCAAGAGCAATAACATGTCCTTCCCTTGGGCTCAAATGCGAAGCATCATTTTTCCTCACCCAAATAAACACTAACATTTCTATACGAGTAAGAGAGAGCCAGAGGCCTTGGCTCACAGCTGTGATGAACAGTGCCATTCCACTCTAGTAACCATGTTGTTCACGGCACATTCTAGAACCACTTGAGAGCCATTCAATAGACAAAAGGATAAAGATGAAGAGTTACTATAAGGGCTGTCAGAGTCATGGTTAGACCAATGTATCTTTAGTGAGGACGTCAAAGACAGTCTTGAAGCAATCTGTCAATTTTTCTGATAGAAAAGATTACTAAGTAAGAGAAGAAATAACTATAGGTACAATATTTACAAACATTTGTCTGGTACAAAGTCTATTTGTACAACCTGGGAGGAAAATTGAAGGACATGAAAGTGTTACAGTTTGAGAGGTTACAGTTTAGGGTGAGGGTTACTGTTTGGGGAATTGTCCCCAGGGACCTTTGTTAGGCTCCCAGAAACAATTTCCCTCAACCACGGGTTCTAGTCCTGAGCTAAGGATAAATATACAATAGCCCAGACCCTGGCTGAAGATTTAAAAGAGTTTCTTAAAAAGCTAGAAATACAGAAAGCAGTTACAGCCTCATGTTACCAGAGTAACATGGGGGGGATGTCATAAGATGACATCCTCCATCTTGCTTTTTCCTACATAACTCTGACATATGTAAAGTCCGTCCCCTTAATTTTCCCACCGAACTCCTGGTCTATGCCCAGGTTTCTCCTTTCAGGAAGGTCAGTCCCCTCCTCCCATTCTAACTAGATTATCAATTATTATGTAAACCTGTCTTTAGAATGAGGAAGTCCTAGCTCCCCTTTTCTTTCCACTCGTGAATTACTTTTAGCTAGGATGTTTTACATTATAATAGCTGCTTGCTTTCTGACCTAAACCAAGTCCTTCCACAGGTCTGCCCTTCATCCAATTTTTGAAATATATTTATTAATAATCAGAGCTTTCTCAAATCTTCCTAGGCCATTCCCAGTACTGGTACATGAAATTTCAGACACAATCCAATGACATGGTTTGGGGCATGTATACACACACTCATCCCTATTCAAATATCTATTTCGACACCACATCCTCTGAATACATTTTGGTAACATGCTATGTAATGGGTCGTGTTTCCTTTGCATTAAGTCAGATGTAAAAATGTACATATCAAATAAGTTGTGCAACTGGACTTATTGAAAAGAAAATAATCATGTGCATTAAGAACATAGAAAAATACAATCTAATATTTAAAATCATGAGATGTTTTAGGGTATGAGATTTTTTTTAAGTGCACTGCAAAACATATTAAGGCTTCTTGGTTGCAATTGAAAGCCTATATTTAACTAAGAACATTTTGGTGAACATCATGGTTAGAAATGCTTATGGGGAGCCTAGACATAATGGAGCATGCCTGGTATCCCAGTACTTGGGAGGCTGAAACAGGAGGACTGCAGGTTTGAGACCAGCCTCAGCAATTTAGCAAGGCTCCCCAGTAACTTTGCAAGACTCTGTTTCAAAATATAAAATAAAATAGGGCTGGGGGTCTAGTTCAGAGGTAGAATGGCCCTGGGTTCAATCCCCACTGGAAGGTGGACGGCAGGCAGGCAGGCTGGCAGGCAGGCAGGCTGGACGGTAGGCTGGCAGGCAGGCTATGGGGTAGGCGGGCAGCAGGCAGGCAGGCTATGGGGCACAAAGACCTGCCAGGGGGCACGACCCATGTTAAACACTGTGCCCCGTCTCAGCCTCCGCAGCACACTGACTTCACTCTTTCCATACAATGAAGACATGATTCCAACCAAAATTTCACATTTTATAACCTCAGTCACTAGAAAGACATTCCCCCAACTGCTGCTGTCCCAGTTTGGGTCAAGAGACCATTTATTAATTAATTATTATTGTGTTAGAAAATAGAATCATCTGTGCAAAAAAAAAAAAAAAAACCACTGGAGAGCAGCCTGAGAAAGTGTCGATACCGGAACCCCAGTCTGCACACTTAAGACAATGGGCAGCGACTATGCTGGCACTCAGCTTTATGAAGCTTCCAGCAACCAAATAGCTTAAAAATATTAGCTGAACTTTACTTCTAAAAATAAGTAATTTATGTGCATGTCTGTCATTGTCAACATGACTTAATTATGATGTGAGACTATAATGCACAAATAAAAGCACAAAAAGTAAATTAATTAAAATAAAAATAAGTAATTATACTATGCACCAAGTGCTATCCACAATGCCCTGTACTAGAAAAGCAGAAATGCAGTTATAATTCCTTGCATTTTAATATGTTAATCTCCTACACTTTCCTAACGGGTTTCCCATAACAATAAATTTTAAAAACTATTAAAAATTACACAAACTTTAAGTTATATTTTATATATGAAGAAACTTGGCCATGCTTACTCCCCCAAGAATGCAAAACTAGTTATAGACAGAGCAAAGACTGAATCACTGTCCTTTTCATTCCAAATCCTGAAAACTGGTAAACAAAGCACAATATTCCAAGCAAGGACAGAACCCAAATCTTCACAGAGATAAACTACTAACAAAATATGTTTTTTATTTGCTTTGTTTTTATTTATCACATATTAATAAGTCTTTACAACAATAAGCTGGGTACAGTGGTCATGCCTGTAATCTTAGTACTAGGGAGGCTGAGACAGGAGGATTGCAGATTTAAGGCCAGCCTCCATAGTTTAAGAATGTTGTTTTAAAATAAAAATGTTAAGGGTATAGCTCGGAGATAGAATGTCCCTGGATTCAAATTCTGGTATGAAGAACGAGGAGGAGGAGGAGGAGGAGGAGGAGGAGGAGGAAAGAGGAGAAGGAGGAAGAGGGGGGAAAAGGAAACAAAAAAAAGAAGAAAACTACAACAGTGAAAGTTGGTGCCAATTCTCCTCTTCCTTGTTAGCAAGATAATATCTTCCTTGATCTAGTCTGCTTTGTGGTTTCCCACAAAAAGATTGTTACCTTCTCCATTATGTTGTGATCCATTACTCGAAGCCATCTTTGCATAAACACATTTGGAGCGAATTTGGTTGCTGTGGGAAATTGTTAGATGGATGGAAACAGAGACACCTGCTAGAGTCCTCTTTAGGGGGCCCTAAATTAAGATTGTTAAACACTTGCTACAAGAAGTCAGACAGGAGAAGTATTCCAGAGGAATACAGTGGGAATAAATGTCAACTCCTAACAGATGTTTCTTGGTCCATTTGGGTTGCTATAACAAAATGCCATAAACCAGATAGTTTATAAACAATAGAAAACATTGGGAAGGGTTTAGCTGGGGGTTGAACCCAGGGGCATTCTACATCTGAGCTACACTCCAGCCTTTTTTATTTTTTTTTATTTTGTTTTTTTGTTTGTTTGTTTGTTTGTTTGTTTGTTTTTTGTGGTACTGGGGTTCCTGGAAGCCCTTCTATCTCCGGGCTACACTCCCAGACCTATTTTTACATTTTTATTTGGAAAGCTTTGAACCTGCGCGATCCTCCTGTCTATGCCTCCCAAGCGCGGGGATTACAAGCGTGTGCCACCACGCCCGGCTATTTTTTTTTATTTTGAAACAGGTCTTGCTAAGTTGCTGAAGCTGGCCTTGAACCTGCAATCCTCCTGTCTCAGTCTCCCAAGTACTGGAATTACAGGCATGTGCCGCCACACCCAGGTAAACAACAGAAATTTTTTCTCACAATTTTGTAGGTGGAGAACTCCGAGGTCAGTGCTCCATCAGATTCCCTGTGTGGTGAAGTCCTGTTTCCTGATTCCCAGAAGGCTGCAGTGCCCTCACCGGGTGCGGGTTGAGGCAGCTCTGTCAGCCTCTCTAATCAGGACACTCATTGCATTCGTGAACACTGCTGTCACAGCAGAGTCGCCTCGCAGAGACCTTACTTCCTGTCACCATTACCTTGGATGTTAGGACATCGGCATACATCCTGGAAGAGGGGCACAAATATTCTGACCATACCAAGTTGAGAAACACATTTTACATCTAGAGGGAGTTGGACAGTTCAATGATGTACCACGGGTACTGCCAGGAGTCTGCTGGATGTGTTTCACAGTACCCCTTGAAGGGTTACAAACAAAATAAATCAGGATTTTGTAAAATTTCTGACACATTTTTTTTATTTTATTTTTTTTGCAGTTCTGGGGATGGAACCCAGGGGCATTTGACCTCCGAGCTATACCCCCAACCCTATTTTTTTTTATTCTTTATTTTGAGACAGGATCTCACTAAGTTGTGAAGGGCCTCAGTAAGTAGCTGAGGCTATCCACGAACCGCGATCCTCCAGTCTCAGCCTCCCAAATGCTGGGATTGCAAGCATGCGCCACCACGCCCGGTTCTGACAATTTTTAAAATATCAAAACTTTCAATTTAGTCAAGGAGATGAGCAGATGTCAAGCTATTTAGCTCTACCTGAGAATTTTGTTTCAAAAGTTTTAACATAGTTGGGTGTGGTGGCACATGCTTGTAATCCCAGCATTTGGGAGGCTGAGACAGGAAAGTCACAGTTCACAGACAGCCTCAACTACTTAGTGAGGCCCTTTGTAATTCAGTACATCCTTGTTTCAAAATAAAGAATAAAAAATAAAGAATAAAAAATAAAGAATAAAAATAAGGCTGGGGATGTATCTCAGAGGTAGAATGTCCCAGGGTTCCACCCCAAATACCACACAAAAAAAGTTTTAACATAGAGATGTGACTCTTCCGTTTCTTTTGTCCATCGATTTGAATCCAAGAAACATACAAAAATTCTTCTTAACTTTGACCAACTAAATAAATGCCTAGTCATTTGATATTTTGAATAATTATGAAAATAAAAGAACATTTCTGGGCAAAAGCTGATTGAAATATGATTATATGGGAATTTTCTCATTCTTTATTTAAAAATGTATTGATGTTAGTAATCTGCAACTCAAAAAATACAGTTTTACAGTTGTTGAAGATCACAGCTCTAGAACCTTGTCTGGGAAGGCATCCTGTAGCTCACTGACAGGTGGGAAGCAGAGGAGCACACAGACCTGTCAAGTGGATCCTACCATATGGAGAGGAGTAATCAGCTAGGCACGGTGGCGCCACCTATAATCTCAGTATTCAGTATTCAGGAGGCCGCAACAGAAGATTCTATACCAGTATTGGGAACGGCCTAGGGAGATTTGGGAAAGCTCTGATTATTGAAGGGTCCAAGAATCGCCCACCAACCCAAATAACGAAGGACTCACAAGAGATGTAAAATACAAGCAAGGTTTATTGTGCTGCAGCTCTGTCCCGGCTAGCCAGGGGTCGAGACCCAGACACTATGGCCGAGTTTCGACACCCCCCCACCCCCGCTCACTCCACGCTCTGAATTTTATAACCCTACGAGGGAGTGGTTACACACGTCAGAGCCCGCCAAAAGTTCGAGCCCGCCAACCTTAGAATACAACCAATCAGATACAAGGACAAACAAGTACAACCAATAATTTTAAAACATGCATCCACACACACATCAGAGCCTGCTAAAGACTGCTTATCTCCCTTATGGTATGTGTTCGTTCCCTAGGGCTGCCTTTCCCACCCACCTTGGCTGGGCCAGACTCTGCCTGGAGAGCAGATTAGCCTGGCCTTGTTTGCTGATCTGGCTCAGAGATATGGGGATGGGGTCCTATTTACAAAGACCTTGGCCGGCAAGCTGGAGATTAGAGGCTTTGACCGTGTGGGTCCCCTGCCCTGGTCCTTGAATCCTGCACCCTGGGCAGCTGGGCTTACGGATCTTCATTCTGTTTCCAATCCTACCTTACTTCTATATCTTAACTCTATATTCTAATACCTTATTTCTAATCCTAATATGGAAGAAGACTTCTCTAGTTAACTTCTCATGCGGGGGGAAAGCGCTTCTTCCAGCCTGCTTTCCAGCACCCCTATAATTATTAATATATTTCAAAAGAAAATAATTGATATATTTCAAAATAGTTGTGTCAAAATGGCAGCAGACATGGGTAAAGAAAGGACTTGATTTCTCCCTAAAACAGGCAGCTATTCCAATGTAAATTAACCTAGCTCAAAGTAATTAACAAGTCAACAGAGGAGAGCTAGGGCTTCCTCTATCTAAAGACAGATCTTAGGAGAAGAGAACTAGGCTTTTATCTAAAGACAGATCTACATGATGATCTAGGGAGGATGGAGCAGGGTTTGACCTTGCCCTTCCTGAGAGAAGACACCTTGCCACACCTTGCTGGGGGAGGTTCCTTTCAGGGTTAAGGAGAGGTACCTTACAGGGACGTTCATCAGAATCACATAAACAAGATGGAAGTTATGGGTATAAAAGTCCAGTCCACGTGTGATCCCTTTGCTGTATTCATTTCGAGTCACCTCTCCCATGCCATATTTCTATTTTCTGTATTTCTATCTTTCTAATAAACTTCTTTAAATCTTCAGCAACTGTCCAAGCTATGCATATTTATTCATAGCTTAGGACAAGAACCCGTGGTTTTTTTCTGTGTTTGGGGTGTTTTGGGTTTTGTTGTGGTTTAAGGAAATTGTGTCCAGGAACCTAACAGGGGTTCCCGGGAACAGTTTCCCCACAACCATATTCTCCCAATCCATAACAGATTCCAGGTTCAAGACCAGCCTCAGCAACTTAGAGAGAACCCGTTTCAAATAAAACAGGGCTGAGGGTGTGGCTCAGAAGTAGACTACCCCTGGGTACAGTCCCCAGTACTGATAAAAATAAAAGAAACAAACATACCATGAGAACAAGTTTACATAAAAACATGAAGCCAAAATCTAAATCCAAGCAATATCTTTTTCCCACTAGCATAATAGTTCTGCAGAATAATTTTATATTTGTTTCAGTAGATGCTACAGACTACATAATGTCTTCTTTTTAATGCAACAAAGTCAAGCCACCTTGCTAAATGTTAAAGAGAATTAACCAAAACCTTTTTTTCAACACTTAAGAGGGTTTTTTTTTTTTTATCTTTCTTTGGAACTTTATGGGAAAGTAATGTTCTTTTATATTTCTCACAGTTCTGAACAAAACACCAAAATGCACAAGAAAAGGAGTAAAAAAAAAATAGGGGAGAAGCCAAGTGTGGTGGTACAGGCCTAAAATTCCAGGACTTGGGAGGCTGAGAAGAGAGGATTGCAGGTTCAAGGCCAGTCTCAGCAATTTAGTGAGACTGTCAGCAAATTTACCAAGTTTCAAAATAAAAAGGGCTGAAGGTGCAGCTCAGAGGCAGATGCCCCTGGGTTCTATCCCCAGTAAAAAGAAAAGGGGAGAGGAGATTATCTGTTCAGAAAATAGCATATGCTCATAACCCCATAGTGTAAAATTAGCAGTACATTTGCCAAATGTACCCTTTGGCAACACACTTCCTCTACCCATGATCCCAGAACAGCACACACAAGATGGAATGTTCTAGAGCACCCTTGGGCAGAACTTGTGGAGATATAAAAGAAACAGGAAACTGGGAGGACATGTTTTGTGTCTTGTAGCCCTTTAGACTTTGTTTCAATATGTTTAATAAACTTTATGGGCTACAATTTATATGTGAACCAGATCCATTCCAAGTCAATAGTTTGATGAGACAGGACAAAGACACTGCCAAGCACGGGCCCTTCACCCCACACAACACACCGCTGCACGGACTGCCTGGCCCACCCACCCCATCACGGCCCAGGGAGCACTCCTGCTTGCTGTGGCGGGGACGGTTCTGTCTCATCCAGAACCCCATCTGAATGGAATTACGCACCCTATCATGCCTGGCTTCTTTCATCTGTGTAATGTCTTTTGAGATTCATCTGTTATTGAATAGCTTGTGCTCTTGTTTCTCTTTACCCCTGAGTTTATATTTAATTTAGTAGAAACACCAGCACAGGCCTCTCTCTCTCTCCTCACACTGTCCAGCACAGCCAGTGTTCTTACACTATGACAGTGTCTGCGACATTTTAAATTCCTTTTGCAGGAAAAGTCACTAACTGCTTAGAACTGAAGCCTGCATAAGCCTCTACTGCTACCAAGCCATGACATTTTCTACTTAATGTGGTCACATAACCCTCTTGATAACAATCACTTAAGAGTAAATTGAAGATGTATCTGGGGGTTTTTGTTTGTTATTTGTGGTACTAGGAAAAGAACTCAGGGAAGTTCTACCTCTGAGCTACACCCCCAGCCTTTTATTTCTGTTTTTATTTTGAAACTCTAACTAGCTAAGTTGCTCAGAGTCTTGTTAAATTGCTGAAGCTGGCCTTGAACCTGTGATCTTCTAGTCTCAGCGACCCATATACTATGATTACAGGCATGTGCCACATGCCTGGCTGACATTTCTGCTCAATTGCTTCATACCCTGTATGTACCATCCTTAAAAAAAAAAAAAAAAAAATAGGTATTGTCCCTGGCTGCCCCCTTTCTGTTCCCCAAAACCTAAACAAGTTAAGGAACAATTAGAACAATCTGGGCCCAGAAAGCCCAGGCACACGATTTCCTGAAGGCCACTGGCTCTCTCTCTCCTGCACACTCAGAACCAGGGCAAACTAGTGTTGTCTGTAGAAAGCTGCTTTGCACATGCGCAAGGACAGTGCGAAAGAGACCCGTAGAGACGACACGATGTCAGACAGTCATAACAGTGCAAGGGAACCCTGACACCATCCAATGAGCACAAGCCCCTGCGCAGGGGAGGGAGCGAGTCACAGCTCAGACTGTCACAGTTACGTAGTGGGAATTTTGCATTCATGTTATGGAATGAGCAATGCCTGATTTCATAGAAAATGAATGACTTGGTGTAACTTAGAGACACAAAATTTTTAAGAGTTATCCATAACCTCAGGTCCCTTAGAAACTAACGACAATAAAAATGGCCTTGTCGGCCTTTAAAAATAACTATTAATTTGATATTCAAAATGTCAGCAGGTAAGTCACTCGACAACACAGAGCAGGAAGCACCCTGAGTTTGTGTTTTTCAAACGAATTGGAATTTCTTGATTATGAAGACAAGTGACATTTGTAAGACATTTATGCATAATTAATCTACTTTAAATCATCTACTTGTAATTAAAAGGTAGGTTTATCCTAACTTGTTATGTCTGTTAATATATAAGTTGAGGATCCTCAACTCAAAAAAATTCCAAACCCCAAATGCTCCAAAATCTGAAACTCTTTGAGTGCTGACCTGACACCCCCAAGAAGAAAATGTCATGCCTGACCTCATGACAGGTCTCAATCAAAGCACAGGTGCAGTAGGCACTGTATAAAATTACCTTCAGACTACAGGTGCAAGGTGTATGCAAAACATAAATAAATTTTGTGTTTAGATTGGGTCTCATTCCCAATTACCTTATTATGTAGATGCAAATATTCCAAAATAAAAATCAGAAACACATATAATCGCTTTTATTTATTTATTTATTTATTTATTTATTTATTTATTTATTGGTGGTACTGGGGTTCCTGGAAGCCCTTCTACCTCCAGGCTACACTCCCAGACCTATTTTTACATTTTTTTAATTTGGAAACAGGGTCTCCTAAGCCAGCGCGCGCGGCTGGCTTCGAACCTGCGCGATCCTCCTGTCTCCGCCTCCCAAGTGTGGGGATTACAAGCGTGCGCCACCACGCCCGGCTCACATATAATCGCTTTTAGGTGAGGGAGACTGAGAACAAGCACCCTCTTTCTGAGTAGCTGTCGCCTGCTGTGGCCCGCCCTTTGCTGCTGTCATTTCCAAGCCTTCCTTCCTTTGCCTTTCTTCCACATTGAACGTGGCACTTACGGTGAGTTTAAATACAGCCCAGTGATGGTGCTAATACCAAACTGCTGGGACTTTCATTCAAACTCTGATTCTAAATCTGGCAGCTAAAACCAGCTAGCTAGATTCTAAGCCAGGCGTGGTGGCGCACGCTTGTAATCCCAGCATTCCGGAGGCTGATACAGGAGGATGTGGGTTCACAGCCAGCCTCAGCTCCCTAGTGAGGCCCTCTGCAACTTAGTGAGACCCTGTTTCAAAATAAAGAATAAAAAATCAGGCTGGGGGTGTAGCTCGGAGGTAGAATGCTCCTGGATTCATCCCCAGTACCACACACAAAAAAAACCCTAGCTAGATTCTGTTGAGCATGTACTTGATACAAAGCTATTTTCACAATGCTTTGTAGGGAAAACCTCTTTTACCACAAATAAGAACCTACTACTAACCACCTCCACTTTAGAGATTTGGGAAGCGAGGGCCAGATGATGCAGCGAGCAGCAGAAGCGGGCATCCACCAAGAATCTGGTTCTAAACTTAGAGACCACTGTGCTCTGCTGCCCTGTCCAGAAGTGAGTTTGGATATTCAGGTCTTGTCCACCTCAAAAGGGGACTTCTGAGAGGCTTCACCAATTAACTGGCAGGGTCCACAGAGCCAGTCTTTCTCACAAAAAGAACAGGTTACTTGACCAAACTTGACCATGCATCCTGCAGAAGCCTATTGACTAACACATGGGATTTTTCATGAGGAGTGGAGAGAGACAGGCCATGTAGATCTTAACCTGTATTTGTTCTTGTGAAGAATTAAAACCTCAGAAGAAAAAGGAGACCCATACAGACATTTGCAAACATTTAGCTAGTGTTTTAACTCGGTACTAAAGAAAGAGGCTCCTCAAACCTATTTGTGGCTCTTTTTTATTATTTTCATTTTACTTTTATTTTTAAAATGCCTTTATTGGTCCATTGTAATTACATATCATAATGAGGTTTCTTTATTTTTTTGTGTGTGTGTGGTACTGAGGGTGGAACCCAGGGGCTTTTCTACCTCCAGGCTATATTCCAAGACCTATTTTATACTTTTATTTGGAAACAGGGTCTCACTAAGTTGCCGAGAGCCTCACTAAGTAGCTGAGGCTGGCTTTGAGCCTGTGTGATCCTCCTGTCTCAGCCTCCCAAGCGGTGGGATTACAAGCGTGCACCACCACGCCTGGCTCATAAAGAGGTTTAGAGTAATAGGAACATCCATGTTCAGGGCACCTGGTGTCTTTCCCCTGCCTCCCTGTACATGTTAGTGAAATCGGTAATGGCATCTTCACAGATGGACATAGTATTATTTGAACTGTTTCTTTATCAAGTCTTCTTCCCCCCTCCCCTCAACCCTCCATCCTTGGAGTTTCCCCCCTTCATCTGAAGTCTCTTTCCCCCCCCAATTTCCCTTCAACCTCCACATATAAGAGAAGACAGACAACCGTTCATTTTCTGATACTGGTTAATGGTGGTTCTTTCAGATGACTGCTTCTCAGAATAAAACAGTGGACCTTATTTAGACATACGATTCTCCCCATCTTATAACCTTTTGTCAATTTTAATACTTTGAATGCTTAGTTTATGAGCATCAGATAAAGACTGAAAACATACATTGAATTTAAAGGGGGTCTTTTTTTTCATTTGTCTTTTTGAACTGGAAATGAAACCCAGGGCAGTGTACTTGCCAAGCAAGTGCTTTGCCACTGAGCTACATCCCAGCCCAACATACATTGAATTTAACAAGAGGAAGTCATTAGCAGGGATAATTTCAGTGGATTGGCAAGGGCTGCAGTAGTGGGCTCTAACTGAAGGGGGTGTGAAGCCAAGAGCAGTCTTGTAGACTCTCATTTTTGGGGGATGAGAGGCACTAGGGATTGAACCTAAGGGCATTTTACCTCTGAGCTACACCCCCAGCCCTATTTTTCTTTATTTTGAAACAGGAACTCACTAAGTTGCAGGGACCTCACTAAATAGCTCAAGCTGACCACAAACCTGTGATCCTCCTGTTTCAGCCTACCAAGTATTAGAATTACAAGCATGCACCACCACACCCAGTTTATAGACTCTCATTTTATTATTATTATTTTTTATGGTACTGGGGTTCCTGGAGGCCCTTCTACCTCCGGGCTACACTCCCAGACCTATTTTTACATTTTTATTTGGAAACAGGGTCTCCTAAGCCAGCGCCTGCAGCTGGCTTCGAACCTGCGCGATCCTCCTATCTCCGCCTCCCAAGCGCGGGGATTACAAGCGTGCACCACCACGCCCCGCTAGACTCTCATTTTATAAGAGATGAAATAAAGTAGTTCTGAGCTGTTTTATAGTGCAAGAGGAGATAGACAAAGTAATAGGTGCTTTCATGTTCTAGATCAAAATGGAATATGAAGAAGAGAAAGAAGAAATAATCATTGGTACAGGCTCCAAAGGAACTGAGGACCCTGGGAGAGGGCTGGGAGACGCCCATGAAACTTCTGGGCACAGGAAGAGAACAAAGAGATATGAGAACTTTGATGATTCTTCTGGGCACAACGAGAGAGCTGGGAGAAGCCAGAGCTCCATGATGCCCCTGGGTACAAGGAAAGGTGGGGATAAGTCAGGTCTCCCATGATTCTCCAGCATGTAGGGAGAGTGCAGGAAGAGATCAGGCATCCCATGATCCTCCTGGGTCCGGGGAAAGAACAGGGAAAAACAGGTCTCCGTGATACTCCTGAGTGCAGGGAAAGGTGAGGAGAAGCCACGTCTCCCCCAGTGCTCCTGGGCAGTCCCCTCGCCAAGAGAGTAGGGCAGGGGTAAAATGGACAAGGGGCTGAGCTCATTTGCACACATAGCCATTATTTTCCTTGAAGTCCACAGGGTTTGGGGTGCATTCATTTATTTTACTGATATGTATTGGTAGTTTAGATGCTGTTTCTGTATTTCAAATGAATTCTTACACAGTAAATACAAGGGTAGGTATACAAGATTCATTTGGGTTTTTCCAGGGCAAGGAGACAAAAAGTAGAACTGAGAGAGTAAAGTAGTGCAAATGCCTGTTTTACTATTTCCTTTGTATTGATGATTGCCATTCTAATGGGGGTTAGATGAAATCTCAGGGCAGTTTTGAGTTGCATCTCTTTGATTGCTAATGGTGTTGAACATTTTTTCATGTATTTTTTGGCCATTTGTATCTCTTCTTTTGTGAAGTGTCCGTTTAGTTCAATTGCTCATTCCTTGATTGAGTTATTTGGGTTTCTTTTTTAGTGTGAAATCTTTTCAGTTCTTTGTGTATTCTAGTTATTAGTCCTCTATCAGAGGGATACCTAGCAAAGATTTCCCATTTTAGGCTTTCTCTTTAGACTCTTGATGGTTTCCTCTGATGATCAGAAACTTCTTAGTTTAAAGCCATCCCGGGAGGCCCCTGGAGAAACCGGGCCCAGTAAGACGCTGGGTTCTGGGCGGGGGTCGCGGGCGGGGCACGCCAGATGGGGCCCGGGTCGCGGGACTCTGGGCCCAGGCCGAACTGCGCGTAGCACGCCAGGCCCCTGGAGAAACCGGGCCCAGTAAGACGCTGGGTTCTGGGCGGGGGTCGAGCGCAGGGCACGCCAGCTGGGGCCCGGGTCGTGGGACTCTGGGTCCCAGCCGAACTGCGCATAGCACGCCAGACCCCTGGAGAAACCAGGCCCAGTAAGATGCTGGGTTCTGGGCAGGGGTCGCACGCGGGGCACGCCAGCTGGGGCCCGGGTCGCGGGACTCTGGGCCCCGGGCCGAACTGCGAGTAGCACGCCAGACCCCTGGAGAAACCGGGCCCAGAACAGAAAAAGATAAAGAAAAATATCGGAGAGGAGGTAAGAAAGCTGTTATGGATGCCAGGACACTGGAGATGCAGACAAAACTTATCTAAATGCACTGGAACTTATGGAAAAATTCGCCGTGAAAGAGGACTGCTATTTCTCTATATTGTTAAGAATCTCAGACATCACATATAAGGAGAGAGTTTAGCGGAGACCAAGGAGAAATGCAGTGTTGAAAGAGTTCTCCGCGATGGTGGTGGAGACTTGTATTCAGGAGAAGCAGAAACCGGATCTTACCAACTTTATTTTTTTGGAGAAATTACACCAAATGTCAAATGCTACCATCACGCATGCTTAGGAACACTGGACAACATTCAGAGTAGAAAAAGAGCCTGGGAAGGATTTGAAATGGTGGGGGCAGTGGCAATGCCAGTGGCCAATATTCGGGGGAGGCAGAGATCTGATACATTACAACTGGAACCTTTGAAATAATAACCACAGAGACAGTGATCGGAACCTGCTGAGGGGTTAGGCGGGCGCCGGGGCCAGTGGCCGACATCGGAGCTTGCTGTGAGGAAAGGCCACTACTGAGGCCTCCGTGGCTGGGATTGGAACCTGCAGAGGGGTTAGACCGATGCTGGGGCCAGCGATGCCGGCATTGGAGCCTGCCATGAGGCAAGGCGTGTGCTAGGGCCTCCGAGGTCGGGTCCGGAACTTGCTGAGGGGTTAGGCCGGTGCTGGGGTCAGCGAGGCCGGCATTGGAGCCTGCCGTGAGGCAAGGCCAGTGTTGGGGCCCCTGAGGACGGGACCGGAGCCTGCTGAGGGGTTAGGCCGGTGTTGGGGCCAGCGAGCCTGGCATCAGAGCCTGCCATGAGGCAAGGCCGGTACTGGGGCCTCCGAGGCCAGGATAAGAGCCTGCCGAGTGGTTAGGCCGGTGCTGGGGCCAGTGAGGCCAGCATCGGAGCCTGCCTTGAGGCAAGGCCGGTACTGGGGCCTCCGAGGCCAGGATAAGAGCCTGCCGAGGGGTTAGGCCGGTGCTGGGGCCAGCAAGGCCGGCATCGGAGCCTGCCGTGAGGCAAGGCCGGTACTGGGGCCTCGAGGCCAGGATAAGAGCCTGCCGAGGGGTTAGGCCGGTGCTGGGGCCAGCGAGGCCGGCATCGGAGCCTGCCTTGATGCATGACCAGTGCTGGGGCCTCCAAATCCGGGATCGGAGCCGGCCGAGGGGTTAGGCCGGTGCTGGGGCCAGCGAGGCCGGCATCGGAGCCTGCCGTGAGGCAAGGCCGGTACTGGGGCCTCCGAGGCCAGGATAAGAGCCTGCCGAGGGGTTAGGCCGGTGCTGGGGCCAGTGAGGCCGGCATCGGAGCCTGCCTTGAGGCATGACCAGTGCTGGGGCCTCGAGGCCAGGATAAGAGCCTGCCGAGGGGTTAGGCCGGTGCTGGGGCCAGTGAGGCCAGCATCGGAGCCTGCCTTGAGGCAAGGCCGGTACTGGGACCTCCGAGGCCAGGATAAGAGCCTGCCGAGGGGTTAGGCCGGTGCTGGGGCCAGCAAGGCCGGCATCGGAGCCTGCCGTGAGGCAAGGCCGGTACTGGGGCCTCGAGGCCAGGATAAGAGCCTGCCGAGGGGTTAGGCCGGTGCTGGGGCCAGCGAGGCCGGCATCGGAGCCTGCCTTGATGCATGACCAGTGCTGGGGCCTCCAAATCCGGGATCGGAGCCTGCCGAGGGGTTAGGCCGGTGCTGGGGCCAGCGAGGCCGGCATCGGAGCCTGCCTTGAGGCAAGGCTGGTACTGGGGCCTCGAGGCCAGGATAAGAGCCTGCCGAGGGGTTAGGCCGGTGCTGGAGCCAGCGAGGCCAGCATCGGAGCCTGCCTTGAGGCATGACCAGTGCTGGGGCCTCCGAGGCCGGGATCGGAGCCTGCCAAGGGGTTAGGCTGGTGCTGGGGCCAACGAGGCCGGCATTGGAGCCTGCCATGAGGCTAGGCCAGTGCTGGGGCCTCTGAGGCCGGGAGTGGAATACTGCCAAGGGGTTAGACCGGTGCAGGGGCCAATGGCCAGCATCGGAGCCTGGCGTGAGGCAAGTTCACTCCTGTGGCCTCCAAGGCCAGGACCAAAGCCAGCTTAGGGGTTAGACCAGTTCAGCGGCCAGCGAGACCAGAACTGGGGCCTCCCATGAGGCAAGGCCGCTGCTTGAGCCAGCGAGGTCTGGATCAGTCCACTGAGTAGCCAGACCACTACTGGGACCATCAAGAGTGGGATTGGTACTTGCAACGCAGCATGCACAGAGAAATATTGCAGAAAATATAAATCAGACGCTTCTCTTAATCAGCAATAACTAGGAGGAAAAGGGCAACAGGAAGAGGTTGAGCTATAGAAAGGGCCCTATAGTGAAGCAACTAATGTGACCAATCAAAGGGTATGTAATACTGGAGGACGGAGCCTCTTTAAAACGCAGGAGGTACATAAACAAATGTATCAAAGTAAATCACCAAAGAAGTGTGGGATGGAGGGAGGGGGAGGGAATGGGATGGGGGCTGGAGGAGGGCTAATTGGATGATGTGTGCTTGTATATCCTCTCAAGTCTTGTACTCCAATGTGATTGATATATGACTACAATGCACCAATTTAAAAAATAAATTAATTAAAAAATAAATAAATAAATAAATAAATAAATAAATAAAAATAAAGCCATCCCGGTTATTAATTATTGTTTAAATTGCCTAAGCTTTGGTGATCTTGTTGATAAAGTTTCTACCTGTGTCTATCTGTTGAGTGCTGGGTGTATGGCCTCCTCTAGTAGCTTTCCAGTCTCTGGTCTAACTTCCAGGTCTTTGATCCATCTCAAGTTGACTTTTGTACAGGGCAGTAGGAAAGAATTTAGTTCCACTTTTCTACAACTGGATAGCCAGTTTTCCCAACACTATTTGTTGAAAAAGCTGTCTTTTCTCCTATATATATATGTCTGGCACCTTTGTCAAAAATCAGTTGGCTATAAGTGTGTAAATTTGTTTCTGTATCTTCTGTTCTATTGCTCTATATGTCTGGTTTTGTGTCAGTACCATGCTGTTTTTATTACTATAGTTCCGTAATATAATTCGAAGGCTGAAATCGTGAGGCCTCCTGTATGGTTCTTATTACTAAGAACTGTTTTAGTTATTCTGGGTCTTTATTAAATTTATGAGTGATTTTCTAGTTCTGTGAAGAATGACATTGGTATTTTAATAGGGATTAATTGACTGTATAGATCACTTTTGGTAGAATAGCCATTTTGGTAATATTTATTCTGCCTATCCAAGAGCAAGGGAGATATTTCCATCTTCTAAGATCTTCAATTTCTTTCCTTAATGTTTTATCATTTTAATTCTAGAGGTCTTTTACTTTCTAGGATGGGTTTATTTCTAGGTATTTTATTGGTTTTGAGGTTATTAAAAATAGAATTGGTTTTTGTATTTTTCTTAGTGAATTCATGGTTGGCATATAGAAAAACTATGATTTTTAGAAATCAAAAAACAATACATGCTGGTGAGAATGTGGGGAAATTGGAAATCTTCTACACTGTTGGTGGGATGCAAATTAGTTCAGCTGCTATGAAGAACAATGTAGAAATTCCTCAGAAAACTAGTAATGGATCCACCATATGATCTGGCTATACCACTCCTGGGTATCTTTCCAAAGGGGCTGAAATCAGAGAACTTCAGTAATATATGCTTACCCATGTTCATGGCAGCACAATTAGCAATAGCCAGATTAAGGAAGCAACCTAGGTGTCCATCAACAGATAAATAGATTACAAAATTATGGGATATACACACAATGGAATTCTACTCAGCAATAAAGAAGAACAAAATTATACCATTTTCAAGAAAATGCAAGGACCTGGAGAACATTAGGTTAAGTGAGATTTGCCAGTTACAAAAAGTGAAGGGTCATATGTTTTCTCTAATATGCGTAAGCCAGGGAGTAGTTGGGATACCAGAGGGACTGCAGATACTGGAGGAGAAACCTCAGTGGGCAGGGAGGAGGTCTGAGGGAAGAGAAAGGGAAGAGTGAGGTCATTAATAGAATTACTACATCAACTATGTGCACATGTGTGGAAATACCAATGTCAGTCTCAGTGCTCTGAAGTGGGAAGAGGAGAGGTGGGGAGGTAGGGAGGGCATGTTTTACATTATGATGTGAGACCATAACACACCAATAAGAGTATATTAAAAATGTTTCATATTTAATTTTCTGCTAACAGAAACAATTTGAAAATCTCAGTGTAAAAGTAGTAAGTGGTTTCACAAAGGAAACCACTTGAGTAGTTCTGCCAAATACTGCCACTGCAGGAATGTTGTTCAATTCCAGTGTCTCAAGGCAGGCCTCAGCTAAGAGCATGTAAAAATCTATCAAAAAAAATGGAAGTTGAGTAATTCCTTACTAGAGTAAACACAAAAAGCACTTTGAGAGGCCTCATTGCAGCATTTAGAATCTTGTGACATCAACTTGTAAAATAAAACAGTAACACTTTCAAAAGGCTGAGTGTGTTATTTTCAAATATCGAATGAACTTAGGTTAACCCTACAACCGTTCATCGTCTGCTCATGCTCAGATCAGACCCAAAGCAGGAACGGTTGTGTTGACAACAGTATTTCAAAGAAGCCTGCCTTTGGGTATCACGGGGAAGAGAAGTCCAAACTGTCCAGGGAAGTTGTGACCACAGCTCTGCCGTGCTCCCTTCAGACTCCTGAGCACAGAGCCCTCTCAGAGAGAAGCAGTTTGGAAACCCCGCTTGACCGGAATGCATTACTGTTCACCACACTGGCTCTCACTCTGCTGAGCGATGGTCCACTTACAGGTTTGTCTTCACTCGTGCAGGCACAGCAAAGCCCAGCACATCTCCAAGGTGGCCTGAAATGGACGCTGCAGTTTTTACACCTCTGAAATGACAGGTGTTAACTAACAATATAGAAATGCTGGGTCTCTCTGCAGTTGTTTTCTACAAGTTTTGTTTTGTTTTGTTTTGTTTTGGTGTAGTAGACTGAACCCAGGGGCATTCTACCTCTGAGCTACACTCCCAGCCCTAATTCATTTTTATTTTGAAACAATGTCTCACTAAGTTGCAGAGGGTCTTGATAAATTTCTGATGGTAGCCTCAAACCTGTGATCCTCCTGTCTCAGCAAGTACTGAGATCACTGGCATGTGCTACTATGCTCAGCTCATTTTCTTTCTTTTTTTTTTCTTTCATTTTGCATTTTTTATTCACACACTATTTCAAGAGTCTCTGAAATTGTCATGGCTGCCTATTAACTCTAATACAAAATACATATCAATAAATCTGGTGTCCATCAAATCTATGCATTTAATTATTTTTCTGACCCATAAACACTAGCTCTCATCCTCCTTCCTCAGCTCCAGCCTCCAAATAGAACTGTGAAATCACAAAGTTGCCTCCCATTGATGGCAAAGGGATTTGTCCATAAGATGGGGAGGAGAAGACGCATCAGCATTTATTGTATCATTGTTGTTGAAAAATATGGGCCCCTTCATAAATTTGCATGTCACGCTAATCTCTGTATCATTCCAATTTTAGTATATGTGCTGCCCAACGAGCACTATCGCATGCCTTATTGCTAGGAACTGAGCTCAGTTCTTCACAAAGGTTAACAGTCATGATAACCATTGGAGGTAGCCCCACTTTCCAGATGAGAAGTAAGGTTCAGGAAAGGCACTTGTTTCTCGAGAGGTGCTCATAGGCAGGGGTTTCTCCTTTTATACAAGAGGACCTCACCTTTCCTTCACTGAGTAAAAGAAACAAGCAGCCAGAAAGTTCTTCCTTATTTCATCCTTAATCTGTACTCCTGTGCTCCATCCCCCTCATGATACAAAGGTTTCCTGGTCCTATCAACACCCAGTCTTTGGGCCCCTCCTTTTATCTAGAAATGCCTGCAGCATTGAATTCTCCAAGCCCTGACCATCCCCATCACCTGTATGGCCATCTTCCCTCCCAGTTTTGAAAATACTTCTTCGATCCTCATTCACCCCTAGCTGTCACCCACATTCCCATTCTTTCCTCTATTAAATTCTCAAGAGTTGTCTCTAATTAAGAACTCAGATCCTACCTTTCATGCACTCTTTAACCCACTCAGGCGTGTGCTGAAGAGAGAACCAGTGAGTTTTACTGGTGGGTTGAATGTGGGGTATGAACAAAGGGACAGCTCAAGGGTGACTTCAGGATTTTGTTGGTGGCACCAGAGATGTCTTTTTATTTGATTATTTGCTTCTTTGTTCTCTTTGAATGATTAGAACGATGGGGTAACCATTCATCAATATGAAGAATTCAAAAGAACAAGTAAACCACTGAACATGTTGGTAGGTTCTTATTCCACTTCATGAACCCAACAGATAAAAATGTACTCAGTTGTCAATTCTATATGATTCTGTGTGCTAAATATCAGAGATATAGAACAGAATGTGCACCTGTCCTTCTCCATGGGGGATTCACAACTTAGTGGAAGAGACAGACATATAAGAAAAGGTCTCATGAAACTTATCTCTCCATCAAGAGGAGGAAATTTGGAACCGTGGAGGTCAGTTTATTACCACAGAGCATATGACTAGATATCAACGTTCCCAGTCCCCCGTTTGTAATGTAAATATCAGAGATATAGAACAGAATGTGCACCTGTCCTTCTCCATGGGGGATTCACAACTTAGTGGAAGAGACAGACATATAAGAAAAGGTCTCATGAAACTTATCTCTCCATCAAGAGGAGGAAATTTGGAACCATGGAGGTCAGTTTATTACCACAGAGCATATGACTAGATATCAATGTTCCCAGTCCCCCGTTTGTAATGAAGGGATGTGTCCAGCATCGTAATGCTCCGTGAGAAGTTAAAAATGTCCTCAACCTCATCAGGTCCGAACTGCAAACTCCTAAGCATGGATCCATGCTATTAGCATGCACCACCACCTCCACCCCTGCCCTCCAGCAGGCAAACAAATGATCTTGAGAAGAGCTGAGAAAATAGCTCTATTTTTCTATTTTCAAAAGTTCCCTTCATCTTGAAGCATCAACTGAGAAGAAGCCAGGAGTACAGAAAAAGATGTGGGAGTAAGTCCATTTCAAATGAATGGACAATTTCCTCAAGACACAGCGCTTTCCCAAATTGCAAGAACATAAGACTCAAATAGTTTGTCATCAATATAATTGCATATTTGGCTCGAGAATCTTTTAAGGTGTTGAGATTTGAACTCAGAGAAAAATGGTCACATGTTTTATTTTTACCACTTTTGAAATGTAGACATTCTAGGGTTGAGATGTAGCTCAGTGGCAACGCACTTTGCCTGGCAAGTGCATTGCCTGGAGTTCGATCCTCAGTCCAAAAAGACACATACACACATGCACACACACACACACACACACACACACACACACACACACACACAAAGACCCCCTTTAAAATGTAGACATTCTAAATATATCTGGAAACATTTTAACATCACTAGCAATTATAGAAATCAATCAAAACTACACTGAGATTCCATCGAGTTAGAATGGCAATCAGCAAGAATACCAATAATTAATGCTGGCTAGAATGTGGGGAAATAGAAGCTCTTATACATTCTTGGGGGCTAAGTGTAAATTAGTACAACCATTTTATGGAGATCAGTGTGGCAGTTCCTCAAAAGACTAGGAACAGAACCACCATATGAATCAGCTTTACCACCCCTTGGCATCTTTCAGAAGAATTAAAGCCAGCCAATTAGGATGGCCCATACCTTTAATCCCAGCACTTAGGAGACTGAAACAGGAAGACCACAAATTTGAAGACAGCCTTAGCACCTTAGCAAGACTCTCGGCAACCTAGTGAGAGCCTGTTTTTGTTTGGATTTTTATTTATTTATTTATTTATTTATTTATTTATTTATTTATTTATTTATTGCTTTGTTTTGTTTTGTGTGTGTGGTCCTGGGGATGGAACCCAACCCGGGGGCTTTCTACCTCTGGGCTACACTCCCAGACCTATTTTATATTTTATTTGGAAACAGGGTCTCACTAAGTTGCTGAAGCTGGCTTCTAACTGTGCAATCCTCCTGTCTTAGCCTCCCAAATACTGGGATTACAAGTGTGTGCCACCATGCCTGGCGAGAGCCTGTTTTAAAACAAAAAATAAAAAGGATTGGGAGTTTGGCTTGGTTGAATCCAAGGGATTCAATTCCCAAAACCATAAAAAAAAAAAATCGTAAACCCATCTTGACAATGCATATCCATGTTTATACCAGCATAATCTGCAATAACCAAATTATAGAACCAACATGGGTATCTGTCAACAGATGAATGGATAAATAAACTGTGGTCTATACACACAATGGAATTGTACTCAGCCATAGGAAAAAAATACAATTATATCATCTGCATAAAAATGGATGGAGCTAGAGAATATTCTGCTCAGTGAGATCAGCCACTCTTAGAAAGTCAAGAGTCATATTTTCTCTCAAATGTGGACATTAGGGAGAAAGTAGGAAACAAAAGGACTTCAGATAAATGAGGAGAGAGACCAGAAAGACAGTGGAAGGGGACTGGGGGAGGGAGGTGAAGAAGGGAAGAAGATGATCGAGGAAGGAAAATCAAGTATGATTATGTCCATATATTTAGGCATTACTACCAGTCTTCACTAATAGGTATAAGGAGAGATGGGGAAGGAGAGGGGTAGCACACAGAGGGAATTATACTAGTGCTGTGTGCATGTATGAATTATGAATTTGAATCTCAGGATATATAATTACAATGCACCAGTAAAAGCATATAAAATGCTTACATATTTCTTTCTGGTGTACTTAAATTTCAGGTGTCTACACAACTTCTAATCTGTCTGATTCAAGTGATTAAAATGTGAGTTTGTGCAAATAATTGGCATCTTCTATTTTCTCCTGTGGCTAAATTTGATTTATTATAAATTTAGGTGACATCCCAACAGGAACAATAAAAGGAGAAAAATCAAATAAAGCTTGTCAGCTTTCTTCAAAAAATGCTTTCATAAGTTAAAAGAATCAGTTATAGATTTTTTTCAAAACATATAGTGAACTGATGAGATCACTCCATGCTAGAATAAAATAGAATTTACCAAGTCTCTCTTTCCTATAACAAAGGAAGAAGCCCAGAAAGAGTAAATGTTTGAGGATGCCAGCATAGATCCATTGTGCATAAAGCAACCCAGAGTTGACAGGAGACCAGGCACATCACAGGGATAGTTGACTATCACCATTTGCATTGTTGATCAGTAAAGGAAGTTTGGGGACCTCTTCCTTCCTTCCCTGCTTCCTTCCTTCCTTCCTTCCTTCCTTCCTTGAATTGAATCCTGGAACATTCTACCCACAAGCTACACCCTCAGCCCACTTTTTATTTTTTGTTCTGAAACAGGGTCTCACTAAGTTATGGAGGACCTCACTAAGTTGCTGAGGCTGGCCACAAACCTGTGATCCTCCTGTCTCAGGCTTCCAAGTACTGGGATTACAGTATTCAACTCCATGCCTGTCTTTCTTATCCTTTCTGAACTTTCAATTATATATCATTAAATGGAATGCTGTTAAGTTTTAGAGGTAACATTTATAAATGGTCAAAAATTAGAGATACAACAAATGGTAGTTATTGTTAATATTTCTGTGTGATGGTAGTCTCTGGCCAATAAAGCTTTCAAAAGGACTTTGGCTCTTTGGGAATAAACTAATTCTATTATAGTTTGTTAATTCCAAGGGGAGAAAATATATTGTTTGTTGCTTTTCCCCAAAATCCAAGAGCTTTTAAATCCAGCTTTGGAGAAGTATTGATTCACTCTGCATTCTCCTACTTCCAGATAATTTTTTTTAAATTTTTATTGGTGCATTGTATTTATACATCATAATGGGGTAAAAAACTTGTGTAGACATAAATGA
Organism: Muscardinus avellanarius; assembly: GCF_963383645.1. NCBI lineage: Eukaryota > Metazoa > Chordata > Mammalia > Rodentia > Gliridae > Muscardinus > Muscardinus avellanarius. The sequence goes on from NC_137787.1 coordinate 121,979,387, forward strand.
CATCACCCAGCCAACCCTCACCCAGTCCCCACCCCACTCCCTTATCTCTCCCTCCCATGCTTGGCTTAGTGCTTGACTATGATATGAAAAAGTACATTGAATTCTTTAAAGAGTTTCCTTCTTCCCTTCTCCCATCCCCACAGTTAGGTTTGCTCCTCTACAGGATCTTATTTTTCACCTGGAGTTCCTTCTATGACACATTTCACCTTACCTTTCACATATTAGGGAAAGCATCTGATTCCTTACTTTTTGCGACTCACTAATCTCACTTAGCATAATGTCCTCCAGTTCCATCCATTTCCCTGTAAAACTGCAATTGTGTTTTCTTTATGGCTGAGTAAAATTCCATTGTGTACATATCCCACAGTTTTGTAATCCATTTATCTGTTGATGGACATCTTGGCTGGTTCCATAGTTTGGCTATGGTGAATTGTGCAGCTATGAACATAGATACACATGCATTATTTTGGTAGTTTGGTTTACTTTCTTTTGGGTAGATACCCAGAAGTGATATTGCTGAATCAAATGGTAGATTTGTTCCCATTCTTCTGAGGATTCTCCATACTGTTTTCCAAAGTGGTCGCACTAATTTGCAATCCCACCAACAATGTCTTAGAGTTCCCACTTCTCCACATCCTCACCAGCATTTGTTGTTTTTTGTGTTTTGAATGATTGCCATTCTAGTTGGAGTTAGGTGAAATCTCAGGGTAGTTTTGATTTGCATCTCTCTGGTTGCCAATGATTTTGAACATTTTTTCATGCATTTTTTGGCCATTTGAATTTCTTCTTTTGTGAAGTGTCTATTTAGTTCATTTGCCCATTTTTTGATTGGATTATTTGTTTTTTTAGTGTTGAGTTTCTTGAGTTCTCTAATATTCTAGATATTAGTTCTCTTTCAGAGGAGTAGGTGGCAAAAATCTTCTCCAATTCTGTTGGTTCTCAATTGAGGTTCTTGACAGTTTCCTTTTCTGAACAGAAGCTCTTCAGTTTCATGCAATCCCACATATTGATTTGCCTTTTAGTTTGTTGTTCCTTTGGGGGTCTTGTTAAGAAAATTTTTATCTGTGCCTATGTGTTGTGGTGTTGGACCCATGCCCTCTTCAAGGAGCCTCAAGGTCTCTGGTCTAATTTCCAAGTCTTTGATCCATCTTGAATTGACTCTTGTGCAGGGTGAGAAAGTGGGATTAATTTCTAATTTTCTGCATATGGTTAACCAGTTTTGCCAACACCATTTGTTGAATCAGCTATCTTTTTTCCAGTGTATGTTTCTGGTCCCTTTGTCAAAAATCAATTGGTTGTAAGCGTGTAGACATTTTTCTGGGTCTTCTATTCTGCTCCTTTTGTCTATGTATCCATTTTTGTACCAGTACAATGCTGTTTTTATTACAATGGCTTTGTAGTATAGTTTAAAGTCAGGTATTGTGATTCCCTGCATGGTTTTTGTTGCTGAGAACTACTTTGGCTATTCTGGGCTTTTTGTTATTCCAAATAAATTTAAGGACTGAGTTTTCTATGTCTGTGAGGAATGATCTTGGTAAATTAATGGCCATTGCATTAAATCAGTAGATCACTTTTGGAAGGATGGCCATTTTAATTATAGTTATTCTGCCTATCCATAAACATGGCAGATCTTTCCATCTTCTAAGATCATCTTCAATTTTTTTAATGTTTTATAATTTTCTTTGTAGATATCTTTTACCTCCTTGGTTTAGTTTATTCCAAGTATTTTATTTTTGGTGGAGGATCCTGAGTGGAAGTGTTTTCTGAATTTCTTTTTCAGTAGATTTATGGTTGGTGTATAGAAAAGCTTCTGATATTTTGAGATTAATTTTGTATCTAGACACTTTGCTGAATTTATTGATCAGATCTATAAGCCTTTTGGTTGCATTTGTTGGGTTTTATAAATATAGTATCATGTCATCTGCAAATAGTGAAAGTTTGAGTTCTTTTCCTATTTCTACTCCTTTGATTTCCTTTCTTGCCTTATTGCTCTGGCTAGAGTCTCTAGTACTATATTGAAAAAAAGTGGTGATAATGAACATCCTTGTCTTGTTTCTGTTTTTAGGGGGAATTCTTGAAGTTTTTCCCCATTTGATATGATGTTGGCTGTGGGTTTATTGTAGATTGCCTTTATGGTGTTGAGATATGTTCGTTGTATTCCAATTCTCTGCAATGTTTTCATCATAAATGGATGTTGAATTTTATCAAATGCTTTTTCAGTGTCTATTGAAATGATCATGTGATATTTGTCTTTGGTTCTGTTTATATGAAGAATTACATGGATTGATTTTTGTATGTTGAACCAGCCTTGAATCCCTGGGATGAACCCTACCTGGTCATGGTGTATGATTTTCTTTATGTGGTTTTGAATGCGTGTTGCTAGTATTTTGTTTAGCAGTTATGCATCCAAATTCATCAAAGATAAAGACCTGTAGTTCTCCTTCCTTGAACTGTCTTTATTTGGGTTTTTTTCCACATACAAATGTAAGAAGAAAGCTAAGTCTATGTCCTAATCAACAGAGGCTGTACAAAGCAGGTGGATGGTTGCTGCCCCTACTATACACAACACACAGGTGGGGGCCTGCCTCAAACTGCCATAGACATACTCTATTGCTTCACTATGCAGTCAGAAACCCATTATCTGTCCAAAAGGCATTGCTGTGAGCTGAAATCTAAGGTCACTTCATCCTGTTACCCAATTTTAACTTTCTCCCTGGCACCTGTTACTCTCAAAAAATTATCACATCACTTGCTTAGCTGTCATCTCCACCCACTAGTGTGAGGTCCCAGGAAAGCAGAGGATTCACTGACTTACTCAATAAAATGTTTCTAGAATAGGTTCTGATGGCACTTGTCAACAGTGTGAGATGAGATAGCTCTTCTGGAGTGGTGATCTAAATACTAGAGCAACGCCAGAGATAGCCTGACATGTAGAAATCCAGGGACATGTTATTGATTCCTGAGGTGCATCAGCTTCCAGAGCATTGGATAAAAGAAAATCACAAGCTTAGCTCCCAGGATTTGCACAACTCATACCACCCTTTGTTTTGTTTTGGTTTTTTTGTTTGTTTTTTTTTTTTTTGCGCGTCTGGGGGTGGAACCCAGGAGCATTGGACCTCCGAGCTACACCCCCTGCCCTATTTTTTATTCTTTATTTTGAAACCGGATCTCACTGAGTTGCAGAGGGTCTCGCTAAGTAGCTGAGGCTGGTCGCGAACCGCGATCCTCCGGTCTCAGCCTCCCGAATGCTGGGATTACAAGCGTGCGCCACCACGCCCGGCTCTACCCTTTATTTTTAATGATACAATTCCCTCTTGTTTTTCTCTACTAAATAGCTAGCAAAACCCCCATCCCACAATAATCTGAGGGGATTTTTAGGGAGAAAGTGAGAAATGGGCTTTCTTATTTGTCTCATGGAGAGAGCTCCTCTCTCCATTTGAACGGGAGGAGAGTTATTGCACGGGAGGTGTATAGGGTCAGGAAGTCTACTTCTAAAAATCCCTATTGTGGACCATGGTACATTCCCCATCTGAGCAGCAGGGAAGTTTATCAGAGTATCAGCACCAGCAGTTTATAAACATGCTCCTACTACACGTAGGGCATGGGTCATCCTGGCTCCAGCACATCTGCTGACCAAGGAATGTAAGATCCTGTGACTCTTCTCCTCCCACTGCTAGAGTTCCCGGGAATCACCAGAGACTGTTCACATAGAGCACACCGAGATCCCAGTACTCGGGACACTGAGACAAGAAGATCATAGGTGCAAAGCCAGACTCTGAATTTAGTAAAGCCCAAGACAACTTAGCAAGATACTCTTTTATTTTATTTATTTATTTATTTATTTATTTATTTATTTATTTATTTGGTGGTACTGGGGTTCCTGGAAGCCCTTCTACCTCCAGGCTACACTCCCAGACCTTTTATATACTTTTTTAAATTTGGAAACAGGGTCTCTTAAGCCAGCATGGTTGACTTCGAACCTGCGCGAAACTCCTGTCTCTGCCTCCCAAGCGCAGGGATTACAAGCGTGCGCCACCATGCCCATCTTGACACTCTTTTAAATAAATAAATAAATAAATAAATAAATAAATAAATAAATAGCTTTTTGGACTTCCAGGAAGATGGCGACGAAGCAAAACAGGGCTTACGAGCCTGGCTAACAACCAATTTCTATTACCAAAAAATCAGCGCCTTTCATAGCCAGAAAACACCATCAGCAGAGAAACAAAAAATGTAATTTCAAGGGACAAAGAAAAAGAGGGCTGGAAAAACAAGACACCAGAAACCAGACCACAGTGCTGCAGCCAGAGCCGCAGCGTGAAGTGGCGGGCGCCATTTTCCCTTGCAGTACCAGGCTCCAGAGAGGAAGGAAACTCATAACGGAGCTCAGAAACCAGAGAGGATATACGTCGGCCTCACGCCCAAGAAAGCGGCAGCAGCGCCTTACTGCTGGCAGCAGCGGCGAGTTCACTGGACAGCTACAGACCAACACACTCAACAGCCCACGAGGCTCCAGAGAGGAGTGGTGGACAGCGAGCCAAGGTGAGCCGCTGCGGATCAGCCGGGAGGAACTCGGCAGATTTCTCGGTGCAGTGAGCGTCTAAAGCTCCCAGAGGCTGGGCTCAGCACACGCTGCAGGGACTCAGAGCAGAGCTCAAAAACAGAGAACAAATACGCCAGCCTCATGGCAGAGGATGTGACAGTGGAGCCATATTGGCACCGGCGGCGGCAGCAGCAAATTCACCGAGTCCACTACAGCTCGATCTGCTAACTCAACAACAGTGAGTCAAATTGCGGGCCTCAGAGGAGAAATCCCAGTACTGTACTCCCTGGGACTTGACCCAGTGGGGGAGTGGCGGTGGCAGAGATATCACACCATAGGAGAACACCCAACCTGGCACCCCCCATAGTGTAAAGCAGCCTCTATCGACTCCCTGGGTCTGAAACTCTGTGATACAACCCAGTAAAGGAGTAGTGGGGTCTGAGATACTACTGACTCGAGATCCAGAGCACCTTAAGTGAAGTCATAGTGACCCAAGGGAAGAACCCAGAGAAGGCACAAACTTCCGAAATCATGGGAAAGAGGAATAATACTGGAGCAATGAATGCCCACAACCCCACAACATCAGAACCCGATAAAACAGAAAATCAGAGATTTCTAGAAGATCAAATCAGGAAAATAACTGTAGAAATAATAGAGGTGTTTCGAAAAGAATTCAGAGAGAGCCAAAGAGAGATAAAGGATGCAATTAATGAAGTAAAGGCCTCAATTCAAAGTACAAACAACCAACTAGACCACATGGAGAATAGAATCTCGCTCTTAGAAGATGATCACTCCAAAAATGAATGCATAGTTTCTAATCTAGAAAAAAATATCCGACAGCAGGAATCTGACATTGAAGAAATATGGGCCCATTTTAAGAGAGCTAACCCAAGAATAATTGGAATAGAGGAGGGTAAAGAAGGTGAAACCAAAGGGATCAACAATATCTTCGAGGAAGTAATAGCAGAAAATTTTCCAAATATAGAGCAAGAGGTCGATACACAGGTCCAGGAAACTTACAGAACTCCCTTTAGACAGGATCGGAGAAGAGGATCCCCACGCCACATAATTGTCAAAATGACCAATGTAGAAGCCAAGCAGAGAATCTTAAAGGCAACAAAAACAAAGGGCCAAGTGACATTCAGAGGCAAACCGATTAGAATCACTCCAGACTTCCCAAACCAAGTCATGAGAGCCATAAGGACTTGGAGTAACATATTCCAAACTCTGAAAGAAAACAACTTCCAGCCAAAAATTTCCTACCCAGCAAAACTTTCTATCAAATTAGATGGGGAAATAAGAAGCTTCCATGACAAAGAGAAACTGAAAGAATTTATGTCTTCAAAACCAGCGCTAGAGAAAATACTCAAAGAGATTAACTACAAAGAAGAAATAGGTAATATACACCAGAACCAGAGAAACAAGATTTTCCATCCAACAAACAACTAAGATTGGTTATCTGTGGAGATTCATTATTTATGTTAGTCTTTTACCTATCTCTAAATTGTATTGTTTGCTTTTATTGTTGTTAATTTTTAGGATTTCTACTTGGAATATTAATATACCTTCAGATATAGCATTTGGAAATATTTTAACCCATTCAATCAGTAACTTTTAACTCTGTTTACATTGTCTTTGGATATACCATATTTTTTTAGGGAGTTTGTTTACCCTTTTGTTGTCTGTGCCATTGAAATCATATCCAAGAAATCACTGCCAATTTCAATGTTGTGAGGTTTTATGACCCAGATTTTCTTCTAAAAGTTTATAGTCTTAAGATTTATATTTAGGTCTTTTATCTATTTTGAGTTAATATTTGTATATGGTGTTAGGTAAGGGTCCAATTTTATTCTTTTTCATGTAACTATTATTTTTCAACAATATTTAGTTAAAAGATTATTATTTCTACCACCAAATGTTCGTGGAAACCTTGTCAAAAATAACTTGACAATATATGAAAGAATTTAGCTCTAGGCTGTTATTTAAATCCAATGGTTTATATATCTGCCTTTAGAACAGTACTACACTGTTTCAATTATTGTAGCTTTATATGGTTTGAAATCAGAAAATATATATCTTCTAGCTTTGTTCTTTTTCGAGATCGTTTTGGATATCTAGAGTCCATATTCTATATTAGGATAGATTTTTTTTTCTGAAAGATAAATATATAAATATATGATAGTTTCACCTAAAAAAAAGAAAAGAAAAAAATATTCTCTGGTAAGAAAGAAAGCAAAAAGAAATATTGAAATGTTGTCTTTAAGTTATCAAAAGCTTGGTATCAGACAAATGAAACTGTTATGTGAGATTATCATTTTTAATTTTGGATAAATTGCTATAATACTAGATGTCAACCACTAAGCCAAGCATGGGAAGGAGGGATGGGGAGGGAATGGGGTGGGGATCGGGTAGGGGCTAACTGGGCGATGTGTGCATGTATGTCTACAAAAGTATTTTCTTTATACCATTATGATGTATGAATACAGTGCACCAATAAAAAATAAATTAAAAAAATAAATAAATAAATAAGCTGGGTGTGTAGCTCACAGGTAGAATCTGAGGTTAATCCCCAGTATCACACACACATACACATACACACACACACACACACAGAAATGAGTCTTGCTGCACCCAGGGCTGGCTTCAGGTGGGGTGGGTGTGCTCACCACCTGGCTGCAGCTGGAGCCTGTCTCCCAGGCTAGAGGCCACCATAGCTCTGCGATCACCTTGAGCATATGCTACCAAAAGATCTGCGGAAAGGGCGAGGGCAGCTCTCTGTGCCCAACCCAAATCTTCCCATCAAAATTGTGTTGATGGAAATTGGGCTTTCTCTTCTGAGTTGCTGATAATTATGGAGCTGAATTAAGCCATTAATTGAAATTCACTCTGTTTGGTTTGCTTTGCATTTCCTGCCCTTATGGAAAAAATTATAATTATGACAGGTGAAAGTATCTAACCAATTGTGTATACTTTTGATCCAGCCTTAATTGGAAAGTAACAACTTCTTGCTCTGTAAAGGGAGAGGGCAGGTCCCCTGTCTCCTTCCCAGCATGAGGATTGCCCAGCAGGGGCAGCAGGGGCAGCAGGGGCAGCAGGGGCAGAGAGCTGAGCTCTTCCCAGGTGCCCCATCAGCCCCAGCAGGCCCTGCAGCTACCAGGCCTCTGATGCAGGCTGGTCAAGGTAGGACCACAGAACGATTGCTACCTGCCCTGGCCAGCTGCCCCTCCCATATGCAGGACCAAGTCTGCCATGCCTGGAACTCCTGGACTCAGTGACTCAGCTCTTCCCAGTTTTCTAACCCACCTCAGTGGCCATAAAATGAGATGAGCATTTAGAAGTTGGGGACATATTTAGGTAACCATCATCATACTAGGGTATTGCCCCCTCACCTGTGATGGGGTGCCAAGTCATGTTCACAGGCTGGGGCAGGCACAGATGCAACCCCTTGAAAGTCCCATCTGTCTCCACAAGTAGGTTCTTGAGGGACAGGCCCCACCCCACTCAGCTCATAGTAAGGGGCTTGGCTTGAGCCTTCCCCAGGAGGCTCCCCTCAACTTCCACAAACACCCCTCAGAGAAGACTCCTTTGGCAAAATGTTTGGAAATTCTTGAATTTTAGACCTGTGATGGTTAGTCTGGTTTGTCAACTTAGCTGGATCATCAGACACCTAAGATGCTGTGACTTTGGGTGTGTTGATGCAATGATTGCTTACTTAATGGGAGATTGAAGGGGAAGCCCTGCCCTGAATGTGAGCAGCTCGGTTCTGACAGGCTCAGGACCTGGGTAAAAGAAAGAGAAAGCCGCACAAAGGCTGTGTGGTTCTTTCTGAAGAAAGCGCGTCTGCTCTTGTCTGAGATGTCTGTCTTCAGCTCTCTGAATTGGACCTTCACCATTGTTTCTTTGAGAGTGTCCTGGCCTTTCCATCCTGGACTGGGACTGAATTAGTGGTCACTCAGATTCTGAGACTCAGCTCTTGAACCACTGACCAGCTGCTGGTTCCTTTGGCTCTCCACGTGCAGTCAGCAAAGTGGGAGTGAGATGATTTGATGAATATCCTGTTGCTATATACCTGTCCTGTGAGCTCTGTCACTCCAGTGAGCCCTGACCAATACAAGGGGGATGCAGAAACAAGTTTGGCATTCGGCTGGGAGCTGCCCAGGCAATTTTCCCCATCACCAGGCAGCTAGCCTCCAGGTACCTCTGACCACCCCTGAAGTGAAGTCCACCTTGGTGGTAAATAACTAATAAGTTGGGAGACACTGGAAAAAAATACTTTGGAGAAAGGTGTTCTGAGGAGTGTGTGCTGGAAAGGGACAACAGAATAAAGGGGTAGCTGAGGAATTAGCCACAGGAGTGTGCAAGGGCCAGGATGACAGTGTGTGTGTGTGTGTGTGTGTGTGTGTGTGTGTGTGTGTGTGTGTGTGTGATGGTGGTGGTGTGGTACTGGAGATAGAATCCAGAAGCATTCTAACTCTGAATTACACCCCCTAGCTCTATTTTATTTTTTATTTTAAAACAGGGTTTTACTAAGTTGCTGAAGCTGGCCACAAACCTTCAACCCTCCTGTCTCAGCCTCCCAAATACTGGAATTACAGACATGCACCACTGCACCTGGCTGGTTTTATATATTTATATATACAGAAAGTGTTGGTAAGAGTTAGACTGGAAATAGTGTGATCTTACGTTTAAAACAACTTTGGCTATTCAGAGATTAGATGAAGCCTTAATTATAATTTAATAATTATTGCACAATACAAACTAGTATATGTAGGATTAAACTATTACTCCAGTTTCAAAAACAGCTTCAGTTGTGCATAGGATGACATCACAAGCCAAAGCTTCCTAGGCCTCTCTGCATTAAGCTCATCATGTTTCATTTCTAGAATCACAAATTCTAGGCCCAAGTCAATGATAAGAGCAAATTATAAGCTAATGACCTGTTGCCAGAGCACATCCTTTTTATGCTGACAGTTCTTTTGTGCTCTTGAAAATGAGTGCAGCTCTAGGTCTGTGAAATTACCTGGGATCATTCTGAGTAGTAAAGGCAGACCAGAAAGGCACGCAGTAAACACAGAAGGATCTGTGGACAAGGCAGAGGCCCCGGCCCCAACTCCCCGTCCCAACCTGACCATGTGCAGGGAGAGAAACACTGCTCTTGGCTGGGCCAAAGCTTCAAGAATGTTGTGTTACCTTCTCTTAAATCTATTCTAAACCTAGAAGGCATTGCTCTTCCTAAACTATAAGGTTCAAGAGGTTAAGAAACATAATCACTCATCTTTGTATTCTAGTGTTAGATATTCCAGTGGTCCTTACCAAATGCTTTCCAATGAATGAAGAAATTTCCTATTTGGTAATTTAATTAGCAAATAATCTGTAGCTGAAAGTATTTTCACACAAAATTTGCCAGCAGATGTATCAAAGAGGGAAAAGTGATCTAAGGCATAATAAGAATGACTATAGGAAGCCTAATTTGCTTGACAACTACATTTGCATGTGGTAATTATATATACCAGACTATATATGTATGTGTGGATAGAAATTAAGACAGGTAGATGATAGATAGACACAAATGTTATATATACAAATAAGTATAGTGGAGGATAAATTGGTGGAAGCTATACTTATCTTGTAGCAGAGAAAAATATTTTGAGATGCTATTTAAAAAATATTTACAAAATAACTTATCATTATAATGCTATACTCATATATAAAGTTATCAATATCAACTTTAATATTATGTATGGGGAGGGGGAGTGAGCAGGGTGGGTGCCTGTATGTTTCTATTGCTCTGAACCTCATTCTGATGCATGATCATGATGCATAAATTTTAAAAAATTAAAATACTACTAATAATATAATAGAGGGAATCTTTGTACGTCACTTAATAAAGCATTTTGAGTATTAAATGATATAACATGTGAAGCCTAAAAAAAGTAGCTGGGACAGAGTATTGCTTTGGGTATGTTGGGCAATGAGGGCAGAGTTGTTTTGTTACCAATTAAGTTTGCAAGAAGTTGTTGGATAATTTGAGTTTTTAAAAAGTATGATCAAAATGGTAATTAATTAAGGAGGCATTCCCTAATCACCTGTGATACTCCAGTTTGGTATATGGTACTGGAACTCAGTAGCCCCAAGACATGGCTTCGGCCCCACTTTGCAGCTGTGAGGTCACCGTAAGTCTTTCCGACACAGCACATGTGACACTAACATGCATGCATGTTCACAGCGCCATGGGATATGACAAGATGAGCAACCGACTCCAGCTAGAAGAGAAGATGGAGCCTTCAGAGACAGGGACCTTGAAGTTGATCGCAGAGGACATCCACGGGGCACAGAGGGAAACACCTTCCAAGCAAAGAATGCAGACGTTCAAGAACAAGGGGCGAGGCACCACTAGTGGATCCATTTTCATTAGCATCAACATGAAGCAGAGGGATTGAAAAGGCCTGTGACATCCCATTGCCAAAGGCTGTGGGATTAGAAGTGTTCTTGTAGACAAGGTAGAAGCACCAGACCATGGATTAAAATGTGAGATATTTTCAAATACTATTGTATCAAATATATTGGAGGCCTATGAGAGCTGGTGTCTCTGATGTGCAGGGCTGATAATGTCTCAGAAAATCCACTCTGTTGGTGAGAGGTGCCCTGAGAAGCTGTACTGTTACCTGCTGTGGCTGCACAGTATCAGGGTTTAATGAAGTCATTGCAAAGAATCTGGCTCATTGTCCTTTGAACAAGGAAATTAAACAGTGCCTTTCTTACACATATTATACAAAAGTAGGATGAATCCTGGTGTCTTATATTTAAATGTTTTACCTCCTAATCACACATTCAGAGGTAAGAGACAAACCAAGCAAACTCTAAGCTGACTCATGAGAACTAGGAAGAATTCTGATTTGTTGCTTTATTGACAAGTGTATGATGGTCTTTATATACGAATCTTTCTCTTTAGAAATGAAAGCACCTATTAAAATTGACTATTATGAATATTAATGAGATTTAAAATGCTATGAACTTCTATCTTTGCCATATGTAAAATGAAAGCCTGTTAGTCCAAACGTTTCTTTTTAAAGGCAAACAAATATATACTTTCTATATTTATTGTGACATTTTATTATAAGGTCTCTTTGGAGTGATTTAACGATGTCTCACATTTGGTGGAGAGCTGTTTATAGATGTGCATCACAGTTGTTTCAGTAGACTTTTATGATTATAGATTGTCACAGCAACTTACTTGCATTTGCTCTAGTTTCTCTCTGTTACGTTCCAATTTGGCAACTGATGATCAGGGCACTAAATGTGTCTTCCCTCTTCCTCAAAAAGATTTGTACAAGTTTTGATAGACCTTACCTTAGTGGCACAATAAGACACAACTTCCCTCTATGTCAACAATTTTGGATGGCTGCATCCCTTCTAAAATTGCTTTTGTTCTATTATTTTTTCAAGGCCCACAGAAGTATCCTGATGTACCCAGATTTTTATCTTTGGAATGGCATTTTATCTTTGAGAAAAATGTAAAATATTATATGGCAAAAATAAAAGCTGTCTTTAAAGAAAGATGGCAATGTTTATTCTCCTTTAAAGACGGGCCATAGAGCTTTTAAGCAGCTCTGAAGCCTGGAAAGGTTAAAAACCTTGTCCAAGGTCATAGAACTTGTAAACAGCAGATCTGCTCGCGCCAGCCTTCATTCTGCGCCAGCTAATGGGAAGCAGCTGACTTCAGCATGGTGCTCCTGGATGCCTGGACTCGGCCAGATGAGGACTGAAGGCTGGGACCTCACCTTCTCCCAGCAGGCCCCACCGCTTAGAGGTTCTACCTCCTGTCACAACTAGAAACCAAGCCTTTGTTTATTTATTTATTTTTGGCGATACTGGGGATTGAACCCAGAAAAAATTATACCTCCGAGCTACGCCCTAGTCTTATTTTATTTTTATTTTGAAGCAAAGTTTTGCTAGGTTGATGAGAGTCTCACTACTTGCTTAGGCTGTCCTCAAACCTGTGATCCTCCTGTCTTGGCCTCCCGAGAGCAAAGATTACAGGCATGTGCCAAACACCCAGCTAGAACCAAGCCTTTAACACATGGGCATTTGGGAGAAAGTCAAGATCCAAACTATATCACTGATCAAAGATAAGGCCAATTTTCTTTAAGATCATCTCTTTGCATATTTTCTAAGGCACAAATCAATGATGTAAATTGCAAAGTTATTCTTCACTAAGTGACTCTGATAATGTCAAACATTCAAAAATTCAAAACAAGCCAGGCATGGTGGCACACACTTGTAATCCCAGCATTTGGGAGGCTGAGACAGGAGGATCGTCGCAATTTGCAGACAGCCTCAGAGATTTAGTGAGGCCCTTTGAAACTCAGTGAGACCCTGTCTCAAAGTAAAGAATAAAAAATAAGACTGGGGGTATAGCTTGGAGGTCAAATGCCCCTGGGTTTCATCCCCAGTACCACAAAAAAAATTCAAAACAAGTATAAGACAAAAGAATGTTATTGTTCTTGATTTTAACTTTTGTAAATGATTTTTAATATTCTCCAAATGACACTGGCCTTTTGAATAGATTGAATTCTGAGTGAAAAAGTTTAGTAAAGATAATTTTAAAGGTATAAAAAATGACAGTGCCAAAGTACATTAAAATGTTACTGGTGTTGGGATTAGAATTCATATTGATTTTTTTATACTTTATTTTTCAAATGTCAGCAATGTATGTGAATGAATAGCTCAATAAAAAAATAAATAATGATAGAAAAAGAAAGAAATAGACATGATTGCACTACAAGGTGAATGAAAACTATCTTCAAAGAATTACCAGATGGAACCCCATACTCATCAGGGAGTTTGAATTTTCTAATATTTTGGCCATTTCAAGGAAAGTTAGCTCACAACAGCAGCGTATTATCACCTTGAATTGATGACTTAACAGAGCACATTTGGTAGTGGAACGTGTAGGATCTGAACTCTCCAAGCACATCTGGTCTTATCAACTGAATAATACAAGTGCAAGTAAAACTGTGGCCCTCCTCCTGTCTACTAGAATTATGACAGAAAACTCTTCAAGTGGCAAAACATGTTCAGGGAGACACAGGAACACCATCAGAAAAAAAAAACACTATTAGTATTCAAGTTAAATTAGGTTATTTGTTGGACCGTGGATAAATCTGAAAATTGACGAGTATGATTAAAGAGGTACTTTGCTTCAGGAAAACTTAACAGAATTTGGAAATTAAGATGAGAACAAGAAACTTATAACTACATGCTAAATATTATACAAACTTTAAAAGGCCTTACAGAATCGTAACTTTATTTATACATACTTTTGTTCGCTAACCAAAAATTATTCTTTTCAACTATTATCTTCCAGTTTCTGCCGAGACATTGATGATAAAGGAGTCAACCTGATAATTACAGAACTTAATCTCAAAATCGAAGGGACACTCTACTATGGATTTAGTGTGTCCCTAAAGGCCTGTGCGTTACAGGCTTAGTCTTCTGACTCCAGCTTGTCTCTTTTGGAAGGTGGTAGGATCTTTACACATGAAACCCAGAGGGAGGTCTTTAAGTCTTTGGGGATCTGATCTTAAAGGAACTGGAGCCCCTTCTTCTTTTTATTTTTCATGTCCCAGCCATGAATTAGCTATTTTGCTTCTCCACACACTCCCACCATGATGTGATGCCTGACAACAGGCCCCAAAATGGGACCAACAGGTCATAAACTGAAACCTCCAAAACTGTGAACCAAATAAACCTTTTCTTTATAAACATATTCTCTCATGTATTTGTTATAGTTACAAAAACACAGGGAATCAGATAGTACATTAAAGCATGATATGTACTTGTGATCTAATAAAAAAAGTCAGCCAGGTGTGGTGGTCCACGCTTGTAATCCCCGCGCTTGGGAGGCAAAGAAAGGAGGATCATGCAGGTTCGAAGCCAGCTGCGCTGGCTTAAGAGATCCTGTTTCCAAATAAAAAAGTATATTTAAAAAATAGGTCTGGGAGTGTAGCCAGGAGGTAGAAGGGTTTCCAGGAACCCCAGTACCACCAAAAAAAAAGCAATCTAGGCACAGTGGCACATGCCTGAAATTCCAGTACTTGGGAGGCTGAGACAGGAGAATCACAAATTGGAGGCCAGGATCAGCAGTTTAACAAAAACCTGTTTCAAAATAAAAAGTAAAAATGGCTGGAGACATATCTCAGAGGTAGAACATTTCTGGTTCAATCTTTAGTATAACATATACATACATACATACATACATACATACATACATACATACATACATCTAAAAATTGCCAGGCATCTCCAGAATGATGAGCTATCTTTGACATGTACGTGAAATGAATCTGTCTTCAATAACTCTAGGGAGACCCTAGACAGTTTTGGAATGGGGACAATTCACCAGAAATCTTTTCATCATCAATCCTCAAACAGAGATTGAACTGAACCACCAAGGATCAATGATAAATCCAGAGGCCTGTGTAACAAACCCTCCTGAAGGCCCACTCACCCACAGAGCTTGCTGGTTTCTAGCTGGTGATGATGCTCCTGTACTGAAGGGTGAGGGGCAGGTCCTGGGATGAGTGCAAACATCACATAGTTAGCATCAGAATTAAATAAAATTGCAGGAAGTACAGTTGATGTCCAAAATATCAAGACTGGTGGGAGCGGAAAAATCCCAATATTTGATACCAGACATACTGAGATAAAAATAGTTCCTAATGGGAAGAACACCAAATTTTTTTTTTTTTTTTTTGGTGGTACTGGGGTTCCTGGAAGCCCTTCTACCTCCAGGCTACACTCCCAGACCTATTTTTACATTTTTATTTGGAAACAGGGTCTCCTAAGCCAGCGTCCGTGGCTGGCTTCGAACCTGCGCGATCCTCCTGTCTCTGCCTCCCAAGTGCGGGGATTACAAGCGTGCGCCACCACGCCAGGCGAACACCAAAATATTTTAAAGGAGCCAAAAATAGAGAGTTTAGAGAGTAATGTCTAATTTTAGAACTTGCCCAATGAATTGTTAATAATCCATAACGCAGCCTATGTAAGTAAGATTCATCCATAGGGAGCTCTCCACTGGGCCACTCATTAAGTAGAGGATTGTTGTTCAAAGTAGGTTTATTAAACGACTTAGCTGACATTGGGCTTGAACTTTCTTTTTTTTTCATATTTATTTTTAATTGGTGCACTGTATTCATACATCATAGTGGGATACATACTTTTGTAGACATACATGCACACATTGCCCAGTCAGCCCCCACCCGATCCCCACCCCGTTCTCTCCCTATCCCCCCCTCCTATGCTTGGCTTAGTAGTTGACATCTAGTATTATAGCAATTTATCCAAAATTAAAAATGATAATCTCACATAACAGTTTCATTTGTCTGATACCAAGCTTTTGATGACTTAAAGATAACATTTCAATATTTCTTTTTGCTTTCTTTCTTACCAGAGAATCTATT
Organism: Muscardinus avellanarius; assembly: GCF_963383645.1. NCBI lineage: Eukaryota > Metazoa > Chordata > Mammalia > Rodentia > Gliridae > Muscardinus > Muscardinus avellanarius. Next base: position 121,995,392 of record NC_137787.1, read on the forward strand.
TTTTTCTATTTTTTAGGTGAAACTATCATATATTTATATATTTATTTTTCAGAAAAAAAATCTATCCTAATATGGAATATGGACTCTAGGTACCCACATCGATCTTGAAAAAGAACAAAGCTAGAAGATATATATTTTCTGATTTCAAACCATATAAAGCTACAATAATTGAAACAGTGTAGTACTATTCTAAAGGCAGATATATAAACCATTGGAGTTAAATAAAAGCCTAGACCTAAATTCTTCCCTATATTGTCAAGTTATTTTTGACAAGGTTTCCATGAACATTTGGTGGTAGAAATAATAATCTTTTAACTAAATATTGTTGAAACATAATAATTACATGGAAAAGAATAAAATTGGACCCTTACCTAATCCCATATACAAATATTAACTCAAAATAGATAAAAGACCTAAATATAAATCTTAAGACTATAAACATTTAGGAGAAAATCTGGGTCATAAAACCTCACAACATTGAAATTGGCAGTGATTTCTTGGTTATGATTTCAATGGCACAGGCAACAGAAGAGTATACAAACTCCCTAAAAAAAAAAAAACATATTGTATATCCAAAGACAATGTAAACAGAGTTAACAGTTACTAATAGAATGGGATAAAATATTTCCAAATGCTATATCTGAAGGTATATTAATATTCCAACTAGAAATCCTAAAAATTAACAACAATAAAGGCAAACAATACCCTTTAGAGATAGGTAACAGACTAACATAAATAATGAATCTCCACAGATAACCAATCTTAGTTGTTTGTTGGATGGAAAATCTTGTTTCTCTAGTTCTGATGTGTGTTACCTATTTCTTCTTTGTAGTTAATCTCTTTGAGTATTTTCTCTAGTGCTGGTTTTGAAGACATAAATTCCTTCAGTTTCTGTTTGTCATGGAAGCTTCTTATTTCTCCATCTAATTTGATAGAAAGTTTTGCTGGGTAGGAAATTTTTGGCTGGAAGTTGTTTTCTTTCAGAATTGCGAATATGTTACTCCAAGCCCTTCTGGCTCTCATAACTTGGTTTGGGAAGTCTGGAGTGATTCTAATTGATTTGCCTCTGAATGTCACTTGGCCCTTTGCTTTTGTTGCCTTTAAGATTCTCTGCTTGGCTTCCACATTGGTCATTTTGACAATTATGTGGCGTGGGGATCCTCTTCTCCGATCCTGTCTAAAGGGAGTTCTATAAGTTTTCTGGACCTGCGTATCGACCTCTTGCTCTATGTCTGGAAAATTTTCTGCTATTACTTCCTTGAAGAGATTGTTGATCCCTTTGGTTTCACCTTCTTTTCCCTCCTCTATTCCAATTATTCTTAGGTTAGCTCTCTTAAGATGGGCCCATATTTCTTCAATGTCAGATTCCTGCTGTCGGATATTTTTTCCTAGATTAGAAACTATGCGTTCATTTTTGGAATGATCATCTTCTAAGAGCGAGATTCTGTTCTCTATGTAGTCTAATTGGTTGTTTGTGCTTTGAATTGAGGCCTTTACTTCATTAATTGCATCCTTTATCTCTTTTTGGCTCTCTCTGAGTTCTTTTCGAAGCACCTCTATTATTTCTACAGTTATTTTCCTGATTTGATCTTCTACAAATCTCTGATTTTCTGTTTTATCGGGTTCTGATGTTGTGGGGTTGTGAGCATTCATTGCTCCAGTATTATTCCTCTTTCCCATGATTTCGGAAGTTTGTGCCTTCTCTGGGTTCTTCCCTTGGGTCACTATGACTTCACTTAAGGTGTTCTGGATCTCGAGTCAGTAGTATCTCAGACCCCACTACTCCTTTACTGGGTTGTATCACAGAGTCTCCGACCCAGAGAGTCGATAGAGGCTGCTTTAGACTGTGGGGGGTGCCAGGTTGCACGTTCTACTATGGTGTGATATCACTGCCACCACCCCTCTCCCACTGGGTCAAGTCCCAGTGAGTACAGTACTGGGATTTCTCCGCTGTGGCCCGCAATTTGACTCACTGTTCTTGAGTACGCAGATGTAGCTGTAGTGAATTCGGTGCTGCTGCCGCCGGTGGCAATATGGCGCCGCTGCTACGCCCTCGGCTGTTGGGCTGGCTTTTTTTTTTCTTGGTTTTGATTTCCACTCTGAATCCCTGCAGTGTGTGCTGAGCTCAGCCACTGGGAGCTTTAGATGTCCTCTGCGCCGAGAAATCCCGCCTGGCTGTTCCGCAGCGGCTCCCCTCGGCTTGCTGTGGCTGTCCCGTGAATTCGCCGGCAGTATGGCGCTGCTGCCGCGTCTGCCGCATCCTCGGGCGTGAGGATCTCCTCTGTGGCTCTGTTCTCAGTCCGCTTTCTCTCTGGAGCCTGGTGATTTTTTTTGTTTCTCTGGTGATGTTGTTTTCTGGCTTTGAAAGGCGCTGATTTTGTGGTAATGGATATTTGTTGTTAGCGGGGCTCTTAAACCCCGCTTTTCTCGGTCGCCATCTTCCCGGAAGTCTCTGAACTTTCTATCTTTTCTTCATTACTCTCTCTAGTCTACATTAGCATTCAATAAACAGTTGTTGAATGAATGAATGAATGAATGATTGAATTAATGAATGAACTGCTAAAGAATGAATGGTTTACTTGGAGCCTTAATGCTGTTCTTTGTTTTCTCTCTTGAAGTGACTCACCACAAAACTTTCATATGTATGGAAAAACATGTATAGAGAGAAATAAGAAAGCTATAAAAATGTCTAAAACTTGAAAATTTTCTTAATATTTAAGGTGCTTTGAGAGGCAAAAAATTATTTAAATTCTTCAAGTTATTGAAATTACCACTCTTGTCAAAAATCACGGGAAAATTTGAGCCAGACTTCAGGCTACCACTTAGCACTCTTAATAAATCCTGTTTTGAATCTATATTCTGTTTTTCAGAAAGAATGATATTAGCCCTGGTATAGTGTACACACCTGTAATCCCAGTACTTAGGAGGCTGAGACAGGAGAATCACAGGTCTGAGGCCAGCATCAGCAACTTAGTGAGGTCCCCTGAAACTTAGCCAGACCCTGTTTCAAAACAGCTCAGAGGTAGAATGTCCCTGAGTTCAGTCTCCAGTACCAAAAAGCATATAAATAAGCTCTTTTGAAGCTTGATCTCCAAATATCACCCTGGGGCCAGGGCTTCAACATACCCACCCAGGAGAAACGCAGGTAGTCTGTATGATGTCCTTCAGTGATTTTCCCCTAACTCAGAAGCCAGCCTGTGCCTTCTCAGCCACAGTGCAATGTCACCCATGTAGACATGCTCCCTCTGCTCCCTCCCTGGCCACATGCTCCAGAAAACAGGTCTCTTGGCTATTTCAAGAATCCACAGGGACTCTCCAGAATGTGTCATTCTCTCTAGTCAGAATAGTCTTCCCCTCGCTCTCCTCTGTTCCTCAGGTCTTTACCCAAATACCACATCTCCATGAGACCTCCCTGCCAAACCCTCTGATCTGCACCCAGCAACCCTTTCCCATCACTGCCATCCTCCTGATGTTGAGGTACAGCTTGCCTGCCTTTGTGTCCACTACGGCCACTAAGCTTCCTGCCGGCCGAGGTCTTTGTGTAGTTCAGTGCTGTTCTCCACCATCTATAAGAGGAGCAAACATTCTCCCATCAAGATGACAGAAATTCATGACCCGTGTCCAAGGGTATCCTGCTGATCGGAATTATTAACTCTTTCTGAAATTTATTTGGTCTTGGCCTATAAGTGACCTTCACTTTCCCCAACTTATTAATCAACTTCTAGTGCTTTTTAGACATTTTTCTGGCTGCTGACTTTGCATGGCTCCTCAAATTCCATTATTATTTCTTGTTTCTTTGCGAGTATATTTAGAACATGCTGAAATCAGCACTTCCAGATTCATAAATTCATACTCAAAGGCTTGCCTATGAAAGTCCAGGGTTTATTGAGGTGATAGAATAAACAATAGTGCTGCAGATAGAAATGTTGCGTTAGGAAGAGAACCCTTATTGACTACCTACCATGAACCAGCTTTTTTGGTTTTTGTTTTTTGTTTTTGCGGGCATGGGGATGGAACCCAGGGGTATTCAACCTCTGAGCTACACCTCCAGCCCTATCCCTATTTTTTTATTCTTTATTTTGAAATAGGGTATCAGTAAGTTTCAGAGAGGCTCACTAAGTAACTGAGGCTGGCCACAAACTGTCATCCTCCAGATTTCAGCATCCCAAATGCTGGGATTACAAACATGTGCCACCACGCCCAACCAGGTCCAGATATTTATAAATATATGATTTTATGAAACCCTTACAACAAGCCTATGTATTAATAGCATTATCAGTACTAAATTTATTGACTTCTCTCTCTCCTCTCTCTCTCTCTCTCTCTCTCTCTCTCTCTCTCTCTCTCTCACACACACACACACACACACACACACACACTATTTCTTCAACAAAATCTACATCTTTTTCCTCTGAATATACCAAGTTAAATAACAAACTTTAATAATTTTTATAGCAAGATGTTTATCTTCTAAAGTAAATTAACACTTTCCCATATGACACTCCTCTGCTTTTCTGTTGCACGTATAATTGGACAAACCTTGATGTTAAAAGCTTTTTAAAACTGGAAATCCAGGACTTCCAGGAAGATGGTGACTGAGAAAAGCGGGGCTTAAGAGCCCCGCTAACAACCAATCTCCATTACCACAAAATCAGCGCCTTTCATAGCCAGAAAACACCATCACCAGAGAAACAAAAAAATCACCAGGCTCCAGAGAGAAAGCAGACTGAGAACAGAGCTCAAAGCCACAGAGGAGATACACCGGCCTCACGCCCGAGGACACGGAAGCAGTGCCATACTGCCGGTGGCAGTGGCGAGTTCACCAGACGGCTACAGCAAGCCGAGGTGAGCTGCTGCGGAAGAGCCAGGCGGGATTTTTCAGCGCAGGGAGCATCTAAAGCTCCCAGTGGCTGAGCTCAGCACACGCTGCAGGGACTCAGAGTGGAACTCAAAACCAAGAAGAAATAAGCCAGCCTCACGGCCGATTTATATTTAGGTCTTTTATCTAGTTTGAGTTAATACTTGTATATGGGATTAGGTAAGGGTCCAATTTTATTCTTTTCCATGTAATTATTATTTTTCAACAATATTAAGTTAAAAGATTATTATTTCTACCACCAAATGTTCGTGGAAACCTTGTCAAAAATAACTTGACAATATATGAAAGAATTTAGCTCTAGGCCTTTATTTAACTCCAATGGTTTATATATCTGCCTTTAGAACAGTACTACACTGTTTCAATTATTGTAGCTTTATATGGTTTGAAATCAGAAAATATATATCTTCTAGCTTTGTGCTTTTTCAAGATCGTTTTGGGTATCTAGAATCCATATTCCATATTAGGATAGATTTTTTTCTGAAAAATAAATATATAAATATATGATAGTTTCACCTAAAAAAATAGAAAAAAATATTCTCTGGTAAGAAAGAAAGCAAAAAGAAATATTGAAATGTTATCTTTAAGTCATCAAAAGCTTGGTATCAGACAAATGAAACTGTTATGTGAGATTATCATTTTTAATTTTTGATAAATTGCTATAATACTAGATGTCAACCACTAAGCCAAGCATGGGAAGGAGGGATGGGGAGAGAATGGGGTGGGGAACGGGTGGGGGCTGACTGGGTGATGTGTGCATGTATGTCTATAAAAGCTTTTTTGTATCCCACTATGATGTATGAATACAGTGCACCAATAAAAAAAAAAAGTGGAAATCCAGAAAGGAAAAAATAGGGTGTGCCCTCATCTACCCATTTCCACTGCTGAGGCTTGCAAATGTCACTCCTTAGGATTCCTCAGTGGTCCTAAGCAATTCCCCAAACCAGTATAACATAGTTACTAAGAGTCTGGATTCCTGAGTTCAAAGCCCAGCTTTGGAGCTGGGCGTGGTGGAGCACACTTGTAATCCCCACTCTTTGAAGGCGCAGATTCAAAGCCAGCCTCGCTGACTTAATAGCCTCTGTTTCCAAATTAAATATATATGTGTGTGTGTGTGTGTGTGTGTGTGTGTGTGTGTGTGTGTGTGTGAAATAGGTGTTTGGGAGTGTGGCCCAGAGGTAAAAGGGTTTCCAGGAACCCCAGTACCACACACAAAAAAAAATCCCAGCTTTGGGAAAGATAAGATTCTCTTCTCTGTTCAGTGGTGATGACGATACTCTCAGAGTTGTCAGAGCATTAAAATGAAGTGAAAACAACATGGCATTGTGTCCAAAACCTGTAAAGAGCATTCGACAACTCAAAGATATTTTTTTCTCGTAGCAATACCGTTCACAGTGACCAAACCATGGAATCAACCTAGGTGTCCATCAACATATGAATGGATAATAAAAAGGTGGTATATACACACGATGAAATTTTACTCAGCCAGTAAAAAGAACAAACAAACAAACAAACAAAAAAAAACAACTGTATCATTTGTGGGGAAATGGATGGAACTAGAGAATTTTCTGCCAGGTGAGATCAGCTGGTTTCAGAAAGTCAAAGGCTGTTGTTTTCTCTCATATATGGAAGCAAGAAGGAAAATCAGAAACAAAAGGGGCTTCAGATAAGTGAGGAGAGAGGCCAGGAGAGTGGTGGAAGGACATGGAGGAGGGGAGGGGAGAGGGAGGGTGGAGGAGAAGGAGGACTGTTATGTCCATCCACGAAGCTTCACCCATCTCCCAACATGCCCAGGGAAGAAGAGGGGGCTGAGAGTGGGATATGAAGGGAAATACACTAAGTGCTATGTGTGTGTATGTATGTTTGTACCAGTTTGAATCTCATTATGATGCATAATTACATTGCACCAATTAAAGTATAAAAATATTGTTAAAAATCAACATAAATTGTTATTCTACAAATTGTTTTTTTTCATTCACACAAAAGAGCCACATATTTTTTCTCTGTGTGATAAACAGTTGATTTCCAGTCTTTCACTTCATAAACAATGTCAAGTTAGACATTTTAATGAATATATGTGCTGGCCTATGGGGAAGTTAGTCTAAGGAGTATACACAGGAACAGGAAGTGCTGCCTTTGAAGAACCTGGATATTACACCATTGTTCTCTAATGTGTTTGAGCTGAATTTTCCTGAGCACCAGAGGGATATGACACCCCAGGATCATGTGACAGCATCAGGCTGTGGTGTGTCTCTCTGCTGTGCGTGAAATGGCAACACTGGGCATTTCATGTCCCGTCCCTGGTCATCCATGTGGCTGAGCATCGTTGATGGTCCTTCCAGATTTCTTTTTCTGCTACTTACTTATTTGCTCTGGTTCTGATGTATTTCATTGGTCAAAGAAATTCATAAAACTAGCCTATGTCGAAGCAGGTACAGCTGGCTACTTCCTCCCAGAGAAGGAAGGAAGGCCTCGACAACAGCCATCATGGAAGACAGCCGACTACAATCTGCTGTACTGTTGTTCCTGCTCATCAGTTGTACTGTTTGCCTTCTGTCGTTATTGAAGTTGACACTATAAACATTATAGGTCATATTCCATAAAACAATTCTTTGTAAGTTATGCCTCATAAATATTATTTCCCAGTGTGTAGCTGGTCTTGTCACATTTTAATGGTGTCTTTTGGCTCATAGAAATTTCAGTGTTAATGTAATCCAGTTTATTGCCATCTAGAACAACATACACCAGGAACTATGTTCATGTGTGTCTCTAGCACACTAAGCCTCAAAATAACAGTTTCAATGCACTTGTAAAAGTATATTAAAATAAAAATAAATGAAAATTTAACCAAAAATATATTATTCAATAATAAAAAGCAACAAGTTATTGATACACAACATAAAAGAGTTTCAAATATATTTTTCTGAATGAAAGAAACCTTATTCAAAACAACAGACACTGCATGATTCCAATCTCATCAAGTTCTAAAATAGGTAAAATGAATTTACTCTAAAAAAACTCACAACAGTGGTTGCCTATGACTGGTGGGGACATGAGGTAGGTAGCCTTCTGGGGATCATGTTAATGTCCTGTACCTGAACAAAGGGTTTAAATTACCTATGTTTACATACTCATCAAATTTCTTGGTATGGTATCCTCCAGAGCATGCCACCCTTGAACCTCTCCTATTTCAAAGCAATCCATGTGTATAGAGACTAATGGCCACCTCTTCCCCTGGAAAAATCCTCTCCTTGGGATTGGTATTTCCTTTGTTGGAGGATTTTTCTATAGAAAATATAGACATATAGATCTATCTGATGCCACAGTAGCCAACCCAGATTTGGAGAATCGCAATGACTGAGATGAAGCAAGGCTGGACCCTGTTGTAGTCTAACGGTGCAGCATGTGGCGGGGCCACTACTCTTGCTGACGCCCACCTTTCTCAGGCAGAGCTCGGAATCATAATATTGAATACAAACACTTCCCATGATGATTAGCACACATTTGTGTTACATGTTTAAGTCCTTTTTCATAGTTGAAGTATAAATACGGAGGCATCTAGACTTGTGCAGAAGCTCACCTTTACTGAAACCCCTGCCCCCAGGTTCAAGCCTGGTCTAGTCCCTGATTTACAACCCAGAGTCAAACACACTGTCAGCTCCCACTCACAGCTCTGGCCCTGGGCTCTTACTGAAGCTCATAATTTTTGCAAGTGTGGCTCAGCTATGGATTTTGAAAATTTCTCTGTCATATATGTGTCCTATGTGTTTGTAATGGGAGAACATCGTGGGAAGATATTCTCTGTCATCCTTGAGCATTAACTTTTCTAATTCTGTTTTCCTACTCTGAACATCTCATTATAGAGATGCTAATTCTCATATCTGTTTGTGAGAGTGGTGACAAGATGCAGTGAGAGCTGGGCGTGGTGGCACACACTTGTAATCCCAGCATTTGGGAGGCTGAGACAGGAGGATCCAGCTTCACTGACAGCCTCAGCCTCTTAGTGAGGCCCTCTGCAACTCAGTGAGATCCTATTTCAAAATAAAGAATAAAAAATAGGGCTGGGGGTGTAGCTTGGAAATAGAAGGCCCCTGGGCTCCATCCCCAGTACTGCAAAAAAAAAAAAAAAAGATTCGGTGAGATCAATCAGCATGCAGAGGCCTGGTGGGTAAGATCTCCTTCCTGCACCTAGTGCTCAGTCGGCCTTTATTTGGAATATACTTATATTGGTGCACTGTAACCATACGTCAGAGTGAAGATCAAAGTGACGCAAACATACATGTCCACACACTCGGTGGGTTCCCTCTGCTGCTCTCTTCTTCCTTCTCCTACACGTCAGTGGGATTGATCGGGGTGCTTTCTTATGTGGACATAGCAAGATTTGAACTGTTTCCTTCCTCAGTCTTTCTCCCTCCCACCTCCCTCTCCCAGGCCCCTTCCACTGCTCTCCTGGCCCCTCTCCTCATTTACCTGAAGTCCCTTTTGTTTCCTATTTTCTCTCTCGCTTCCACATATGAGAGAAAATATATGACCCTGGGCTTTCTGAGGCTGGCTGATCTCACTTTAGCATATATTCTTTAGTTTGACCACCAAACTCAGGAAACTCAACTGAGGATCAATAAATGGGATGGCATCGAGTTAAAAAGCTTCTGTGCAGCAAAGGAAATAAGAAGTGAAAAAAGAGCCTACAGAATGGGAGAAAACCTTTGCCAGCTTCTCCTCTGATAGAGGACTACACCTAGAATATAAAGAGCTAAAGAAAAGCAAATAACCCAATAAAAAAAAAATAGACAGTAGAGATGAATCGACACTTCTCAGAGGAAGAAATGCAATGCCCAACAAATACATAAAAAAAAAACATCATTAGCAATCAGGGAGCTGCAGATCACACCTCACTCCAGTTAGAATGGCAACAATCAAGAATACAAACAAGCCGGGCGTTGTGGTGCAGGATTGTAATCCCAGCATTTGGGAGGCGGAGACCAGAGGACCACCGTTCCTGGACAGTTTCAGCTACTTAGCGAGGCCTTTCACAAGTCAGTGAAACCCTGTTTCAAAAAATAAAAAAAACTAAAAATTAGGACCAGGAGTGTAGCCGGAGGTATAATGCCCCTGGGTTCATTTCTGAGTAACACACACACACACACACACACACACACACACACACAGTATTAAGTGCTGAAAGGATGTGGAGAAATAGGAACTCTAAAAGCTGTTGGTGGGGTTCTAAATTGGTATGACCTCTATGGAAATCAATATGGAAGGTCCTCAGCAGACTAGACATGGAACCATCATATGATCCAGCTACACCATTCCTCAGTTATCTTTCCAAAAGAATTAAAGTCAGAATACTATGGCGATACATGTGTATTCATGTTTACTGCAACACAGTTCACAATAGCCAAATGGACCCAACTGGTATCCACCAACAAATTAATGGATAATGCAGCATATACACACACTCAGCTCTAAGGAAGAACAAAATTATGTCATTTGCAAGTAAACCAGAGAATAATAGCATGTGAGGTTTTTACGATTTTACGATTTACTTTTTTCAATAGCCTCATGTCTTAATATATTAGACACCATTAGAAATAAGAACCTCAGGTACTGAATTAAAATTTATCTGAAATTCACTCATGCCTATGAATTTCATTAAGTTCAGTGAAGCAAATAAAATCTGTTGCTATGAAAGGGACCTTTGACAGCTCATAATTACATAAAAATAAATGCATCCGTGGAAGAGCGAAACAAAATTAAGATGTCAGTGTTGATGGATCTCATAACTAAAAATTTTAAGAAGCATTTTAAAACTCAGTAACTTTTGATGTCTTGTTTAGTTATATTCAAATGTAATGATTAATTTTCTAACAACTTGACTGTAATTATTTAATTCTTAACACATCATGAAAGTTACTTTTTAAAAACAAAAGAGCACAATACAGTACATTGAAATCTGATTAGTAAACTGTCATGAGAGATTAAGATGGCGACTGCATAGGAATTCAATTTGATTCAAAACCTGGACTAAATGTATAAATTACAAGTTAATAGATTGACTGCAAGGTTTACAATTAAGGATAACAATATTAAAACTAAAAGAGCTATTAGGTAAGTTAAAAGTTCACCAAAAAGGTGGAAATTTATATCTTCTATCCAACTTTTATTTATGGGGGAGTACTGGGGGTTGAACCCAGAGGCATTCTACCTCAGAGATACACCCGTAAGCCCCTATTTTATTTTTATTTTGAAACAGAGTCTCACTAGGTTGATGAGATTCTCACTACTTGCTAAGGCTGTCCTCAAACCTGTGATCCTTCTGTTTCAGCCTCACAAGTACTGGGATTACAGGCATGCACCACATAGCTGTGCCTGACTCGCTATCCAGCTTTTAAATTGGGGCAATTTTAATTGGGGCAAAAGTCTGGGGTGGAACAATTCACAGAAAAGATTTGAAGCTTTAAAGTTTTTATGTGGTAATTTAATTCCTACTAAAGAATAATACAGGAAAGTAGAGAGAATGGTTAAGATTGATTTAAATGATCACCTAACTTCAGACTCATTTCTTTACACTGAGCTCTGATTTAAAAAAAAATAAAAAATCAGCCAGGAGCCTGGCATGGTGGTGCACGCTTATAATCCCAGCGCTTGGGAGGCTGAGACAGGAGGATTGCACAGGTTCAAAACCAGCCTTAGCTATCAAGTGAGGCTCTCAGCAACTTAGTGAGACCCTGTTTCCAAATAAAGTATAAAATAGGTCTGGGAGTATAGCCTGGAGGTAGAAAAGCAAAGCCCCTGGGTTCTACCCCCAGTACCACAAAAAAAAAAAAAAAAATCAGCCAGGAGTGGTGGTACACACAGTTCCAGTACTTGTGAGGCTGAAACAGTAGGATCATAGATTCAAGGCCAGCCTCAGCAACTTAGCATGACACTGTCTGAAAATAAAAAATAAAATAAAGTTAGGGGTATCTCCCAGAGGTAAAAAGCACCTAGGTTCAGCCTCCAGTACAAGGAGGGGGGAAGGGAGGGAGGGAAGAAGGGAAGAAGGAAAGAAGGAAAGAAGGAAGGTCAAGTTTGAAATTTAAATCCACAAAATTAAGGGTTTCTGGTATGCATTTTTGGCCATTCAGCCCAAAACACTCCTTTCTTCCCAGCCTGTCTCTCCTCCCCACAGCAATACTGAACAGAACATCCTCTTTCCTTCTTCTCTGGGTGTTATATTTTCCCCTGTCAATCAGCTGTCAGGAGGACTGGCTGGGCGGCAAATTAGTTTCTCATCTAGAAATAATTCCACCAGAACCCACCTCGCCACCCCTTCTTCCCAGCAGCCGTGTCTGGGAACGTCACAGCCACACAACCAGACTGATAATGCTGCAGTGTAAGAGAACCTCTGGAGAAAACATGATCTGAGAAATAATCTCATTTCAGTGAGTAAAATTTGCTAAAGACAAATTAAAAAGTGGCATGTGTCACATTTTTATGTTTTTTTTTTCTTTTTAGAAAGCAAAGCCCACTATCCATAAGGAGTGCAAATAAGTAGATTTTTTAGGCATAAGATTTTATAGACATAATTAATTATATATTTTGCTAGCATCTCCATAAAGCTGATCAGGGTTATCTGTGCATATGAATGTCAAATGTATATTTTACTGTTTAAATCTTTAATTACATCACTGTTGACTTCATTAAAAATGATTAAGGATGTGCACAAGTTATATGCAATTAAATTAAAAATTAATTTGGGCATGGTGATGCACACCTGTAATCTCAGTCCTTGGGAGGCTGAGAGTGGAAGATCTCAGGTTCAACTTAGTGAGACTCCTGTTTCAAATTTTCAAAAAATGCTGAGGGTGTAACTCAGAGGTGTTATTCTCTGAGTTTGACTCCTAGTACCAAAGGAAAAAAATTAATTATTAAATGTTATGTTTTCCATTGTTATACGTTCCCATTTGTACCATATATACAGTCTTTGAATAATATGTGTCTTTGAAGAATAAACAGGATTCTTCAGATCAAGGACACAGAAAAGCCCATTCCAAGCATTTGAAGCAAGAATATGTTTTTAGTAAATGTTGGTAGCCATCAATAGAGCAGTTGACAGTTAGAGGTTTTACTTAAACCACTAGTCTCAGATCAAAATCTGCCATATAGACATTCATTATCTAAAAGGCACAAAATAGAAAAATATGGCTAAAACATTTTCTTAGCTATTTTATAAAATTCATAGACCTGAAGGTTAAAAGTTGAAGATAAAATCTAAATAAATTCAACCTCAAATTTAAGTACAGTCAGCCTTCCATATCCTCAGTATCTATATCTCTCAATTCAAACAACCATGGACCAAAAATAGTCTCAGCAACAATTACATCTGCACTAAACAGATGCAATAATTTTTCTCTTGTCCTTATTCCCTAAACAACACAGTAAATATCTGCATAGCACTCACCAGGTATTTGGTATTATAAGTATCCTAGAGATGATTTACAACATTCAGGAGGATGTGCACAAGTTATATGCACCCTTTTATGTCAGAGACGTGAGCATTCTCAGATGTTGGTATCCTGGTAGATGCTGGAATCAATCCAGCCCCTTTGGATACCAAGGGGCAACTGTATTTTTCAGAAGTACAACTAAATAAACCCCATATTATCTTTTATTTTTCAAGTTTCAATATGATGATCTGCAATGTAATTGAATATAGGCATTCAAATAAACACATAAATGTAATCATAGTGGACTTCAAAATGCAAGAAAAAAAAAAACAGGAAAGACTTCAGTATTGGAGACTTCCGGGAAGATGGCGACCGAGAAAAGCGGGGCTTAAGAGCCCCGCTAACAACCAATCTCCATTACCACAAAACCAGCGCCCTTCATAGCCAGAAAACACCATCACCAGAAAAACAAAAAAGCCACCAGGCTCCAGAGAGAAAGCGGACTGAGAACAGAGCTCAGGGCCACAGAGGAGACACACGCGCCCGAGGACGCGGCAGCAGCGCCATACTGCCGGCGGCAGCGGCGAACTCAACGGACGGCTACAGCAAGCCGAGGTGAGCCGCTGTGGAACAGCCAGGCGGGATCTTTCGGAGCAGAAAGCATTTAAAGCTCCCAGTGGCCGAGCTCAGCACACGCTGCAGGGATTCAGAGTGGAAATCAAAACCAGAGAAGAAAAAATACGCCAGCCTCATGGCCGAGGGTGTGGCAGAGGCGCCATATTGCCACCGGCGGCAGCAGCAGCAGCAGTGAATTCACCGAGTCCAGTACAGCTACATCTGCATACTCAAGAAGAGTGAGTCAAATTGCGGGCCCCAGAGGAAAAATCCCAGTACTGTACCCCTGGTACTTGACCCAGTGGGGGAGAGGAGGTGGCAGAGATATCACATCATAGGAGAACGTGCAACCTGGCACCCCCCATAGTTTAAAGCAGCCTCTATCGACTCCCTGGGTCGGAGACTCTGTGATACAACCCAGTAAAGGAGTAGTGGGGTCTGAGATAATACAGACTCGAGATCCAGAGCACCTTAAGTGAAGCCATAGTGACCCAAGGGAAGAACCCAGAGAAGGCACAAACCTCCGAAATCATGGGAAAGAGGAATAACACTGGAGTAATGAATGTGCACAACCCCACAACATCAGAACCCGATAAAACAGAAAATCAGAGATTTCTAGAAGATCAAATCAGGAAAATAACTGTAGAAATAATAGAGGTGCTTCGAAAAGAACTCAGAGAGAGCCAAAAAGAGATAAAGGATGCAATTAATGAAGTAAAGCCCTCAATTCAAAGCACAAACAACCGATTAGACTACATAGAGAACAGAATCTTGCTCTTAGAAGATGATCATTCCAAAAATGAACGCATAGTTTCTAATCTAGAAAAAAATATCCAACAGCAGGAATCTGACATTGAAGAAATATGGGCCCATCTTAAGAGAGCTAACCTAAGAATAATTGGAATAGAGGAGGGAAAAGAAGGTGAAACCAAAGGGATCAACAATCTCTTCAAGGAAGTAATAGCAGAAAATTTTCCAAACATAGAGCAAGAGGTTGATACACAGGTCCAGGAAACTTACAGAACTCCCTTTAGACAGGATCGGAGAAGAGGATCCCCATGCCACATAATTGTCAAAATGACCAATGTGGAAGCCAAGCAGAGAATCTTAAAGGCAACAAAAACAAAGGGCCAAGTGACATTCAGAGGCAAACCAATTAGAATCACTCCAGACTTCCCAAACCAAGTCATGAGAGCCAGAAGGGCTTGGAGTAACATATTCGCAATTCTGAAAGAAAACAACTTCCAGCCAAAAATTTCCTATCCAGCAAAACTTTCTATCAAATTAGATGGAGAAATAAGAAGCTTCCATGACAAACAGAAACTGAAGGAATTTATGTCTTCAAAACCAGCGCTAGAGAAAATACTCAAAGAGATTAACTACAAAGAAGAAATAGGTAACACACACCAGAACCAGAGAAACAAGATTTTCCATCCAACAGACAACTAAGATTGGTTATCTGTGGAGATTCTTTATGTTAGTCTTTTACCTATCTCTAAATTGTATTGTTTGCCTTTATTGTTGTTAATTTTTAGGATTTCTAGTTGGAATATTAATATACCTTCAGATATAGCATTTGGAAATATTTTATCCCATTCTATTAGTAACTTTTAACTCTGTTTACATTGTCTTTGGATATACAATTTTTTTTTATTTTTTAGGGAGTTTGTATATTCTTCTGTTGCCTGTGCCATTGAAATCATATCCAAGAAATCACTGCCAATTTCAATGTTGTGAGGTTTTATGACCCAGATTTTCTTCTAAAAGTTTATAGTCTTAAGATTTATATTTAGGTCTTTTATCTATTTTGAGTTAATACTTGTATGTGGGATTAGGTAAGGGTCCAATTTTATTCTTTTCCATGTAATTATTATTTTTCAACAATATTTAGTTAAAAGATTATTATTTCCACCACCAAATGTTCGTGGAAACCTTGTCAAAAATAACTTGACAGTATAGGGAAGAATTTAGCTCTAGGCTTGTATTTAACTCCAGTGGTTTATATATCTGCCTTTAGAACAGTACTACACTGTTTCAATTATTGTAGCTTTATATGGTTTGAAATCAGAAAATATATATCTGCTAGCTTTGTTCTTTTTCAAGATCGTTTTGGGTATCTAGAATTCATATTCCATATTAGGATAGATTTTTTTCTGAAAAATAAATATATAAATATATGATAGTTTCACCTAAAAAAACAGAAAAAAATATGCTCTGGTAAGAAAGAAAGCAAAAAGAAATATTGAAATGTTATCTTTAAATCATCAAAAGCTTGGTATCAGACAAATGAAACTGTTATGTGAGATTATCATTTTTAATTTTTGATAAATTGCTATAATACTAGATGTCAACCACTAAGCCAAGCATGGGAAGGAGGGATGGGGAGGGAATGGGGTGGGGATCGGGTGGGGGCTGACTGGGCGATGTGTGCATGTATGTCTACAAAAGTTTGTATCCCACTATGATGTATTAATACAGTGCACCAATAAAAAATTAAAATTAAAATTAAAAAATTTAAAAAAAAATAAATAAAAGGTTTCTTTATAATATGTGATATCAAAGAAAGAAAAAAGTTTTGTCTTAAGCACTGGATTATCTAATAACTATAAGACTTATTGCTGCATCCTTCTATCATCAAAAAGAAACAGAATTGAACTATATTATCTTACATTCCCACTGAAATGTCCCTATAAGTCTAATGTTGTTCTTGTGATTGTCAAACCCCTAGATCTTACTGAAAATTGATGTGAGAAGCATCTCAATTTTAAAAGGTATTTCTATATTTAGCATGAATAAATAAAGGTGGCATCTTTAAAGACAAAAAAAAAAAAAAAGACTTCAGTATTGACTACTGATACCTCCAACTGGAAATCAGGGAGGCATAAAGTGTGCTTTTTAAAGAAGTAGCTAAATAAGCCTGATGTAGTGGGACACACCTATAATCCTCCTACCTGGGAGGCTGAGACAGAAGTGTAGACAGGTTTGAAGCCAGCCTCAGCAACTTAGCAAGACTCTCGCAACTTAGGGAGACCCTATTTCAAAATTAAATGTAAACATATGCCTGTGCCGGGCATGGTGGTGCACGCTTGTAATCCCCGCGCTTGGGAGGCTGAGACAGGAGGATCGCACAGGTTCGAAGCCAGCCTCAGCTACTTAGTGAGGCTCTCAGCAACTTAGTGAGACCCTGTTTTCAAATAAAATATAAAATGGGTCTGGGAGTATAGCCCAGAGGTAGAAAGCCTCTGGGTTTCACCCCCAGTACTAAATATATATATACATACATACATACATACACACACACACACATATATAGGGGTGTAGCTCAGATGTAGAATATCACTGGGGTCAATCCCCAGTACCAAAACAGAAAAATAAATAGTTAAATCAACTTACATATTGAATATGTTCATGATTGGCTCAAAATTTTTCAAAATTTTATATAAGGGAAGCTTTTTAGATAAAATATTACAATAAATCATTTTCAGATTTAAGATAGAGCGAGCAATATGATCGTTCCATAGTATCATCAGATGCAGCTCTAAATAGAAATTTTGTGAAGATAATAAAAAGTATTAGTCACCTAAAAACAATATATTACATAATCACTGTCACAGCTTGAGAGAGCATATTGTTATAATTCTTGTCCTGGATGTCTATTAAGGTATTTAATTTAATATTCCAGTAATAACTAGGATATGAAAATTTTCTATAGCTTATACATAGTGTGGGAATTAGTAAAATGAAAAAGAGAGTTCAAAAAAAGGTAAGAATAAGACACTCTAGCTAAATTTACTGACCAAAAATAATACATAGATCCCAGGTTCAGTTAAAACAGGAATTTTCCCCAGGACCATGAGGCATAGACATATTTTGTCAATTTTACCTCTTATTTCTATGAAAACACATGGATAAAATGCTAGTAATCTGAAGAAAATACTCAGTGAAAGGAAACATTTCAGTTAGTTTTCTATTGCTACAACAGAATACCTGAGACTGTGTAATTTATAAAAGAAAGAAAGTTATTTCGCTCATGACAAGGAGCCTGGGAAGTCCAAGGTCCTGTCTGTGGCCTCGGTGGAGCTTCTGGTGATGTTCTTGTGCTATGTCGTAACATAGCAGAAAGTGGAGGGGCACATGGGTGTGTATGGAAGAGACAAATGTCACCCTATGACAATAGAGTGCAGCAACCTCCTCCCTGCAGCAACCAATCCAGTCCCAGTGAGTTCTCTCACTCCTGAAAGGCATTAGTCCTTCTCAACAGTCCCATCATCTCCTAAAGCTCCACCACCTCTCAACACTGTTACCTTGGCAACCAAATATCATCACGAGTTTCGGAGGGGACAAACCACATTTGAACCATTGAAAAGATTTTCGATGTCACCATAAAATGGGACAAGATATTGCTCATAGACACTCAAGGCATTGGGTCTCTTTGTTTAATTGTTGATAAATGCCATCTTGCTGATTTAAGGACAAGGTAGCTTGATCTTTGTTAATATAACTTTAAAAATAAAGATCAATTATAATAATGAACTATTCGAAAGGAGTGAGGAAGACCCAGTAGAAAAGATTATGTATGGCACGATTCAAAATGACCTTCAAAAAATCATTGTATTATCTTCTAACTTATTATATTCTTGCCTAAAAACATACCTGCTGTGTTTAACTCAATTTAATTGAATGTTTCCATTTTAAATATAGGTAGAATTCTAAAAATCAAGTTATATTTTAAATAATGATCATATAATTATGAAGTTATTGAGTAGTAATTTGTTTTTCTAAAATTATTAGAAGTGGATATGCATATATCATTACAGTATTTTTTGGGCAGTACCAGGAATGAAACCAGGGGCATTCTACCTCCAAGCTACGCCCCCAGCCCTATTTTTTCTTCTTTATTTTGAAACAGGGTCTCACTGAGTTGCAAAGGACCTCACTAAGTAGCTGAGGCTGTGTTCAAACCGTAATCCTCCTTTCTCAGCCTCCCAAATGCTGGGATTACAAGCATGCGCCATCACGCCCGGCTTCATTACAGTATTTTAACTTTCTCTATTTTGGAAAGATGTTAAAGAGTGATATAGCTAGGTTGGATGGTGGTTCTAGTCCTAGTCTTTTGAGGAACCTCCATCCTGATCTCCATGGTGATTGTACTGATTTACAGTCCCACCAACAGTGTAAAAGTGTTTCTTTTCCCCACATCCTTGCTAGGTGCCCATCAGCAGGTGAATGGATAAATACTATGTGGTCTATACACACAACAAAATTTTACTCAACCATAAAAAGAAAAAAATTATGCCATTTGAAGGAAAATGGATGGAACTAGAAATATTATGCTAAGATCAGCCAGTCTCAAAATGTCAAGGGTTATACAGTTTTCTCTATGTGGAAGCTAGAGAGAAAATAGAAAAGAAAAAGTATTTCAGATGAATGAAGAGGGAGACCAGTAGAGTAGTGGAAGGGGCTTGGGGGAGGGAAGTGGGAAAAGGAGGTTTGAGGAAGGAAATAGTTCCAATAATGTTAATTGGCTCATCCCCAGCTCACTAACTTATACAGGGAGGGAGGGAGGGAGGGAGGAGGAGCGGGTGGAACACGGAGGGAGATAATACAAGTGCTGTGTGCCTGTGTGAGTCATTTTGAATTTCACCATGATGCATAATTATGATGCAACAATACAAATACTTTTAAAATTCTAGTGCTCAGACATTAGGGAAGAACAGATCTTAATAGACAGTAATCAGCCCGTGCATTTCACGGTATGGGCCTCTCCTGGATTCTACCTACCAAACACCACCAGCACCCCAGGATTCCTGGCAACTAAAGTGCTCCACTAACTACTTCTAAGTACTCCTCCAAATGTCATGCGCGGTGTCACAGCAGAAGTAGATTGTACTCAGTCATAAACATGCAGGCATGTCCCAATACGTAGTCTTAACAAAACAATTATAGAGTGAATCTGATTCTGTTTCCCTATCAACTAATCATTTAATTTTCCTTATAGAAATTGCCAAGAATTTCTCTTAATTTTTGATATTCAAATTTTTAAAAACCAGAATTTCTTTTCTTTAATTATGCTAGAAATTTGCTAGAATGTCATGTAAATATTCACATCTGTCGTGTGTGTGTGTGTGTGTGTGTGTGTGTGTGTGTGTGTGTGTGGTACTGAGGGTGAAACCCTGGGACATTCTACCTCTGAGAGACATCCCCAGCCCTCTTTTCTCTCCGTCCACTAGTTATCAATAGCTGTTTCTTGGACAACCCCAGGAAGTGCTACCCCAGCCAGCTCCCAGCTGCTGACCCAGTGATCCCACTACCCCCATCTCCATGCATCTCCTTGTGAGCCATGAACTGTCAAGGGGCTGTCTCTCAGTTGTGCATGGTGACACGGACCTAAAATCCCAGTACTTGGAGACCGACACAAAGAAGTTGTAGGCTCAAGGCTAGCAATCCTTAGCAACTAGAGACTTTTAGCAACTTAGCCAGACTGTGTTTCAAAATTAAAAGGGCTGGGGGTGGCCGGGCTTGGTGGCACATGCTTGTAATCCCCGCACTTGGGAGGCAGAGACAAGAGGATCACACAGGTTCGAAGCGAGCCGTGCTGACTTGAGACCCTATTTCCAAATAAAAAAATATTTTAAAAAATAGGTTTGGGAGTGTAGCCCAGAGGTAGAAGGGCTTCCAGGAACCCCAGTAACACCATAAAAAAAAAAAGAGCTGGGGGTGTGTCTTGGGAGTAGAATTCCCTGGGTTCAATCCCCAGTACCACCAACAACAACCTCACAGCTTCCCCTGGGCTCTGATAACTGATGAGCCTGCAGAGAGGCACTGGCTGCTCCCCTCACTGTGTCACTTTGTCTGGCCTGGAAGAAGTTCTCCTTGGACCTGAAGGCCCATGAGTACCTACCAAATAATCTCATCAGATTTAGTCTTGGGAACTTTCTGATTAAATAAGAAAAAAAAATCAAGCGAAGACATTTTTTTTTTACTAAAGTCTAACCCACTCAACTAAAGAAAAATGTTCTTCCAAATTCCTCCTTTCATTATGTTTGGGTATGTAAATGTATATTTTTAATAGAATACTAGGCATAGTGAATAATGGAATATAAATTCTCACCTTTAATGGCTCTGTTTTGGCAAAAAAAAAATGATGGGAATAGGCTTATCCCTAAATTATTTTAGCCCTACAATATTTAATTGACATACTACAACCAGAATCCATAGTATTATATACATTCACACACACACACACACACACACACACACACACACACACAGAGCAGGGAGACCACTGTCCTCAGCCCTGTCTTGGGAGTTCTAACATGAGGTTCCGGTTTAAATATGGGAAGAGCTGTGGCAGGAGACAAGAGGTTTGCATAGTTCAAACTATAACCTCCTCATATTCAAAAGCTATGGAGAAAGGAGGGCACAGGAGGGACTCCAGACAAAGGAGGAGAAACCTAGAGGAGTGAAGGGAAGGACCTAGGGAGATGGGAGGGGGAGGAAGACCTGAAAAGAGAAACACCTCAATGGGCCTGATGCGCATACACACACTTATGAAAGCCAATCCCTGCTGAGCACAGGGAGGGGCGAGTGGACCTGGGGGAGGGCTCAAGGAGTGCTGTGTGCATGTGTGCCTCCATCACCCTGAACTTCAACAAGGTGTATGATTATAATGTACCAATAAAAAATAAGATTGGTCTGGTTGATCATTATTACTTTTCCAATAAACTTGGAAATATTTGCAAAGAATCTACTACTTTATTAAGAGTATACTTCATTAGCACATATATTTTCAGTACTACCTTATTTTAGTGTGCAATGCTATTTAAATATTATGGCTATACTTGAGTGTAAGACACTTTCCAAAAGAGTCGGTCTTTCACGCTCCTGAGTTCCATGTTGGAAAGCTCTGCACACACAGACTCAACAAACCCAGTTCAAGGAAAAAACTCTGCATTGTTCTGAGCATGTACAGAATTTTTTTCATCATTATTTCCTAAGCAACATGGCATAAAGACTATGTATATAGCATTTACATCATATTAGGTATTGTAAATCATTTGAGATACAGGGGATGTACAAAGTTTTATGCAAATAACTATGACTCTGCCATTTTATAGTATTTGAGGGTTGTTGTACAGTAGGAGGGTCTCAGAACCAATCATCTATGGATAATGGGGGTAGACTATATCCAGTATTTAGAGCATTTAAAAGAATCTCCCTAACATATATATATATATATATATATATATATATATATATATATATATACACATACATATATACATAGTGTGTGTGTGTGTGTGTGTGTGTGTGTGTGTGTGTGTATGCATGTGTATGTATTACTGGAGATTGAACCAAGGGCATCCTATCTCCAAGTTGTACCTCTAGCCCTGTTTTTTTCATTTATTTTATTTTGAAGCAGGGTCTCACTAGGTTGCTGAGTCTAGTTACTTGCTGAGGGTGTTTCTCAATCCTTCAATCCTCCTGTCTCAGCCTTCCAAGTTCTAGAATTATAGGCATGTGCCACCACTCCTGGCCTTACATATGGTTTTTAATATTAATTTTCTTTTGCAACAGACAATTAAAACTGCTCCATAATAGCAAGTATGTATTATTTTAAATTTTTTATTGGTGCATTGTAGTCATACATCTTGATGGGAGAAAATATAGTAGAGACATACATGCACACATCACCCAATTAGCCCTTACCCAAGTCCTGCCCCATTCCCTCACCCTCCCTCCTTCCAATTCTTGGCTTAGTGATTGATTTTTATATGTTTGTTTAAGTAAATCATGTGCTTTAGAGAGTTTCCCTGCAAGTATGAATTTTTTTTTTTAATGATGTTGAGCTGGGCGTGGTGGCACATGCTTGTAATTCCAGTACTTGGGAGGCTGGGACAGAAGGATCACACAGGCTAGAAACCAGCCTCAGCTACTTAGTGAGGCTCTCAGCAAAATAGTGAGGCTATGTTTCCAAATAAAATATAAAATAGATCTGAGAGTGTCCAACAACAAAAAATGGTGTTGGCATTCCTAAAAGCAATGACTTACTAGATACTAGGATTTTGCTCTGGGTTTTGCAAAGATGAACTCACTTATTTCTCACAACATTCTATGAAATTAAATCTTAATTTTTCCCCTTGTATTGTAGAACAGGAGATGGTGGTGTAAAGATGACAGGACTTACTAAACATCAGACAAGAACCAAACAGTAGGAGATCAGAGCCCATAGTTTCTGGGCCCAGAGAGAGTCATAACTTCACATTGCTAGATCTAGGCCAGAGAGGGCTTGACTTTACTTGCCCCAAGCAAAATATAAAAGGTGGTGGTGAAAAGCTTGTAAAAAGTGACTATACACTGGAGCCATCTTTAGAGGGCACAGAGACAGAGTCCTCAGCCCTGGGTTTGGGAAACTGGCATGAGCTCCATTTTAAACAGGGCTGGTGTTGGAGCCTGGCTGCTTGTTATCTCAGGTCTGGCTCTTCAAGGCGTCTCTGGAGATGCTGTTATCACTGAAGGGGCAACCTGGTCCCCATCACATGAGTGCTCCTTCTTAGGGAGCAGCTGGAGTTTGCATCCTGGGTCAACAGCTCCCTTTTTGGGGGGTGGGGGGCAGAATCATCATGAGGTGATCTGTGTGCAAGGTGCTTGTTCTTGGAGTCTTGAAAATATCTTATTCTTATCTTGATGCTTTCCATCTTGAAAGAGGACAAGAGAGGTTAGGTAAATTTAGGGCTTATCAACCTTATATTTTTAGACAGAAACTCCTTAAATGGTTAGCTTGTTTGCCTGCAGAGCTGAGCAGGAATCTGACCTAGGTTCAAGGTAGAGAGGAGATAGAGGCTGAATGAGCTGACAAGCCATTTTCTCCTACTTTCAGTTTCCACCTGGGACTATCTCTCCACACAGTCAGAAGATTAAGTGTCAGAATCATTGGCCACCAGGCTGGACCCCAGAGCTTCTGACAGCGTGTTGTCCTTGCGGCTCTGCCAGAGGCAAAAATTAAAGGCTGGATTCCTATAAAAATGTGTTCCCAGATCTGACCACCAAATTACCACAACGGGCCACAGAGGAGACTCCACACTGGCTCCCTTCAATCTGCATGTCCTGCTGACATTGCAGAAAACTTTGTTCTCTTTTTAATGATACAAACACACCCACTGGTGTCAGGACAGATTAAGCTTTACCTGAATTAGGGAAGAAAAGAGGTGTCAGGCTGATCCCTGGGAATCACCTTCTCAGTGAAAAGTTGTATGGCCAAAGGCATTACCCTCCTTCACCATCCCTAGCAACCCAGACCCTAAGCCTGCTCTGGAGAAGGTATCCCTGCAGCAGGAGCCCCTTCCCACCCACTGGCCTTTGGAGAGCATCTCCTGTCCACTCCTACAGGTGATCATGAGAAAACTATATTGAGTAAAAAAGGAACCTGCAGATTGGGTAACACCGTGACTTGTAAAAAATTAGTAATTTTAGGTTCAGTGATCCATGCGTCTTACAGGTAAGAAACACTGATAAATTTAAACTCTAATCTTTCTAAGTGGAAGGGGACTAAGAGAAAGAGTAAGAATTTTTTTTTTTTTTTTTTTTTTTTTTTTTTTTTTTTGGTGGTGGTACTAGGAATAGAAGCCAGAGGCTTTCTGCCTCCGGGCTATACTCCCAGACCTATTTTATATTTTATTTAGAAACAGGGTCTCACTAAGTTGCTGAGAGCCTCACTAAGTAGCTGAGGCTGGCTTCAAACCTGTGCGATCCTCCTGTCTCAGCCTTCCAAGCACGAGGATTATAAGCGTGCACCACCATACCCAGCTGAGAAAGAATTTTTAAATCTCCATTTTTAAAAGTGCTAGTGATAGCCAGGCGTGGTGGCGCAAGCTTGTAATCCCTGTGTTTGGGAGGCAGAGACAGAAGGATCACCCAGGTTCAAAGCCAGCCACGCTGGCTTAAGAGACCCTGTTTCCAAATAAAAAAGTATAAAATAGGTCTGGAAGTGTAGCCTGGAGGTAAAAGGGCTTCCAGGAACCCCAGTACCACCAAAAAAAAAAAAAAAAAAAAATGCTAGCAATAACTTTTTGCAACCATTGCAATCCTTGGTGAAAGGCCTTGGGCCCATGGAAACAGTGCTCACCACAAAAGATTTCTGGATCTAGGAACCAAATTCACTTTAACCAGAATCCCTGGCACAAACTTCAGTGGGGTTTCCTTCATTGTGGTACCAAATGAATTGAATTTTAAGGTCACAAATTTTAAGTGACCGTTCAACACATCGATTGTGTCAATTTCCACTAGAACACAGTAAGAGCTCTTGGTTTGCCGATAGTCTTAAAGAATGCTGCACTGAGGATTAAAAAAATAACATGGCCATCAGCACAGAAATACGTGCCAGAAAGTAAGTGAATTTCATAGATATGATCTTGCTTTTACTTAGTTTTGTTTGTTTAGGTTACTGGGATTTGAAACCTAGGGGCATTCCACCTCCAAGCAACACCCTCACAGCCCTCTTTTTAAAAAATCATTCTGAAACAGAGTCTGGCTACACTGCTGAGGGTCTTGCTAAGTTGCTAAGGCTGGCCTTGAACCTGCGATCCTCCTGTCTTAGCCCCCTATGTATCGGGATTACAAGTATGCAACACCACACACAGCTCATAATTAGTTTTAATTACTGAAGAAAAAGGACACAGATAAAAATAGAAATGACAACTATGTAGACCTACCTCTTTCCTGACTTCTAATAACAAAAGAGTATGAGAGATAAAAAGTTAATGTTTTTATCAACAGGCACTTTGAAAGAGTTTTATTGAAATAAATTTGCCTACTATATGAACTTGCCCTTTGAAATATATAATTAAGCTGTTTATGGTGGTGCACACCTGTAATCCCAGGACTTGGAAGGCTGAGACAGAAGGATCACAGATTCAAGACCAGCCTCAGCAACTATGTGAGATCCTATTTTAAAATAAAAATAAAAAGGGCTGAGGGTGTATCTTGGAAGTAGCACATCCCTGGGTTCAATATGCAGCACCAAAAAAAGAAAAAGAAAAGAAAAGAAAAGAAAAATGTACAGTTGAAATACTTTGACTATACTCAGAGCCATAATCACAACTTTAATTGTGCATGTTTTCATTAGCCCCTGAATGTGTTTTTATCTTATCACATCTCCTAATGAATATCTGCACACAGGATTTTGTGTGGCTCTTCTTTTACCTTTGCTATGTGTCTAGAACACTGCTGGGTTCTCTGGCAGCTCTGTGCTTTGCCTGGAAGCCCTCCAGAAGTCTTTCAACGTGGCCTCAGCCCTTCTCATCTCCAGCATCATGGGAGGGTTCCAGATCCTTACCACCTCATTATTATGCATGGTTTGTTGTTGTTGTTGTTGTTGTTGTTGTTGTTGTTATAGCCTTTGGGGAGAATGTGAAGTGATATTTCAAAAAACAAAAGATAACTTTTAAAATGCTGGAGAAGATGTGGAGCAAAAGGAAATCTTACTGTTGGTAGGAATGCAAATTAGTACAGCTACCGTGGACAAGAGTATGGAGGTTCTTCAAAAATCTTTAAAAAAAAAAGAATGATCATATGATTTAACTGCCCCACTCCTGGATATTAATCCAGAGATGAAGTCACCGTACAAAAGAATTACCTGCTTACCTCTCTGTATCACGGCATTATTCACAATAGCCAAGAAATGGAATTAGCCTAGGTGCCCTGGACAGATGAGTGCATAAAGAAAAATGGAGTGTTATTCAGACATAAAGAAGAATGGAATCGTGTCATTTGCATCAAAATGGATGGAACTGAAGGACATCACATTAGATAAAATAAGCCAAACACAGAAAGACACATGTCACATGCTCTCTATCAGAGGTGGAAACTAAATCTAAAAAGTTAAACTAAAAGTAGAAGAGTGCTAATTTTGTACTTATTTGCTAAATAGTGTACGTTTTATACTTATTTTCTGGATTCATTCCTGATTTTTTATGCTAATTGTAAAAAAATTGTTTTCCTAATTTCATGTGATAGCTTTTTGTAACTATGTAGAAATACAGTTGAGTTTTGTCCATTGATCTTGTATCCTCCAACCATGCTGAACTCAACTTATTAAAGAAGTTTTAGTGGATTTCCTAGGATTTTCTATATTCAAAACATGTTGTCTTCAATTAAAAATTGTTTTACTTCTTCCTGTCCAACCAGTATGTTTTTTCTTTTTCTCATTCAGTTCCAAAACCTTCCCACTATTGGCTAGCAGTGGCATGGTATATCAGACTACTTTATCTTTTCTGTATCTTGGAAGAAAATGTCCAGTCACTCACCATTAACTGTACTATTGTAGATGGCTTCTTATTGGTGCCCTTTATCAGGCACAGAAAGCATTTCTACTGCTAGTTTGTTGTATATTTTTATCAAAAAGTTTATTTCATTTTGTCGAGTGTTTTCTGTTTTTATTAATGGGTATGTGGTTTTGTCTTTAATTCTTGTATACTATGTATTGCCATGAATGATTTTAAGGTATCAAACTGACTTGGTATTTTGGGATGAACCTTGTGTAGTATTTATGGTGCTCAGTGCAC